>NW_027202715.1:600000-1200000 GCF_024711535.1 Dipodomys merriami
GGTCCACCAGTATCCCTATTTAAACGAATTTTTCCCCCTCCCTTCCACAAATTATACCGACATTAAATACAGTGAAAGCAGTGGTTATACAAAGGGGAAGGGACTTACAAAGTAAAAAAGAAATGATCTTATGAATGTGTCATAAACAATTGCTTGAAAGAAAATAAAAAACATTTGAATACATATCTTAGGGTTCATTTCATTAACATCACCTTACCTGAATTTCTCTATTTTACTCGAACTTTGGTTTGCATGGTGAACTCGCTAACAATGGTCAGCTCTCCCAGCATTTGAAGAAAAAAATTGGACTGGTTAGTCTGGATGTATAGTATAAGGGGCTTTCAGCCATGCCAGTATACAGACCGGAGTAACCTGGGTTAGAAAGATGCGGTCTATTTCTATTTAGAGGCTTGTCTCTCCTTAAGGGAAGGTTTAGATCATTGAGAATTTGAGCCCTGAAACACAATTTTGTTTTAAGGCGCCAAATTTCTGTGTTGCTCTATCTTGTCTTTTGCATCCTGTGCTTCCAACCACTTTTCATCTCTCCCAGAATTGCAAGGAATATAATTGGAACTGTTATTGTGGACAGTATATGGAACTTTCAGTCTTGCTAGGATGTAGATTAGGGCTTAGTGGGAAAGGTCGGTGCTGTCCATATATCTTTGGAGGCTTGTCTCTCCATTGGGGAAGGAGTAGAGCCTCCTCACTTTGGGACCTTAGAACTGTTCTAAGGTAACCAATTTCTGAATGCTCTATCTTGTCGTTTGCATCCTGTGCACGCTAACACAGGTCAGTCCTCCCAGAATTAGATGAAACAAATTGGACTGGGCTCTGTGGACAGTGTGAGGGGCATTAAGCTCTGAGGGATGCAGAACAGAGTTGCCTGGGCGAGAAAAATGCACTCTATTTCTATTTAGCGGCTTTTCTCTCCTTTGGGGAATTTGTGAGTGCTCTTTCTTGTTATGTGCATCCTGTGCTCCAAAAACCTCCTCAGCTCTCCCAATATTTCAAAGAAAACTTTAGAACTATGGCTGGTGATACCTAGAGGGGCTGTGACTCATACCATGATGCACATAGGAGCTACTAGAGAACGAAATATTCTGTCTATTTCTCTTTGGTGACTTGTCTCTTCATTTTGGAAAGTGGAGAGTATGCACAACTGAGGCGCCAAAAAAACAGATCTGTTTTAAGGTACCCAACTTCGCAAGGCTCTGTCTTATCTTTTTCATCCTGAGCTCCCTAAGACTGCTCAGCAATCCCAGAATTGCAAGGAAAAAATTGAGACAGGTTAATGGGGACAGTTTGAGGAGGTTTAAGCCCTGCTAGGATGCAGACAGAAGATGCCTGGGATACACCGATGCTGTCAAATTCTTCTTAGTGCCCTGTCTTTCCTTTGGGGAATGTGTAGAGCATTTAAAACCTGGTCACTGTAAAACAATAATGTTTTAAATCGCCGAGGTTCTGAGTGCTCTATCTTGTTCTTTGCATCCTGAGTTCCTAAATACATTTGACCTCTCTCAGAATTAAAATGAAAAAAATTTCACTTGTTATTGTAGACAGAATGAGGCCCTTTCAATATTGCTAGTATGCAGAGCAGAGCTTCTGGGGAAAGATGGGTGCTGTGAATTTACCTTTGGAGGGATGTCTCTTCCTTGGGGAAGCTGTACAGCCCTCCTTCTTTGGGGGCCTTAAGACTGTTCTAGGGTCCCCATATTCTGAGTACTCTATCTTATCGTTTTTATCTGGGCTCCCTAACATTGGTCACTTCTCCCAGAATTGGAAGAAAAAAGTTTGGACTGTTTACTGTGGATAGTGCAAGGGTCATTAAGCCCTGCTAAGGGTCATTAAGCCCAGCACAGTTGCCTGGGACAGAACAATGCTTTCTATTTCTCCCAAGTTCCTTGTCTCACTTTTGGGAAAAGTTGAGAGCACTCAGATCTTGGAGACATTAAAACAAATTTCTTTATGGTCCCAAATTCTGAGAACTCTCTCTTGTTGTTTGCATCCTGTGCTCTCAAACCATCTACAGCTCTGCTAAAATTGCAAGGAAGATTGACCTGCGGATGGTGACACCAAGAGGGGCGTTGAACAATGTCAGGATGCACACAGGGGCTACTAGAACTGAACGATGTTATCTATTTCTCTTCAGGGGCTGGTGTTTTCTTTTTCGAAGGTATAGAGAATTCAGAGCCTTGGCGCCATAAAACAATTTTGTTTTAATTTCCCCACATTCTCAGTGCTCTATCTTGTCATTTTCATCCTGAGCATCCTAATTCTGTTCAGACCACCCTGAATTGCAAGGAAAAAATTCGGACTTCTTACAGTGGACAGTGTAAGTGTCTTCAAGCCCTGCTAGGATGCAGGCCGCTGTTGCCTGTGATAGAACCATGCTGTCTATTTCTCTTTAGTGGCTTGTATCTCCTTTGAGGAATTGTACAGCCTTCAGAACTTGGGCAACTTACAATATTGTTTACCTCACCGAAGGTCTGAGTACTCTATCTTGTCTTTTACATCCTGAGATCTCAAAAACTTTTCAGCCCTCCCAGTGGTAAGGAAAAAAACGGAACCTGTGATTATAGACAGGATGAGACACTTTCTGTCTTGCTAGGATGCAGACCAGAGCTTCTTGGGAAGATTGGTGCTGTCAATTTCTCTATGGAGGCTTGTAAAACTTCATTTCTTGGGGGCCTTCAAACTGTTTCAAGGTGCCCAAGTTCTGAGTGCTCTACCTTTTCTTGCTTTTAAATGTATATCTTTATTTATTTGTTCATTTATTTTTGTGAAAATAATATACAGAGTGGTTAAAATTACATGTGCAAATAATGAGTACATTTTTATAAAGTATTTTAACGTCCTCCTTTGTTTCCCCTTCCCATCTTTTCCCATCCTCCTCCTGCCCTCCCCATCAGTCCTCCCCGCTCCAATACCACGCACCACACAAAAACCAAAGTTGTAAATTTCGTTTTGGACATAACGACTTGTACATCGCATTTTTGCAATGGGTTCACCTGTATCCCTATATAAAAGAATTGTGTTTCCCCTTCCCCTCCACAAATTATACCGACATTAAATACAGTGAAAGCAGTGGTTTTACAATGGGGGGGACATACAAAGTAAAAAATAAATGATCTTATGAATGTGTCATAAACAATCGCTTGAAAGCAAATAAAAAACATTTGAATACATATCTTAGGGTTCATTTCATTAACATCACATCATCTGACTTTCTCTGCTTTACTCAAACTTTCATTTTCATGCTGAACTAGCTAACACTGGTCAGCTATCCCAGAAATGGAAGAAAATATTGGACTGGATACTGTGGATGGACAGTATAAGGGGCTTTCTGCCATGCTAGGATGCAGACCGGAGTAACCTTGGTTAGAAAAATACGGTATATTTCTATTTAGAGGCTTGTTTCTCCTTTGGTGAAGGTGTAGATCATTGAGAATTTGAGCCCTGAAAAACAATTTTGTTTTAAGGCGCCAAATTTCTCTGTTGCTCTATCTTGTCGTTTGCATCCTGTGCTTCCAAACACTTTTCAGCTCTCCCAGAATTGCAAGGAATATAATTGGACCTGTTATTGTTGACAGTATATGGAACTTTCAGTCTTGCTAGGATGTAGATTAGGGCTTAGTAGGAAAGGTCGGTGCTGTCCATATATCTTTGCAGGCTTGTCTCTCCATAGGGGAAGGAGTATAGCCTCCTCACTTGGGGTCCTTAAAAGTATTAACGTCACTAATTTCTGAGTGTTCTATGTTGTCGTTTGCTTCCTGAGCTCGCTAACACAGGTCAGCTCTCCCAGAATTGGATGAAACAAATTGAACTGGGCTCTGTGGACAGTGTGAGGGGCATTAAGCCCTGATGGATGCAGACCAGAGTTGCCTGGGCGAGAAAAATGCACTCTATTTCTATTTAGCAGCTTTTCTCAGCTTTGGGGAAGTTGTGAGTGCTCTTTCTTGTTATTTGCATCCTGTGCTCCCAAAACCTCCTCAGCTCTCCCAATATTTCAAAGAAAACTTTTGACCTATGGCTGGTGATACCGAGAGGGGCTGTGAACCATGCCAGGATGCACATAGGAGCTACTAGAGACCGAAATATCCTGTCTATTTCTCTTTGGTGGCTTGTCTCTTCTTTATGGAAGGTGGAGAGTATTCACAACTGAGGCGCAAAAACAGTTCAGTTTTAACGTACCCACGTTCTCAGGGCTCTATCTTGTCGTTTTCATCCTGACCTCCTTAACACTGCTCAGCAATCCCAGAATTGTAAGGAAAAAATTGGGACAGGTTAATGGGGACAGTGTGAGGAGGTTTAAGCTCTGCTAGGATGCAGACCGAAGATGCCTGGGATAGATCGGTGATGTCTAACTCTCCTTAGTGCCCTGTCTTTCCTTTTCGAATGTGTAGAGCATTTAGAACCTAGTCACCGTAAAACAATAATGATTTAAATCGCTGAGGTTCTGAGTGCTCTATCTGGTTCTTTGCATCCTGAGTACCTAAAAACTTTTGACCTCTCTCAGAATTAAAAGGAAAAAAAAATTTCACCTGTTATTGTAGACAGAATGAAGCACTTTCAATATTGATAGTATGCAGAGCAGAGCTTCTGGGGAAAGATGGGAGCTGTGAATTTCTCTTTGGAGGGATGTCTTTTCCTTGGGGAAGCGGTAGAGCCTTCCTCCCTGGGGGCATTAAGACTGTTCTAGGGTCCCCATATTCTGAGTACTCTATTTTATCGTTTGTACCTGGGCTCCCTAACACTGCTCACTTCTCCCAGAATTGGAAGAACAACGTTTGTACTGTTTACTGTGGATAATGCCAGGGTCATTAAGCCCTGCTAAGATTCAGAGCACAGTTGCCTGGGACCGACCAATGCTGTCCATTTCGCCTAAGTGGCTTGTGTTGCTTTTGGGAAAAGTTGAGAGCACTGAGAACTTGGAGAACTTAAAACAATTTTCTTTATGGTCCCCAAATTGTGAGAACTCTCTCTTGTTGTTTGCATCTTGTGCTCCCACACCTTCCACAGCTCTCCCTAAATTGCAAGGAAAAAGATTGACCTGCAGATGGTGACACCAAGAGGGGCTTTGGACCATGCCAGGATGCACACAGGGGCTGCTAGAAACCGAACGATGTTGTCTATTTCTCTTCGGGGGCTGGTGTTTTCTTTTTTGAAGGTATAGAGCATTCAGAACCTTGGCACCATAAAACAATTTTGTTTTAAGTTCCCCACATTCTCAGTGCTCTATCTTGTCGTTTACATCCTGAGCATCCCTACTCTGGTCTTCCCACCCTGAATTGCAAGGAAAAAATTCGGGCTTGTTATTGTGGACAATGTAAGGAGCTTCAAGCCCTGCTAGGATGCAGACTGCTGTTGCCTGTGATATAACCATGCTGTGAGGGTTAGGGTCAGGGTGAGGGTTAGGGTTAGGGTTAGTGTTAGGATGAGGATTAGGGTTAGAGTTAGGGTGAGGGTGAGGTTTAGGGTTAGGGTTAGGCTTAGAGTGAGGGTGAGAGTGAGGGTGAGTGTTAGGGTTAGGTTTAGGGTGAGGGTTAGGTTTCAGGTTACTGTGAGGATAAGGGTTAGGGTGAGGGGTAGGGTGAGGGTGAGGTTGAGGGTTAGGGTGAGGTTTAGGGTGAGGGTGAGGTTGAGGGTTAGGATGAGGTTGAGGGTTAGGGTTAGGGTGAGGCTTAGGGTTAGGGTTAGGGTTAGAGTGAGGGTTAGGGTGAGGGTGAGGGTTAGGGTTAGGGTGGGGGTTACGGTGAGCTTTAGGGTTAGTGTTAGGTATAAGCTTAGGATGAGGGTTAGGGTGAAGGTTATAGTTAGGATTAGCGTGGGGGTGAGGGTGATAGTTAGTGTTAGTGTTAGGGTAAGGGTTAAGGTTAGGTTGAGTGCTAGAGTGATGGTGATTTTAGGGGTGAGGGGGAGGGTGAGGGTGAGTGTTTCAATTACTTAAGTGTTAGGCCTAGGTTTAGGGTGTGGATTAGGGTGAGGGTGAGAGTTAAGTTGACCGTTAGGGTTAGGGTGAGTGTTAGGGTTAGGGTTAGGTTGAGGGTTAGGGTTAGGGTGCTGTTTAGCGTGAGGGTTTGGGATAGGGTGAGGGTGAACTTTAGGTTGAGAGTGAGACTTAGGGTGTGGGTGAGGATTAGGGTGAGGTTGAGGGTTTCGGTTATCGTTAGTGTTAGGGTGAGGGTTCGGATGAGTGTTAGGGTTAGGGTGAGGGTGAGGGTTAGGGTGATGTTTAGGGTGAGGGTTAGAGTGACCGTGAGGGTTAGGGTGAGGGTGAAGGTTAGGGTCAAGGTTAGAGTTAGGGTGAGTATTTTTGTGAGGGGTAGGGTTGTGGTGAGGGTGAGAGTCAGGGTTAGTGTGAGGGTTAGACTTAGGGTTAGGGTTAGGGTGAGGGTGAGGTTAACGGTTAGTGTGAGGATTAGGGTGAGGGTGAGGATTTGGATTATCATTAGGTTTAGGGTGAGGGTTAGGAAGAGCGTTAGGGTTCGGGTTAGGGTGAGCGTTGGTTTAGCGTTGGGGTTATGGTGAGGGTGAGGGTTAGGGTGAGGTTTAGGGTTAGGGTAAGGTTTAGGGTGAGGATTATGGTTAGGGTTAGGGTTAGGGTCAGGTTTAGGGTGAGGGTGAGGGCTAGGCTGAGGGTGAGGGTTAGGGTTCGGGTTCGGGTTCGGGTGAGGTTGATGGTTCGTTTAAGGGTAAGGGTGAGCGTTAGGGTGTGGGTTAGTGTTAGGATGAGGGTGAGGGTTAGGGTGACCGTGTGGGTTAGGATCAGGTTAGGGTTAGTGTGAGGATAAGGGTTAGGCTGAGAGTTAGTGTGAGGATGAGAGTTAGGGTTATCATTAGGGATAGGGTGAGGGTTAGGGTGAAGGTTAGGGTTAGGGTGAGGGTTGGGGTTAGGCTTAGGGTGAGGGTTACAGTTAGGGTTATGTTTACGGTGAGGGTGAATTTTAGGATGAGGGTGAGGGTGAGGGTTGGGGTTAGGGTGAGGGTGAGGGTGAGGGTGAGGGTGACTGTGACAGTTAGGGTTAGGGTTCAGGGGAGGATTAAGGATAGGATTAGGGTTAGGGTTAGGGTTAGGGTTAGACTGAGGTTAGGGTGAAGGATAGGGTTAGGGTTAGGGTTAGGGTGAGGGTTAGGGTTAGTGTGAGGGTTAGGGTGAGGGTGAGGGTGAAGGTGAGTGTTAGGGTGAGGGTGATGGTGAGGGTGAGGGTTAGGTTTAGGATTAATGTTTGGGTGAGTTTTAGGGTTAGGGTTAGGGTTAGGG
This sequence comes from Dipodomys merriami, assembly GCF_024711535.1. Taxonomy (NCBI): domain Eukaryota; kingdom Metazoa; phylum Chordata; class Mammalia; order Rodentia; family Heteromyidae; genus Dipodomys; species Dipodomys merriami. Next base: position 607,262 of record NW_027202715.1, read on the forward strand.
TGAGGGTTATGGTTAGGATTAGCGTTAGGGTTAGGGTTAGGGTTATTGTTAGGGTTAGGATAAGGGTTAGGGTGAGGATGAGGTTTAATGTTAAGGTTAGTGTTAGGTTTAGGGTGAAGGTTAGGGTGAGGGATAGGGTTAGGATTAGTGTTAGGAATAGGGTTAGGCTGAGGGTGAGGATGAGATTAAGGGTGAGGTTTAGAGTTAGGGTTAAGGTGAGGGTGAGGGCTAGGGTGAGGGTTAGAATGAGTGTGAGAGTGAGGGTGAGGGTTTCAGTTAGTTAAGGGTTAGGGTTTTTGTTAGGGTGAGGATTAAATTGAGGTTATGGGTTAGTGTGAGGGTTAGGGTTAGGTTGAGTATTAGCTTTAGGATGAGGGTTAGGATTAGGGTTAGGCTGAGGCTGAGGGTGAGGGTGAGGTTGAGTGTTAGGGTTAGGGTGAGGGTTAGGGTTAGGCTGATATTTAGGGTGAGGGTGAGGGTTAGGGTGATGGTGAGGGTTCGAGTGAGGGTGAGGGTTAGTGTGTGGGTGACAATTAGGCTTAGGGTGAGGGTTAGGGTGACGAGGAGTGTTATGGTGAGGGTGAGGATTAGACTTAGGGCTAGCTTTAGGGTGACGGTAAGGGTTAGGGTGAGGGTTAGGTGAGGGTGAGTTATTGGGTTAGTGTTAGGGTTACAATTAGAGTGAGCGTGAGGGTTAGGGTTGGGGTGAGGGTTAGGGTTAGGGTGAGCCTTAGGGTTAGGGTGAGGGTTAGGTTTAGGGTGAGGATGAGGGTGTGAGTGAGGATTAGGTTTAGGGTGAGGTTTAGGGTTAGGGTGAGGGTTAGGTTTAGGGTGAATGTGAGGGTGAGGGTTAGGGTTAGTTTAAGGGTTAGGGTGAGGGCTAGGGTCGGAGTGAGGGTTGAGGGTGAGGGTGAGTGTTTGGGTTAGGTAAGGGTTAGGGTGAGGATTAGGATGAGGGTGAGGGTGAGGGTAGGTTTAGGGTTAGGGTGAGGGTTAAGGTAAGGGTTAGGGTGAGGGCTTGGGTTAGGTTGATGTTTAGGGTAAGGGTGAGGTTTAGGGTGAGGGTGAGGGTTCAGGTGAGGGTGAGAATTAGTGTGTGCGTGAGGGTTAGGTTTAGGTTGAGGTTTAGGTTGACGCTGTGCGTTAGGGTGAGGGTAAGTTTAAGGGTTAGGGTTAGTATGAGGGTTAGGGTTAGTGTTAGGGTGAGGGTTAGGGTTAGGTTTAGGGTTAGGGTGAGGGTGAGGGTTAGGGTTAGAATTAGGGTGAGGCTGAGGGTGAGGGTGAGGGTGAGGATTAGGTCTAGGCTTAGGAATAGTGTTAGGTTTAGGTTTAGGCTGAGGGTGAGAGTGAGGGTGAGGGTTAGTGTTAGGGTGAGGTTTACGGTTAGGATTAGGGTGAGGGCTAGTTGAGGGTGAGGGTAAGGGTGATGGTGAGGGTGGGGGTGATGGTGAGGGTTTGGGTTAGGTAAGGGTTAGGGTTAGGGTGAAGGTTAGGGTGAGAGGTAGTGTTACGGTTAGGGTGAGGGTTAGGGTTAGTGTGAGGGTTAGGGTTAAGCTTAGGGTTAGGGTTAGGTTGAGCATAAGGGTTCGTGTGAGGGTTAGGGTGATGTTTAGGGTTATGTTTAGTGTTAGGGTTAGGGTGAGGGTTGTGGTTATGGTGAGGGTTCGGGTTAGGGTTCCGTTTTGATTTAGGGTTAGGGTAAGATTTAGGATAAGAATGAGGGTGAGGGTTAGGGTGAGGGTGAGGATTAGGTTTAGGTTTAGGTTTAGGGTTAGGGACAGGGTGTGGGTGAGGTTTAGGGTTAGGGTTAGGTTTAGTGTGAGGTTTAGGGTTAGGGTTAGGGTTAGGGTGAGGGTAAGGGTTAGGATTAGATTTAGCTGAGGGTGAGGGTTAGGGTTAGGGTGAGGGTTAGGATTAGGGTGAGGGTTAGTTTTAGGGTAAGGGTGAGAGTTAGGGTGAGGGTTTAGGTTAGGAAAGGGTTAGGGTTAGGGTTAGGGTGAGGATTAGGATGTGGGTTAGTGTGAGGGTGAGTGTTTTGATGAGGGTGAGGTTAGGGTGTGGGTAAGGGTTAGGGTTAGGTGAGTGTAAGGATGACGGTGAGGGTTAGGGTGAGGGTTTGGGTTTGGGTTAGGGTTAGCGTTAGGGTGGGGGTTAGGGTTAGTGTTAGGGTTAGAGTGAGGGCTAGGGTAAGAGTTAGGTTTAGGGTTAGGGCGAGCTTTAGGATTAGGGTTAGGGTTAGGGTGAAGGTTAGGGTGAGGATGAGGGTTAGGGTTAGCATTAATTTTAGGGTGAGGTTTATGGTTAGGGTTTGGGTTAGGGTGAGGGCTAGGGTGGGGGTGAGTGTTAGGGATAGGGTGAGGCATATGGTGAGGATTAGGTTTAGGGTTAGGGTGAGGGTTAGGCTGAGGGGTAGGTTTAGGGTTAGGGTGAGGTTTAGGTTTAGTGTGAGGGTTAGGTTTAGTGTGAGGGTTAGGTTTAGGGTAAGGGTTAGGGTTAGAGTGAGGGTTAGGGTTAGGGTGAGGGTTAGGGTGAGAGTGAGGGTTAGGTTTAGAGTGAGTGTTAGGGTGAGGGCTAGTGTGAAGGTGAGGGTTAGGGTTAGGGTTAGGGTTAGGGTGAGGGTGAGGGTTAGGAGGGTTAGGATTAGAGTTAGGGTTAGTGTGAGGGTTAGGGTTAGTGTTAGGGTTAGGTTTAGGGTTATTGTTAGGGTTAGGGTTATGGTGAGGGTGAGGTTGAGGGTGTGGGTTAGAGTTACATTTAAGTTGAGTGTGAGGTGAGGGTTAGGGTTACAATAATGATTAGGGTTAGGATTAGGCTGAGGGTTAGGTTGAGGTTGAGGGTATGGGTGAAGGTTAGGGTTAGGTTTAACGTGAGGGTTAGGGTGAGGGCTAGGGTGAGGGTGAGTGTTAAGGATAGGGTGAGGGATATGGTGAGGATTAGGGTTAGGGTTAGGTTGAGGGTTAGGCTGAGGGGTAGGTTTAGTGTTAGGGTGAGGTTTAGGTTTGGTGTGAGCGTTAGGGTTAGGGTTAGGGTTAGTCTGAGGTTTAGGGTTAGGGTTAGGGTGAGGTAAGGGTTAGGGTGAGGTTTAGTGTGAGGGTGAGGTTGAGGGTGAGGGTTTTGTTTAGGTAAGGGTTTGGGTTCGGGTTAGGGTGAGGGTGAGGGTTAGGGTGAGGGTTTGTGTTAGGGTGACGGTGAAGGTTAGGGTGAGTGTTAGGGTTAGGGTGATGTTTAGGGTGAGATTGAATGTTATGGTGAGGGTGATGGTTCGGGTGTGGGTGAGGGTTAACGTGTGGGAGAGGGTTAATTTTAGGGTGAGGGTTAGGTTTTGTGTGAGTGTTAAGGTTAGGGTTAGGGTGAGGAAAAGTGTTAGGGTGAGGGTCAGTGTTTTGGTGAGGGTGAGGTTTAGAGTGTGGATGAGGGTTAGTGTTAGGTGAGTGTTAGGATGACGGTGTGGGTTAGGGTGAGGGTTTGGGTTTGGGTTAGGGTGAGGGTTAGTTTTAGGGTTAGGGTGAGGTTTAGGATTAGGGTTAGGGTCAGGGTGAAGGTTAGGGTGATGATGAGGGTTAGAGTTAGCATTAATGTTAGGGTGAAGTTTAAGGTTAGGGTTTGGGTTAGGGTGAGGGCTAGGGTGAGGGTGAGTGTTAGGGATAGGGAGAGGGATATGGTGAGGATTAGGTTTAGGGTTAGGGTGAGAGTTAGGCTGAGGGGTAGGTTTAGTGTTAGGGTGAGGTTTAGGTTTAGTGTGAGGGTTAGGTTTAGGGTTAGGGTTAGGGTGAGGGTTAGGGTTAGGGTGAGGGTTAGGGTGAGAGTGAGGGTTAGGGTTAGAGTGAGTGTTAGGGTGAGGGCTAGTGTGAGGGTTAGGGTTAGGTTTAGGGTCAGGGTTAGGGTGAGGGTGAGGGTTAGGTTTAGGGTTAGGGTTAGTGTGAGGGTTAGGGTTAGTGTTAGGGTTAGGTTTAGGGTTATTGTTAGGGTTAGGGTTATGGTGAGGGTGAGGGTGAGGGTTTAGGTTAGCGTTACGTTTAGGTTGAGTGTGAGGGTGAGGGTTAGGGTTACCATAATAGTTAGGGTTAGGATTAGGCTGAGGGTTAGGTTGAGGTTGAGGGTATGGGTGAAGGTTAGGGTTAGGTTTAGGGTGAGGGTTAGGGTTAGTGTAAGGGTTAGGGTTAGGATTTGGTTTAGGGTTAGGTTGAGGGTAAGGGTTATGGTGAGGGTTGGGGTTAGCATTAGGCTTAGGGTTAGGCTAGCATGAGGTTTAGGGTTAGAGTTAGAGTGAGGGTGAGGGTGAGGGTGAGGGTGAGTGTGAGGGTTAGTGTTAGGGTTAGGTTTAATATGAGGGTGAGTGTTAGGTTTAGGGTGAGGGTTAGGTTTAGTGTGAACTTTAGAGTTAGATTTAGGGTTAGGTTTAGGGTGAGGTTAAGGTTTAGGGTGAGGTTTAGGGTGAGGGTGAGGGTTTCGGTTAGGTAACGGTTAGGTTTAGGGTTACGGTGAGGGTGAGGGTTAGGGTGAAGGTATGTGTTAGGGTGACTGTTAGGTTTAGGGTTAGGGTAAGTGTTAGGGTTAGGGTGATGTTTAAGGTGAGGTTGAGTGTTAGTGTGAGGGTGATGGTTCGGGTGTAAGTGAGTGAGGGTTAAGGTGTGGGAGAGGGTTAGGTTTAGGGTAAGGGTTAGGGTTTGTGTGAGTATTAGGGTTAGGGTAAGGGTGAGGAAAAGTGTTAGTGTGAGGGTTACGGTGAGGGTGAGTGTTTTGGTGAGGGTGAGGGTTAGGGTGTGGTTGAGGGTTAGGGTTAGGGGACTGGTAGGATGACGGTGAGGGTTAGGGTGAGGGTTTGGGTTTGAATGAGGCTTAGCGTTAGGATGAGGGTTAGGATTAGAGTGAGGGCTAGGGTGAGGGTTAGGTTAAGGGTTAGGGTGAGGGTTAGGATTAGGGTTAGGGTTAGAGTGAGGGTTAGGGTGAGGATGAGGGTTAGGGTTACCATTATTTTAGGGTGAGATTTAAGGTTAGGGTTTGGGTTAGGGTAAGGGATAGGGTGAGGGTGAGTGTTAGGGACAGGATGAGGGATATGGTGAGGATTAGGGTTAGGGTTAGGGTGAGGGTTAGTCTGAGGGGTAGGTTTAGGGTTAGGGTGAGGTTTAGGTTTCGTGTGAGGGTTAGGTTTATTGTTAGGTCTAGGGCGAAGGTTAGGGTTAGGGTGAGAGTTAGGGTAAGAGTGAGGGTCAGGGTTAGAGTGAGTGTTAGGGTGAGGGCTAGTGTGAGTGTGAGGGTGAAGTTGAGGGTGAGGGTGAGGGTTAGGGGTAGGGATAGGTTTAGGATGAGGGTGAGGGTTAGGTTTAGGCTGAGTATTAGGTTTAGTGTGAACGTTAGGATTAGGTTTAGGGTTAGGGTTAGGGTGAGGGTAATGGTTAGAATGAGTGTTAGGGTGAGAGTGAGGGTTAGCTTTAGCATGAGTTTTAAGGTGAGGGCTAGGGTGAGTGTGAGGGTTAGGGTTAGGTTTAGGATTAGGGTGAGGGTTAGGGTTAGGTTGAGAGTTAGGGTTAGGGTTAGGTTTAGAGTTAGAGTTAGGATTATTGTTAGGGTTAGGGTTAGGGTGAGGTTGAGGGTGAGGTTGAGTGTTAGGGTTAGCGTTAGGTTTAAGTTGAGTGTGAGGGTGAGGGTTAGGGGTAAGATAATTGTGAGGGTTTAGATTAGGCTGAGGGTTAGGGTGAGGGTGAGGTTGAGGGTAAGGGTTAGGGTTAGTGTGAGGGTTAGGGTGAGGGTAAAGGTTAGGGTGAGGGTTAGGGTGAGGGTGAGGATGAGAGTGAGGATTTCGTTTAGGTAAGGGTTAGGGTTAGGGTGAGGTTTAGGGTGAGGTGAGGGTTAGGGTGAGGGTTAGGGTTTGTGTGAATGTTAAAGTTAGGGTTAGGGTTAGGGTGAGTGTTAGGTTTAGGGTGATGTTTATGGTGAGGGTGAGGGTTTGGGTGAGGGTGAGGTTTCGGTTGTGGGGGGGGGTAGGGTGAGGTTGAGGGTTTGTGTGAGTGTTAAAGTTAGGGTTAGGGTTAGGGTGAGGTAAAGTGTTAGGGTGAGGGTTGGGGTGAGGGTGAGGTTTAGGTTTAGCGTTAGGGTTAGGATGAGGGTTAGGGTGAGGGTTAGGGTTAGGGTGAGGTTTAGGGTTACGGTTATTGATAGGGTTAGGTTTATTGTTAGGATTAGCATTAGGGTTATGGTTATGGTTAGGTTAAGGGTTCGGTTTAGGGTGATGATTAGGGTGAGGGTGAGGGTTTGAGTGAGGGTGAGGGTTTTCGTGAGGGAGAGGGTTAGGGTGTGTGTGAGTTTTAGGGTTAGGGAGAGGGTTAGTATGATATTGAGTGTTAGGGTAAGGGTTAGGGTTATTGTTAGGGTTAGGGTTATTGTTAGGGTTAGGGTGAGGCTAAGGATGAGGTTGAGTGTTAGTGTTAGGGTTAGGTTTAAAGTGAGTGTGAGGGTGAGGGTTAGGGTTAAGATAATGGTTAGGGTTTAGATTAGCATGAGGGTTAGGGTGAGGGTGAGGGTGAGGGTTTCGGTTAGGTAAGGGTTACGTTTAGGGTGAGGTTTAGGGTGAGGGTTAGGGTTAGGGTGATGGTTAGGATTACAGTTAGGTTAAGGGTTAGGGTTAGGGTGATGATTAGGGTGAGGGTGAGGGTGAGGGTGAGGTTTAGGGTAAGGGTGAGGGTGAGGGTGAGCGTTAGTTTTGGCAATAGGGTTAGGGTTAGGGTTAGCGTGAGGGTTAGGGTTAGAGTTAGGGTGAGGGTGAGGTTGAGGGTGAGGGTGAGGGTTAGGGTTATGGTTAGGATTAGGTTGAGGGTGAGGGTTAGGATTAGGTTTAGGGTTAGGGTTATTGTTAGGATTAGGGTTAGGGTGAGGTTGAGGGTGAGGGTGAGGATTAGGGTTAGGGTGAGGGTGAGGGTTAGGGTTAGGTTTAGGTTTAGGGTTAGGGTTAGGGTCAGGGTGAGGGTTAGAGTTATGGTGAGGGTTAGGGTGAGGGTGAGGGTTAGGGTTAGGTTTAGGATTAGGGTTAGGGTTAGGGTGAGGGTTTGGGTAAGGGTTAGGTTTAGGGTTAGGGTTAGTGATATTGTTAGGGTTAGGGTTAGTGTGAGGGTGAGGGTGAGGGTGAGGGTAAGGATTAGGGTTAGGTTTAGGGTGATTGTGAGGGTGAGGGTTAGGGTTAACATAATGGTTATGGTAAGGGTTAGGATTAGGGTTAGGTTTAGGGTGCGGATAGGGTTAGGTTTAGGATTAGGTGTAGGGTTATTTTTAGGTTAAGGGTTAGTGTTAGGGTGAGGGTTAGGGTAAGGGTTAGCGTTAGGGTTATTGTTAGGGTTAGGGTGAGATTGAGGGTGAGGTTTAGGGTTAGGGTTGGGATGAAGTTTAGGTTTATTTTTAGTGTTAGGGTTATTTTTAGGGTTAGGATTAGGATGAGGGTGAGGGTGAGGGTTAGGGTTAGGGTTAGATTTAGTTTGAGGGTTAGGGTTAGTGTGAGGTTTAGGGTTAGGGTGAGGGTAAGGGTTAGGGTGAGGTTTAGGGTGAGGGTGAGGGTGAGGGTTAGGGTTAAGATAATGGTTAGGGTAAGGGTTAGGATTAGGTTTAGGGTTAGGGTTAGGGTTAGGGTTATTGTTAGGTTTGGGGTTAGGTTTAGGGGTAGTTTGAGGTTTAGGTTTAGCGTTAGGGTTACTGTTAGGGTTAAGTTTAGGGTTAGGGTGAGGGTCAGGGTGAGGGTTAGGGTTAGGAGTAGAGTTACTGTGAGGCTGAGTGGTAGGGTGAGGTTTTGGGTTAGGGTGACGGTTAGTTTTAGGGTTAGGGTTAGTGTTTGGGTTCGGGTGATGTTTAGAGTGTGGGTGAGGGTTAGGGTGAGGATGATGGTTCGGGTGTGGGTGCGGGTTAGGGTTTGGGAGAGGGTTAGTTTTAGGGTGAGGATTAGGGTTTGTGTGAGTGTTAGGGTTAGGTTTAGGGTGAGGAAAAGTGTTAGGGTGAGGGTTAGTGTGAGGGTGAGTATTTTGGTGAGGGTGGGGGTTAGGGTGTGGGTGAGGGTTAGTGTTAGGTTAGTGTTAGGTTGACGGTGAGGTTTAGGGTGAGGATGAGGGTTTGGGTTAGAGTTAGCTTTAGGGTGAGGGTTAGTGTTAGAGATTGAGTGAGGGCTAGGGTTAGTATTACGTTTAGGGTTATGGTGAGGGTAAAGGTTATGGTGAGGGTTAGGGTGAGGATGAGGGTTAGGGTTAAGGTGAGGGTGAGGGTGAGTGTGAGGGTTAGGTTTAGGGTTAGGTTTCGGGTTAGGGTTAGGGTTTGTCTGAAGGTGAGGATGAGGTTTAGGGTAAGGGTTAGTGTTAGGGTTAGGATTAAGTTTAGGGTGAGGGTTATGGTTAGTGGGATGGTTTGGGCTAGGATTAAGGTTAGGGTTAGGGTGAGGGTAAGGGTTAGGTTGAGGATTAGGGGGATGGTGAAGGAGAGGGTTAGTGTGAAGGTAAGGGTAAGGGGGAGGGCTAGGGTAAGGGTTAGTGTTAGGGTGAGTGTTAGGGTTAGGGTTAGGGTTAGGATGAGGGTGAGGTTGAGTGTGAGGGTTAGGTTTAGGGTTAGGGTTAGGGTGAAGTTGAGGGTGAGGTTAAGGTTAGAATTAAGGTTAGGATTAAGATTAGGGTGAGGATTAGGGTGAGGGTGAGGATTAGGATTAGGGTTACTGTTTGGGTTTGGGTGAGGGTGAGGGTGAGGGTGAGGGTTAGGTTTAGGGTGAGGGTGAGGGTTAGGGTTAGTGTTAGGACTAGGGTTTGGGTCAGGGTTTGTCTGTGGGTGAGGGTGAGGTTAGGGTTAGGGTTAGGGTTATCGTTAGGGTGAAGGTGAGTTTTTGGGTGAGGGTTGGGTTTAGATTAGGGTTAGGGTGAAGTTGAGGGTGAGGGTTAGGGTTAGGATTAGGGTTAAGTTTAGGATTAGGGTGACGATTAGGGTGAGGGTGAGAGTTAGGGTGAGTTTTGGGTTTAGGATGAGGTAAGGGTGAGAGTGAGGTTTATGGTGAGGGTGAGGTTTCCGGTGAGGTTGAGGGTTAGGGTGTGGGTGAGGGTTAGGGATAGGTTTAGGGTTGGGTGACGGTGAGGGTTAGGGTGAGGCTGAGGGTGAGAATTAGGGTTATGGTTAGGGATAGGGTGAGGTTTAAGGTGAGCGTTAGGGTTAGGGTTAGGGTGAGGATGAGGGTCAGGTTTAGGTTTAGGATTAGGTTTAGGGTTAGAGTTAGGCTTAGGTTGAGGGTGAGGGTGAGGGTGAGGGAGAGGGTTAGGGTGAGGGTTATGGTTAGGGTTAGGCTGAGGGTTAGGGTTAGGGTGAGGGTGAAGTTGAGGGTTAGTGTGAGGGTCCAGGTGAGGGTGAGAGTGAGGGTTAGGGTTAGGGTAAGGGTTAGGGTTAGTGTGAGTGTTAGGTTTAGCTTTAGGGTTAGGGTTAGGTTTAGGATTAGGTTGAGGGCGAGGGTGAGGGTTAGGGTTAGGGTTACGTTTAGGGTGAGGGTTAGGGTTAGTGTGAGGTTTAGGGTTAGGGTTAGGGTGAGGATAAGGGTTAGGGTGTGGTTTAGGGTGAGGGTGAGGGTGAGGGTTTCGGTGAGTTAAGGGATAGGGTTAGGGTTAGGGTGAGGTTGAGGGTTAGGGTGTGGGTTAGGGTTAAGGTGACGGTTGGGTTTAGGGTTAGGGTGTCTGTTAGTATTAGGGTGATGTTTAGGGTGAGGTTGAGGGTTAGGGTGAGGGTGATGTTTCAGGTGTGGGTGAAGGTTAGGGTTTGGGAGACAGTTGTGGTTCGGGTGAGGTTTAGGGTTTGTGTGAGTGTTAGGGTTAGGGTAAGGGTGAGGAAAAGTGTTAGGGTGAGGGTTAGGGTGAGGGTGAGTGTGTTGGTGAGGGTGAGGCTAGCGTTAGGGTGAGGGTTAGGGTTAGTGTTAGGGTTAGAGTGAGGGCTAGGGTGAGGTTTAGGTTTAGGGTTAGGGTGAGGGTTAGGATTAGGGTTAGGGTGAGGGTGAGGGTTAGGTTGAGGTAAAGGTTAGGGTAAGCATTACTTTTAGGGTGAGGTTTAAGTTTAGGGTTAGGGTTAGGGTGAGGGCTAGGGTGAGGGTGAGTGTTACAGTTAGGGAGAGGGATATGTTGAGGCTTAGAGTTAGGGTGAGGATGAGGGTTAGGCTGTGGGGTAGTTTTAGGGTTAGGGTGAGCTTTAGATTTAGTGTGAGTGTTAGGTTTAGGGTTAGAGTGAGGGTTAGGTTTAGGGTGAGGGTTAGGGTGAGAGTGCGGTTTAGGGTTAGCATTAGGGTTAGGGTTAGATTGACGGTTAGGGTTAGAGTTAGGGTGAGGGTGAGGGTGAGGGTTAGGATTAGGGTTAGGGTGAGGGTTAGGGTTAGGGTTAGGGTTAGGTTTAGGGTTATTGTTAGGGTTAGGGTTAGGGTGAGGGTTAGGTTTAGGGTGAAGGTTAGGGTGAGGGTGAGGTTTAGGGTTAGCATTAGGGTTAGGGTTAGCGTGACCGTTAGGGTTAGAGTTAGGGTGAGGTTGAGGGTTAGGATTAGGGTTAGGTTGAGGGTTAGGGTTAGAGTTAGATTTAGGGTTAATGTTAGGGTTTGGTTTAGGGTGATCGTGAGGGTCAGGTTTAGGGTTACAGTTTGGTTTAGGGTGAGTGTGAGGGTGAGGGTTAGGTTTACGTTAATGGTTAGTGTTAGGAGTAGGCTGAGGTTTAGGGTGAGGGTGAGGGTGAGGGTTAGAGTTAGCGTTAGGCTTAGGCTTAGGATGAGGTTTAGTGTTAGGTTAAGGGTTAGGGTTAGAATTAGGTTTAGGGTTAGGGTGAGGGTAAGGCTTATGGTGACGGTTTGGATGAGTGTGAGTGTGAGGGTTAGGGTTAGGGTGAGGGTTAGGGTTAGGGTGAGGGTTAGGGTTAGGGTTAGGCTTAGGATGAGTGTGAGGCTCAGAGGTAGGGATAGGATTAGGGTGAGGGTTAGAGTTATTGTGAGGGTTAGGGTTAGGTTGACGGTAAGTGTTTGGTTGAGGGTTAGGGTGAGGGTGAGGGTGAGGTTTAGGGTTAGCAATAGTTTTAGGGTGAGGTTTAGGGTTATGGTTAGGGTTAATGTGAGGGCTTGGGTGAGTGTTAGTGTTCGGGATAGGGTGAGGAATAGAGTGAGAATTAGGTTTAGGGTTAGGTTTAGGTGAGTTTTAGGCTGAGGGGTAGGGTGAGGGTTAGGGTTAGGTTTAGGGTTAGGGTTAGGGATCTTGTTAGGGTTAGGGATAGCATGAGGGTGAGTGTGAGGGTGAGGTTTAGGGTTAGGTTCAGGGTGAATGTGAGGGTGATGGTTAGGGTTAAGATAATGGTTAGGGTAAGGGTTAGGATTAGGGTTAGGTTTAGGGTGAGGGTTATGGTTAGGTTTAGGGTTAGGGGTATGGATATTATTGGGTTTAGGGTTAGTGATAGGGTGAGGGTAAGGGTTAGGGTTAAGGTTAGGGTTAGGGTTATTTTTAGAGTTAGGATTAGGGTGAGATTGAGGGTGACGTTTAGGGTTAGGGTTAGGATGAGGTTTAGATTTAGGTTTAGGGTTAGGGTTATTTTTAGGGTTAGGGTTAGGGTTAGGGTGTGGGTGAGGGTGAGGTTTAGGGTTAGGGTTAGGTTTAGGGTGAGGGTTAGGATTAGTGTGAGGTTTAGGTTTAGTGTTAGGTTTAGGGTTAGGGTGACAGTAAGGGTTAGGGTCAGGTTTAAGGTGAGGGTGAGGGTGAGGGTGAGGGTTAGGGTTAGGTTTAGGATTAGGGTTAGGGTTAGGGTGAGGGTGAGGGTGATGGTTAGTGTTAGGTTTAGGGTTAGAGTTAGGGTTATTGTTAGGGTTAGGGTTAGGGTGAGGTTGAGGGTGAGGTTAAGGTTTAGGGTTAGGGTTACGGTGATTGTTAGGGTTAAGATCATGGTTAGGGTAAGGGTTAGGATTAGGGTTAGGGTTAGGGTGAGGGTTAGGGTAAGGTTTAGGGTTAGGGTAGGGTTATTGTTAGGTTTAGGGTTAGGGTTAGCATGAGGGTTAGGTTTAGGGTTAGGGTTATGTTTATTGTTAGGCTTAGGGTTAAGGTTAGGGTGAGATTGAAGGTGAGGTTTAGGGTTAGGTTTAGGGTGAGGGTTACTGTTAGGTTTAGGGTTAGGGTAGGGTTGTTGTTAGGTTTAGGGTTAGGGTTAGCGTGAGGCTTAGGGTTAGGGTTAGGTTTAGGTTTATTGTTAGTCTTAGGGTTAGGGTTAGGGTGAGATTGAAGGTGAGGTTTAGGGTTAGGGTTAGGGTGAGGTTTAGGTTTAGGTTTAGGGTTAGGGTTATTGTTAGGTTTAGGTTTAGGGTGAGGGTGAGATAAGGGTGAGGGTTAGGGGTAGGGGTAGGGGTCGGGTTAGGGTGAGGTTTAGGGTTATTGTGAGGGTTAGGTTTAGGTTTAAGGTTAGGGTTAAGGTTATGATTAGGGTTAGGGTTAGGATTAGGTTGAGGGTGAGGGTGAGGGTGAGGGTTAGGGTTAGGTTTAGTGTGAGGGTTAGGGTTAGTGTGAGGTTTAGGTTTATGGTTAGGGTGAGGGTGAGGGTTAGGGTTAGGTGAAGGGTTAGGTTAGGGTGATAATTTGGGTGAGGGTGAGAGTTAGGGTGAGGTGAGGGCTTTGGTGAGGGTGAGGGTTAGGGTGGGGGGAGAGTTAGGATCAGGGTGAGGGTTAGGATGATAGTGAGGGTTAGGGTGAGGGTTAGGGTTAGGGTTATTGTTAAGGTTTGGGTTATGGTGAGGGTAAGGGTGAGGTTGAGTGTTAGGGTTAGGGTTAGGTTTAAGGTGAGTGTGATGGTAATGGTTAGGGTTTAGATTAGGCTGAGGGTTAGTGTGAGGGTGACAGTGAGGGTTTCGGTTAGGAAAGGGTTAGGTTTAGGGTGAGGATTAGGGTGAGGGTTAGGGTTAGGGTGAAGGTTATGGTTAGGGTTAGGTTAAGGGTTACGATTAGGGTGATGATTAGTGTGAGGGTGAGGGTGAGGTTGAGGTTGAGATTAAGGGTGAGGGTGAGGTTGAGGGTCAGGGTTAGCATTAGGGTTAGGGTTAGGGTTAGCGTGAGGGTTAGGGTTAGAGTTAGGGTGAGGGTGAGGGTGAGGTTGAGGATGATGGTGAGGGTTAGTGTTAGGGTTAGGATTAGGGTTAAGGTGAGGGTGGGGGTGAGTGTGTGGGTTAGGGTTAGGGTTAGGGTGAGGGTGAGGGTTAAGATTAGGTTTAGGGTTAGGTTTAGGGTTAGGTTTGAGGTGAGGGTTAGGGTTAGGGTGAAGGTTAGTGTTAGGTTTAGGAGTAGGGTTAGGGTTAGGGTGAGGGTGAGGGTTATTGTTAGGTTTAGGGTTAGGATTAGGGTTATTGTTAGGGTTAGGGTTAGGGTTCGGGTTCGGGTTCGGGTTCGGTTTAGGGTTAGGTTTAGGGTGATAGTGAGGGTGAGGGTTAGGGTTAAGATAATGGTTAGGGTAAGGGTTAGGATTAGGGTTAGTGTTAGGGTGAGGGTTAGGGTTAGGTTTAGGGTTAGGGGTAGGGTTATTTTTAGGTTTACGGTTAGGGTTAGCATGAGGGTTAGGGTTAGGGTTAGGGTTAGGGTTATTGTTAGGCTTAGGGTTAGGGTTAGGGTGAGATTGATGTTGAGGTTTAGGGTTAAGGTTAGGATGAGGTTTAGATTTAGGTTTAGGGTTAGGGTTTTGTTAGGGTTATGTTTAGGGTTTGGGTGAGGTTATGGGTGAGGGTTAGGGTTAGGGTGAGGTTTAGGGTGAGGGTGAGGGTGAGGGTTTCGGTTAAGTAAGGGTTAGGTTTCGGGTTAGGGTAAGTGTTAGGGTTAGGGTGATGTTTAGGGTGAGGTTGAGTGTTAGGGTGAGGGTGATGGTTCGGGTGTGCGTGAGGGTTAAGGTGTGGGAGAGGGTTAGGTTTAGTGTGAGGGTTAGGGTTTGTGTGACTGTTAGGATTAGGGTTAGGGTGAGGAAAAGTGTTAGGGTGAGGGTTAGTGTGAGGATGAGTGTTTTGGTGAGGGTGAGGGTTAGGGTGTGGGTGAGGGTTAGGTTTAGGTGAGTGTTAGGATGAAGGTGCGGGTTAGGGTGAGGGTTTGGGTTTGGGTTAGTGTTAGCGTTAGGGTGAGGGTTAGGGTTAGTGTTATGGTTACAGTGAGGGCTAGGGTAAGAGTTAAGTTAAGGGCTAGGGTGAGGGTTAGGATTAGGTTTAGGGTTAGGGTGAAGGTTAGGGTGGGGATGAGGGTTAGGGTTAGCATTAATTTTAGGGTGAGGTTTAAGGTTAAGGATTGGGTTAGGGTGAGGGCTAGGGTGAGGGTGAGCGTTAGGGATATGGTGAGGGATGGTGAGGATTAGGGTTAGGGTTAGGGTGAGGGTTAGGCTGAGGGGTAGGTTTAGGGTTAGGGTGAGGTTTAGGTTTAGTGTGAGTGTTAGGTTTAGTGTTAGGGTTAGGGTTAGGGTGAGCTTAGGGTTTGGGTGAGGGTTAGGGTGAGAGTGAGGGTTAGGGTTAGAGTGAGTGTTAGGGTGAGGGCTAGTGTGAGGGTGAGGTTTAGGGTTAGGGATAGGGTCAGGGTGAGGGTTAGGATTAGGGTTAGGGTGAGGGTTAGGTTTAGGGTTAGTGTTAGGGTTAGGTTTAGGATTATTGTTAGGGTTAGGTTTATGGGGAAGGGGAGGGGGAGGGTTAGGGTTAGAGTGAGGTTTAGGGTGAGTGTGCGGGTGAGGGTTAGGGTTACCATAATGGTTAGGTATAGGATTAGACTGAGGGTATGGGTGAGGTTGTGGGTATGGGTGAGGGTTACTGTTAGGGTTAGGGTGAGTGTTAGGGTGAGGGATAGCGTAAGGATTATGGTTATGATTAGGTTTAGGTTTAGGGTGAGGGTAAGGGTTATGGTGAGGGTCAGGGTGAGGGAGAGGGTTAGGGTTAGCATTAGGCTTCAGATTAGGGTTAGCGTGAGAGTTAGAGTTAGAGTGAGGGTGAGGTTGAGGCTGAGGGTGAGTGTGAGGGTTAGGGTTAGGGTTAGGTTTAGTATGAGGGTGAGTGTTAGGTTTAGGCTGAGGGTTAGGTTTAGTGTGAACATTAGGGTTAGGTTTAGGGTTAGGGTTAGGGTGAGGGTAAGGGTTAGGGTGAGGTTTTGGGTGAGAGTGAGGGTGAGGGTGAGGGTTTCGGTTACATAAGGGTTAGGGTTAGGGTTAGGTTGAGGGTGAGGGTTAGGGTGACGTTTTGGGTTAGGGTGACAGTTAGGTTTAGGGTTAGGGTGAGTGTTAGGGTTAGGGTGATGTTTAGGGTGAGGTTGAGTGTTAGGGTGCGGGTGATGGTTTGGGTGTGAGTGAAGGTTAAGGTGTGGGAGAGGGTTAGGTTTAGGGTAAGGGTTAGGGTTTGTGTGAGTGTTAGGGTTAGGGTTAGGGTGATGACATGTATTAGGGTGAGAGTTTTGGTGAGGGTGAGTGTTTTGGTGAGGGTGAGGGTGAGGGTGTGGGTGAGGATTAGGGTTACGGGACTGGTACGATGACGGTGAGGGTTAGGGTGAGGGTTTGGGTTTGGGTTAGGCTTAGCGTTAGGGTGAGGGTTAGGGTTAGTGTTACGGTTAGAGTGAGGGCTAGGGTGAGGTTAGACTTAGGGTTAAGTTGAGGGTTAGAATTAGGGTTAGGTTAGGGTGAGGGTTAGGTTGAGGATGAGGGTTAGGGTTACCATGACTCTTAGGGTGAGGTTTAAGGTTAGGGTTTGGGTTAGGGTGAGGGCTAGGGTGAGGGTGAGTGTTAGGGATAGGGTGAGGGATATGGTGAGGATTAGGGTTAGGGTTATGGTGATGGTTAGGCTGAGGGGTAGGTTTAGTGTTAGTGTGAGGTTTAGGTTTAGTGTGAGGGTTAGGTATAGGGATAGGGCTAGGGTGAAAGTTAGGGTTAGGGTTAGGGTTAGGGTGAGAATGAGGGTTAGGGTTAGAGTTATTGTTAGGGTGAGGGTTAGGTTGAGGATGAGGGTTAGGGTTACCATTACTCTTAGGGTGAGGTTTAAGGTTAGGGTTTGGGTTAGGGTGAGGGCTAGGTTGAGGGTGAGTGTTAGGGATAGGGTGAGGGATATGGTGAGGATTAGGGTTAGGGTTACGGTGATGGTTAGTCTGAGGGGTAGGTTTAGGGTTAGGGTGAGGTTTAGGTTTAGTGTGAGGGTTAGGATAGGGCTAGGTTACGGATAGGGATAGGTTACGGATAGGGCTAGGGTGAAAGTTAGGGTTAGGGTTAGGGTGAGAATGAGGGTTAGGGTTAGAGTAATTGTTAGGGTGAGGGCTAGTGTGAGGGTGAGGGTTAGGGTTAGGGTGAGGATGAGGATGAGGGTTAGGATTAGGGTTAGGGTGAGGTTTAGTGTTAGCATGAGGGTTAGGGTTAGAGTTAGAGTGAGGGTGAGGGTGAGGTTGAATGTGAATGTGAGGGTTAGGGTTATGGTTAGGTTTAGGATGAGGGTGAGGGTTAGGTTTAGGCTGAGGGTTAGGTTTTGTGTGAACCTTAGGGTTGGATTTAGGGTAAGGGTTAGGGTAAGGGTAAGGGTTCGAATGAGTGTTAGGGTGAGAGTGAGGGTTAGGTTTAGCTTGAGTTTTAAGGTGAGTGCTAGGGTGAGGGTGAGGGTTAGGGTTAGGTTTAGGGTTAGGGTGAGGATTAGGGTTAGGGGTAGGGATAGGGTTAGAGTTAGAGTGACGGTGAGGGTGAGGTTGAATGTGAGGGTGAGGGTTAGGTTTAGGATGAGGGAGAGGGTTAGGTTTAGGCTGAGGGTTAGGTTTTGTGTGAACGTTAGGGTTAGGTTTAGGGTTAGGGTTAGGGTAAATGTAAGGGTTCGAATGAGTGTTAGGGTGAGAATGAGGGTTAGGTTTAGCTTGAGTTTTAAGGTGAGTGCTAGGGTGAGGGTGAGGGTTAGGCTTAGGTTTAGGATTAGGGTTAGGGTTAGGGTGAAGCTTAGTGTTAGGGTTAGGTTAAGGGTGAGCGTGAGGGTGAGAGTGAGGGTTTCAGTTAGGTAAGTGGTAGGGTTAGGGTGAGGTTTAGGGTGAAGTGAGGGTTAGGGTGAGGGTTAAGATAATGGTGAGGTTTAAGATTAGGCTGAGGGTTACGTGATGGTGAGGTTGATGGTAAGGGTTAGGGTTAGGGTTAGGGTGAGGGTTAGGGTTAGTGTGAGGGTGAGGGTTAGGGTTAGGGTTAGGGTGAGGGTAAGGGTTAGGGTGAGGTTTAGGGTGAGGGTGAGGGTGAGAGTGAGGGTTTCGGTTAGGTAAGTGGTAGGGTTAGGGTGAGGTTTAGGGTGAGGTGAGGGTTAGCGTGATGATTAGGGTTTGTGTGAATGTTAAAGTTAGGGTTAGGTTAGGGTGAGTGTAATGTTTAGGGTGATGTTTAGGGTGAGGGTGAAGGTTTGGGTGAGGGTGAGGTTTTGTTTGTCGGGGAGGGTTAGGGTTAGGTTGAGGGTTTGTGTGAGTTTTAAAGTTAGGGTTAGGGTTAGGGTGTGGTAAAGTGTTAGGGTGAGGGTTAGGGTGAGGGTGAGGGTTAGGGTTAGGGTTATTGATAGTTTTAGGGTTATTGTTAGGGTTAGGGCTAGGGTGAGGGTTACTGTTAGGGTTAGGTTAAGGGTTAGGGTTAGTGTTCTGATTAGGGTGAGGGTGAGGGTTAGGTTGAGAGTGAGGGTTTTGGTGAGGGTGAGGTTTAGGGTGTGTGTGAGTGTTAGGGGTAGGGTGAGGGTTAGGATGATAGTGAGGGTTACGGAGTGGGTTAGGGTTAGAGTTAGGGTTATTGTTAGGGTTAGGGTTAGGGTGAGGGTAAGGTTGAGGTTGAGTGTTAGGGTTGGGTTTAGGTTTAAGGTGAGTGTGAGGGTGAGTGTTAGGGTTAAGATAATGGTTAAGATAATGGTTAAGATTAGCATGAGGGTGAGGGTGAGGGTGAGGTTTAGGGTGAGGGTTAGGTTTAGGGTGTAGGTTAGGGTTAGGGTTAGTTTAAGGGTTAGGGTTAGGGTGATGATTAGGGTGAGGGTGAGGGTGAGGGTGAGGTTGAGGGTAAGGGTGAGGGTGAGGCTGAAGGTTAGGTTTAGCATTAGGCTTAGGCTTAGGGTTAGCCTGAGGCTTAGGGTTGAAGTTAGGGTGAGGTTGAGGGTGAGGTTGAGGGTGAGAGTGAGGGTTAGGATTATGGTTAGGGTTAGGATGAGGGTGAGGGTTAGGATTAGGTTTAGGGTTAGGGTTAGGGTTAGTGTAAGGGTTAGGGTTAGGGTGAGGTTGAGGGTGAGGGTGAGGTTTAGGGTTAGGTTTAGGGTTAGGTTTAGGGATATTTTTAGGGTTAGGGTTAGGGTGAGGGTGAGGGTGAGGGTGAGGGTTAGGGTTAGGTTTAGGGTGATTGTGAGGGTGAGGGTTAGTGTTAAGATAATAGTTAGGGTAAGGGTTAGGATTAGGGTTAGGTTTAGGGTGAGGGTTAAGGTTAGGTTTAGGGTTAGGTGTAGGGTTATTGTTAGCTTTAGGGCTAGTGTTAGGGTGAGGGTTAGGGTTAGGTTTAGGGTTATGGTTATTTTTAGGGTTAGGTTTAGGGTTAGGGTGAGATTGAGGGTGAGGTTTAGGGTTAGGGTTAGGATAATGTTTAGGTTTAGGTATAGGTTTAGGGTTACGGTTATATTTAGGGTTAGGGATTGGGTGAGGGTGAGGGTTACGGTTAGGGTTAGGGTTAGGGTTAGGTTTAGATTGAGGGTTAGGGTTAGTGTGAGGTTTAGCGTTAGGGTGAGGGTAAGGGTTAGTGTGAGATTTAGGGTGAGGGTGAAGGTGAGGGTTAGGGTTAGGTTTAGGATTAGGGTTAGGGTTAGGGTGAGGGTGAGGGTTAGGGTTAGGTTTAGGGTTAGGGTTATGGTTATTGTTAAGGTTACTGTTAGGGTGAGGGTGACGGTGAGGGTGAGGGTTATGTATAGGGTGAGGTTGAGGGTGATTGTGAGGGTGAGGGTTAGGTTTAAGATTATGGTTAGTGTAAGGGTTAGGATTAGGGTTAGGGTTAGGGTCAGGGTTAGGGTTAGGGGTAGGGTTATTGTTAGGTTTAGGGTTAGGATTAGGGTGAGGGTTAGGGTTAGGGTTATTGTTAGGTTTAGGCTGAGTGTTATGGTTAGTGTGAGGTTTAGGGTTAGGGTTAGGGTGAAGATAAGGGTTAGGGTGAGGTTTAGGGTGAGGGTGAGGTTGAGGTTGAGGGTTTCAGTTAGGTAAGGGTTAGGGTTAGGTTTAGGATGAGGGTGAAGGGTAGGGTGAAGGTTAGGGTTAGGGTGATGGTTAGTTTTAGGGTTAGGGTGAGTGTTAGGGTTAGGGTGTTGTTTAGGTTGGGGGTAGGGTGAGGGTTTAGGTTCGGGTGTGGGTGAGGGTTAGGGTTTGGAAGAGGGTTAGGTTTAGGGTGAGGATTAGGATTTGTGTGAGTGTTAGGGTAGGGTTAGGGTGAGGAAAAGTGTTAGGGTGACGGTTAGTGTGAGGGTGAGTGTTTTGGTGAGGGTGAGGATTAGGGTGTGGGGGAGGGTTAGGGTTATGTGAGTGTTAGGATGACTTTGAGGGTTAGGGTGAGGGTTTAGTTTTTGGTTAGAGTTAGCGTTAAGGTGAGGGTTAATGTTAGGGTTAGAGTGAGGGCTAGGATGAGGGTTAGGTTTAGGGTTAGGTTGAGGGTTAGGAGTAGGGTTAGGGTGAGGTTTAGGGTGAGGATGAGGTTTAGCATTAGCATTACTTTAAGGTTGAGGTTTAAAGTTAGGGTTAGGGTTAGGGTGAGGGTGAGTGTTAGGGTTAGGGTGAGGGATATGGTGAGGATTAGATTTAGGGTTAGGGTTAGGGTTAGGTTTAGGGTTATTGTTAGGTTTAGTGTTAGGGTGAGGGTGGGGGTGAGGGTTAGGTTTAGTTAAGGGTTAGGGTTAGGATTAGGTTTAGGTTTAGGGTGAGGATAAGGGTTATATTGAGGGTTAGGGTGAGGATGAGGGTTAGCATTAGGGTGAGGGTGAGGGTGAGGGTTAGGTTTAGGGTTAGGTTTTGGGTTCAGGTTAGTGTTTGTTGGAGGGTGAGTATGTGGTTGAGGGTAAGGGTTCGTGTTAGGGTTAGGATTAGGTTTAGGGTGAGGGTTAGGGTTAGTGGGAGAGTTAGGGCTAGGATTAGGGTTAGGGTTAGTTTGATGGTAAGGGTTACGGTGAGGGTTAGGGGGTGGGGGAGGGATAGGGTTAGTGTAAAGGTGAGGGTAAGTTTGAGGGCTAGGGTAAGGGTTAGTCTTAGGGTGAGGGTTAGGGTTAGGCTTAGGGTGAGGGTAAGGGTTAGTTTTAGGTTTAGGGTGAGGGTGAGGGTTAGGGTTAGTGTTAGGATTAGGGATAGGGTTAGGATTTGTCTGTGGGTGAGGTTGAGGTTGATGGTGAGGGTTGGGTTTAGATTAGGGTTAGGGTGAAGTTGAGGGTGAGGGTTAGGATTAGGATTAGGGTTAGGTTTAGGATTAGGGTGAGGATTAGGGTGAGGGTGAGGGTTAGGGTGAGGGTGAGGATTAGGGTGAAGTTTACGGTTAGAGTTAGGGTGAGGGTTAGTGTTAGGGTGAGGTAAGGGTGAGAGTGAGGTTTAGGGTGAGGGTGAGGTTTCCGGTGAGGGTGAGGGTTAGGGTGTGGGTGAGGGTTAGGGTTAGGTTTAGGGTTAGGGTGACGGTGAGGGTTAGGTTGAGGCTGAGGGTGATTGTTAGGGTTATGTTTAGGGATAGGGTGAGGTTTACGGTGAGGGTTAGGGTTGGGGTTAGGTTGAGGGTGAGCGTCAGGTTTAGGTTTAGGATTAGGTTTAGGGTTAGAGTTAGGCTTAGGATGAGGGTGAGGGTGAGGGTGAGGGAGAGGGTTAGGCTGAGGGTTAGGGTTAGGTTTAGGTTGAGGGTTAGTGTTAGGGTGAATGTGAGGGTGTGGGTTCGGGTGAGGGTGAGTGTTAGGGTTAGGGTTAGGGATAGGGTAAGGGTTAGGGTTAGTGTGAGTGTTAGGTTTAGCTTTAGGGTTAGGGTTAGGGTCATTGTTAGGGTTAGGGTTAGGATTAGCTTGAGGGTGAGGGTGAGGGTTAGGGTGAGGGTTAGGTTTAGGGTGAGGGTTAGGGTTAGTGTGAGGTTTAGGATTAGGATTTGGGTGAGGGTAAGGGTTAGGGTGTGGTTTAGGGTGAGGGTGAGGGTGAGGGTGAGGGTGATGGTTCGGGTGTGGGTGAGGGTTAGGGTTTGAGAGAGGGTTAGGGTTCGGGTGAGGTTTAGGGTTTGTGTGAGTGTTAGGGTTAGGGTTAGGGTGAGGAAAAGTGTTAGGGTGAGGGTTAGGGTGAGATTGAGTGTTGTGTGGGTGCGGGTTAGGGTGTGCGTGATGTTTATGGTTAGTTGACTGTTAGGATGACGGTGAGTGTTAGGGTGAGGGTTTGGGTTTGGCTTAGTGTTAGTGTTAGTGAGGGTTAAGGTTAGGGTTAGGTTTAGGGTTATTGTTAAGGTTAGGGTTAGGGTGAGGGTTAGGTTTAGGGTGAGGGTTAGGGTGAGGGTGAGGTTTAGGGTTAGCATTAGGGTTAGGGTTAGGGTTAGGGTTAGGTTTAGGGTTATTGTTAAGGTTAGGGTTAGGGTGAGGGTTAGGTTTAGGGTGAGGGTTAGGGTGAGGGTGAGGTTTAGGGTTAGCATTAGGGTTAGGGTTAGCATGATGGTTAGGGTTAGAGTTAGGGTGAGGGTGAAAGTGAAGGTTAGTTTTAGGGTTAGGGTGAGGGTTAGGGTTATGGTTAGGTTTAGGGTTATTGTTAGGGTTAGGGTTAGGATTAGGGTGACGGTGAGGGTTAGGGTTAGAGTTAGGTTTAGGGTGAGTGTGAGGGTGAGGGTTAGGGTTACGATAATGGTTAGGGTTAGGATTAGGGTGAAGGTTAGGGTGAGGGTGAGGGTGTGGTTTAGGGTTATGGTTAGGGTTAGGGTTATTGTTAGGGTTAGGGTTAAAGTGAGGGTGAGGGTTAGGTTTACGGTTACGGTTAGGGTGATTTTGAGGGTGAAGGTTAGGGTTAAGATAATGGTTACGGTAAGGGTTAGGATTAGGGTTATGGTTAGGGTGAGGGTTAGGGTGAGGGTTAGGGTTAGGTTTAGGGTTAGGGGTAGGGTTATTGTTAGATTTAGGGTTTGGGTTAGCGTGAGGGTTAGGGTTAGGTTTAGCGTTAAGGTTATTGTTAGGCTTAGGGTTAGGGTAATATTGCTGGTGAAATTTAAGGTTAGGGTTATGGTGAGGTTTAGGTTTAGGGATAGGGTTAGGGTGAGGGTGAGGGTGAGGGTTTCGGTTACGTAAGGGTTAGGTTTAGGGTGAGTGTTAGGGTTAAGGTGATGGTTAGGGTGAGGTTGAGTGTTAGGGTGAGGGTGATGGTTCGGGTGTAGGTGAGGGTTAACGTGGGAGAGGGTTAGGTTTACGGTGAGGGTTAGGGTATTTGTGAGTGTTAGTGTAAGGGTTAGGGTGAGGAAAAATGTTAGGGTGAAGGTTAGTGTGAGCGTGAATGTATTGGTGAGGGTGAGGGTTAGGGTGTGGGTGAGGGATAGGTTTAGGTGAGTGTTAGGATGACGGTAAGGGTTAGGGTGAGGGTTTGGGTTTGGGTTAGGGTTAGCTTTAGGATGAGGGTTAGGGTTAGAGTGAGGGCTAGAGTGAGGTTTAGGTTTAGGGTTAGGGTCAGGGTTAGGATTAGTGTTAGGTTTAGGGTGAGGGTTAGGTGAGGATGAGGGTTAGGGTTAGCATTATTTTAGGGTGAGGTTTAATTTTAGAGTTTGGGTTAGGGTGAGGGCTAGGGTGAGGTTGAGTGTTAAGGATAGGGTGAGGGATATGGTGAGGATTAGGGTTAGGGTTAGGGTGAGGGTTAGGCTGAGGGGTAGTTTTAGTGTTAGGGTGAGGTTTAGGTTTAGTGTGAGGGTTAGGTTTAGGGTTAGGGTTAGGGTTAGGATTAGTCTGAGGTTTAGGGTTAGGGTTAGGGTGAGGGTAAGGGTTAGGGTGTGGTTTAGGGTCAGGGTGAGGGTTAGGGTGAGGTTTTGGTTAGGTTAGGGTTAGGGTTGGGGTTAGGCTGAAGGTGATAGTTAGGGTGAGTGTTTGGGTTAGGGTTACGGTTAGGTTTTGGGTTACGGTGAGTTTTAGGGTTAGGGTGATGTTTAGGCTGAGGTTGAGTGTTAGGGTGAGGGTGATGGTTCTGGTGTGGGTGAGGGTTAAGGTGTGGGAGAGGGTTAAGTTTAGGGTGAGGGTTATGGTTTGTGTTAGTGTTAGGGTTAGAGTGAGGAAAAGTGTTAGGGTGAGGGTTAGTGTGAGGGTGGGTGCTTTGGTGAGGGTGAGGGTTAGGATGTGGGTGAGGGTTAGGGTTAGGTGAGTGTTAGGATGACGGTGAGGGTTAGGGTTAGGGTTAGGTTGAGGGTTAGGGTTAGGGTGAGAGTGAGGGTTAGGGTGAGTGTGAGGGTTAGGGTTAGAGTGATTGTTAGGGTGAGGGCTTGTTTGAGGGTGAGGGTTAGGGTTCGGTTTAGGGTTATGGTGAGGGTGAGGTTTAGGATTAGGGTTAGGGTTAGTTTTAGGGTTATTGTTAGGGGTAGGGTTAGGTTTAGGGTTATTGTTATGGTTAGGGTTAGGGTGAGGGTTAGATTTATGGTGAGGGTTAGGGTGAGGTTTAGGGTTAGCATTAGGGTTAGGGTTAGCATGACAGTTAGGGTTAGAGTTAGGGTGAGGGTGAGAGTGATGGTTAGGTTTAGGGTTAGGGTGAGGGTTAGGGTTAGGGTTAGGTTTAGGGTTATTGTTAGGGTTAGGGTTAGTGATAAGGTGAGGGTGAGGGTTAGGGTTAGAGTTAGGCTTAGGGTGAGTGTGAGGGTGAGGGTTAGTGTTACCATAATGGTTAGGGTTAGGATTAGGCTGAGGGTTAGGGTGAGTTTGTGGGTATGGATGAGTGTTAGGGTTAGGGTTATGGTGAGGGATAGGGTTAGTGTAAGTGTTAGGGTTAGGATTAGGTTTAGGGTTAGAGTGAGGATAAGGGTTATGTTGAGGGTTAGGGTGAGGGTGAGGTTTAAGGTTAGCATTAGGCTTAGGTTTAGGCTTAGCGTGAGGGTTAGGGTGAGGGTGAGGGTTAGATTTAGGATGAGGGTGAGGGTTAGGTTTAGGCTGAGGGTTAGGTTTAGTGTGAACGTTAGGGTTAGGTTTAGGGTTAAGGTTAGGGGGAGGGAAAGGGTTAGAATGAGTGTTAAGGTGAGAGTGAGGGTTAGGTTTAGCGTGAGTTTTAAAGTGAGGGCTAGGGTCAGGGTCAGGGTTAGGGTTAGGTTTAGGGTTAGTGTGAGGGTGAGATTTAGGGTTAGGGTTAGGGTGAGGATTAGGGTTAGGGTTAGGGTATGGGTTTGGGTGAGGGTTAGGGTTAGAGTTAGGTTTAGGGTTAATATTAGGGTTAGGGTTAGGGTGAGTGTGAGGGTGAGGGTGAGGTTGAGTGTTAGGGTTAGCGTTTGGTTTGAGGTGATTGAGGGTGAGGGTTATGGTTAAGATAATGGTGAGGGTTAAGATTAGCCTGAGGGTCAGGGTAAGGTTCAGGGTGAGGGTAAGGGTTAGGGATGGGGTTAGGGTGAGGTTTAGGGTTAGTGTGAGGGTTAGGGTTGGGGTTAGGGTTAGTGTGAGTGTTAGGTTTAGAGTGATGTTTAGGGTGAGGGTGAGGGTTTGGGTGAGGGTGAGTGTTCAGTTGTGGGGGAGGGTTAGGTTTACGTTCAGTGTTTGTGTGAGTTTTAAAGTTAGGGTTACGGTTAGTGTGAGTTAAAGTGTTAGGGTGAGGGTTAGGGTGAGGATGAGTGTTAGGTTTAGCTTTAGGGTTAGGTTGAGGGTTAGGATTAGGGTGAGGGTTAGGGTTATGGTTATTGATAGGGTTAGGATTATTGTTACAGTTAGGGTTAGGGTGAGGGTTACTGTTAGGGTTAGGTTAAGGGTTAGAGTTAGGGTGATGATTAGGGTGAGGGTGAGGGTTAGGGTGAGGGTGAGGGTTTTGGTGAAGGCGAGGGTTAGGGTGTGCATGAGTGTTAGGGTTAAGGTGAGGGTTAGGATGATAGTGAGGATTATGGGGAGGTTTAGAGTTATTTTTAGAGTTAGGGTTACCGTGACGTTAGGGTGAGGGTGAGCTTTAGGGTTAGCATTAGGGTTAGGGTTAGCATGAGGGTTAGGGTTAGAGTTAGGGTGAGGGTGAGGGTGAGGGTTAGGATTGGGGTTAGGGTGAGGGTTAGGTTTAGGGTTAGATATAGGGTTATTGTTAGGGTGAGGGTTAGGGTGAGGGTGAGGGTGAGGGTTAGGGTTAGAGTTAGGTTTAGGGTGAGTGTGAGGGTGAGGGTTAAGGTTACGATAATTG
Source organism: Dipodomys merriami (assembly GCF_024711535.1). Classification (NCBI taxonomy): domain Eukaryota; kingdom Metazoa; phylum Chordata; class Mammalia; order Rodentia; family Heteromyidae; genus Dipodomys; species Dipodomys merriami. Next base: position 632,554 of record NW_027202715.1, read on the forward strand.
TTAGGGTTAGGATTACGCAGAGGGTTAAGGAGAGGGTGAGGGTTAGGGTTAGGATTAGGGTTAGGTTTAGGATGAGGCTTAAGGTTAGTGTAAGGATTAGGGTTAGGATTAGGTTGAGGGTGAGGGTAAGGGTTATTGTGAGGGTTAGGTTGAGGGTGAGGGTTAGGGTTAGGGTGAGGGTGAGGGTGAGTGTGAGGGTGAGGGTTAGGGTTAGGGTGAGGGTGAGGGTTAGTGTTAGGGGGAGGTTTAAGGCTAGGATTAGGGTTAGGATGAGAGTGAGGATCAGAGGTAGGTCTAGAATTAGTGTGAGGGTTAGGGTTATTGTGAGGATTAGGGTTAGGTTGAGGGTAAGGGTTTGGTTGTGGGTTACCGTGAGGGTGAGGGTTAGGGTTAGCATTAATTTTAGGGTGAGTTTTAGGGTTATGGTTAGGGTTATTGAGAGGGCTTGGGTGAGTGTGAGTGTTCCGGTTAGGGTGAGGGATAGCATGAGGATTAGGATTAGGGTTAGGTTTAGGGTGAGTTTTAGGCTGAGGGGTAGGGATAGCGTTAGGGTGAGAGTTGGGGTTAATGTGAGGGTTAGGGTTAGGGTTAGGGTGAGGGTTAGCTTATGGTGAGGTTTAGGGTGAGGGTGAGGGTTAGGGTTAGCATTAGGGTTAGGGTTAGTGTTAGCGTGAGGGTTAGGATTAGAGTTAGAGTGAGGGTGAGGGTTAGGTTTAGGGTTAGGTTTAGGGTTAGGTTTAGGATGAGGGTGAGGGTTAGGTTTAAGCTGAGGATTAGGTTTAGTGTGAGGGTTAGGGATAGGTTTAGGGATAAGGTTAGGGTGAGGGTAAGGTTTAGAATGAGTGTTAGGGTGAGAGTGAGGGTTAGGGTTAGCATGAGTTTTAGGGTGAGGGCTAGGGTGAGGGTGAGGGTTAGCGTTAGGGTGAGGGTGAGTGTGAGGTGGGTTTAGGGTTAGGGTTAGGGTGAGGATTAGGGTTAAGGTTAGTGTTAGGGTGAGGTTTAGGATTAGGTTTAGGGTTAGGGTTAGGGTTATTGTTAGGGTTAGGGTTAGGGTGAGGGTGAGGGTGAGTTTGAGTGTTAGGTTAGGTTAGGTTAGGGTTAGGTTTAAGGTAAATGTGAGGGTGAGAGTTAGGGTTAAGATAATGGTTAGGGTTAAGATTAGGCTGAGGGTTAGCGTGAGGGTGAGGGAGAGGATAAGGGTTAGGGTGAGGGTGAGTGTTAGGGTTAGTGTGAGGGTTAGGATTAGGGTTAGGGTGAGGGTAAGGGTTAGGGTGATGTTTATGGTGAGGGTTAGAGTAAGGGTTTCGGTTAGGTAAAGGTTAGGGTTAGGGTGAGGTTTAGGGTTAGGGAGAGGTTTAGGGTTAGGGTTAGGGTTAGGTTGACGGTTAGGGTTAGGGTTTGGGTGAGCGTTAGGTTTAGGGTGATGTTTCGGGTGAGGGTGAGGGTTAGGGTGAGTGTTAGGGTTTGTGTGAGTGTTAAAGTTATGGTTATGGTTAGGGTGAGGAAAAATGTTAGGGTGGGAGTTACAGTGAGGGTGAGTGTTAGGTTTAGTGGTAGAGTTAGTTTGAGGGTTAGGGTGAGGGTTAGGGTTAGGGTGATGTTTAGTATTAGGGTTATTGTTAGGTTTAGGGTTATTGTTAGGGTTAGGGTTAGGGCGAGGGTTACAGTTAGGGTTAGGTTAAGGGTTAGGGTTAGGGTGATGATTAGGGTCAGGGTGAGGTTTAGGGTGAGGGTGAGGGTTTTGGTGAGGGTGAGGGTTGGGTTGTGGGTGGGGGTTAGGGTTAGGGTGAGGGTTAGGATGATAATGAGGGTTAGGGTGAGGTTTAGGATTAGGGTTAGGGTTATTGTTAGGGTTAGGGTTAGGGTAAGTATAAGGGTGAGGTTGAGTGTTAGAGTTAGGTTTAGGTTTAAGGTGAATGTGAGTGTGAGGGTTAGGGTTAAGATTAGGCTGAGGGTTTGTTTGATGGTGAGGGTGAGGTTTTCGGTTAGGTAAGGGTTAGGTTTAGGGTGAGGTTTAGGGTGAGGGTTAGGGTTAGGGTGAAGGTTAGTGTTAGGGTTAGGTTAAGGGTTAGGGTTAGGGTGATGATTAGGTTGAGGGTGAAGGTGAGGGTAAGGGTGAGGCTGAGGGTGAAGTTTATGGATAGCACTAGGGTTAGGTTTAGAGTTAGCATGAGTGTTAGGGTTGGAGTTATGGTGAAGGTGAGGGTGAAGTTGAGGGTTAGGGTGAGGGTTAGGGTTAGGGTGAGGTTTAGGGTTAGGGTTAGGTTTAGGGTTAGGGTTAGGGTTGGGGTGAGGGTTAGGGTTAGTGTGAGGTTGAGAGTTAGGGTTAGTGTTAGGCTTAGGGTTAGGATGAGCATGAGGTTTAGGGTTAGGTTTAGGGTTAGGATTAGGTTTAGGATTAGGGTGAGGGTAAGGGTTATGGTGATGGTTAGGGTGAGGGTGAGGGTTAGGGTTATGGTGAGGGATAGGGTAAGGGTTAGGGTGAGGGTTAGGGTTAGGGTTATGGTTAGGATGAGGGCTAGGGTGAGGTTGAGGTATAGGGTTAGCATTAGGGTTAGGGTTAGGGTTAGCATGCAGGTTAGGGTTAGAGTTAGGGTGAGGGTGAGGGTGAGCTTGCGTTTGAGGATTAGGTTTAGGGTTAGGGTTCGTGTTAGGATGAGGGTGAGGGTTAGGTTTAGGCTGAGGGTTGGGTTTAGTGTGAGGGTTAGGGTTTGGTTTAGGGTTAGGTTTATGGTGACTGTAAGGGTTAGGATGAGGGTTAAAGTGAGAGTGAGGGTTAGGGTTAGGGTGAGTGTTAGGGTGAGGGCTAGTGTGAGCATGAGTGTTAGAGTTCGGGTTAGGGTTAGGGTGAGGGTGAGGGTTAGGTTTACGGGTAGGGTGAGGGTTAGGATTAGGGTTATTGTTAGGCTTAGGGTTAGGGTTAGGCTGATGTTTAGGGTGAGGGTGAGGGTTAGAGTGAAGTTGAGGTTTCAGGTGATGGTGAGGGTTAGGGTGTGGGTGAGGGTTAGGGATAGGATGCGGTTTAGGGTGATGCTGTGGTTTAGGGTGAGGGTGAGTGATTGGGTGAGGGTTAGAGTTAGGGTAAGGTTTAGGGTTAGGATTAGGTTTAGGTTTAGGTTGAGGGTAAAATTTAAGGTGAGGTTTACTGTGAGGGTTCATGTTAGAATTATCGTTAGGGTTAGGGTGAGGGTTAGTGTGAGGGTTAGGGTTAGGGTTAGGCTGAGGGTAAGGGTTAGGGTTAGGATTAGAGTTTGGGTGAGGGTGAGGGTGAGGGTTAGGTTTAGGATTATGATTAGGTTTAGTGTTAGGGTTAGGCTGAGGGTGAGGTTGAGGGTGAGGGTGAGGGTTAGGGTTAGGTTTAGGTTGAGGGTGAGGGTTAGGGTTAGGGTTAGGTTTAGGGTGAGGGTGAGGGTGATGGTTAGGTTGAGGGTTAGGGTTAGTTATAGGGTTAGGATGATTGTGAGGCTCAGGTGTATGGATAGGATTAGGGTGAGGGTTAGGGTAATTGTGAGGGTTAGGGTTAGGTTGAGGGTAAGGGTTTGGGTGAGGGTTAGGTTGAGGGTGAGGGTTAGGGTTAGCATTAGTTTTAGGGTGAGGTTTAGGTTTAGGGTTAGGGTTAATGGGAGGTCTAGGGCAAGTGTGAGTGTTAAGGTTAGGGTGAGGGATAGGGTGAGGATTAGGATTAGGGTTAGGTTTAGGTGAGTTTTAGGCTGAGGGTTAGGATTAGGGTTAGGGTGAGGGTTGGGTTTAATGTGAGTGTTAGGGTTAGGGTTAGGTTGAGGTTTAGCTAAGGGTGAGGGTTAGGGTGTGGGTGAGGGTTAGGGTTAGGGTGAGTCTTAAGATGATAGTGAGGGTTAGGGTGAGGTTTAGAATTAGGGTTAGGGTTATTGTTAGGGTTAGGGTTAGGGTAAGTGTAAGGGTGAGGTTGAGTGTTGGAGTTAGGGTTAGGTTTAAGGTGAATGTGAGTGTGAGGGTTAGGGTTAAGATAAAGGTTAGGGTTAAGGTTAGGCTGAGGGTTAGTGTGAGGGTGAGGGTGAGGGTTTGGGTTAGGTAAGGGTTAGGTTTAGGGTGAGGTTTAGGGTGAGGGTTAGGGTTAGGGTGAAGGCAAGTGTTAGGGTTAGGTTAAGGGCTAGGGTTAGGGTGATGATTAGGGTGAGGGTGAATGTGAGGGTACTGGTGAGGGTGAGGTTGAAGCTTATGGATAGCACTAGGGTTAGGATTACAGTTAGCGTGAGGGATAGGGTTAGAGTTCGGATGAGGGGGAGGGGGAGATTGAGGGTTAGGGTGAGGGTTAGGGTTAGGGTGATGTTGAGGGTTAGGGTTATGGTGAGGGTTAGGATGAGGGTGAGGGTTAGGGATAGGTTTAGGGTTAGGGTTAGGGTTAAGGTTGGGGTGAGGGTTAGGGTTAGGGTGAGGTTGAGGGTGAGGGTTAGGGTTAAGGTTAGGGTTAGAATGAGGGTGAGGTTTAGGGTTAGGTTTAGGGTTTGGGTTAGGGTTAGGGTTGGGGTGAGGGTTAGGCTTAAGGTGAGGGTTAGGTTGAGGGTGAGGGTTAGGGTTAGGTTTACGAATGGGGTTAGGGTTAGGGTGAGTGTGAGGCTTAGGGTTAGGTTTAGGGTTAGGGTTAGAGTTATTGTTAGGGTTAGGGTTGGGGTGAAGGTGAGGGTGAGGGTGAGGGTTAGTGTTAGGGTTAGGTTTAGGGTGATTGTGAGGATGAGGTTGAGGGTAAAAATAATGGTTAGGGTAATCGTTGAGATTAGGGTTAGGGTTAGGGTGAGGGATAGGTTTAGGTTTAGGGTTAGGGGTAGGGTTATTGTTAGGTTTAGGGTTAGGGTTAGGGTGAGGGTTAGGATTAGGTTTAGGGTTAGGGTTATTTTAGGGTTAGTGTGAGATTGAGGGTGAGGTTTAGGATTAGTGTTAGGGTGAGGTTTAGGTTTAGGTTTAGGGTTATTACTAGGGTTAGTATTAGGGTTAGGGTGAGGGTGAGGGTGAGGGTGAGGGTTAGGGTGAGGTTTAGGGTTAGGGTTAGGTTTAAGGTTACGGCTATTGATAGGTTTAGGGTTATTGTTAGGGTTAGGGTTACGGCGAGGGTTACGGTTAGGTTTAGGTTAAGGGTTAGGGTTAGGGTGATGATTAGGGTTAGGGTGAGGGTTAGGGTGAGGGTGAGGGTTTTGGTGAGGGTGAGGGTTAGGGTGTGTGTGAGTGTTAGGTTTAGCGTTAGGGTTAGGATGATAGTGAGGGTTAGGGTGAGGGTTAGGGTTAGGGTTAGGGTTATTTTTAGGGTTAGGGTTAGGGTGAGGGTGAGGGTTAGGGTTAGGTTGAGGGTTAGAGTTAGGGATAGGGTTAGGATGATTGTGAGGCTTAGGTGTATGGATAGGATAAAGGTGAGGTTTAGGGTTATTGTGAGGGTTAGGGTTAGGTTGAAGGTAAGTGTTTGGGTGAGGGTTAGGTTGAGGGTGAGGGTTAGGGTTAGCATTAGTTTTAGGGTGAGGTTTAGGGTTATGGTTATGGTTAATGTGAGGTCTAGTGCGAGTGTGAGTGTTAGGGTTAGGGTGAGGGATAGGGTGATAGGATTAGGATTAGGGTTAGGTTTAGGGTGAATTTTAGTCTGAGGGTTAGGGTTAGGGTTAGGATGAGGGTTGGGTTTAATGTGAGTGTTAGGGTTAGTGTTAGGATGAGGGTTAGCTAAGGGTGAGGGTGATGGTTTCGGTTAGGTAAGGGTTAGGGTTAGGGTGATGTTTAGGGTGATTTGAGAGTTAGGGTGAGGGTTTGTGTGAGTGTAAAAGTTAGGGTTAGGGTTAGAGTGAGTGTTAGGTTTAGGGTGATGTTTAGAGTAAGAGTGAGGGTTTGGGTGAGCTTGAGGATTCGGGTGTGGGGGAGGTATAGCCTGAGGGTTAGGGATTTGTGAGTGTTAAATTTTAGGTTAGGGTTAGGGTGAAGTAAAGTGTTAGCGTGAGGGTTAGGGTGAGGGTGAGTGTTAGGTTTAGCGTTATGGTCGGGGTGAGGGTTAGGGTGAGGGTTAGGATTAGGGTGAGGGTTAGGGTTACCATTATTGATAGGTTTAGGGTAATTGTTAGGGTTAGGGTTAGGGTGAGGGTGAGGGTTATGGTTAGGTTTAGGTTAAGGGTTAGGGTTATCAACACGATTAGGGTGAGGGTGAGGGTTAGGGTGAGGGTGAGGGTTTTGGTGAGGGTGAGGTTTAGGGTGTGTGTGAATATTAGGTTTAGGGTAAGGGTTAGGATGATAGTGAGGGTGAGGGTGAGGGTTAGGGTTATTGTTAGGGTTAGGGTGAGGGTAAGCATGAGCTTGAGTGTTAGGGTTAGGGTTAGGTTTAAGGTGAGTGTGAGAGTGAGGGTTAGGGTTAAGATAATGGTTAGGGTTAAGATTGGCATGAGGGTTAGGGTGTGGGTGAGGTTGTGGTTGAGGGTAAGGGTGAGGGTGAGGGTGAGGGTTAGGGTTAGCATTAGGGTCAGGTTTAGGTTTAGCGTGAGGATTAGGGTTAGATTTAGGGTGAGGGTCAGTGTGAGCTTGAGGGTGAGGGTGAGGCTTAGGGTAATGGTTAAGGTTAGGGTGAGGGTGAGGGTGAGGGTTAGGGTTAGGTTTAGGGTTAGGGTTAGGGTTATTGTTAGTGTTAGGGTTATCATGAGGGTGAGGGTGAGGTTTAGGGTTAGGTTTAGGGTTAGGGTGAGGGTGAGGGTTAGAATTAGTTTTAGTTTAGGGCTAGGGTTAGGGTTGGGGTGAAGTTTAGGGTTAGGGTGAGGCTTAGGGTGAGGTTTATTGTTAGGGTCAGGTTTAGGATTAGGGTTAGGGTTAGGGTGAGGGTTAGGGGTAGGTTTAGGTAAGGGTTAAGGTTAGGGTCATTTTTAGGGTTAGGGTTAGGGTTAGGGTGAGATTGAGGGTGAGGGTTAGGATTAGGGTTAGGATGAGGTTTAAGTTTAGGTTTAGCTTTAGGGTTATTGTTAGGTTTAGAGTTAGGGTGAGGGTGAGGATGAGGGTGAGGGTTAGGATTAGGTTTAGGGTGAGGGTTAGGGTTAGTGTGGTTTAAGGTTAGGGTTAGGGTGAGAGTAAGGGTTAGGGTGAGGTTTAGGATGATGGTAAGGTTTAGGGTGAGGGTTAGGGATAGGTTTAGTTTTAGGGTTAGGGTTATTGTTAGTGTTAGTGTTAGAGTTAGGGTGAGAGTGAGGATGAAGGTTAGGGTTAGAGTTAGGTTTAGGGAGAGGGTTAGGGTTAGTGTGAGGTTTAGTGTTAGGGTTAGGGTGAGGGTTAGGTTTAGTGTTAGGGTTATTGTTAGTGTTAGGGTTACAGTTAGGATGAGATTGAGGGTGAGGTTTAGGCTTAGGGTTTGGGTGAGGTTGAGGTTTAGGGTTAGGGTTAGGATTTTTGTTAGGTTTAGCGTTAGGTTTAGGGTGAGGGTGAGGGTGAGGATTAGGATAAGGGTTAGGTTTAGGGTGAGTGTGAGGGTGAGGGTTAGAGATATGATACTGGTTAGGGTTAGGATTAGGCTGAGGGTTACGGTGAGGGTGAGGATGAGGGTTAGGGTTAGGTTTAGGGTTAGCATGAGGGTTAGGTTAAGTGTAAATGTTAGGGTTAGGATTATATTTAGGTTTATCGTGAGGGTAAGGGTTATAGTGAGGGTTAGGTTGAGGGTGAGGGTTAGGGTTAGCGTGAGGGCTAGGGTAAGGGTTAGGGTTTGGGTGAGGTTTAGGGTTAGGGTTATGGTTAGGGTGAGGGCTAGGGTGAAGTTGAGGTTTAGGGTTAGCATTAGGGTTAGGGTTAGTGTTAGGATGAGGGTGAGGGTTAGGTTTAGGCTGAGGGTTGGGTTCAGTGTGAGTGTTAGGGTTTGGTTTAGGGTTAGGTTTGTGTTGAGAGTAAGGGTTAGGATGAGGGTTAAAGTGAGAGTGAGGGTTAGGGTTAGAGTAAGTGTTAGGGTGAGGGCTAGTGTGAGAGTGAGGGTTAGAGTTCGGGATAGGGATAGGGTGAGGGTGAGGGTTAGAATTAGGGTTAGGGTGAGGGTTAGGTTTAGGGTTAGGATTAGGGTTATTGTTAGGGTTAGGGTTAGGGTGATGTTTAGGGTGAGGGTGAGTGTTAGGGTGAGGTTGAGGTTTCAGGTGAGGGTGAGGGTTAGGGTGTGGGTGAGGGATAGGGATAGGGTGAGGTTTAGGGTGACGTTGAGGGTTAGGGTGAGGGTGAGTTTTGGGGTGAGGGTTAGAGTTAGGGTAAGGTTTAGGGTTAGGATTAGGGTTAGGTTTAGGTTGAAGGTAAAGTTTAAGGTGAGGTTTAGGATGAGGGTTCATGTTAGAGTTGTAATTAGGGTTAGGGTGAGGGTTAGGGTGAGGGTGAGGGTTAGGGTTAGGGTGAGTTTGAGGGTTAGGGTTAGGATTAGAGTTTGGGTGAGGGTGAGGCTGAGGGTTAGGTTTAGGATTAGTGTTAGGTTTATTGTTAGGGTTAGGCTGAGGGTGAGCTTGCGGGTGAGGGTGAGGATTAGGGTTAGGTTTAGGGTGAGGGTTAGGGTTAGGATTAGGTTGTGGGTGAGGGTTAGGGTTAGGGTGAAGGTTAGGGTTAGGGTTAGGGTTAGGATTAGGTTGTGGGTGAGGGTTAGGGTTAGGGTGAAGGTTAGGGTTAGGGTTAGGGTTAGGATGATTGTGAGGCTCAGGGGTAGGGATAGGATTAGGTGGAGGGTTAGGGTTATTGAGAGGGTTGGGATTAGGTTGAGGGTAAGGGTTTAGGTGAGGGTTAGGTTGAGGGTGAGGGTTAGGGTTAGCATTAGTTTTAGGGTGAGGTTTAGGGTTATGGTTAGGGTTAATGTGAGGGCTAGGGCGAGTGTGAGTGTTAGGGTTAGGGTGAGGGATAGGGTGAGGATTAGTATTAGGGTTAGGTTTAGGGTGAGTTTTAGGCTGAGGGTTAGGGTTAGGGTTAGGGTGAGGGTTGGGTTTAATGTGAGGGTTAGGGTGTGGGTGAGGGTTAGGGTGATGGTGATTGTTAGGGTTAGCTTTAGGGTTAGGGTTAGGGTTAGCGTGAGGGTTAGGATTAGAGTTAGAGTGAAGGTGAGGGTGAGGTTGAAGGTGAGGGAGAGGGTTAGGGTTAGGGTTAGGTTTAGGGTGAGGGTGAGGGTTAGGTTTAAGCTGAGGGTTAGTTTTAGTGTGAGGTTTAGGTTTAGGTTTAGGGTGAGGGTTAGGGTGGGGGTAAGGGTTAGAATGAGTGTTAGCGTCAGAGAGGGTTAGGGTTATTTTGAGTTTTAGGGTGAGGGATAGGGTGAGGATTAGGGTTAGGGTTAGGGTTAGGGTAAGGGTTAGGGTTAGGTTTAGGTTTGGGCTTAGGGTTATTGTTAGGGTTAGGGTTAGGGTTAGGGTGAGGGTGAGGTTGAGTGTTAGGATTAGGGTTAGGTTTAAGGTGAGTGTGAGGGTGAGTGTAAGGGTTAAGATAATGGTTAGGGTTAAGATTAGGCTAAGGGTTAGGGTTAGGGTGTGGGTTAGGGTAAGGGTAAGGGTTAGGGTGAGGGTGAGCGTTAGGGTTAGTGTGAGGGTTAGGGTTAGGGTTAGGTTGAGGATAAGTGTTAGGGTGAGGTTTAGGGTGAGGGTAAGGGTGAGAGTGAGGGTTTCATTTAGTTAAGGGTTAGGGTTAGGGTGAGGTTTAGGGTGAGGTATAGGGTTAGGGTTTGGGTGAAGTTTAGGGTTAGGGTTAGCTTTAGGGTTAGGGTGAGGGTTAGGGTTAGAGTGAGGGTTAGGGTTAGGGTTATTTTTAGGTTTAGGGTTATTGTTAGAGTTAGGGTTAGGATGAGGGTTACAGTTAGGGTTAGGTTAAGGGTTAGGTTTAGCATGATGATTAAGGTGAGGGTGAGGGTTAGGGTGAGGTTGAGGGTTTTGGTGAGTGTGAGGGTTAGGTTTTGCGTGAGGTTTATGGTTAGGGTGAGGGTTAGGGTGAGTTTGAGTGTTAGGGTTAGGATTAGGTTTAAGGTGAGTGTGAGGGTGAGGGTTATGTTTAAGATAATGTTTAGGGTTAAGATTAGGCTCAGGGTTAGTGTGAGGGTAAGGGTGAGGGTTTTGGTTAGGTAAGGGTTAGGTTTAGGGTGAGTTTTAGGGTGAGGTTTAGGATTAGTGTGCAGGTTAGGGTGAGGGTTAGTTTAAGAGTTAGGTTTAGGGTGATGATTATGGTAAGGGTGAATGTGAGGGTGAGGTTTAGGGTAAGGGTGAGGGTGAGGGTGAGGTTGAGGGTTAGGGTTACATTAGGGTTAGGGATAGGATTAGCATGAGGGATAGGGTTAGAGTTAGGGTGAGGGTGAGGGTGAGGTTGAGGGTGAGGGTGAGGGTTAGGGTTAGGGTGAGGGTTTTGGTGAGGGTGAGGGTTAGGGTGTGGGTGAGGGTTAGGGTTAGGTTCAGGGTTAGGGTGAGGTTTTGTGTTAGGGTTAGGGTTAGGTTTAAGGTGAGTGTGAGGGTTAGGGTTATGGTTAAGATAATGGTTAGGGTTAAGATTAGGCTGAGGGTTAGTGTGAGGGTCAGGGTGAGGATTTCGGTTAGGTAAGGGTTAGGTTTAGGGTGAGGTTTAAGGTGAAGGTTAGGGTTAGTGTGCAGGTTAGGGTTAGGGTTAGGTTAAGGGTTAGGGTTAGGGTGATGATTAGGGTGAGGCTGAAGTTGAGGGTGAGGTTGATGGTAAGGGTGAGGGTGAGGGTGAAGTTTAGGGTTACATTAGGATTAGGGTTATGTTTAGCGTGAGGGATAGGGTTAGAGTTAGGGTGAGGGTGAGGGTGAGGGAGAGGTTGAGGGTGAGGGTGAGGGTTAGGATTAGGTTTAGGGTTAGGGAGAGGGTGAGGGTTAGGGTTATTGTTAGGGTTACGGTTAGGGTTATTGTTAGGGTTAGGGTTAGGGTGAGGGTGAGGGTTAGGGTTAGGTTTAGGGTTAGGGTGAGGGTAAGGGTTATGGTGAGGGTTAAGGTGAGGATTTGGTTTACGGTTAGGGTGAGGGTGAGTGTAAGGGTGAGGTTTAGTGTGCGGTTTAGGGTTAGGTTTCGGGTTAGGTTTAGGTTTTGTCTGAGGGTCAGGGTGAGGTTGAGGGTAATGGTTAGTGTTAGGGTTAGGATTAGGTTTAGGGTGAGGATTAGGGTTAGTGTGAGTATTAGGATTTGGGTTAAGGTTAGTGTGAGGGTCATGGTTAGAATGAGAGTTCGGGTGAGGGTGAGGGATAGTGTTAGGTTGAGGGTAAAGGTGATGGCTAAGGTAAGGGTTACTGTTAGGGTGAGTTTTAGGGTTAGAGTTAGGGTTAGGGTGAGGGTGAGGGTGAGGGTGAGGGTTAGGTTTAGAGTTAGGGTTAGAGTGAAGTTGAGGGTGAGGATAGGTTTAGAATTAGGGTTAGGGTTAAGATTAGGGTGAGGATTAGGTTGAAGGTGAGGGTTAGGGTTAGGGTTATTGTTAGGGTTAGGGTAAGGGTGAGGGTGAGGGTGAAGTTTAGGGTTAGGTTTAGGGTGAGTGTGAGGGTTAGGGTTAGTGTTAGGATTAGGGTTAGGGTGAGGGTTAGGGTTAGGGTTAGGATGAGGGTGAGACTCAGGGGTATGGATAGGATGAGGGTGAGGTTTAGGGTTATTGTGATGGTTAGGGTTAGGTTAAGGGTAAAAGTTTGGGTGAGGGTTAGGGTGAGGGTGACGGTTAGGGTTAGCATTAGTTTTAGGGTGATGTTTAGGGTTATGGTTCTGGTTAATGTGAGGGCTAGGGCGAGCGTGAGTGTTAGGGTTAGGGTGAGGGATAGGGTGAGGATTAGGATTAGGGTTAGGTTTAGGGTGAGTTTTAGGCTGAGGGTTAGGGTTAGGGTTAGGGTGTGGGTTGGGTTTATTTTGAGGGTTAGGATTAGGGTTACGGTGAGGGTTAGCTAAGGGTGAGGGTTAGGTTGAGGTTGAGGATTAGGGTTAGAATTAGGGTTAGTGTTAGGGTTAGCATGAGGGTCAGGATTAGAGTTAGATTGAGGGTCAGGGTGAGGTTGAGGGTGAGGGTGAGGGATACGGTTAGGGTTAGGTTTAGGATGAGGGTGAGGTTAGGTTTAAGCTGAGGGTTAGGTTTAGTGTGAGGGTTAGGGTTAAGTTTAGGGTTAGGGTTAGGGTTAGGTTTAGGGTGAGGGTGAGGGTTAGCGTTAGTGTTAGGCTTAGGGTTAGGGTTAGGGTTTGTCTGTGGGTGAGGGTGAGGTTAGGGTTAGGGTTAGGGTTAGCGTTAGGGTGAGGCTGAGGTTGAAGGTGAGCGTTAGGTTTAGGTTAGGGTTATGGTGAAGTTGAGGGTAAGGGTTAGGGTTAGGATTAGGGTTAGGATTAGAGTTAGGTTTAGGATTAGGGTGAGGATTAGGGTGAGGGTGAAGGTTAGGGTGAGGGTTAGGTTTAGGGTTAGTGTTAGCATTAGGGTGAGGGTTAGGGTTAGTGTTAGGGTTAGAGTGAGGGCTAGGGTGAGGTTTAGGTTCAGGGTTAGGGTGAGGGTTAGGATTCGGGTTAGGGTTAGGGTGAGGGTTAGGGTGAGGATAAGGGGTAGGGTTAGCATTACTTTTAGGGTGAGGTTTAAGGTTAGGGTTAGGGTTAGGGTGAGTTCTAGTGTGAAGATGAGTGTTCTGGTTAGGGTGAGGGAAATGTTGAGGATTAGGATTAGGGTTAGGCTGTGGTGTAGGTTTAGGGTTAGGGTGAGGTTTAGATATAGTGTGAGGGTTAGGTTTAATGTTCAGGCTAAGTTTAGGTTTAGGGTGAGGGTTAGGGTGAGTGTGAGGGTTAGAGTTAGCATTAGGGTTCGGGTTAGGGTTAGCGTGGATTTAGGGTTAGAGTTAGGGTGATGGTGATGGTGAGGGTTAGGATTAGGATTAGGTTTAGGTTTAGGTTTAGGGTTATTGTTAGGGTTAGGGTGAGGGAGAGGGTGAGGTTTCGGGTTAGAGTTAGGTTTAGGGTGATTGTGAGGGTGAGGGTTAGAGATATGATACTGGTTAGGGTTAGGATTAGGCTGAGGGTTAGGGTGAGGTTGAGGGTGAGGGTTAGGGATAGGGTTAGGTTTAGAATGAGGGTTAGGTTCAGTGTAAATGTTAGAGTTAGGATTAGGTTTAGGGTTAGGTTTAGGGCAAGGGTTATGGTGAGGGTTAGGCTGAGGGTGAGGGTTAGGGTTAGGGTGATGGTTAGGGTAAGGGTTAGGGTTAGGGTGAGGTTTAGGGTTAGGTTTAGGGTTAGGGTGAGGGCTAGGGTGAGGTTAAGGTTTAGGGTTAGCATTAGGGTTAGTTTTAGGGTTAGCATGCAGGTTAGGGTTAGAGTTAGGGTGAAGGTGAGGGAGAGATTGAGGGTTAGGGTTTGGATTAGGGTTAGGGTTAGTGTTAGGATGAGGGTGAGGGTTAGGTTTAGGCTGAGGTTTGGGTTTAGTGAGAGGGTTAGGGTTTGGTTTAGGGTTAGGGTTATGGTGAGGGTTAGGGTTAGGATGAGGGTTAAAGTGAGAGTGAGGTTTAGGGTTGGAGTTAGTGTTATGGTGAGGGCTAGTGTGAGGGTGAGGGTTAGAGTTCAGGTTAGGGTTAGGCTGAGGGTGAGGGTGAGGTTGAGTGTTAGGGTTAGGGTTAGGTTTAAGGTGAGTGTGAGGGTGAGGGTTAGGGTTAAGATAATGGTTAGGGTTAAGATTAGGCTGAGGGTTAGGGTTACGGTGTGGGTGAGGGTAAGGGTAAGGGTTAGGGTGAGGGTGAGCGTTAGGGTTACTGTGAGGGTTAGGGTTAGGGTGAGGGTGAGGGTAAGGTTTAGGTGAGGTTTTAGGGTGAGGGTGAAGGTGAGAGTGAGGGTTTCATTTAGGTAAGGGTTAGGGTTAGGGTGAGGTTTAGGGTGAGGTTTAGGGTTACGGTTAGGGTTAGGGTGAATTTTAGGGTTAGAGTTAGGTTTAGATTGAGGGTTAGGGCGAGGGTTTGGGTTAGGGTGAGTGTTAGGTTTAGGGTTATTGTTAGGTTTAGGGTTATTGTTAGGGTTAGGGTGAGGGTGAGGGTTACAGTTAGGGTTAGGTTAAGGGTTAGGTTTAGGGTGATGATTAGGGTGAGGGTGAGTGTTAGGGTGAGGGTGAGGGTTTTGGTGAGGGTGAGGATTAGGGTGTGGGTGAGGGTTAGGGTTAGGTTGAGGGTTAGGTTGAGGTTTAGTGTTAGGGTTAGGGTTAGGTTTAAGGTGAGTGTGAGGGTTAGGGTTATTTTTAAGATAATTGTTAGGGTTAAGATTAGGCTGAGGATTAGTTTGAGGGTGAGCGTGAGGGTTTTGGTTAGGTAAGGGTTAGGTTTAGGGTGAGGGTTAGGGTTAGTGTGCAGGTTAGTGTTAGGGTTAGGTTAAAGGTTAGGGTTAGGGTGTTGTTTAGGGTGAGGGTGAAGGTGAGGGTGAGGTTGGGGGTAAGGGTGAGGGTGAGGGTGAATTTTAGGGTTACATTAGGGTTAGGGTTAGTGTTAGCGTGAGGGATAGGGTTAGAGTTAGGGTGAGGGTGAGGGTGAGGTTGAGGATGAGGGTGAGAGTTAGGGTTAGGTTTAGGGTTAGGGTGAGGGTGAGGGTTAGGTTTAGGTTTAGGGTTAGGGTTAGGGTTAGGGTTATTGTTAGGGTTAGAGTTAGGGTGAGGGTGAGGTTTAGGGTTAGGGTTAGGGTAAGGGTTCGGGTTAGGTTTAGGGTTAGGGTTAGGGTGAGGGTAAGGGTTATGGTGAGGGTTACGGTGAGGATGAGGTTTAGGATTAGGATGAGGGTGAGGGTAAGGGTTAGGTTTTGTCTGAGGGTCAGGGTGAGGTTGAGGGTAAGGGTTAGTGTGAGGCTCATGGTTAGAGTGAGGGTTAGGGTGAGGGTGAGGGATAGTGTTAGGGTGAGGGTAAAGGTGAGGGCTAAGGTAAGGGTTACTGTTAGGGTGAGGGTTAAGGTTAGGGATAGGGTTAGGGTGAGGGTGAGGGTGAGGGTGAGGGTTAGGTTTAGGGTGAAGATGAGGGTGAGGATAGGGTTAGAATTAGGCTTAGGGTTAAGATTAGGGTGAGATTTAGGGTGAGGGTGAGGGTGAGAGTGAGGGTTTCATTTAGGTAAGGGTTAGGGTTAGTGTGAGTTTTAGGGTGAGGGTGAGGATGAGAGTGAGGGTTTCGTTTAGGTAAGGGTTAGGGTTAGTGTGAGTGTTAGGGTGAGGGTTAAGGTTAGGGTTATGTTTAGGGTGAAATTTAGGGTTAGGGTTAGGGTTAGGCGAGGATTAGGCTTAGGGTTAGGGTTAGGGTTAGGGTTATTGTTAGGTTTAGGGTTATTGTTAGGTTTAGGGTTAGGGTGAGGGTTACATTTAGGGTTAGGTTAAGAGTTAGCTTTAGGGTGATGATTAGGGTGAGGTTTAGGTTTAGGGCGAGGGTGAGGGTTTTGGCGAGGGTGAGGGTTAGGGTGTGGGTGAGGGTTAGGGTTAGGGTGAGGGTTAGGGTGAGGTTGAGGTTTAGGGTTAGGTTTATGGTTAGGTTTAGGGTTATTATTAGGGTTAGGGTTAGGGTGAGTTTGAGGGTGAGGCTGAGTGTTAGGGTTAGGGTTAGTTTGAAGGTGTGTGTGAGAGTGAGATGGTTAAGTTAATGGTGTGGGTTAAGATTAGGCTGAGGGTTAGGGTGAGGTTGAGGGTGAGGGTAAGGGTTAGGGTTAGGGTTAGGGCGAGGGTTAGGGTTAGTGTGAGGGTTAGGGTTCGGGTGATTGTAATGGTTAGGGTGAGGTTTAGGGTGAGGCTGAGGTTGAGAGTGAGGGTTTCAGTTAGGTAAGGGTTAAGGTTAGGGTGAGGTGAGGGTTAGGGTGAGGGTTAGGGTTTGTGTGAGTGTTAAAGTTAGGTTTAGGGTTAGGGTGACTGTTAGGTTTTGGGTGATGTTTAGGGTGAGAGTGAGGGTTTGGGTGAGGGTGAGGATTCGGGTGTGGGGGAGGGTTAGCATGAGGTTTAGGGTTTTGTGAGTGTTAAAGTTTGGGTTAGGGTTAGGGTGAAGTAAACTGTTAGGGTGAGGGTTAGGGTGAGGGTGAGTGTTAGGTTTAGCATTATGGTTGGGGTGAGGGTTTGGGTGAGGGTTAGGGTTAGGGTGAGGTTTAGGGTTACGGTTATTGATAGGTTTAGGGTTATTCTTAGGGTTAGGGTTAGGGTGAGGGTTATGGTTAGGTTTAGGTTAAGGGTTAGGGTTAGGGTGATGATTAGGGTGAGGGTGAGGGTTAGGGTGACGGTGAGGGTTTTTTGTGAGGGTGAGTGTTAGGGTGTGTGTGAGTGTTGGGTTTAGGGTGAGGGTTAGGATGATAGTGAGGGTTACGGTGTGGGTTAGGGTTGGGTTTAGGGTTATTGTTAGGGTTAGGGTTAGGGTGAGTGTAAGGGTGAGGTTGACTGTTAGCGTTAGGGTTAGGTTTAAGTTGAGTGTGAGGGTCAGGGTTACGGTTAAGATAGTTATAGGGTTAAGATTAGCATGAAGGTTAGTTTGAGGGTGAGGGTGAGGATTTCGGTTAGGTAACGGTTCGGTTTAGGGTGAGGTTTAGGGTGAGGGTTAGGGTTAGGGTGAATGTTAGGGTTAGGGTTAGGTTAAGGGTTAGGGTTAGGTTGAGGGCAAGGGTGAGGTTGAGGGTTAGGGTTAGCATTAGGGTCAGGGTAAGAGTTAGCGTGAGGGTTATGGTTAGAGTTAGGGTGAGGGTGAGGGTTAGGGTTACGGTTAAGGTTGTGGTGAGGGTGAGTGTGAGGGTTAGGGTTAGATTTAGGGTTAGGGTTAGGGTTATTGTATGTTTTAAGGTTATCGTGAGGGTGAGGGTGAGGGTGAGGATTAGGGTTAGCTTTAGGGTTAGGGTGAGGTTGAGGGTTATAGTTAGGTTTAGGTTAGGGTTAGGGTTAGGGTTGGGGTGAGGTTTAGGTTTAGGGTGAGGGTTAGGGTGAGGTTGAGGGTTAGGGTTAGGTTTAGGATTAGGGTTAGGGTGAGGGTGAGGGTGAGGGTTAGGGTTAGGTTTAGGGTTAGGGTTAGGGATATTGTTAGGGTTAGAGTTAGGGTGAGGGTAAGGGTGAGGGTGAGGATTAGGGTTAGGTATAGGGTTAGGGTGAGAGTGAGGGTTAGGGTTGGGGTAAGTGTGAGGTTTAGGGTTTGGATTAGGGTGAGGATTATGGTTTGGTTTAGGGTTACGTTAAAGGTTAGGGTTAGGTTTAGGTTTAGGGTTAGGGTTATTGTTAGGGTGCGGGTGAGGGTGAGGTTGAGTGTTAGGGTTAGGAATAAGACCAGGGTGAGGGTGAGGGTTAGGGTTAAGATAATGGTTAGGGTTAAGGTTAGGCTGAGGGTTAGGGTTAGGGTGTGGGTGAGGGTAAGTGTAAGGGTTAGGGTGAGGGTGAGCATTAGGGTTAGTGTGAGAGTTAGGGTTAGGGTTAGGGTGAGGGTAAGAGTTAGGGTGAGGTTTAGGGTGAGGGTGAGGGTGAGAGTGAGGGTTTCATTTAGATAATGGTTAGGGTTATGGTGAAGTTTAGGGTGAGGGTTAGGGTTAGGGTTAGGGTTAGGGTGAAGTTTAGTGTTAGGGTTAGGCTGAGGGTGAGGTTGAGGGTGAAGGTGAGGGTTAGGGTTAGGTTTAGGGTGAGGATGAGGGTTAGGGTTAGGTTTAGGGTGTGGGTGAGGGTGAGGGTTAGGTTTAGGGTGAGGGTGTGGGTTAAGGTTAGGGTTGGGATGATTGTGAGGCTCAGGGGTAGGGATAGGATTAGGGTGAGGGTTAGGGTTATTTTGAGGGTTAGGGTTAGGTTGAGGGTAAGTGTTTGGGTGAGGGTTAGCGTGAGGGTGAGTGTTAGGATTAGCATTCGTTTTAGGGTGAGGTTTAGGGTTATGGTTAGGGTTAATGTGAGGGCTAGGGCGAGCGTGAGTGTTAGGGTTAGGGTGAGGTATAGGGTGAGGATTAGGATTAGGGTTAGGTTTAGGGTGAGTTTTAGGCTGAGGGTTAGGGTTAGGGTTAGGGTGAGGGTTGGGCTTAATGTGAGGGCTAGGGTTAGGGTTAGGATGATGGTTAGCAAAGGGTGAGGATGAGGGTTAAGGTTTGCATTAGGGTTAGGGTTAGGGTTAGCATGAGGGTTAGGATTAGAGTTAGAGTTAGGGTGAGGGTGGGGGGAGGGTGAGGGTGAGGGTTAGGTTTAGGGTTAGGATTAGGGTGAGGGTAAATGTTAGGGTGAGGTTTAGGGTGAGGGTGAGGGTGCGAGTAAGGGTTTCGGATAGGTAAGGGGTAGGGTTATGGTGAGGTTTAGGGTGAGGTGAGGGTTAGGGTGAGGGTTAGGATTTGTGTGAGTGTTAAAGTTAGCGTTAGGGTTAGGGTGAGTGTTAGGTTTAGGGTGAGAGTGAGAGCTTGGGTGAGGGTGAGGTTTCGGTTGTGGGGGAGGTTAGGGTTAGGTTGAGGGTTTGTGTGAATGTTAAAATTAGGGTGATGGTTAGGGTTAGTGTTAGGTTTAGGGATTAGGGTTAGGGTTAGTGTGAAGTTTAGGGTTAGTTTTAGGGTGAGGGTTAGCTTGAGAGTGAGGTTTCAGGTGAGGGTGAGGGTTAGGGTGTGGGTGAGGTTTAGGGATAGGGTGAGGTTTAGGGTGACGGTGAGTGTTAGGGTGAGGGTGAGTGTTTGGGTGAGGGTTAGAGTTGGGGTAAGGTTTAGGGTTAGGATTAGGGTTAGGTGTAGGTTGAGGGTAAAGTTTAAGGTGAGGTTTAGGGTGAGGGTTCATGTTAGAGTTATTGGCAGGGTTAGGGAGAGGGTGAGGTTGAGGGAGAGGTTTAGGGTTAGGGTTAGGGTGAGGGTGAGGGTTAGGGTTAGGATTAGAGTTTGGTTGAGGGTGAGAGCGAGGCTTAGGTTTAGGATTAGGGTTAGGATTAGAGTTAGGTTTAGGCTGAGGGTGAGATTAAGGGTGAGGGTGAGGGTTAGGGTTAAGTTTAGGGTGAGGGTGAGGGTGAGGGTTAAGGTTAGGGTGAGGGTTAGGGTTAAGGTTATTGATAGGTTTAGGGTTATTGTTAGGGTTAGGGTTAGGGTGAGGGTTACGGTTAGGTTTAGGTTAAGGGTTAGGTTTAGGGTGGTGATTAGGGTGAGGGTGAGGGTTAGGGTGAGGGTGAGGGTTTTGGTGAGGGTGAGGATTAGGGTGTGTGTGAGTGTTAGGTTTAGGGTGAGGGTTAGGATGATAGTGAGGGTTAGGGTTAGAGTTAGGGTTAGGGTTAGGTTTATTGTTAGGGTTAGGGTTAGGGTGAGGGTAAGGGTGAGGTTGAGTGATAGAGTTAGGGTTAGGTTTAAGGTGAGTGTGAGTGTGAGGGTTAAGGTTAAGATAATGGTTAGGGTTAAGATTAGCCTGAGGATTAGGGTGCGGGTGAGGTTGTGGTTGAGGGTGAGGGTGAGGGTTAGGGTTAGCATTAGGGTCAGGGTTAGGGTTAGCGGTGAGGGTAAGTGTTAGAGTTAGGGTGAGGATGAGGGTGAGCTTGAGGGTGAGGGTGAGGGTTAGGGTTAGGGTTAAGGTTAGGGTGAGGGTGAGGGTTAGGGTTATGGTTAGGTTTAGGGTGAGGGTTAGGGTTAGTGTGAGTTTTAAGGTTAGGGTTAGGGTGAGGATAAGGATTAGGGTGAGGTTTAGGATGATGGTGAGGGTTAGGGTGAGGGTTAGGGTTAGGTTAGGTTTAGGTTAGGGTTAGGGTTAGGGTTGGAATGATTTTTAGGTTTAAGGTGAGGGTTAAGGTGAGGTTGAGTGTTAGGGTTAGGTTAAGGATTTGTGTTAGTGTTTGGATTAGGGTGAGGGTGAGGGTTAAAGTTAGGTTTAGGGTTAGGGTTAGGGATATTGTTAGGGTTAGAGTTAGGGTGAGGGTGAGGGTAAGGGTGAGGATTAGGGTTAGGTTTAGCGTTAGGGTGGGTGAGTGTAGGGTTAGATTTAGGGTTAGGGTTAGGGTTAGGGTTAGGGTCAAGTTTAGGGTTAGTGTGAGGTTTAGGGTCAGGGTTAGGTGAATGTAAGGGTTAGGGTGGGGTTTAGGGTGAGGGTGAGGCTGAGGGTGAGGGTTTCGTTTAGGTAAAGTTTAGGGTTATCGTTAGGGTGAGGGTTAGGGTGAGGGTTAGGGTTAGGGTGACGGTTAGGTATAGGGTTAGGTTGAGTGTTAGGGTTAGGGTGATGTTTAGGGTGAGGGTGAGGGTTAGGGTGAGGCTGATGTTTCGGGTGTGAGTGAGGGTTAATGTGTAGGAGAGGTTTAGGATTAGGGTTAGGGTTTGTGTGAGTGTTAGGGTTAGGGTTAGGATGAGGAAAAGTGTTAGGGTGAGGGTTAGGGTGAGCGTGAGTGTTTTGATGAATGTGAGGGTTAGGGTGTGGGTTAAGGTTAGTGTTAAGTGAGTGTTAGGATGACAGTGAGGGTTAGGGCAAGGGTTTGGGTTTGTGTTAGGGTTAGCATTAGGGTTATGCTTAGGGTTAGTGTTAGTGTTAGAGTGAGGGCTAGGGTTAGGTTTAGGTTTAGGGTTAGGGTGAGGGTTAGGATTAGGGTTAGGGTTAGGGTGAGGGTTAGGGTGAGGATGAGGTTTAGGGTTAGCATTACTTTTAGGGTGAGGTTTAAGGATAGAGTTAGGGTTATGGTGAGGGTGAGTGTTAGGGTTAGGGTTAGGGATATGGTGAGCATTAAGGTTAGGGTTTGGGTGAGGGTTAGGCTGAGGGATAGGTTTAGGGTTAGGGTGAGGTTTAGGTTTAGTGTCAGGGTTAGGTTTAGGGTTAGGGTTAGGGTTAGGGTAAGGGTGAGGGTTAGGGTGAGGCTGAGGGTTAGCGTTAGCATTAGGGTTAGTGTTAGTGTTAGTGTGAGGGTTAGTGTTAGAATTAGGGTGAGGGTGAGGTTGAGGTTGAGGGTGAGGTTGAGGGTTAGGGTTAGGGTTAGGATGAGGATGAGGGTTAGGTTTAGGCTGATAGTTGGGTTTAGTGTGAGGGTTTAGGGTTAGGGTTAGGGTGAGTGTAAGGGATAGGATGAGGGTTAGGGTGAGAGGGAGGGTTAGGGTTAGAGTGAGTGTTATGGTGAGGGCTAGTGTGAGGGTTAGGGTTAGGGTTAGGGTTAGGGTTAGCGTGAGGGTGAGGTTAAGGATTAGGGTTAGGGTTAGAGTTAGGGAGTTTAGGTTTAGTGTTAGGGTTAGGGTTAGGGTTAGATTTAGGTTGAGGGTTAGGGATAGAGTTAGGTTTAGGGTGAGTGTGGGGGTTAGTGTTAGGGTTACGATAATGTTTGGTTTAGTATTAGGCTGAGGGTTACGGTGAGGGTGAGGGTGAGTGTGAGGGTTAGGGTTAGGCATAGGGTTAGGGTGAGGGTTAGGGTTAGTGTAATGGTTAGGGTTAGGATTAGTTTTAGGGTTACGGTGAGGGTAAGGGTTATGGTGAGGGGTAGGGTTAGGGTGATGGTTAGGTTTAGGGTGAGGGTGAGGGTGACATTTAGGGTGAGGTTTAGGGTTAGGTTTCAGGTTAGGGTTATGGTTGTTCTGAGGGTGAGGTTGAGGTTGAGGGTAAGGGATAGTGTTAGGGTTAGGATTAGGTTTATGGTGAGGTTTAGGGTTAGTGTGAGGGTTAGGGTTAGGATTAGGGTTAGGGTTAGGGTGAGGGTAAGGGTTAGGGTGAGGGTCAGGTTGAGGCTGAAGGATAGGTTTAGTGTGAGGGTGAGGTGAAGTGTGAGGGCTAGGGTAAGGGTTAGGGTTAGGATGAGGGTTAGGGTTAGGGTTAGGGTGAGGGTGAGGTTGAGGGTGAGGCTTAGGTTGAGGGTTAGGGTTAGGGTGAAGTTGAGGGTGAGGTTAGGGTTAGAATTAGGGTTAGGGTTAAGATTAGGGTGAGGGTGAGGCTTAGGTTTAGGGGTATTGTTAGGGTTACGGTGAGGGTGAGGGTGAGGGTTAGGGTTACTTTTAGGGTGAGGGTGAGGTTTAGGGTTAGGGTTAGGATTAGGGTTAGGGTTTGTCTGAGCGTGAAGGTGAGGTTAGGGTTAGGGTTAGTGTTAGCGTTAGGGTGAGGGTGAGGTTGAGGATGAGGGTTAGGTTTAGGTTATGGTTAGGGTGAAGTTGAGGATGAGGGTTAGGGTTAGGATTAGGGTTAGGTTTAGGATTAGGGTGAGAATTAGGGTGGGGGTGAGGGTTAGGATTAGGGTTAGGGTAAGGTTTAGGGTTATAGTTAGGGTGAAGGTTAGTGTTAGGGTGAGGTAAGGGTGAGATTGAGGTTTAGGGTAAGGGTGAGGGTGAGGGTTAGGCTGTGGGTGAGGGTTAGGGTTAGGTTGAGGGTTAGGGTGACAGTGAGGGTTAGGGTGAGGCTGAGGGTGAGGGTAAGCGTTATGGTTAGGTTTAGGGTGAGGTTTAAGGTGAGGTTTAGGGTTAGGGTTAGGGTGAGGTTGAGGGTCAGGTTTAGGTTTAGGATTAGGTTTAGAGTTAGGGTGATGTTTAGGGTGAGGTTGAGGGTTAGGGTGAGGGTGAGGGTTCGGTTGAGGGTTAGGGTTAGGGTTAGGGTTAGGCGTAGGGTTAGGGTGAGGGTTAGGGTTAGTGTGAGTGTTAGGTTTAGGTTTAGGTTTAGGGTTAGGGTTATTGTTAGGGTTAGGGTTAGGATTAGGTTGAGGGTGAGGGTGAGGGTTAGGGTTAGGGTTAGGTTTAGGGTGAGGGTTAGGGTTAGTGTCAGGTTTAGTGTTAGGGTTTGTGTGAGGGTAAGGTTTAGGGTGAGGTTTAGGGTGAGGATGAGGGTGAGGGTTTCGGTTAGGTAAGGTTTAGTGTTAGGGTTAGGGTGAGGGTTCAGGTTTGGTTGAGGGTTACTGTTAGGATGATGGTTAGGTTTAGGGTTAGGGTGTGTGTTAGGGTTAGGGTGATGTTTCAGGTGAGGGTTAGGGTTATGGTGAGGGTGATGCTTCGGGTGTGCTTGAGAGTTAGGGTATGGGAGAGGGTTAGGGTTAGGGAGAGGTTTAGGGTTTGTGTGCGTGTTAGGGTTAGGGTTAGAGTGAGAAAAAGTGTTAGGGTGAGGGTTAGGGTGAGGGTGTGTGTTTTCGTGGGGGGATAGTTATTATGTGGGTGAGGATTAGGGTTAGGTGAGTTTTAGGATGACGGTGAGGGTTAGGTTGAGGTTTTGGGTTTGGTTTAGTGTTAGCGTTAGGGTGAGGGTTAGTGTTAGTGTTAGGGTTAGAGTGAGGGCTAGGGTGAGGGTTAGGTTTAGGGTTATGGTGAGGGTTAGGATTAGGATTAGGGATAGGGTGAAGATTAGGGTGAGGATGAGGGTTAATGTTAGCATTACTTTTAGGGTGAGGTTTAAATTTAGGGTCAGGGGTAGAGTGAGGGCTAATGTGAAGGTTATGGTGAGGATTAGGGTTAGGGTTAGGGTGAGGGTTAGGCTGAGGTGTAGGTTTAGGGTTAGGGTGAGATTTAGGTTTAGTGTGAGGGTTAGGATTAGGGTTAGGGTTAGGGTTAGGGAGAGGTTTAGGGTGAGGGTGAGGGTAAGGGTTAGGTTTAGCATTAGGGTTTGGCTTAGGGCTAGTGTGTGGCTTAGGGTTAGAGTTAGGGTGAGGGTGAGGGTGAGGTTGAGGGTGAGGGTGAGTGTTAGGGTTAGGATTACTGTTAGGATGAGGGTGAGGGTTAGGTTTAGGCTGAGGGTTGCATTTAGTGAGAGAGTTAGGGTTTGGTTTAGGGTTAGGATTATGTTGAGAGAAAGGGTTAGGTTAGGATGAAGGTGAGGTTGAGGGTTAGGGTTAGCATTAGAGTGAGGGTTAGGGTTAGCCTGAGGGTTAGGTTTGGAGTTAGGGTGAGGGTGAGGGTGAGGTTGAGGCTGATGGTGAGGGTTAGGGTTAGGGTTAGGATGAGGGTAAGGGTTAGGTTTAGGCTGAGGGTTGGGTTTAGTGTGAGGGTTGGGGTTTGGTTTAGGGTTAGGGTTATGGTGAGTGTAAGGGTTAGGGTGAGGGTTAGTGTGAGGGTTAAGATTAGGGTTAGGGTGAGGGTGAGGGTTAGGGTTAGGGTTAGGGTGAGGGTTAGGGTTAGGGTTAGGATGAGGCTGAGGCTGAGGTGTAGGGATAGTATTAGAGTGAGGGGTAGGGTTAGTGTGAGGGTTAGGGTGAGGGCTAGTGTGAGGGTGAGGTTTAGTTTTAGGGTTAGGGTTAGGGTGAGGGTGAGGGTTAGGGTTCGGGTGAGGTTGAGGGTTAGGGTTAGCATTAGGGTTAGGGTTAGCATGAGGGTTAGGGTTGGAGTTAGGGTGAGGGTGAGGGTGAGGTTGAGGCTGATGGTGAGGGTTAGGGTTAGGGTTAGGATGAGGGTGAGGGTTAGGTTTAGACTGAGGGTTGGGTTTAGTGTGAGGGTTAGGGTTTGGCTTAGGGTTAGGATTATGGTGACTGTAAGGGTTCGGATGAGTGTTAGTGTGAGGGTTAGGGTTAGGGTTAGGGTGAAGGTCAGGGTTAGGGTTAGGGTAAGGGTGAGGGTTAGGTTTAGGGTTAGGATGAGGGTGAGGTTGAGGGGTAGGGATAGTATTAGAATGAGGGGTAGGGTTAGTGTGAGGGTTAGGGTGAGGGCTAGTGTGAGGATGAGGGTTAGGTTTAGGGTTAGGGTTAGTGTGAGGGTGAGGGTTAGGGTGAGGGTGAGGTTGAGGTTTAGGGTTAGGGTTAGCGTGAGGGTTAGTTTTGGAGTTAGGGTGAGTGTGAGGGTGAGGTTGAGGCTCATGGTGAGGGCTAGGGTTAGGGTTAGTATGAGGGTGAGGTTTAGGTTTAGGCTGAGGGTTGGGTTTAGTATGAGGGTGAGAGTTTGGTTTAGGGTTAGGGTTATGGTGAGTGTAAGGGTTAGGATGAGGGTTAGTGTGAGGGTTAGGGTTAGGGTTAGGGTGAGGGTGAGGGTTAGGATTAGGATTAGGGTGAGTGTTAGTGTTAGGTTTAGGATAAGGGTGATGCTGAGGGATAGGGATAGTATTAGAGTAAGGGGTAGGGTAAGTGTGAGGGTTAGGGTGAGGGCTAGTGTGAGGGTGAGGGTTAGGTTTAGGGTTAGGTTTAGGGTGAGGGTGAGGGTTAGGGTGAGGGTTAGGGTTAGGGTGAGGTTGAGGGTTAGGGTTAGCTTTAGGGTTAGGGTTAGCCTGAGGGTTAGGGTTGGTGTTAGGGTGAGGGTGAGGGTGAGGTTGAGGCTGATGTTGAGGTTTAGGGTTAGGGTTAGGATGAGGGTGAGGGTTCGGTTTAGGCTGAGGGTTGGGTTTAGTGTGAGGGTTAGGGTTTGGTTTAGGGTTAGGGTTATGGTGAGGGTAAGGGTTAGGATGAGGGTTAAGGTGAGGGTTAGGTTTAGGGTTAAGTTGAGGGTGAGTTTTAGGGTTAGAATTAGGGTTAGGGTTAGGGTGAGGGTGAGGGTGAGGGTTAGGGTTAGGTTTAGGATGAAGTTGACGGTTCGTTTTAGGCTGAGGGTTAGGTTTAGTGTGAGGGTTAGGGTTAGGTTTAGGGTTAGGGTTAGGGTGAGGTTAAAGGATAGAATGAGGTTTAGTGTGAGTGTGAGGGTAAGGGTTAGCATGAGTATTAGGGTGAGGGCTAGGGTGAGGGTGAGGGTCAGGGATAGTATTAGAGTGAGGGTTAGGCTTAGAGTGATGGTTAGGGTTAGGGTTAGGGTGAGTTTAAGGGTTTGGGTGAGGGTTAAAGTTAGGGTGAGGGTGAGTATTAGCATTAGTTTTAGGGTGAGGTTTAGGGTTATGTTTAGGGTAAATGTGAGGTCTAGGGTGAGGGTGAGTGTTAGGGTTAGGGTGAGGGATAGGGTGAGGATTAGGTTGAGGTTTAGGTTTAAGTTGAGTTTTAGGCTGAGAGGTAGGGTTAGGGTTAGGCTGAGGGTTAGGTTTAGTGTGATGGTTAGGCTTAGGGTTAGGGTGAGGGTTAGCTAAGTGTGAGGGTTAGGGTGAAGATGAGGGTTAGGGTTAGCATTAGGGTTAGGGTTAGGGTTAGCGTGAGGGTTAGGGTTAGAGGTAGGGTGAGGTTGAGGGTGAGTTTTAGGGTGAGGGTGAGGGTTAGGGTTAGGGTTAGTTTTTAAGATGTGGGTGAGCGTTTGGTTAGGGCTGAGGTTTAGGTTCAGTGTGAGGGTTAGGTTTAAATTTAGGGTTAGGGTTATTGTGAGGTTAAGTGTTAGGATGAGAGTTAGTGTGAGAGTGAGGGTAAGGGTTAGCATGAGTATTAGGGTGATGGCTAGGTTGAGGTTGAGGGTTAGGGTTAGGGTTAGGTTGAGGGTGAGGGTGTGGGTGAGGGTTAGGGTTAAGATAATGGTAAGGGTTTAGATTAGGCTGAGGGTTAGGGTGAGTGTGAGGGTGAGGGTTAGGGTTAGGGTTAGGGTGAAGGTTAGGGTTTGTGTGAGTGTTAAATTTAGTGTTAGGGTTAGGGTTAGGAAAAGGGTTACAGTGAGGGTTAGGGTTAGGGTGAGGTTTAGGCATAGGGTTAGGGTTATTTTTAGGTTTAGGTTTATTGTTAGGTTTAGGGTTAGGGTTAGGTTAAGCGTTAGGGTTAGGGTGATTTTTTGGGTTTGGGTGAGGGTTAGGGTGAGGGTGAGGGTTTTGGTGAGGGTGAGGGTTAGGGTGTGGGTGATGTTTAGGCTTAGGATGAGGGTTAGGTTCACGGTGAGGGTTAGGGTGAGGGTGAGGGTTTGGGTTTGGATTAGGGTTAGCTTTAGGGTGAGGTTTAGGGTTAGGGTTAGGGTTAGGGTGAGGTTTAGGGTGAGGGTTAGGTTTGGGGTTAGGGTTAGCGTTAGGATTAGGTTTAGGGTTAGGGTGAGGGTTAGGGTTAGGGTGAGGGTAAGGGTTAAGGTGAGGTTTAGGGTGAAGGTGAGGGTTAGAGTTAGCGTTAGGGTGAGGGTCAGGGTCACAGTTAGGGTTAGGATTAGGGTTAGGTTTTGGGTGAGAGTTAGGGTTAGGGTGAGGGTGAGGGGTAGGGTTAGGGTTAGGTTGAGGGTTAGGTTTACAGTGAGGGTTAGGTTTAGGGTAAGGTTTAGGGTTAGGATGAGGATAAGGGTTAGGATGAGGTTTTGGGTGAGTGTGCGGGTGAGGGTTAGGGTTAGGGTTAGGAATCGGGTGAGAGTGAGGTTGTGGGCTAGGGTTAGGGTGAGGGTTAGGGTTAGTTTTAAGGTTAGGGTTATTGTTAGGGTGAGGGTGAGAGTTACGGTTAGGTTTAGGGTTAGCGTTATTGTTAGGGTTAGGGTTGGGGTTAGGGTGAGGGTTAGTGTTAGGGTTAGGGTTAGGGTTACTGTTAGGTTTAGGGTGCGATTGAGGGTTAGTTTTAGGTTTATGGTTAGGGTGAGGGTTAGGTTTAGGTATACTGTTTGGGTTATTGTTAGGGTTAGGGTTAGAGGGAGGGGGAGGGGGAGGTTTAGGGTTGGGGTAGACGTAGGAGTAGGGGTAGGTTTAGGAGTAGGGTAAGGGTGAGGGTAAGGGTTAGCGTGAGGGTTATGGTGAGGGTGAGGGTGATGGTAAGGGTTAGGGTGAGGTTTAGGGTGAGGGTGAGGGTTAGGGTGAGTGTTAGGGTTAGTGTGATGTTTAGGGTGAGGGTGAGGGTTAGGATGAGGGTGATAGTTCGGGTGTGGGTGAGGGGTAGAGTTTCAGAGAGGGTTAGGGTTAGGGTGAGGGTTAGGGTTTGTGTGAGTGTTATTGTTAGGCTTAGGGTGAGGTAAAGTGTTAGGGTGAGGGTCAGGGTGGGGGTGAGTGTTTTGGTGAGGGTGAGGTTTAGGGTGTGGGTGGGGGTTATGGTAAGGTGAGTGTTAGAATGAGGGTTTGGATTTGGGTTAGGGTGAGCGTTAGGGTGAGGGTTAGGGTTAGTGTTAGGGTTACAGTGAGGGCTAGGTTGAGGGGTAGGTTTAGGGTTAGGGTGAGTGTCAGGATTAGAGGTAGGGTTACGGTGAGGGTTAGGGGAGGATGAGGTTTAGGGTTAGCATTACTTTTAGCGTGAGGTTTAAGGTTAGGGTGAGGGCTAGGGTGAGGGTTTGTGTTAGGGATAGGGTGAGGGATATGGTGAGGATTAGGATTAGTGTTAGGGTGAGGGTTAGGCTGAGGGGTAGGTTTAGGTTTAGGGTGAGGTTGAGGTTTAGTGTGAGGGTGAGGTTTATGGTTATGGTTAGGGTTAGGGTGAGGGTTAGGGTTAGGGTGTGGGTTAGGGTGAGGGTTAGGGTTAGCGTGAGGTTTAGGGTTAGGGTTAGCGTGAGGGTTAGGGTTAGAGTTAGGGTGAGGGAGAGGTTGAGGGTGAGGGTGAGGGTGAGGGTTAGGCTTAGGCTTAGGGTTAGGATGAGGGTGAGGGTTTGGTTTAGGCTGAGGGTTGGGTTTAGTGTGAGGGTTAGGGTTTGGTTTAGAGATAGGATTAGTGTGAGGGTAAGTGTTAGGCTGAGGGTTAGTGTGAGAGTGAGGGTTAGGGTTAGAATGAGTGTTAGGTTGAGGGCTAGTGTGAGGGTGAGAGTTAGGTTTAGGGTGAGGGTAAGGGTTAGGTTTAGGGTTAGGGTGAGGTTTAGGGTTAGGGTTAGGGTCAGGGTTAGGGTGAGGTTGAGGGAGAGCGTTAGGGTTAGAGTTAGGTTTAGGGTGAGTGTGAGGGTGAGGCTTAGGTTTATGATAATGGTTAGGGTTAGGATTAGGCTGAGGGTTAGGGTGAGGGTGAGAATTAGGGTTAGGGTTAGGGTCAGGGTGAGGGTTGGGTTAGTTTAAGGGTTAGGTTTAGGATTAGGTTTACGGTTAAGATGAGGTTAAGGGTTATGGTGAGGGTGAGGGTGAGGGTGAGGTTTAGGGTGAGGTTGAGATTGAGGGTGAGGGTGAGGTTTAGGGTGAGTTTTAGTGTTAGGATTAGGGTTAGGGTTAGGGTGAGGGTTAGGGTGAGGATGAGGGTTAGGGTTAGCATTACTTTTAGGGTGAGGTTTAGTGTGAGGGTTAGGTTTATGGTTAGCGTTAGGGTTAGGGTGAGGGTTAGGATTAGGGTGAGGGTTAGGGTCAGGCTGAGGGTTAGGGTTAGCATTAGGGTTAGTGTTAGGTTTAGTTTGAGGATTAGGGTTAGAGTTATGTTGAGGGTGAAGGTGAGGTTTAGGGTGAGGGTGAGGATTAGGCTTAGGCTTAGGGTTAGGATGAGGGTGAGGGTTAGGTTTAGAGATAGGGTTAGGGTGAGGGTAAGGGTTAGGGTGAGGGTTAGAGTGAGAGTGAGGGTTAGGGTTAGAGTGAGTGTTAGGATAAGGGCTAGTGTGAGGGTGAGGGTTAGGTTTAGGGTGAGGGTTAGGGTGAGGCTGAGGGTTAGGTTTAGGTTTAGGGTGAGGGTTAGGGTTAGGGTTAGGGTTAAGATAATATTTAGGGATAGGATTAGGCTGAGGGTTAGGGTGAGGGTGAGTGTTAGGGTTAGGGTGAGGTTTAGGGTGAGGTTAGGCTTAGGGTTTAGGGTGAAGGTTTGGGTAAGTGTTAGGGTTAGGGTGAGGTTTAGGGTTAGCGTTAGGGTGACGGTAAGGGAGAGGGTGAAGGTTAGGGTTAGGGGTAGTGATAGAATTAGGATGCAGGTGAGGGTTAGGATTAGGATTAGGGTTAGGGTTAGGCTGATGGTGAGGGTGAGGATGAGAGTGAGGGTTAGGGTGAAGGTGAGGGTTAGGTTTAGGGTGAGGGTTAGGGTTAGGGTTAGGGTTAGGATGAGAATTAGGTTGAGGGGTAGGGTTA
This sequence comes from Dipodomys merriami, assembly GCF_024711535.1. Lineage (NCBI taxonomy): Eukaryota > Metazoa > Chordata > Mammalia > Rodentia > Heteromyidae > Dipodomys > Dipodomys merriami. The sequence goes on from NW_027202715.1 coordinate 662,081, forward strand.
GGGTTAAGGTGAGGGTTTGGGATATTGTGAGAGTGAGGGTTATGGATAGGGTTAGGGTTAGGTTAAGGGTTAGGATGAGTGTTAGGGTTAGTTTTAGGTGAGGGTTAGGGTGAGGGTTATGGTTAGGGTTAAGTTTAGGGTGAAGGTTAGAGTTAGGGTGAGGTTTATGGATAGAATTAGGTTTAGGGTGAGGATTAGGGTGAGGGTTAGGGTTACCGTTAGGTTTACAGTGAGGGTAAGAGTTGGGTGAGGTTTAGTGTGAGGGTTACGATTAGCATTATGGTTAGGGTGAGGGTTAGGGTGAGTTATAGGGTTAGGGTTAGGGATAGTTTAAGGGTGAGGGTTAGGGTAAGGGTTAGGGTGAGTGTTAGGGTTAGGAGGGTTAGGGTTACAGTTAGTGTGAGGGTGAGCGTGAGGTTGAGGGTTAGGGTGAGGGTGAGGTTGAGGGCTAGGATTCAGATTAGGGTTAGAGTTAGGCTGAGGGTGAAGGTGAGGGTGAGGGTTACGTTTAGGGTTAGGGTTAGGTTGAGGGTTAGGGTTAGGGTTAGGGTCAGGGTTAGGGTGAGGGTGAGGGTGAGGTTTAGGGTGAGAGTTAGGTTTAGGGTGAGTGTGAGCGTGAGGCTTAGGGTTAAGATAATATTTAAGGATAGGATTAGGCTGAGGGTTAGGGTGAGGGTGAGTGTTAGGGTTAGGGTTAGGGTGAGGGTGAGGTTTAGGGTTAGTGTAAGTGTTAGGGTTAGGATTAGGTTTAGGTTTAAGGTGAGGTTAAGGGTTATGGTGAGGGTTAGGGTGAAGGTGAGGTTTAGGGTGAGGTTGAGAGTGAGGGTAAGGTTCAGGGTTAGGGTGGGTTTTAGGGTTAGGATTAGGGTTAGGGTTAGGGTTGGTCTGAGGATGAGGGTGAGGTTGAGGGTAAGGGTTAGTGTTCGGTTTAGGATTAGATTTAGGGTGAGGGTTAGGGTTAGGATTAGGGTTAGGGTTAGGGTGAGGGTAAGGGTTAGGGTGAGGGTTAGGTTGAGGGTTAGGGATAGGGTTCGGGTGAGGGTGATGGAAAGGATGAGGCCTAGGGTGAGGATTAGGGTTAGGGAGAGGGTCAGGATTAGGGTTAATGTTAGGGTGTGGGTGAGTATGAGGGTGAGGGTTAGGTTTAGGGTTAAGGATAGGGTTAAGTTGATGGTGAGGTTAGGGTTAAAATTACGGTTAGGGGCTGGGAAGGTGGCTCAGTGGTAGAGCGCTTGCCTTGCATGCTCAAGGCCCTGGGTTCGATTCCTCAGCACCACGTAAGCAAAAATAAAAAGCCGGAAGTGGAGCTGTGGCTCAAGTGGTAGAGCGCTAGCCTTGAGCTGAAGAGCTCAGGGACAGCGCCCAGGCCCAGAGTTCAAGGCCCCACGACCGGACCCAAAAAAAAAAAAAATTACGGTTAGAGTTAAGATTAGGGTGAGGATTAGGGTGATGGTGAGGGTTAGTTTTAGGGTTATTTTTAGGGTTAGGGTGAGGGTGAGGGTGAGTGTGAGGGTTATCCTTAGGTTTAGGGTGAGGGTGAGGGTAGGGTTAGTGATAGGATTGGGGTTCGGGTTAGGGTTTGTCTGAGGATGAGGCTGAGGTTAGGGTTAGGTTTAGGGTTAGCGTTACAGTGAGGGTGAGGGTGAGGGTGAGGGTTAGGTTTAGGGTTAGGGTTAGGGTGAAGTTGAGGGTGAGAGTTGGGGTTAGGATTAGGGTCAGGTTTAGGATTAGGGTGATGATTAGGTTGAGGTTGAGGGTTAGGGTGAGGGTTAGGGTTAGGGTGATGTGTAGGGTGAGGTTGAGGGTTAGGGTGAGGGTGAGGGTTAGAGTAAGTGTGAGGATTAGCGTGAGGGTGAGGATTAGGGTGAGGTTTAGGGTTAGGGTGAGGTTTCGGGTCAGGGTTAGGGTGAGGGTTAGTGTTAGGTTGAGGTAAGTGTGAGTGTGAGGGTTAGGGTGAGGGTGAGCATCCGGTGAGGGTTAGGATTAAGGTGAGAGTTAGGGATAGGGTTAAGTTTAGGGTTACGGCTATTGTGAAGATTAGGGTTAGGGTTAGGTTTAGGATGAGGGTGAGGGTGAGGTTAAGGGTTCCGGTGAGGTTTAGGGTCAGTGTGAGGGTTAGAGTTAGCTTTAGGGTTTGGGTGAGGGTTAGGGTGAGGGTTAGGGTTAGGGTTAGGGTGACTGTGAGGTTTAGGTTTAGGGTTAGGGTTTGTATTTGGGTGAGGGTTATGGTAAGGGTTAGGGTGAGGGATAGGGTTAGGGTGATGTTTAGGGTGAGGGTGCGGGTGAGGTTGAGTGTGAGGGTGAGGGTTAGGGTTAGGCTTAGATTGAGGATGATTTTGAGGGTTAGTTTTACACTGAGGGTTAGGTTTAGTGTGAGGGTTAGGGTTAGGTTTAGTGTTAGGGTTAGGGTGAGTTTAAGGGTTAGGATGAGGGTTGGTGTGATAGTGAGAGTAAGCGTTAGCTTGAGTATTAGGGTGAGGGCTAGGGTGAGCGTGAGAGTTAGGGTTAGGGGTAGGGTGAGGGTGAGGTTTAGGGTTAGGGTTAGGGTAAGGATTAGGGTTAGGGTTAGGGTTAGGGTGAAGGTTAGGGTTAGGTTTAGGGTTAGGTTTAGGCTTATTGTTAGGGTTAGGGTTAGGGTGAGGGTGAGGGTTTGGGTTACGGTTAGATTTAGGTTGAGTGTGAGTGTTAGGTTTAGGGTTAGGGTTGGGGTGAGGGTTAGGATTAGTGTGTGGGATAGGGTGAGGGTCAGGGTTAGGGTTAGGTTTAGTATTAGGGTTAGGGTTAGGGTGAGGGTGAGGGTTAGGGTTATGTTCAGGGTTAGGGTTAGTGTTATTGTTAGGGGTAGGTTTAGGGAGAGGGTGAGGTTGAGGGTGAGGGTTAGTGTTAGGGTTAGGGTTAGGGTGATTGTGAGCGTGAGTGTTAGGGATAAGATAATGGTTAGGGTACGGGTCAGGATTAGGGTTAGGCTTAGATGAGGGTTAGGGTTAGATTTAGGGTTAGGGGTAGGGTTATCGTTAGGTTTAGGGTGATGGTTAGGGTTAGAGTTATTGTTATTGTTAGGGTTAGGGTGAGATTGCTAGTGAGGTTTAGGGTTAGGGTGAGTTTTATGTTTAGGTTTTGGGTTAGGGTTATTTTTAGGGTTAGGGTTAGGGTTAGGGTGAGGGTGAGGGTGAGGGTGAGGGTGAGTGTTAGGGTTAGGGTTAGAGGTAGGCTGAGGGTGAGGGTTAGGGTTAGTGTGAGGGTTAGGTTTAGGTGTAGGTTTAGGGTTAGGGTTATTGTTAGGGATCTGGTTTAGGATTAGGTTGAGGGTTAGGGTTAGGATTAGGTTTAGGGTGAATGTTAGTGTAAGTTTAAGGTTTAGGTTTAGGCTTAGGGTGAGGGTGAGCGTGAGTCTGAGGTTTTCGGTTAGGTAAGGGTTAGGGTTAGGGTTAGGGTGAGGATGAATGTTAGGGTGAGGGCTTCTGTTAGGTAAGCATTAGGGTTAGGTTTAGGGTTAGGGTGAGTGTTAGGGTTAGGGTGATGTTTAGGGTGAGGGTGAGGGTCAGGGTGAGGGTGATGGTTCGGGTGTGGGTGAGGGTTAGGGTGTGGAAGAGGGTTAGGGTTAGGGTAAGGGTTAGGGTTTGTGTGAGTGTTAGGGTTAGGTTTAGGGTGAGTGAAACAGTTAGGGTGAGGGTTAGGGTGACGGTGAGTGTTTTGGCGAGGGTGAGGGTTAGGGTGTGGGTGAGGGTTAAGTTTAGTGTGAGGATTAGTGTTAGGGTTAGAGTTAGGGTGAGGTTGAGGGTAAAGTTTAGGGTGAGCTTTAGGGTGAGTGTGAGTGTTAGAGTTAGCGTTAGGGTTAGGGTGAGTGTTAGGGTGAGTATTAGGGTGAGGATTAGAGTTAGCATTAGTTTTAGGGTGAGGTTTAGGGATATGGTTAATGTTAATGTGATGGCTAAGGTGAGGGTGAGTGTTAGGGTTAGGGTGAGGGATAAGGTGAGGATTAGGGTTAGGGTTAGGTTTAGGGTGAGTTTTAGGCTGAGAGGTAGGGTTAGCTTTAGGTTGAGGGTTGGGTTTAATATGAGGTTTAGGGTTAGGGTTATGGTGATGGTTACTTTAGGGTGAGGGTTAGGGTGAGAGTGAGGGTTAGGGTTAGCATTAGGGTTACGGTTAGCTTTAGTGTGAGGGTTAGGGTTAGAGTTAGGAGGAGGTTGAGGATAAGGTTGAGGGTGAGGGTGAAGGTTAGTGTTAGGGTTAGGTTTAGGATGAGGGTGAGGGTTAGGTTTAGGCTGACGGTTAGGTTTAGTGTGAGGGTTAGGTTTAGGGTTAGTGTTAGGGTGAGGGTAAGGTTTAGAATGCGGGTTAGTGTGAGAGTGAGGGTTAGGTTTAGCGTGAGTACTAGGGTGAAGTCTAGGGTGAGGGTGAGGGTTAGGGTTAGGGTTAGAGTTAGGGTGAGGTTGAGGTTTAGGGTTAGGGTTAGGGTGAGGATTATGGTTATAGTTAGGATTAGGGTTAGGGTGAGGGTGAGGGTGAGGTTTTGTGTTAAGGTTAGGGTTAGGTTTAAGGTGAGTGTGAGTGTAAGGGTGAGGGTTAGGGTTAGGGTTGGGGTGAGGGAAAGAGTTAGGGTGAGGTTCAGGGTGAGAGTTGGGGTGATGTTTCGCTTAGGTCAGGGTTAGATTTTCAGTGAGGTTTAGGGTGAGGGTGAGGGTTAGCGTGAGTTAGGGTTGGGGTGAATGTTAGGGTCAGGGTTAATGTGAGTGTTAGGTTTAGGGTGATGTTTAGGGTGAGGGTGAGGCAGAGGATGAGGGTGAGGTTTCGGGTGTGTGTGAAGGTTAGGGTGAGGGTTAGGGTGAGGCTTAGCGTTTGTGTGAGTGTTAAACTTAGGGTTACGTTTAGGGTGATTAAAAGTGTTAGGGTGAGGGTTAGGGTGAGGGTGAGTGTTAGGTTTAGCGTTAGGGTGAGGGTAATGTTTTTGATGAGGGTGAGGATTAGGGTGTAGGTGAGGGTTAGGGTTAGGGTGAGGATTAGGATGAAGGTGAGGGTTAGGGTGAGGGTTATGTTTTGGGTTTGGTTTAGAGTTCTCATTAGAGTGAGGGTTAGGGTTAGGGTTAGGGTTAGGGTTAGGGTGAGGGTAAGGGTTAGGGTGAGGTTTAGGGTGAAAGTGAGGGTTATAGTTAGCATTAGGGTTAGGGTGAGGGTTAGGCTGAGGTTTAGGTTTAGAGTGAGGCTTAGGTTTAGGGTAATGGTTAGGGAAAGGGTGAGGATAAGGGTTAGGATGTGGGTTAGGGTGAAGGTGCGAGTTAGGGTTAGGTTTAGGTTTAGGGTGAGGGTGAGGGTGAGGTCTAGGGTTAGGGTGAGGGCTAGTGTTACGTTTAGGGTGACGTTGAGGGTGAGGTTTGAGGTTAGGGTTAGGATTAGGGTTAAGGTTAGGGTTTGAGGGTTAAGTTGACGTTTTGGGTGAGGGTTAGGGTTAGTGTTAAGGTTAGGTTGAGGGTTAGGGTTAGGACGAAGGTTAGAGTTAGGATTAGGTTTAGTGTTAGGGTGAGGTAAAGTTTTAGGATGAGGGTTAGAGTTAGGGTTTGGGTTAGGGTAATGGTGAAGGTGTGGGTGAGGCTGAGGGTTAGGGTGAGTTTTAGGGTTAGGGTGAGCGTTAGGGATAGGGTTAGGGTTAGGGTGAGGGTGAAGGTGTGGGTTAGGGTTAGGATTAGGGTTAGTGTTAGGATTAAGCCAAGGGTGAGGTTGTCGGTTAGGGTTAGGGTTAGGTTAGGGTTAGGGTGAGGGTTGGGTTAGGTTTAGGGTTACGATGAGGGTGAGGCTGAGCGGTTGGGATAGGATTAGGGTGAGTGTTGGGGTTAGTGTGAGGGTTAAGGTTAGGGTTAGTGTTAGGGTGAGGGTAAGGGTTTGGTTGAGGGTTAGGGTGAAGGTGAAGGTTGGGATTATGGTTAGGATTAGAGTGAAGGTTAGGGTGAGGGTTAGGTTTAGGATTAGGGTTAGGGTTACGGTGAGGTTTAGGGAGAGGGCGAGGGTTAGGTTTAGGATGAGGGTTAGGTTTAGTTTGAGGTTTAGGGTTTGGGTTAGGTTGAGGGTAAGGGTTAGTGTGAGGGTGAGGGTGATGGTGATGGTTTCGTTTAGGTAAGGGTTAGGGTTAGGGTTAGGGTGAGGGTATGGTTTAGGGTGAGGGTTAGGGTTAGGGTGAGTGTGATGGTTCGGGTGTGGGTGAGAGTTATTATTTTTAGGGTTAGGGTGAGTGTTAGGGTTAGGGTGATGTTTAGGGTGAGGGTGATGGTTAGGGTGAGGGTGATGGTTCGGGTGTGGGTGAGGGTTAGAGTTAGGGTTAGGGTTAGGATGAGGATTAGGGTTTGTGTGAGTGTTAGGGTTAGTGAAACGGTGAGTGAAAGTGTTAGGGTGAGGTTTAGGGTTAGGGTGAGTGTGAGTTTGAGAGTTAGGGTGAGGGTTTCTGTTAGGTAAGGTTTAGGGTTAGGTTTAGGGTTTTGGTGAGTGTTAGGGTTAGGGTGACATTTAGGGTGAGGGTTAGGGTGAGGGTGATGGTTCGGGTGTGGGTGAGGGTTAAGGTTAGGGTTAGGGTTAGGGTGAGAGCTAGGGTGAGGGTGATTGTTAGCGTTAGGGTGAGGGATATGGTGAATATTCGGGTTAAGGTTAGGGTGAGTGTTAGGCTTAGGGATAGGTTTAGGGTTAGGGTGAGGTTTGGGTTTAGTGTGAGTGTTAGTTTTAGGGTTAGGGTGAGGGTTAGCGTTAGAGTGAGGGTTAGGTTGAGGGGGAGGGTTATGTTTAGCATTAGGGTTAGGGTTAGTGTTAGTGTGAGGGTTAGGGATAGAGTTAGGGTGAGGGTGAGGGTGAGGTTGTGGGTGAGGGTTAGGGTAACGGTTAGGGTTAGGATGAGGGTGAGGGTTAGGTTTAGGCTGAGGGTTGGGTTTAGTGTGTGGGTTAGTGTTTGGTTTAGGGTTATTGTTAGGGTGAGGGTAAGGTTTAGGATGAGGGTTAGGGTGAGAGTGAGGTTTAGGGTTAGAGTGAGAGTTAGGGTGAGGTCTAGTGTGAGGGTGAGTCTTAGGTTTAGGTTTAGGGTTCGGGTGAGGGTGAGGTATAGGATTAGGGTTCGGGTGACAGTTAGATTAGGGTTAGGGTTAGGGTTAGGTTTAAGGTTATTGCTAGGGTTAGGGTTAGGGTGAGGGTGAGGGTGAGAGTTACGGTTAGAATTAGGTTTAGGGTAAGTGTGAGGGTGAGGTTTAGGGTTACGATAATGCTGAGGGTTAGGATTAGGCTGAGGGTTAGAGTGAAGTTTAGGGTGAGGGTGATGGTTAGCCTCAGGGTTAAGGTAAGAGTGAGGATGACTGCCACAGGGAGGGGGAGGGGGAGGGGGAGGGGGAGGGGGAGGTTTAGTGTTAGGTTTCGGGTTAGTGTTAGGGTTTGTCTCAGGGTGAGGGTGAGTTTGATGGTAAGGGTTAGTGTTAGGGTTAGGATTAGGGTTACGGTTAGGGTGAGGGTTAGGGTGAGGTCGAGGGATAGGGTTAGGGTGAGAGTGTGGGTAAGGGTGAGGGCTAGGGTAAGGGTTAGGGTTAGGGTGAGGGTTAGGGTTAGGGTTAGGATTAGGGTGAGGGTGAGGTTGAGGGTGAGGGTTAGGTTTAGTGTTAGGGTCAGGGTGAAGTTGAGGGTGAGGTTAGGGTTAGAATTAGGGTTAGGCTTAAGATTAGGGTGAGGATTAGGGTGAGGGTGAGGGTCAGGGTTAGGGTTATTGTTAGGGTTAGGGTGAGGGTTAGGTTAAGGGTTAGGATTACGTTTAGGGTTAGGGTTTGTCTAAGGGTGAGGGTGAGGTTAGTGTTAGGGTTAGGGTTACTGTTAAGGTTAGGGTGAGGGTGACGGTGAGGGTGAGGGTTAGGGTTAGGTTTAGTGTGTCGTTGAGGATGAGGGTTAGAGTTAGGATTAGGGTTAGGTTTTGGATTAGGGAGAGGATTAGTGTGAGGGTGAGGGTTTGGATTAGGTTTGGGTTAGGGTGAGGTTTAGGGTTATAGATAGGGAGACAGTTAGGGTTAGGGTGAGTTAAGGGTGAGAGTGGAGTTTAGGGTGAGGGTGAGGATTACGGTGTGGGTGAGGGTGAGGGTGAGGGTTAGGGTTAGGGTGATGGTGAGGGTTAGGGTGAGGCTGAAGGTGAGGGTTAGGGTTATGTTTAGGGTTAATTTGAGGTTTAGATTGAGGGTTAGGATTAGGGTTAGGGTGAGGTTGAGGGTCAGGTTTAGGTTTAGTGTTAGGTTTAGGTTTAGGTTGAGGTTGAGGGTGATGGTGAGGGAGAGGGTTAGGGTGAGGTTTAGTGTTATGGTTAGGTTTAGGGTGAGTGTTAGGGTTAGTGTGAGGTTTAGGGTTAGTGTTAGGGTGAGGGTATGGGTTAGGGTGAGGTTTAGGGTGAGGGTGAGGGTGAGGGTGAGGATTTCGGTTAGGTAAGGGTTAGGGTTAGGGTTAGTGTGAAGATGACTGTTTTGGTGAGGGTGAGGGTTAGGGTGTGGGTGAGGGTTAGGGTTAGGGTGAGGGTTAGGATTACGGTGAGGGTTAGCATGAGGGTGAGGGTTTGGGTTTGGGTTCGGGTTAGCGTTAGGGTGAGGGTTAGGGTTAGGGTTAGGGTGAGGCTAAGGGTTAGGGTGAGAGTTAGGTTTAGGGTTAGGGTTAGTGTTAAGATTAGGGTTAGGGTTAGGGTTAGGGTTAGGGTGAGGGTAAGGGTTAGGGTGAGGTTTAGGGTGAAGGTGCGGGTTAGAGTTAGCGTTAGGGTTAAGGTGAGGGTTCGAGTGAGGGTTAGGGTTAGGGTTAGGGTGAGGTTGAGGGTTAAGGTTAGGGTTAGGGTGAGGTTTATATTTAGGGTGAGGGTTAAGTTGAGTGTTAGGTTTATGGTTAGGCTTAGGGTTATGGTGAGTTTTAGGATGAGGGTTAGGGTTAAGGTTTGTGTGAGATTTATGGTTAGGATTAGGGTTAGGCTGAGGGCTAGGGTGAGGATGAGGGTTAGTGTTAGCATAAGGGTAAGGGTTAGGGTGAAGGTTAGGGTGAGGGTGAGGGTTAGGGTTAGCATTAGTTTTAGGGTGAGGGTTAGGGTTAGGCTTAGGGTGATGGTGAGGGCTAGGGTGAGGTTGAGTGTTAGGGTTAGGGTGAGGGATATGGGAAGGATTAGTGTTAGGGTAAGGGTTAGGGTGAGGTTTAGGCTGAGGGGAAGGTTTAGGGTTAGTGTGAGGTTTAGGTTTAGTGTGAGGGTTAGCGTTAGGGTTAGGGTTTGGGTGAGGGTTAGGGTTAGGTTGAGGGTTAAGGTGACTGTTAGGGTTAAGATATATTGTTAGGGTTAAGATTAGGCTGACAGTTAGGGTGAGGGTGAGGATGAGGGTGAGGGTTAGGTTTAGGTTTAGGGTTAGGTTGAGTGATAGGGTTAGTGTGAGGGTTAGGGTTAGGGTTAGGGTTTGGTTTAGGGTGACGTTAAGGGTTAGCGTAAGGTTTATGGGGATTGTGAAGGTGAGGGTGAGGGTTTCAGTTAGGTAAGGGTGAGGTTTAGGGCGATGTTGAGGTTTAGGGTGTGGGTTAGGATTAGGGCGAGGGTTATGGTTAGTTTAAGGGTGAGTGTTAGGGTTAGGGTGATGTTTAGGGTGAGGTTGAGGGTTAGGGTGAGGGTGAGTTTTTGGGTGTCTGAGGGTTAGGGTGAGAGTTAGGGTTTGTGTGAGTGTTAAAGTTAGGGTTAAGGTTAGGGTGAAGAAAAGGGTTAGGGTGAGGTTTAGGGTTAGGGTGAGTGTTATGGTTAGGGTTAGGGTTATTGTTAGGTTTAGGGTTAGGGTGAGGGTTACTGTTAGTGTTAGTTAAAGCGTTAGGGTTAGGGTGATGTTTAGGGTAAGGTTGAGGTTTACGGTGAGGGTGAGGGTTTTGGTGAGGTTGAGGGTTAGGGTGTGGGTGAGGGTTAGGATTAGGGTGAGGGTTAGGATGACGGTGAGGGTTAGCATGAGGGTGAGGGTTTGGGTTTGGCTTAGGGTCAGCATTAGGGTGAGGGTTAGGGTTAGGGTTAGGGTGAGGCTGAGGGTTAGGGTTAGGGTTAGGTTTAGGGTTAGGGTTAGTGTTAGGATTAGGGTTAGGGTTAGGTTTAGGGTTCGGGTGAGGGTAAGGGTTAGGGTGAGGTTTAGGGTGAAGGTATGGGTTAGAGTTAGCGTTAGGGTTAAGGTGAGGGTTTGGGTGAGGGTTAGGGTTAGGGTTAGGGTGAGGGTGAAGGTGAGGGTTTGGGTGAGGGTTAGGGTTAGGGTTAGGGTGAGGGTGAGGGTTAGGGTTAGGGTGAGGGTTAGGCTTAGGGTTAGGGTGAGTTTTAGGATGAGGGTTAGGGTTAAGGTTTGTGTGAGATTTATGGTTAGGATTAGGGTTAGGCTGAGGGCTAGGGTGAGGATGAGGGTTAGTGTTAGCATAAGGGTAAGGGTTAGTGTGAAGGTTAGGGTGAGGGTGAAGGTTAGGGTTAGCATTAGTTTTAGAGTGAGGTTTAGGGTTATGGTTTGGGTGATGGTGAGGGCTAGGGTAGGGTTGAGTGTTAGGGTTAGGGTGAGGGATATGGGAAGGATTAGTGTTAGGGGAATGGTTTGGGTGAGGTTTAGACAGGGGAAGGTTTAGGGTTAATGTGAGGTTTAGGTTTAGTGTGAGGGTTAGCGTTAGGGTTAGGGTTTGGGTGAGGGTTAGGGTTAGGGTGAGGGTTAGGGTAAGGGTGAGGGTTAGGGTTAGGGTTAGGGTGAGGGTTAGGATGAAGGTTAGGTTTAGGATTAGTGTTAGGGTGAGGCTGAGGGTTATGGTTAGGTTTAGGGTTAGTGTTACGATTATTTTTAGGGTTAGGGTTAGGGTGAGGGTGAGTGTGAGGGTTAGGGTTAGGGTTAGGTTTCGGCTGAGTGTGAAGGTGAGGGTTAGGGTTAAGATTATGGTTAGGGTTAGGACTAGAATTAGCGATAGGGTTTGGGTGAGGTTTAGGGTGAGGGTGAGGGTTAGGGTAGCATTAATTTTAGGATGAGGTTTAGGGTTATGGTTAGGGTAAATGTGAGGTCTAGGGCGAGGGTGAGTGTTAGCGTTAGTGTGAGGGATAGGTTGAGTATTAGTTTTAAGTTTAGGGTGAGTTTTAGGCTGAGGAGTAGGGTTAGAGTTAGGGTGAATGTTAGGTTTAGTGTGATGTTTAGGCTTAGGGTTAGGGTGAGCGTTAACTAAGGGTGAGTGTTCGGGTGAGGGTGAGAGTTAGGGTTAGCATTAGGGTTAGAATTAGGGTTAACGTGAGGGTTAGGTTTAGAGTTAGGGTGAGGGTTAGGGTGAGGTCGAGGGTGAGGGTGAGGGTTAGGGTTAGGGTTAGGATTAGGATGAGGTCGAGGGTTAGGTTTAGGCTGAGGGTTAGGTTTAGTGTGAGGGTTAGGTTTAGGTTTCGGTTTAGGGTGAGGGTGAGGTTAAGGGTTACGATGAGTTTTAGTGTGAGTGTCAGGGTAAGGGTTAGCGTGAGTATTAGGGTGAGGGCTAGGGTGAGAGTGAGGGTTAGGATTAGGGGTAGGGTGAGTGTGAGGTTTAGGGTTAGGGTTAGGGTGAGGATTAGAGTTAGGGTTAGGGTTAGGGTGAGGGTTAGGGTTAGGTTTAGGATTAGGTTTAGGGTTATTGTTAGGGTTATTGTTTGGGTGAGGTTGAGGGTGTGAGTGAGTGTTAGGGTTAGGGTTAGGTTTAGAGTGAGTGTGAGTGTGAGGGTTCTCATTAAGATAATGGTTAGGGTTTAGATTAGGCTGAGGGTTAGGGTGAGGGTGAGGGTTAGGGTCACGGTGAGTTTTAGGGTTAGAGTGAGGGTTAGGGTTAGGGTTAGTGTTAGGGTGACAGTAAGAGTTAGGTTGAGGTTTCGGGTGAGGGTAAGGGTTAGGGTGAGGGTTAGGGTTAGTGTGACAGTTAGGGTTAGGGTTAGGGTGAGTGTAAGGATTAGGGTTAGTATTAGGTTTAGGGTTAGGGTGAGGGTAGGGGTTAGGGTGGGGGCTAGCGTGAGGGTGACTCTTAGGTTTAGATTGAGGGATAGGATGAGGGTTAGGGTTAGGGTGAGGGGGAGGGTTAAGCTGAGGGGTAGGGTTAGGGTTAGGGTGAGAGTTAGTTTTAGTGTGAGGGTTAGGTTTAGGGTTAGGGTTAGGGTGAGGGTGAGGGTTAGGGTTAGGGTGAGGGTTAGGGTAAGGGTGAGGGTTACGGTTAGCATTAGGATTAGGGTTAGCGTGAGGGTTAGGGTTAGAGTTAGGGTGAGGGTGAGTTTGAAGGTGAGGGTGAGGGTTAGCGTTAGGGTTAGGATGAGGGTGAGGGTTAGGTTTAGGCTGAGGGTTAGGTTTAGTGTGAGGGTTAGGATTTGGTTTAGGATTAGGGTTTGGTTGCGATTAAGGGTTAGGATGAGGTTTAGCGTGAGAATGAAGGTTAAGGTTATAGTGAGTGTTAGGGTGAGGGCTAGGGTGAGGGTGAGGGTTTGGGTTAGGGTTAGGGTTATGGTGAGGGTGAGGGTTAGGATTAGGGTTAGGATTAGGGATAGTTTTAGGGTTATTGTTAGGCTTAGGGATAAGGTGAGGGTGAGGGTTAGGGTTAGAGTTAGGTTTAGGGTAAGTGTGTGGTTGAGGGTTTGGGTTACGATAATGCTTAGGGTTAGGATTAGGTTTAGGATTAGGGTGAGGGTAAGTTTTTGGGTGCTGATTAGGGTGAGGGTGAGGTTTAGGGTTAGGGTGAGGCTTAGGGTGAAAGTGAGGGTTAGTGTTGTAGTGAATGTTAGGGTGAGGGCTAGTGTGATGGTGAGGGTTAGGGTTAGGGTGAGGGTGACGGTTAAGATTAGGGTTAGGGTTAGGGTTAGGGTGAGGGTTAGGGTTAGTGTAAGGGTTAGGGTTAGGGTGAGGGTGAGGGTGAGGGGTAGGGTTAGGGTTAGTCTGAGGGTTAGGTTTAGACTGAGTTTTAGGGTTAGGGTAAGGGTTAGGTTTAGGGTGAGGATAAACGTTAGGTTTAGGGTTAGGTTTAGGGTGATGTTTAGGGTGAGGGTGAGGGTTAGGTTGAGGGAGAGGTTTGGGTGTGGGTGAGGGTTAAGGTGTATGTTTATCTTAGGGATAGGTTGAGGTTTAGGGTGACGGGGAGGGCTAGGGTGGGGTGAGGGTAAGTTTGAGGGTGCGGGTGAGGGTGAGGGTGAAGTTTTTGGTTTAGGGTTAGGTTTAAGTTTATGGTGAGGGTGAGGTTTAAGTTTAGGGTTAGCGTTAGGGTGAGGGTTAGCGTGAGGGTTAGGGTTAGGTTTAGGGTTAGGGGTACGGTTATTGTTAGGTTTAGGGTGAGGGTTAGGGTTAGGATTAGGGTTATTTTTATTGTTAGGGTTAGGGTGAGGTTGATGGTGAGGTTTATGCTTAGGGTTAGGGTGATGTTTAGGTTTAGGTTTAGGTTTAGGGTTAGCGTTAGGGTTAGGGTGAGGGTGAGGGTGAGGGTGAGGGTTAGAGTTAGGTTTAGAAGTAGGGTTAGGGTGAGGGTTAGGGTTAAAGTTAGGATGACGGTGAGGCTGAGGGATAGGGATAAGACTAGGGTGAGGATTAGGGTTAGTGTGAGGGATAGGTTTAGTTTTAGGATGAGGGTTAGGGTTAAGTTTAGGCTGAGGGTTAGATTTAGTGTGAGGGTTAGGGTTAGGTTTGGGGTTAGGGTTAGGGTGAGGGTAAGGTTTAGAATGAGGGTTAGTCTGAGAGTGAGGGTTAGGGTTGGCGTGAGTATTAGGGTGAAGTCTAGGGTGAGGGTGATTGTTAGGGTTAGGGTGAGGGTGAGGGTGAGGTTTAGGATTATGCTTAGGGTGAAGATTAGGGTTATTGTTAGGGTGATGGTGAGGGTGAGGTTGAGTGTTATGGTTAGGGTTAGGTTTAAGGTAAGTGTGAGGGAGAGGGTTAGGGTAATGGTTAGTGTGAGGGAAAGAGTTAGGGTGAGGTTTAGGGTGAGGGTGAGGGTTTCGGTTAGGTAAGGGTTCAGGTTTTAGTGAGGTTTAGGGTGAGGGTGAGGGTTAGGGTGAGGGTTAGGGTTAGGGTGAATGTTAGGGTTAGGGTTAGAGTGAGTGTTTGGTTTAGGGTGATGTTTAGGGTGAGGATGAGCCTGAGGATGAGGGTGAGGTTTCGGGTGTAGATGAGGATTAGGGTGAGGGTTAGCGTTTTGTGTGAGTGTTAAACTTAGGGTTAGGTTTAGGGTGATGAAAAGTATTATGGTGAGGGTTAGGGTGAGGGTGAGTGTTAGGTTTAGCGTTAGGGTTAGTTTTAAGGTTAGGGTGAGGGTTAGGGTTTGGGTGAGGGTTAGGGTTAGGGTTAGGGTTATTATTAGGTTTAGGGTTATTGTTAGGCTTAGGGTTAGTGTGAGGGTTACTGTTAGGGTTAGGGTTAGGGTGATGTTTAGGGTGAGGGTGAGGTTTAGGGATAGAGTGAGGGTTTTGGTGAGGATGAGGATTAGGGTGTGGGAGAGGGTTAGGGTTAGGGTGAGGGTTAGGATGATGGTGAGGGTTAGGGTGAGGGTGATGGTTTGGGTTTGTATTAGGGTTAGCGTTAGAGTGAGGGTTAGGGTTAGGGTGAGGGTGAGGGTTAGGCTGAGGGTTAGGTTTAGGGTTAGGATTAGGGTTAGGGTTAGGGTTAGGGTGAGGGTGAGGGTAAGGGTTAGGTTGAAGTTTAGGGTGAAGGTGGGGGTTAGAGTTAGATTTAGGGTTAGGGTGAGTGTTAGGGTAAGGGTTAGGTTTAGAGTGAGGCTTAGGTTTAGGGTATAGGTTAGGGAAAGGTTGAGGATAACAGTTAGGATGAGGGTTAGGGTAAAGTTGAGGTTTAGGGTTAGGTTTAGGAATACGGTGAGGGTGAGGGCTAGGGTTAGGGTGAGGGTTAGGGTTAGGTTAAGGGTGAGGGTGAGGGTGAGGGTTGGGGTTAGGGTTAGGATTAGGGTTAGGGTTATGGTTGGTCTTAGGGTGAGATTTAGGTTGTGGGTGAGGGTTAGGTTTAGTGTTAGGGTTAGGGTGAGGTAAAGGGTTAGGGTGAGGGTTAGAGTGAGGTTGAGGGTTAGGATAATGCTGAGGGTGTGGGTGAGGGTGAGGGTTAGGGTGAGTGTTAGGGTTAGGGATAGGGTTAGGGTTATGGTGAGGGTGAGGGTGAGGTTTAGGGTTAAGTTTAGGGTTAGAGTTAGACTGAGGGTGAGGGTGATGGTTAGGGTTAGGATTAGGTTTAGTGTTAGGGTTAGGCCGAGGGTGAGGTTGAGGGTGAGGGTGAGGGTTAGGGTTAGGGTTAGGGTGAGGGTTGGGTTAGGGGTAGGGCTAGGATGAGGGTGAGGCTGAGGAGTATGGATAGGATTAATGTGAGTGTTGGGGTTAGTGTGAGGATTAGGGTTAGGTTTAGCACTAGGGTGAGGGTGAGGGTAAGGGGTTGGTTGAGGGTTAGGGTGAGGTTGAGTGTTAGGATTAGGGTTAGGATTAGAGTGAAGGTTAGGGTGAGGTTTAGGGTTAGGGTTACGATGAGGGTTAAGGTGATGGTGAGGGTTGGCTTTAGAGTGAGGGTTAGGGTGAGGGGAAGGTTTAGAGTGAGGTTTAGGGTGAGGGTGGGGGTTAGGTTTAGCATGAGGGTGTTAGGGTGATGGTTAGGGTGAGGGTGAAGTTTAGGGTTAGCATTAGTTTTAGGGTGAGGTTTATGGTTAGGGTTAGGGTTAGGGTGAGGGTTAGGGTGAGGATGAGTGTTAGGGTTAGGGTGAGGGACAGGGTGAGGATTAGTGTTAGGGTTAGGGTTAGCTTGAGGTTTAGGCTGAGGTGTAGTGTTAGCGTGAGGGTGAGGGTGAGGTTGAGGGTGAGGGTGAGGGTGAGGGTTAGGGTGAGGGTGAGGGTTAGGGTTAAGTTTAAGGTTAGGGTGAGTGTTGGGTTAGGGTTAGGATGAGTGTGAGGCTGAAGAGTAGGGATAGGATTAGGGTGAGTGTAGGGGTTAGTGTGAGGGTACGGGTTAGGGTTAGCTTTAGGGTGAGGGTGAGGGTAAGGTGTTGGTTGAGGGTTATGGTGAGGTTGAGTGTTACGGTTAGGGTTAGGATTGGAGTGAAGGTTAGGGTGAGGGTTAGGTTTAGGGTTACGATGAGGGTTAGGGTGAGGGTGAGGGTTAGCTTTAGGGTGAGGGTTAGGGTGAGGGTAAAGGTAAGAGTGAGGTTTAGGGTGAGGGTGAGGGTTAGGTTTAGATTAAGGGTAAGTGTTAGGGTGATGGATAGGGTACCGGTGAGGGTTAGGGTCAGCATTAGTTTTAGGGTGAGGTTTAGGGTTAGGGTTAGAGTTAGGGTGAGGGCTAGGGTGAGGATGAGTGTTAGGGTTAGGGTGAGGGACAGGGTGAGGATTAGTGTTAGGGTTATGGTTAGGGTGAGGTTTAGGCTGAGGGGTAGTGTTAGCGTGAGGGTGAGGGTGAGGGTGAGGGTGAGGGTGAGGGTTAGGGTTAGCATTAGGGTTAGGGCTAGTGTTAGCGTGAGGGTTAGGGTTAGGGTGAGTCTGAGGGTGAGGTTAAAGGTGAAGGTGAGGGTTAGGGTTAGGGTTAGGGTGAGGGTGAGGTTGAGGGTGAGGGTTAGGTTTAGGGTTAGGGTTAGGGTGAAGTTCAGGGTGAGGTTAGGGTTAGAATTAGGGTGATGATTAGGGTGAGGGTGAGGGTTAGGGTTAAGGTTATTGTTAGGGTTAGGGTTAGTGTGAGGGTGAGGTTTAGGGTTAGGTTTAGGGTGAGGGTTAGGGTTAGGGTTAGGGTTAGGATTAGTGTTAGGTTTAGGGTTTGTCTGAGGGTAAGGGTGAGGTTAGGGTTAGGTTTAGGGTTAGCATTAGGGTGAGGGTGAGGTTGAGGGTGAGGGTTAGGGTGTGGGTGAGGGTTAGGGTTAGGTTCAGGGTTAGTGTGACCGTGAGGGTTAGGGTGAGGCTGAGGGTGAGGGTTAGGTTTATGGTTGGGGTTAGGGTGAGGTTTAGGGTGAGGGTTAGGGGTTGGGTGAGGTTGAGGGTAAGGTTTAAGTTTATCATTAGGTTTGGGTTAGGGTTAGGCTTAGGTTGAGGGTGAGGGTGAGGGATAGGTTTAGGGTGAGGGTTAGGGTTAGGGTTAGGTTGAGGGTTAGGGTTAGGGTGATGTTTAAGTTGTGGTTAAGGGTTAGGGTGAGGGTTAGGGTTGGGGTCAGTGTGAGGGTTAGGGTTAGGGTTAGGGTGAGGGTTAGGGTGAGGGGTAGGGTTACGGTTAGGTTGAGGGTTAGGTTTAGTGTGAGGGTTATGGTTAGGGTAAAGGTTAGGGTTTGGTTGAGGATAAGGCTTAGGATGAGGGTTAGGGTGAGGGTGACGTTAGGGTTAGGGTTAGGATTAGGGTTAGGGTGAGGGTGAGGGCTGGGTTTAGGGTGAGGGTTATGGTAAGTGTTACAGTTAAGGTGTGGGTTAAGGTTAGGGTTAGGGTTAGGGTTATTGTTAGGGTTATGATTAATGAGGTTGAGGTGAGGTTTAGGATGAGTGTTAGGGTTAAGTTTAGGGTGAGGTTGAGGGTGAGGGTTAGGGTTAGGATTAGGTTTAGTGTTGGTCTGAGGGTGAGGGTGAGGGTTAGGTTAGTGTTAGTATTAGGGTTATGTTGAGGGTTAGGGTTAGTGTGAGGCTTAGGGTTAGGATTAGGTTTAGGTTTAGGGTGAGGGTAAGGGTTAGGGTGAGTGTTAGGATGAGGGTGAGGCTTACGTTTAGGATGAGGTTGAGGGTGAGGGTGAGGGTTAGTGTTTGGGTGAGGGTGAGGGTTAATGTTAGGGTTATGATTAGGATTAGGGTTAGAGTTAGGGTGAGGGTAAGTGTTAGGTTGATGGTTAGGGTAAGGGTGAGGTTTAGGGTTAGGGTGAGTCTTAGGGTGAGGTAGAGGCTTAGGTGAGGGTGAGGGTGAGTGTGAGGGTTAGGGTTAGGGTGAGGGTTCAGGTGTGGGTTCGGGTTAGGGTGAGTGTGAGGGTGAGTGTCAGGGTTAGGGTTAGGGTGAGGGTTAGGGCTAAGGTTAGGGTAGGGTGAGGGTTAGGTTCAGGGATAGGCTTAGAGTTAGGGTGAGGATTAGGGTTTGTGTGAGTTTTAGAGTTAGAGGAAAAGATTTAGGGTGACGGTTAGGGGGAGGGGGAGGGTTGGCGTTAGCATTAGGGTTATGGTGAGGGTTAGGGAGTGGGTGAGGTTTAGGGATAGGGTCAGGTTTTGGGTGTCGGTGAGGGTTAGGGTGAGGGTGAAGATTTGGGTTACGGTTAGCATTAGGGTGAGATTTAGGATTAGGATTAGGGTTTGGTTGAGCTTTAGCGTTGGGGTTAGGGTTAGGGTTAGGGATAGGTTTAGCGTGAGGATTAGAGTTAGGGTTTGGGTTAGGATTTGGGTGAAGGTAAAGTTTAGGGTGAGGTTTAAGGTGAGGGTCAGTGATAGAGTTAGCATTAGGGTTAGGGTGAGGGTTAGGGTGAGGGTTAGATTTAGGGTTAGGGTGAGGGTGAGGGTTAGGTTTAGGGTGAGGGTGAGGGTTAGGGTTAGGGTTAGGGTTAGGATGAGGGTGAGGCTGAGGGGTAGGGATAGGATTAGAGTGAGGGTTAGGGTTAGTATGAGGGTTAGCATTAGTTTGAGGGTGAGGTTTAGGGTTAATGTGAGGTCTAGGGTGAGGGTGAGTGTGAGGGTTAGGGTGAGGGATAGGTTCAGGTTTACGTTTAGGGTGTGTTTTAGGCTGAGGGGTAGGGTTAGGTTTAGGGTGAGGGTTAGGTTCAGTGTGAGGGTTAGGATTATGGTTAGGGTTAGGGTGAGGGTTAGGGTGAGGGTGAGGGTTAGGGCTAGCATTAGGGTTAGGGTTAGGGTTAGCGTGAAGATTAGGGTTATAGCTAGGGTGAGGGTGAGGGTGAGGGTTAGGGTTAGGGTTAGGTTTAGGATGAGAGTGAGGGTTTGGTTTAGGCTGAGGGTTAGGTTTAGTGTGAGGGTTAGGGTTAAGTTTAGGATTAAGGTTAGGGTGAGGTTAAGGGTTAGGATGAGGATTAGTGTGGGAGTGAGGGTAAGGGTTAGCCTGAGTATTAGGGTGAGGGCTAGGGTGAGGGTGACGGTTAGGGTAAGGGTTAGGTTGAGGGTGAGGTTTAGAATTAGGGTTAGGGTGAGGAGTTGGGCTAGGGTTAGGGTTAGGGTGAGGGTAAGTGTTAGGTATAGGGTTAGGGTTAGGGTTATTGTTAGGGTTAGGGTTAGGGTGAGTGTGAGGTTGTGGGTGAGTGTTAGGGTTAGGGCTAGGTATAGGGTGATTGTTAGGTTGAGGGTTAGGGTTAAGATAAGGTTTAGGGTTAAGATAAGGCTGAGGGTTAGGGGGGTGAGGGTGAGGGTGTGGGTTAGGGTTAGGGTTAGGGTGAGGGTGAGGGTTAGGGTTAGTGTGAGGGTTAGGGTTAGTGTTAGGGTTAGGGTTACGGTGAGGGTTCAGGTTAGGTTTATGGTAGAGTGAGGGTTAGGATCAGGGATAGGTTTAGAGTTATTATGAGGGTTAGGGTTTGTGTGAGGGTTAGGGTTAGGGTTAGGGTTAGGGTGAGGAAAAGGGTTAGGGGAACGGTTAGTTTGAGGGTGAGGGTTGGCGTTAGCGTTAGGGTTATGATGAGGGTTAGGGTGAGGGTTAGGGTTAAAGTGAGTGTTAGGGATAGGGTTAGGGTTAGTGTGAGGGTTAGGGTTAGGGTTAAAGTGAGTGTTAGGAATAGGGTTAGGGTTAGTGTGAGGGTTAGGGTTAGGGTTAGGGTGAGGGTCAGGGTGAGGTTTAGGTTTAGGTTTAGGTTTAGGGTTACGGTTAGGCTTCGGGTGAGGTTGAGGTTGAGGGTGAGGGTGAGGTTTAGGGTGAGAGTTAGGGTTAGGTTTAGGTTTAGGGTTAGGGTTAGGGTTAGGGTGTGGGTGAGGGTTAGGGTTAGTGTGAGGGTTAGGATTAGGGTTAGGGTGAGGGTGTCAGTAAGGGTTAGAGTGAGGTTTAGGGGAGGGGGAGAGGTAGGGTGAGTGTTTCGGTTAGGTAAGGGTTAGGGTTAGGGTGAGGTTTGGGGTGAGGGTGATTTTTAGATTGAGGGTGAGGGTTAGGGTGAGTGTGAGGGTTTGTGTGAGGGTTACGGTGACAGGGTTTGTGTGATTGTTAAAGTTAGACTTAGGGTTAGGTTGAGGAAATGGGTTAGGGAGAGGGTTAGGGTTAGGATGAGGGTTTGGGTTAGGGTTATTGTTAAGTTTAGGGTTAATGTTAGGTTTAGGGTTAGGGTGTGGGTTACGGTTAGGGTTAGGTTAAGAGTTAGGGTGATATTTAGGGTGAGGGTGAGGGTTAGGGTGAAGGTTTTGGTGAGGGTGACGGTTAGGTTTTGGGTGATGGTTAGGGTTTGGGCGAGGGTTAGGTTCACGGTGAGGGTTAGGGTGAGTGTGAGGGTTTGGGTTTGGGTTTGGGTTAGGGTTAGCATGAGGGTGAGTGTTAGGGTTAGGGTGAGGGTTAGGGTTAGGTTTAGGTTTAGGTTTAGGGGTAGGGTTATTGTTAGGTTTAGGGTTAGTGTTACTGTGAGGGTTAAGTTAGGGTTAGGGTTGGGTTTATTGTTAGGGTTATGGTGAGACTGAGGGTGAGGTTTAGGGTTAGGGTTAGAGTGAGGGTTAAGTTTGGGTTTAAGGTTAGGGTTATTGTTAGGGTTAGGGTGAGGGTGAGGGTGAGGGTGAGGGTTAGGTTTAGAGTTAGGGGTAGAGTTAGGGGGAGGGTTAGGGTTAGTGTGAGTGTTAGGTTTAGGTTTAGGTTTAGGGTTAGGGTTATTGTTAGGGTTAAAGTTAGGATTAGGATGAGGGTGAGGGTGAGGGTTAGGGTTAGGGTTAGGGTTAGGGGTAGAGGTAGGGTGAGGGTTAGGGTTAGGGTTAGGGGTAGGTTTAGGGTGGGGGTTAGTGTTAGTGTGAGTGTTAGGTTTTGGTTTAGGGTTAGGGTTAGGGTTATTGTTAGAGTTAAGGTTAGGTTTAGGTTGAGGGTGAGTTTGAGGGTTAGGGTTTAGGGTTAGGGTTAGGGTTATTGTTAGAGTAAAGGTTAGGTTTAGATTGAGGGTGAGTTTGAGGGTTAGGGTTAGGGTTAGGTTTAGGGTGAGGGTTAGGGTTAGTGTGAGGTTTAGGGTTAGGGTTATGGTGAGGGTAAGGGTTAGGCAGATGTTTACTGTGAGGGTGAGGATGAGGGTTACATTTAGTTATGGGTTAGGGTTTGGGTTAGGGTGAGGGTGAGGGTTAGGATGAAGATTAGGGTTAGCGTGACGGTTATGTTTAGGGTTAGGGTGAGTGTTAGGGTTAGGTTGATGTTTAGGGTGATGGTGAGGGTTAGGTTGAGGGTGATGGTTTGGGTGTGGGTGAGGGTTAGGGTCTGGGATAGGGTTCAGGTTAGGGTGATGGTTAGCGTTTGTGTGAGTCTTTGGGTTAGGGTTAGGTTGACCAAAAGTGTTAGGGTGCGGGTTATGTTGAGGGTGAGTGTTTTGGTGAGGGTGAGGGTTAGGGTGTGGGTGAGGGTTAGGGTTAGGTGAGTGTTAAGATGATGGTGAGGGTTAGGGTGACGGTTAGGGTTTGGGTTAGGGTGAGGGTTAGGGTTAGTGTTAGGTTTAGAGTGAGGTCTAGGGTGAGGGTTAGGTTTAGGGTTAGGGTGAGGGTTAGGATTAGGGTGAGGTTTAAGGTTAGGGTGAGGGTTAGGGTGAGGGCTAGGATGAGGGTGAGTGTTAGGGTTAGGGTGAGGGATATGGTGAGTATTAGGCTTAGGAATAGGTGAGGGTTAGGCTGAGGGATAGGTTTAGGTTTAGGGTGAGGTTTAGGTTTAGTGTGAGGGTTAGCTTTAGGGTTAGGGTTAGGGTTAGGGTGAGGGTTAAGGTTAGGGTGAGCGTTAGGGTGAGGGTGAGGGTTAGCATTAGCATTAGGGTTAGAGTCAGGGTTAGCATGAGGGTTAGGTTTAGAGTTAGGGTGAGGGTGAGGGTGAGGTTGAGGGTGAGGGTGAGGGTTAGGGTTAGGTTTAAGTTTAGGATGAGAGTGAGGGTTAGGTTTAGGCTGAGCTTTGGTTTTAGTGTGAGGGTTAGGGATTGGTTTAGGGTTAGTTTTAGGTTGAGTGTAAGTGTTAGGATGAGGGTTAGAGTGAAAGTGAGTGTTAGGGTTAGAGTGAGTGTTAGGGTGAGGGCTAGTGTGAGGGTGAGAGTTAGGGTTAGGGTAAGGGTGAGGGTGAGGGTTAGGTTTAAGGTTATTGTTAGGGCTAGGGTTAAGGTGAGATTGAGGTTGAGGTTGAGGGTTAGGGTTAGAGTTAGGTTTAGGTTGAGTTTGAGGGTGAGGGTTAGGGTTACGATAATGGTAAGGGTTAGGATTAGGCTAAGGGTTAGTGTAGGGTGAGGGTTAGGGTTAGGGTTAGGGTGAGGTGAGGGTTAGGGTTAGTGTAAGGGTTAGGGTTAGGATTAGGATTAGGGTTAGGGTGAGGGTAAGGGTTATGTTGAGGGTTACGGTGATGTTGAGGGTTAGGATTAGGGTGAGGGTGAGGGTGAGGTTTAGGGTTAGGGTGAGGTTTAGGGTTAGGATTTGGGTTAGGGTTAGGGTTTGTCTGAGGGTGAGAGTGAGGTTGAGGTTAAGAGTTAGTGTTAGGGTTAGGATTAGTTTTAGTTAGTGTTAGTGTGAGGATTAGGGGTCGGATTCAGCTTAGGTTTAAAGTGAGGGTAAGGGTTAGGGTGAGGGTTAGGGTGAGGGTGAGTGCTCGGGTAGGGGTTATGATTAGGGTGAGGGTTATGGTTAGGGTTAGGCTAGTGTGAGGGTGAGGTTGAGGGTGAGGGTGAGGTTTAGGCTTAGGGTTAGGGTGAAGTTGAGGGTGAGGTTAGGGTTAGGGTTAGGGTTAGCATTAAGGTGAAGGTGAGTTTGAGCGTGAGGGTTAGGGTTTGGTTTAGGGTTTGGGTTAGGGTGAAGGTGACGGTGAGGGTTAGGGTTAGGATTAGGGTTAGGTTTAGGATTAGGATGAGGATTAGGGTGAGGGTGAGTGTTAGGGTGAGGGTTAGGGTTAGGGTGAGGTTTAAGTTTAGATTTAAGCTGAGAGTTAGGTTGAGGTTAAGGGTGAGGGTGAGGGTTAGGGTTAAATTTAGGGTTAGGGTGATGGTGAGGGTTAGGGTTAGGTTTAGGGTTATTGTTAGGGTTAGGGTTAGGGTGAGGGTGAGTTTGAGTATGAGGGTTTGGGTTTGGGTTAGAGTTAGGGTGAGTGTGAGGTTTAGGGTTAGGGTTAGGGTTAGGGTTGGGGGGAGGGTTAGAGTTAGGGTGAGAGTGAGGGTTAGGGTTAATTTTATGATTAGTGTTAAGGTTAGGGTGAGGGTGTGGGTTAGGGTTAGGTTTAGGGTTAGGTTTAGGGTTATTGTTAAGGTTAGGTTTAGGGTGAGGGTGACGGTGAGGGTGGGGTTAGGTTAGGTTTAAAATGTTTGTGAGGGTGAGGGTTAGGTTTAAGATAATGGTTAGGGTAAGGGTTAGAATTAGGTATAGGGTTAGGGTGAGGGTTAGGGTTAGTTTAGGTTTAGGTGTAGGGTTATTGTTAGGTTTAGGGTTAGGATGAGGGTTAGGGTAAGGGGTAGGGGTAGCATTAGGTTTAGGGTGAGGGTGAGGGTTAGGGTTAGGTATAGGGTGAGAGTTAGAGTTAGGGGGACGGTTTGGGTGAGGGTTAGTGTGAGGGTTATGGTTAGGGTTAAACTTAGCCTTAGGGTGAGGTTTAGGACGATATTTTGGGTTAGGGTTTGGGTGATGGTTAGTGTTAGGATTAAGGTTAGGGTGATGGCTAGCGTGAGGGTGAGGGTTACAGTTAGGGTCAGGTTTAGGTTGACGGTGCGGGTTAGGGTTAGGATTAGGGTTATGGTTTGAGTTGGTCTGAGGGTGAAAGTGAGGGTGAGGGTTAGGGTTAGTGTTAGGGTTAGGGTTAGGTTTAGGGTGAGGGTTAGGGTTAGTGTGAGGGTTAGATTTAGGATTAGGGTTAGGGTGAGGGTGAGGGTAATGCTTAGGGTGAGGGTTAGGTTTACCATTAGTTTTAGGGTGAGGTTTAGGGTTAGGGTTATGGTTAGGGTGAGGGTTAGGATATGGGTTAGGGTTAGGGTGAGAGTTTGGTTTAGGGTTAGGGTTGGGGTGAGGGTTAGAGTTAGGTTTAGGCTTAGGGTTTGGGTTAGGGTTAGGCTGAGGGTGAGAGTGAGGGTGAGGTTTATGGTTACAGTTTGGGTGAGGGCTAGGGTGAGGGTGAGGGTTAGGTTTAGGATGAGGGTGAGGTTGAGGTTTATGGTTAGCATTAGGTTGAGGATTCGGGTGAGGGTTAGGCTTATGGTTAGGGATAGGGTGTTGTTCAGGGTGAGGATCAGGGTTAGGATGAGGGTGAGGTTTCGAGTTCGTGTGAGGGTTAGGGTTAGTATGAGTGTTATACTTAGGGTTAGGGTGAGGGTTAGGGTGAGGGTGAAGTTTAGGGTTACAGTTAGGGTGAGGGTTTGAGTTAGGGTTAGGGTTAAGGTGAGTGTCTGGGTGTGGGGTAGGGTTAGGTTTAAGGAAAGGGTGAGATTTAGTGTGAGGGTTTTATTTAGGGTTAGGGTTAGATTTAGGGTGTGGGAGAGGGTGAGGTTGAGGGTTAGGGTTAGGGTTAGGGTGAGGGTGAGGTTTAGGATTAGGGTGAGGGTTAGGGTGAGGGTGAGGGTTAAGTTTTGTGTGAGGGTAAGGGTTAGGATGAGGGTTAGGCTGAGGGTGAGGGTTAGGGTTAGCATTAAGGTTAGGGTGAGGGTGAGGTTCAGGGTTAGGGTTAGGTTTAGGGTGAGGGTGAGGGATACGGTGATGGTGAGCATTAGGATTAGGTTTAGGGATAGGGTGAGGATAAGGGGTTGGGTTAGGGTTAGGGTGAGGTTTAGGTTTAGGGTTAGGGTTAGCGTGAGGTTTAGGGTTAGGGTTGCGGTTAGGGTTATTTTTAGGGTTAGGGTTAGGGTGAGGGTGAGGGTGAGGGTTAGGTTTAGGATAGAGGGCGGGTGAGGGTTAAGTTTAGGATTAGCGTTAGGGTTAGGGTTAGGGTGAGGGTGAGTGTTTGGTTTAGTGTTAGGGTTAGGGTTAAGGTGAGAGTAACTGTTAGGGTGAGGATTATGGTGTGGGTGAGGTTTAGGGTGAGGGTTAGTGTTAGGATGAGGGTTAGAATTAGGGTTAAGGTCAGGGTGAGAGTTAGAGTTAGGGGGACGGTTAGGGTGAGGTTTAGGATAACGGTTCTAGTTAGGATTTAGATGAGGGTTAGGGTTAGTATTAGGGTTAGGGTGATGGCTAGCGTGAAGGTGAGGGTTAGGGTTAGGATTAGGGTTAGGTTTAGGGTTAGGCTAAGGGTGAGGGTGAGGGTTAGGGGTAGGGTTAGCTTCAGGGTGAGGGTTAGAGTTGGGGTTAAGTTGAGGGTTAAGGTTAGGGTGAGGGTTAGGGTTAGGGTTAGAGTTAGGTTGAGGGTGCGGGTTAGGGTTAGGGTTAGGGTGAGATTAAGGGTTAGGGTGAGGGTTAGGGTGAGGTGTAGGGTTAGGGTTAGGGTTAGGTTTAGGGTGAGGGTTAGGGTTAGGTTTAGGGTTAGGGTTATTGTTAGGGTTACGGTTAGGATTAGGGTAAGGGTTAGGGTAAGGTTTATGGTTAGGGTTAGCGTGAGGGTGAGGGTGAAGGTGAGGGTGATGGTTAGGATGTTGGTGAGGGTTAGGGTTAGGGTGAGGGTTACGGTTTGTGTGAGGGTTAGGGTTATGCTTAGGGTTAGGTTTAGGTTGAGGAAAAGGGTTAGGGTGAGGGTTAGGCTGAGAGTGAGGGTTAGGGTGAGGGTGAGGGAGAGGGATAGGTTTAGGTATGGTTTAAGCTTGGGGTAAGGGTGAGGGTGAGAGTGAGATTGAGGGTTAGGGTGAGGGTTAGGCTGAGGGTGAGGGTTAGGGTTCGCGTTAGGGTTAGGGTGAGGGTTAGGTTTCAGGTCATGGTTAGGGTTAGGGTTAGTGTTAGAATGAAGGTTAGGGTTAGGGTGAGGGTTAGGTTGAGGGTGAGGTTTAGGGTTAGGGTTAGGGTGAGAGTTAGAGTTAGGGGGAGGTTTAGGGTTAGGGTTAGGTTTAGGTTGAGGGTTAGGGTGAGGGTTACTTTTAGGTTTAGGGTTAGTGTAAGGATTAGTGTTTGGGTTAAGGTAAAGTTTAGGGTGAGGTTTAGGGTGAGTGTGAGTGTTAGAGTTAGCATTAGGGTTAGGGTGAGGGTTAGGGGTAGGGTTAGTGTTAGGGTGAGGGTCAGGTTCAGGGTTAGGGTTAGGTTTCTGGTGAGCGTGAGGGTTAGGGTTAGTGTTAGAGTTAGGGTGAGGGTGAGCATGAGGGTTAGGGTTAGGATTAGGGTTAAGGTGATGGCTCGCGTGAGGGTGAGGGTTATGGTTATGGTTAGGTTTAGGTTGAGGGTGCGGGTTAGGGTTAGGATTAGGGTTATGGTTAGGGTTGTTTTAAGGGTGAAGGTGAGGGTGAGGTTTAAGGTTAGTGTTATGGTTAGGGTTAGGTTTAGGTTGAGGGATAATGTTAGTGTGAGGGTTAGAGTAAGGATTAGGGTTAGGGTTAGGGTAAGAGTAATGGTAAGGGTGAGGGTTAGGGTGAGGGTGAGTGTTAGGGTGAGGGTGAGGTTAAGGCTGTAGGTTAGGTTGAGGGTTAGGTTTAGGGTGAGGGAGAGGGTTAGAGTGAGTGTCAGGGTTAGGATTAGGGTTAGGGTTAGGGTGAGTTTAAGGGTTAGGTTGAGGTTTAGGGTGAAGGTGAGGTTTAGGGTTAGGTTGAGCATGAGGGTGAGGGTTAGAGTGATGGTTCGGGTGAGGGTTAGGGTTAGGGTGAGGTTTATGGATATGGTTTATGTTAGGGTAAGGGTGAGGGTGACAGATAGGGTTAGGGTTAGGGTTAGAGTTAGCGTTAGGCTGAAGGTGAAGTTTAGGGTTAGGATTAGGGTTAGGGTTAGGCTGAGGGTGAGGGTGAGGGTTAAAGTTAGAGTTAGGGTTCAGGTTCAGGTGAGGGTTCGGCTTATTGTGAGAGTTCTTGTTATGGTGAGGTGAGGGTTAGGGTTAGGATTAGGGAGAGCATGAGAGAGAGGGTTAGTGTTAGGATTAGGGTGAGGTCAGGGTAAGGGTTAGGGTTAGGGTTAAGCTTAGGTTTAGGGTTAGTGTGACGGTAAGGGTTAGGGTTAGGGTTAGGGTGAGTGTTATGGTTAGGGTTCGGGTACGGGTGGGGGTTAGGGTTAGTGTGAGGGTTTCGGTTAGGGTTAGGTTGAGGGTGAGGGGGTTACAGTGAGGGTTATGGTGAGGGTGAGGTTTAGGGTTAGGTTGAGGGTGAGGGTGAGGGTTTGGGTGAGTTTTCTGGTGAGGGTGAGGGTGAGGATTAGGATGTGGGTGAGGGTTAGGTTTAGGGTGAATGTTAGGGTGATCCTGAGGTTTCGGGTCAGGGTGAGAGTTAGGGTTAGTGTAAGTTTTTGGGTTAGGATTAGGGTTTGGCTGAGGGTAAGGGTTAGAGTGAGGGTTAGTGTTAGGGTGAGGGTGAGGGTGAGGGTTGGGGTTAGCGTTAAGGTTAGGGTGAGTGTGAGGGTGAGGATTAGTGTTAGTGTTAGGGTGAGGGAGAGGGTTAGGTTTAGGGTTAGGATGAGGTTGAGGCTGAGGTATAGGGTTAGGGTGAGGATTAGGGTTACAGTGATGTTTAGGGTGAGAGTGAAGATTAGGGTGAGGGTTAGGGTTAGAGTTAGGGTGAGGGCTAGGGTTAGGTTGAGGGTTAGGTTTAGAGTGAGGGTTAGGGTTAGCGTTAGGGTTAGTGAGAGGGTTAGGGTGAAGGTTAGGGTGAGGGGTAGGGTTAGGGTTAGGTTGAGGATTAGGGTTATTGTGAGGGTTAGGGTTAAGCTTTAGGGTTAGGGTGAGGGTTTGGGTGAGGGGTATTTTTAGAGTTAGGGTGAGGGTTAGGGTTAGGGTTAGGCTGAGGGTGACGGTGAGGGTTAGGGTGATGGTGAGAGTTTGGGTTAGGTTTAGCCATAGGGATGAGGGTTAGGATTAGGTTTAGGGTTAGGATGAGGGTTAGGGTTAGGGTTAGGTTTAGTGTAAGGATTCGGGTTAGGGTTAGGGTTTGCATTAGGGAGAGGGTAAGCGATAGGGTGAGGTTTAGGGTGAGGGTTAGGGTTAGGGTGAGAGTTAGAGTTGGGGGGAGGGTTAGGGTTCGGGTTAGGGTTAGGGTTAGGTTGAGGGTTAGGGTGAGGGTTAGTTTTAGGTTTAGGGTTAGTGTAAGGATTAGGGTTAGGGTTAGGGTAAAGTTTAAGGTGAGGTTTAGGGTGAGTGTGAGTGTTAGAGTTAGCGTTAGGGTTAGGGTGAGGGTTAGGGTAAGGGTTAGG
Organism: Dipodomys merriami; assembly: GCF_024711535.1. NCBI lineage: Eukaryota > Metazoa > Chordata > Mammalia > Rodentia > Heteromyidae > Dipodomys > Dipodomys merriami. The sequence goes on from NW_027202715.1 coordinate 690,384, forward strand.
GGTAGGGTTAGGGTTAGGGTGAGGGTGAGGGGCAGGAGTAGGGTTAGGTTTAGGGTTAAGGTGATGGCTAGTGTGAGGGTGAGGTTTATGGTTATGGTTAGGTTTAGGTTGAGGGTGCGGTTAGGGTTAGTATTAGGGTTATGGTTAGGGTTGGTTTGAGGATGATGGTGAGGGTGAAGGTTAGGGTTAGTGTTATGGTTAGGGTTAGGTTTAGGGTGAGGGTTAATGTTAGTGTGAGGGTTAGAGTAAGGATTAGGGTTAGGGTTAGGGTGAGAGTAATGGTTAGGGTGAGGGTTAGGGTGAGGGTGAGGGTGAGGGTAAGGGTGAAGATTAGGTTGAGGGTTAGGTTTAGCGTGAGGGAGAGTGTTAGTGTGAGGGTTAAGTTTAGGATTAGGGTTAGGGTTAGGGTGAGAGTAAGGGTTAGGGTGAGGTTTAGGGTGAAGGTGAGGTTTAGGGTTAGGTTGAGGGTGAGGGTGAGGGTTAGAGTGAGGGTTCGGGTGAGGGTTCGGGTGCGGGTTTGGGATAGGGTGAGGTTTAGGGATATGGTTAATGTTAGGGTGCGGGTGAGGATGATGGATAGGGTTAGGGTTAGGGTTAGAGTTAGCGTTAGGGTGAGGGTGAGGTTAAGGGTTAGGATTAGAGTTAGGGTTAGGCTGAGGGTGAGGGCAAGGGTTAAAGTTAGTGTTAGGGTTCAGGTTCGGGTGAGCGTGAGGGTTAGGGTTAGGATGAGGGTTAGGGTTAGGTTTAGGGTGCGGGTTAGGGTTAGGGTTAGGGTGAGGGTGAGGGTTAGGGTTAGAGAGAGGGTTAAGATTAGGATGAGGGTGAGGGGTAGGGTTAGGTTTAAGGTGAGGGTTAGTGTTAGTGTTTGGTTTCGAGTTAGGGTGATGTTTAAGGTGAGGGTTAGGGTAAGGGTTAGGGTTAGTTTGAGGGTGAGGCTGAGGGTTAGGGTTAGGGTTATGGTTAGAGTTAGGATGAGAGTGAGGGTTAGGGTTAAGATTAGGGTTAGGGTTAAGTTTAGGCTGAGGGTGAGGTTGAGGGTGAGGTGAGGGTTAGGTTTAGGGTTAGGGTTAGGGTGAGGGTGAGGGTTAAGGTTAGGGTTAGGATCAGGGTGAAGCTGAGGGGTAGGGGTAGGATTAGGGTTAGGGTTTGGTTTGTCTGAGGGTTAGGGTTAGGGATAGGGTGAGGGTATGGGTTAGGGTGAGGGTTAGGGTGAGGGTGAGGGTTATGTTTAGCATAAGGGTAAGGGTTAGGTTGAGGGTTAGTGTGAGGGTGAGGGTAAGGGTTTGTGTAAGTGTGAGGGTGAGGGTTAGGGTTAGGGTTAGGATTACAGTGAAGGTTAGTGTGAGGGTTAGGTTTCGTTTTAGGGTTACGGTGAGGGTTAGGGTGAGTTTGAGGTTTAGGGTTAGGGTTAGGGTGAAGGTTAGGGTGACGGTAAGGGTTAGGGTGAGGGTTAGGGTTAGGGTGAGGGTGAGGGTTAGGGTTAGGGTTAGGATTAGAGTGAAGGTTAGGGTGAGGGTTAGGTTTAGGGTTAGGGTGAGCGTGAGTATTAGGGTTAGGGTTAATGTGACGGTTAGGGTGAGGGTAAGGATTACGGTGAGTATTAGGGTGAGGGTGAGGGTTAGGGTGAGAGTTTGGGTGAGGTTTAGGGTTAGGGTTAGGGGTAGGGTGAGGGCTAGGGTGAGGGTGAGTGTTAGGATTATGGTGAGGGATTGAGTGAGGATTAGGATTATTGTTAGGGTTAGGGTGAGGTTTTGGCTTAGGGGTAGGGTTAGGGTGAGGGTGAGTGTTAGGTTTATTGTGAGGGTTAGGGTTGGGTTTAGGGTGAGGGTTAGGGTTAGGGTTAGAGTTAGGGTGAGTGTTAGTCTGATGGTGAGGGTTAGGGTTAGGGTGAGGGTTTGGGTTTGGGTTAGGGTTAGTGTTAGGGTGAGGGTTAGGGTTAGGTTAGGTTTAGGGTGAGGGGTAGGGTGAGGGTTATTTTTAGGGTTAGGTTTAGTGTGAGGATTAGGGTTAGGGTTAGGTTTGTGGTTAAGTTGAGGTTAAGGGTTAGGTTGAGGTTTAGGGTGAGGGTGAGGATTAGGATGAGGGTTAGGGTGAGGGTTGGGGTTAGGGTTAAGCTTAGGGTTAGTGTGAGTTTTAGGATGAGGGTTAGGGTTAGCGTTTTGGTGAGGGTTAGGTTTAGGATTAGGGTTAGTGTGAGCGTTAAGGTGTGGGTGAAGTTTAGGGTTAGGTTTAGTTTTAGGGTGTGGGTTAGGGTTAGGGTAAGGGTTAGGGTTAAGGTGAGGTTTAGGATGAGGGTGAGGGTGAGGGTTAAGGTTACGGTTAGGGTTAGGGTTAGGTTTAGGGTTAGAGTTAGATGAGGGATAATATTAGGGTTAGGGTTAGGGTTAGGGTTGTTGTTAGGGTTGGGGTTAGGGTGAAGGTGAGGGTGAGGGTGAGGTTTAGGGTTAGGGTGAGGCTAAGGGTTAGGGTGATTGTTAGGGTGATGGTGAGGGTTAGGGTTAGCATTAGTGTTAGGGTGAGGGTTAGGGTTAGGGTTAGGGTTAGTTTGAGGGCCAGCGTGAGGGTGAGTGTTCGGGTTAGGGTGAGGGAAAGGGTGAGGATTAGGGTTAGTGTGAGGGTGAGGGTTAGGCTGAGGGGTAGGGTTAGGGTGAGGGTGAGGGTTAGGGTGAGGGTGAGGGTTAGGGTTTGCATTAGGGTTAGGGTTAGTGTTTAGGGCTAGAGTTAGGGTGAGGATGAGGGTGAAGTTGACATGAGGGTGAGGGTTAGGGTTAGGGTTAGGGTTATTATGAGGGTGAGGGTTAGGTTTAGACTGAGGGTTAGGGTTAGTGTGAGGGATAGGGTTTGGCTTAGGGTTAGGGTTAGGGTGAAAGTAAGGGTTAGGCTGAGGGTTAGGATGAGAGTGCGGGTTAGTGTTAGCGTGAGTATTAGGGTGAGGGCTTGGTTGAGTGTGAGGGTTAAGGTTAGGTTGAGGGTGAGGGTGAGGGTTAGACTTATAGTTAGTGTGAGCCTGAGGGTCAGGCTGAAGGTTATGGTTAGGGTTAGGGTGAGGGTGAGGGTTAGGGGTAGGGTTAGGGTTAAGGTTAGGCTGAGGGTGAGGGTGAGGTTTCGGGGCAGAGTTAGGGTGAGTGTTAGGGTTAGTGTGAGGGTTAGTTTGAGGGTGAGGGCTAGGGTTACTGTTAGGTTTAGTGTTAGCCTGAGGATGAGTGTTAGGGTTAGGTTTAGGTTTAGGGTTAGGTTTAGGGTTAGGGTTAGGTTTAGGGTTCGGGTTAGAATTAGGGTTAGGATGAGGGTGAGCCTTTGGTTTAATGTTAGGCTTAGTGTTAGGGTGAGAGTAAGGGTTAGGGTGAGGGTTATGGTTTGTGTGAGGTTTAGGTTGAGGGTTAGGGTTAGGATGAGTGTTAGGATTAGGGTTCGGGTTAGGGTGTGAGTTAGGGTTAGGGTTATGGTTAGGATTATGGTGAGGGTTTGAGTTAGGTTTATGGTTAAGGTTTGGGTTAGTGTTAGTGTTAAGGTTAGGGTTAGGCTGAGGGTGAGGGTGAGGGTGAGGTTTAGGGTTAGGTTTAGGGTGAGGGCTAGGGTGAGGATGAGGATTAGGGTTAGGATGAGGGTGAGGGTGAGGTTTTCGGTTAGGTAAGGTTTAGGGTTAGGGTTAGGGTGAAGATTAGGATGAGGATGAGGTTTATGTTGAGGGTTAGGGTTAGGGTGAGGATTAGGATGAGGGTGAGGTTTAGGTTGAGCGTTAGGGTTAGGGTGAGGATTAGGTTGAGGGTTAGGGTTAGGGTGATGATTAGAGTGAGGGTGAGGTTTAGTGTGAGGGTGAGGGTGAGGGTTAGGGTTAGGTTTAGGTTTAGGGTGAGGGTGAGGGTGAAGGTTAGGGTGCGGATAATGTTTAGGGTTCGGGTTAGGGTTAGGGTTCGCGATAGGTTGAGGGTTAGGGTTATTGTGAGGGTTACGGTTAGGTTTAGATTGAGGGTGAGCGTAAGGGTTATGGTGACTGTTTGGGTTAGGGTAAGGGTTAGGGTTAGGTTTAGGGTGAGGGTGAGGGTGAGCGTGAGGGTTAGGGTGTGGGTGATGGTTAGGTTTAGGGTGAGGGTTACGGTTTGGGTGAAGGTTAGGGTTAATGTTAGTATTAGGGTGAGGAAAAGAGTTGGGCTGAGGGTTAGGCTGAGGGTGAGGGTTAACGTTAGGGTTAGGGTGAGGATTAGGGTGCGGGTGAGGGTTAGGGTGAGGGTTAGCCTGAGGCTGAGGGTTAAGGTTAGCGTTAGGGTTAGGGTGAGGTTTAGTGGGAGGGTTAGGGTTAGCGTTAGGGTTCGGGTGAGGGTTAGGCTGAGGGTTAGGGTTAGGGTGAAAGTTAGGTTTAGGGTTAGGGTTAGGGTTATTGTTAGGGTTAGAGTTAGGGTGAGGTCTAGGGTCAGGGTTAGGGTTAGGGTGATGGTGAGGGTTCGGTTTCGAGTGAGGGTTATGGTGCGGGTTAGGGTAAGGGTTAGGGTCAGGTTTTCGGTGATGGTGTGGGTTAAAGTGTGGGTGAGCATTAGGTTTAGGATTAGGTTGAGTGTTAGGGTTAGGTTGAGGGTAAAGGTAAGGATTAGGATTAGGATTAGGATTAGGGTGAGGGTTAGGTTGAGGGTTAGGGTTAGGGTTAGTGTGAGGGTTAGGGTTAGGGTGAGATTAAGGGTGAGGGTGAGGGTTAGGACAGGATTATGGTAAGGGTGAGAGTGAGGGTTAGGGTTAAGTTTAGGGTTAACTTTAAGTTTAGGGTGAGGGTTAGGGTGAGGTTTAGAGTGAGGATTTGGGTTAGGGTTAGTGTTAGGGTGATGTTCAGTGTGAGCGTGAGCTTTTGGGTTCGAGTGAGGGTTAGGGTGTTGGGTGAGAGATAGGTTTAGGGTGAGGTTTAGGGTGACGGTGAGGGTTAGAGTGAGGGTCAGGGTTAGGGTTAGGGTTAGGGTGAGTGTTAGGGTTAGGGTGAGGTTGAGGTTTAGGGTGAGGGTTAAGGTTATTGTTAGGGTGAGTGTTAGGGTTAGGGTTAAGGTGAGGGTTAGGGTTAGGCTGAGTGTTAGGTTTAGGGTTAGGGTTAGGTTGAGGGTTAGGTTTAGGGTTAGGGGTAGGGTGAGGTTAACTGTTAGGGTGAGGGTTAGGGTGAGGGTTAGGTTAGGATTAGAGTAAAGATTAGGGTGAGAGTTAGGGTTAGGGTAAGGGATAAGGTTAGGGTGAGGTTTAGGTTTAGAGTGAGGGTGAGGGTGAAGTTTAGGGTTAGGGTGAGTGTTAGGGTGAGGGTTAGGGTTATGGTGAGGTGAAGTTTAGGGTTAGGGTTAGGGTTAGGGTTAGGATTAGGGTGAGGGTAAGGTTTAGGGTGAGGGTGAGGTTTAGGGTTAGGGCGAGTGTTAGGGTTAGGGTGAGGGTGAGGTTTAGGGTTAGTTTTAGGGTTAGGGTGAGGGTAATGGTTAGGGTGATGGTAGTGTGAGGGTGAGGTTTAGGTTGACGTTTAGGGTTAGGGTGAGGGTTAGGGTTAGGGTTAGGGTTAGCTTGAGGTTTAGGTTTAGGGATAGGGTTAGGATTAGGGTGAGAGTTAGGGTTATGGGGAGGGTTTGGCTGAGGGTGAGGGTCAGGGTGAATGTGAGGATTAGGGTGAGGGTGAGGGCTAGTATGAGGGTGAGGGTTAGGGTGAGGTTGAGGGTGAGGGTTTCGTTTAGGTAAGGGTTAAGTTTAGGGTTAGGGTAAGGATTAGGATGAGGGTGAGGGTAAGGGTTAGGGTTAAGGTTAGGGTTAGGTTTAGGGTGAGGGTGACGGTGAGGTTTAAGGTTAGGGCGAGTTTTAGGGCTAGGGTGAGGGTGAGGGTGAGGTTTAGGGTAGGGTTTGGGGTTAGGGTGAGAGTAAGGTTTAGGGTGATGATTAGGGTGAGGGTGAGGTTTAGGGTGAGGGTTAAGGTTAGGGTGAGGGTTAGGGTTAGGTTTAGGGTTAGGGTGAGATTTAGGGTTATGGTGAGGGTGAGGGTGAGAGTGAGATTTAGGGTGAGGTGAGGGTTAGGGTTCGGGTTGGGTTTAGGATTCGGGTTAGGGTTAGGGTGAGGATTAGTTTTAGTGTGAGGGTGATAGTTAGGGTTAGGGTTAATGTGAGGATTAGGGTTAGGGTGAAGGTTAGAGTTAGGGTTAGGTTTAGATTGAGGGTGAGGGTTAGGGTTAGGTTTAGGGTTAGGGTGAGATTAAGGGTTAGGGTGAGGGTTCGGGTTAGGGTTAATGTGAGGGTTCGAGTTTGGGTGAGTATGGGTTAGGGTGAGTGTGAGGGTTAGGGTTAGGGTTTGTGTGAGGGTTAGGGTTAGGGTGAGGAAAAGAGTTAGGGTGAGGGTTAGGCTGAGGGTGAGGTTTAAGGTTAGGTTGAGGGTGAGGGTGAGGGAGAAGAATAGTTTTAGGTAAGGTTTAGGGTTAGCGTTCGGGTTAGGGTGAGTGTTAGGGTGAGAGTTAGGGTTAGGGTGAGGGTGAGGGTTAGGGTGAGGCTTAGGCTGAGGGTGAGGTTTACGGTTAGCGTTAGGGTTAGGGTGAGGGTTAGGGTGAGAGTTAGGGTTAGGGTGAGTGTTAGGGTTAGTGTTAGGGTTAGGGTTATTGTTAGGGTTAGGGTTAGGGTGAGGGTGAGTGTGAGAGTTAGGGTTAGGGTTAGGTTTAGGGTGAGGGTGAGGGTGAAGGTTAGGATTAAGATTAGGTTTAGCTTTAGGTTTAGGGTGAGGGTTTGGGTGAGGTTTAGAGTGAGGGTTTGGGTTAGGGTTAGTGTTAGGGTGATGTTCAGAGTGATGGTGAGGGTTAGGGTGAGGGTTAGGTTTTGGGTTCGAGTGAGGGTTAGGGTGTGGGTGAGGGATAGGGTTAGGGTGAGGTTTAGGGTGAAGGTGAGGGTTAGAGTGAGGGTCAGGGTTAGGGTTAGGGTTAGGTTGAGTGTTAGGGTTAGGGTGAGGTTGAGGTTTAGGGTGAGGGTTAAGAGGGTTAGGGGAGTGTTAGGGTGAGTGTTAAGTTGAGGGTTAGGGTTAGGCTGAATGTTAGGTTTATGGTTAGGGTTAGCTTGAGGGTGAGGTTTAGGGTTAGGGGTACGGTGAGATTAAGGGTTAGGGTCAGGGTTAGGGTGAGGATTAGGTTAGGATTAGGGTAAAGGTGAGGGTGAGGGTTAGGGTTAGGGTAAGGTATAAGGTTAGGTTTAGGATTAGGTTTAGGGTTAGGGTGAGGGTGAGGTTTAGGGTTAGGGCGAGTGTTAGGGTGAGGGTTAGGATTAAGGTGAGGGTGAAGGTAAGGGTTAGGGTTAGGGTTAGGTTTAGGTTTAAGGTGAGGGTGAGGGTGAGGTTTAGGGTTAGGTTTAGGGTTAGGGTGAGAGTAAGGGTTAGGGTGATGGTTAGGGTGAGGGTGAGGTTTAGTTTCAGGTTTAGGGTTAGGGTTAGGTTTAGGGTTTGCTTGAGGTTTAGGGTTGGGGTAAGGGTGAGGGTTAGAGCTAGGGTTAGGGTTAGGGTTAGGCTGAGGCTGAGGATCAGGATGAATGTGAGGGTTAGGGTGAGCGTGATTGCTTTTATGAGGGTGAGGGTTAGGTGAGGTTTAGAGTGAGGGTTTCGTTTAGATAAGGGTTAGGGTTAGGGTTAGGGTGAGGATTTGGATGAGGGTGAGGGTAAGGGTTAGGGTTAGGGTTAGGTTTAGGGTGAGGGTGACGGTGAGGTTTAGGGTTAGGGCGAGTTTTAAGGTTAGGGTGAATGTGAGGGTGAGGGTGAGGTTTAGGGTTAGGTTTTGGGTTAGGGTGAGAGTAAGTTTTAGGGTGATGATTAGGGTGAGGTTGAGGTTTAGGGTGAGGTTTAGGGTTAGGGTGAAGGTTATAGGGTTAGATTTAGGGTTAGGGTGAGGTTTAGGGTTATGGTTAGGATGAGGGTGAGGGTAAGGATTAGGGTTAGGATTAGGGTGAGGTGAGGGTTAGGGTTCGGGTTGGGGCTAGGATTAGGGTTAGGGTTATGGTTAGGGTGAGGATTAGGTTTAGTGTGAGGGTGATGGTTAGGGTTAGGGTTAATGTGAGGTTTAGGGTTATGGTGAGGGTTAGAGTTAAGGTTAGGATTAGATTGAGGGTGAGGGTTAGGGTTAGGTTTAGGGTTAGGGTGAGATTAAGGGTTAGCGTGAGGGTTAGGGTTAAGATGAGGTTGAGGGTGAGGGTGAGGGTGAGCGTGAGGGACAGGGTGTGTGTGAGGGTTAGGGTTAGGGTTTGTGTGAGGGTTAGGGTTAGGGTGATGAAAAGTGTTAGGTTGAGGGTTAGGCTGAGAGTGAGTGTTAAGGTTAGGTTGAGGGTGAGGGTGAGGGCGAAGGATAGGGTTAGGTAAGGGTTTGGGTTAGAGTTAGGGTGAGGGCTAGGGTGAGGATGCCCATTAGGGTGACTGTGAGGGTGAGGGTGAGGGAGAAGGATAGTGTTAGGTGAGGTTTAGGGTTAGGATTAGGGTGAGGGTGAGGGTTAGGGTGAGGCTTAGGCTGAGGGTGAGGTTTAGGGTTAGAGTTAGGGTTAGGGTGAGGGTTAGGGTGAGAGTTAGGGTTAGGGTGAGTGTTAGGGTTAGGGTTAGGTTTAGGGTTATTGTTAGAGTTAGGGTTAGGGTGAGGGTGAGGGTGAGGGTTAGGGTTAGGTTTAGGTTTACGGTGAGGGTGAGGGTGAAGGTTAAGGTTAAGTTTAGGTTTAGCTTTAGGTTTAGGGTGAGGGTTTGGGTGAGGTGTAGAGTGAGGGTTTGGTTTAGGGTTAGTGTTAGCGTGATGTTCAGAGTCAGGGTCAGGGTTAGGGTGAGGGTGAGGTTTTGGGTTCGAGTGAGGGTTAGGGTGTGGTTGAGGGATAGGGTTAGGGTGAGGTTTAGGGTGACAATAAGGGTTAGAGTGAGGGTCAGGGTTAGGGTTAGGGTTAGGTTGAGTGTTAGGGTTAGGGTGAGGTTGAGGTTTAGGGTGAGGGTTAAGGTTAGGGTTAGGGTGAGTGTTAGGGTTAGGGTTAAGGTAAGGGTTAGGGTTAGGATGAATGTTAGGTTTAGGGTTAGGGTTAGGTTGAGGGTGAGGGTTAGGGTTAAGAGTAGGGTGACATTAAAGGTTAGGGTGAGGGTTAGGGGTGAGGTTTAGTTTAGGATTAGGGTAAAGGTGAGGGTGAGGGTTAGGGTTAGGGTAAGGGATAAGGTTAGGTTTAGGATTAGGTTTAGGGTTAGGGTGAGGGTGAGGTTTAGATTTGGGGCGAGTGTTAGGGTGAGGGTTAGGGTTATGGTTAGGTGAAGTTTAGGGTTAGGATTAGGGTTAGGGTTATTATTAGGGTGAGGGTGAGGGTAAGGGTTAGGATTAGTGTTAGGGTTAGGTTTAGGGTGAGGGTGAGGGTGAAGGTGAGGTTTAGGGTTACTATTAGGCTGAGGTAAGGGATAGGTTTCGGTGGAGCTAGGGTTCGGGTTCGGGTTAGGGTTAGGGTTAGGATTAGGTTTAGTGTGAGGGTGATGGTTAGGGTTAGGGTTAATGTGAGGTTTAGGGTTAGGGTGAGGGTTAGAGTTAGGGTTAGGTTTAGATTGAGGGTGAGGGTTAGGGTTAGGTTTAGCTTTAAGTTGAGATTAAGGGTTAGGGTGAGTGTTAGGGTTAGGGTTAAGGTGAGGGTGAGGGTTTGGGTGAGCGTGAGGGTTAGGGTATGTGTGAGGGTTAGGATTAAGGTTTGTGTGAGGGTTAGGGTTAGGGTGAGGAAAAGAGTTAGGGTGAGGGTTAGGCTGAGGGTGAGTGTTAAGGTTAGGTTGAGGGTGAGGGTGTGGGAGAAGGATAGGTTTAGGTAAGGGTTAGGGTTAGAGTTAGTGTGAGGGCTAGGGTGAGGATGCGCGTTAGGGTGACTGTGAGGGTGAGGGTGAGGAATAGGGTTAGGTAAGGTTTAGGGTTAGAGTTAGGGTGAGGATTAGGGTGAGGATGAGGGTTAGGGTGAGGCTTAGGCTGAGGGTGAGGTTTAGGGTTAGCGTTAGGGTTAGGATGAGGGTGAGGGTGAGGGTTAGGGTTAGGGTTATTGTTAGGGTTAGAGTTAGGGTGAGGGTGAGGGTGAGGGTTAGGTTTAGGGTTAGGTTTAGAATGAGGGTGAGGGTGAAGGTTAGGATGAGGATAATGTTTAGGGTTCGGGTTAGTGTTAGGGTTCAGGTTAGGGTGAGATTTAGGGTTACTGTGAAGTTTACGGTTAGGTTTAGGTTGAGGGTGAGCGTAAGGGTTATGGTGAGTGTTAGGGTTAGGGTCAGGGTTAGGTTTAGGTTTAGGTTGAGGGTGAGGATGAGCGTGAGGGTTAGGGTGTGGGTGATGGTTAGGTTTAGGGTGAGGGTTACGGTTTGGGTGAGGGGTAGGTTTAGGGTTAGTGTTAGGGTGAGGAAAAGAGTTGGGGTGAGGGTTACTGTTTGGGTGAGGGTTAGGGTTAGGGTGAGGTTTAGGGTGAGGGTGAGTGTTAGGGTGAGTGTTAGGCTGAGGGTTAGGGTTAGGGTTAGCATTAGGGTTAGGGTGAGGTTTAGTGTGAGGGTTAGGGTTAGCATTAGGGTTAGGGTGAGGGTAAAGTTTAGGGTTAGGGTTAGGGTGAGGGTGAGGGTGAAGTTTAGGGTTAGGGTTAGGGTGAGGATTAGGTGAGGGTTTGGGTTTGGTTTATGGTGAGCCTTAGGGTTAGTGTGAAGATTATAGTTAGTGTTAGGGTTAGGGAGAGGGTTAGGTGTGGGGTAGGATTAGGTTTCCGGTGAGGATTAGGCTTAGTGTGAGGGTTAGGGTTAGGTTTAGGGTGAGGATTAGGGTGAGTTTTAGGGTTAGGATTAGCGGGAGCGTGAGGTTTAGGGTTGGGGGAGGGTTAGGGTTAGGTTTAGGGTTAGGGTGAGGGTGAGGGTTAGGATTAGGGTGAGGGTTAGGGTGAGGGTGAGGGTTAGGTTTAGGGTGAGGGTAAAGGTTCGGGTGAGAGTTAGGCTGAGGGTGAGCGTGAGGGTTAGCAGTCGGGTTAGGGTGAGATTGAGGGTTAGGGTTAAGGTTAGGTTGAGGGCTCGGGTGAGGAAGAGTTTTAGGGTTAGATTTAGGGATAGGGTGAGGATAAGGTTTAGGCTTAGGGTTAGGGTGAGGGTTAGGGTAAGGGTTAGGTTGAGGGCTACGGTGAGGGAGAGTTTTAGGTTTAGGTTTAGGGATATGGTGAGGATAAGTGTTAGGGTTAGGGTTAGGGTGAGGGCGAGGGTGAGGATGAGCGTGAGTGTTTGGGTGAGGGTGAGGGTTAGGGTTAGGGTGAGGGTTAGGGTTTGTGTGAGGTTTAGGGTTAGGTTTCGGGTTAGGGATTGGAAAAGAGTTACATTGAGGGTTAGGCTGAGGGTGAGGGTTAAGTTTAGGTTGAAGGCCAGGGTGAGGGAGAGTGATAGGCTTAGGTAAGGGTTAAGGTTAGAGTTAAGGTGAGGGCTAGGGTGAGGGTGGGCACTAGGATGACAGTGAGGGTGAGGGTGAGGGATAGGGTTAGGTAAGTTTTAGGGTTATGGTGAGGGTGAGGGTTAGGGTGAGGGTTAGGATTAGGGTTAGGGTTAGTGTGAGGATTAGGATTAGGGTTAGGGTGAGGGTGCGGTTTAGGGTTATGGTTAAGCTGAGTGTTAGGGCTGGGCTGAGGGTTAGGGTTAGGTTTAGGGTTTGGGTGATGTTCAGGGTGAGGGTGAGTGTTAGGGTAAAGTTGAGGGTTCGGGTTCAGGTGTGTGTTATGTTGTGGGTGAGGTTTAGGTTGAGGTTAAGGTTTAGGGTGACAGTGAGGGTTAGAGTGAGGATGAGGCTTAGTGTTCGGGTTAGAGTGAGTGTTAGGGTTAGGATGAGGGTGAGAGTTAGGGTGAGGGGTAGGGTTAGGATTAGGGTGAGGGTTAGGTTTGGTGTGTGGCTTAGGGTTAGGGTTAAAGTTACAGTTAGGCTGAGGATAAGGGTTAGGGTGAGGGTGAGGATTAGTGTTTTCCTCAGGGTTAGGGGGAGGATTAGGGTGAGGGTTAGGTTTAGGGTTAGTGTTAGGGTTAGGGTTAAGGTTAGGGTAAGGGTGAAGGTTAGGGTGAGGATGAGGCTTAGTGTTAGGGTGAGGGTGAGGGTTAGGGTTAGGGTTAAGGTGAGGGTTAGGGTTAAGGTGAGGGTTAGGGTTAGGGTGAGGGAAAGGATTAAGGTTAGGGTGAGGGTGAGGATGAGAGTTAGGGTGAGGATTAGGTTTAGGGTTAGGGTTAGGCTGAAGATGAGTGTGAGGGTGAGGGTTAGGAGTAGGGTTAGAGTGAGGGTTAGTGTTAGTGTGAGAGGGTGACGTGAGGGTTGGGGTTAGGGTTAGGTTTAGGTTTAGGGTTAGGGTTAGGGTTAGGGTGAGGGTGAGGATTAGTGTTAGGACTAGGGTGATGTGAGGTTTAAGGTTAGGGTTAGCGTGAGGGTGAGGATTAAGGTTAGGGTGAGGGTGAGGGTTAGGTTTAGGGTGAGGCTGTAGGTTAGGGTTAGGGTTAATGTGAGGGTTATAGTTAGGTTGAGGGTTAGGGTTAGGGTTAGGGTGAGATTAAGGGTTAGGGTGAGGGTTAGGGTTAGGGTTAGGGTTAGGTTTATTGTTAGGGTTAGGGTTAGGGTGAGGGTGATGGTTAGGGTTAGGGTTAGGTTTAGGGTGAGGGTGATGGTTAAGGTTAGGGTTAATATGAGGGTTAGGTTTAGGGTGAGGTTTAGAGTTAGGTTTAGTGTTAGGGTTAGAGTGAGGGTTAGAGTTAGGTGTAGGGTTAGGGTTAGGCTGATGGTGAGGGTGAGCATTAGGGTTAGTGTGAGGGCTAGTGTGAGGGTGAGGGTTAGGTTGAGGGTGAGGGTGAGGGTTTCCTTTAGGTAAGGGTAAGGGTTAGGGTTAGGGTTCGGGTGAGGATTAGGATGAGGATGAGGGTAAGGGTAAGTGTTATGTTTAGGGTGTGGGTGAGGGTAAGGGTAAGGGTTAGGGTTAGGTTTAGGTTGTGGGTGAGAGTGAGGTTTAAGGTTAGGGCTAGTGTTAGGTTTAGGGTGAGGGTGAGGTTTAGAGTTAGGTTTAGGGTGATGGTGAGAGTAAGGGTGAGGGTGATTTTTAGGGTGAGGGTGAGTTTTAGGGTGAAGCTTAGGGTTAGTTTGAGTGTTAGGGTTAGGTTTAGGGTTAGGGTGAGGTTTAGGGTTAGGGTTAGGGTGAGGGTGAGGGTGAGGTTTAGGGTTCGGTTTAGGGTGAGGTGAGGGTTAGGTTGAGGGTGAGGGTGAGGGAGAGGGATAGGGTTAGGTAAGAGTTAAGGTTAGAGTTAGGGTGAGGGCTAGGTTGAGGGTGCGCGTTAGGGTGACAGTGAGGTTGAGGGTTAGGGATAGGGTTAGGTAAAGTTTAGGGTTATGGTGAAGTTGAGGGTTAGGATGAGGGTTAGGATTTGGATTAAGTTTAGGGTTAGGGTTAGTTTGAGGGTTAGGATTATGGTTAAGGTGAGGGTTAGGGTTAGGGTGAGGGTACGGTTTAGAGTTAGATTTAAGGTGAAGGTTAGGGTTAGGCTGAGAGCGTTAATTTTAGGGCTAGGGTGATGTTCAGGGTGAGGGTGAGGGTTAGGGTAAGCGTGAGGGTTCGTGTTCAGGTGTGTTTTAGGTTGTGGGTGAGGGTTAGGGTGAGTTTAAGGTTTAGGGTGACGGTGAGGGTTAGAGTGAGGATGAGGCTTAGTGTTAGGGTTAGAGTGAGTGTTAGGTTTAGGGTGAGGGTGAGAGTTAGCGTGAGGGGTAGGGTTAGGATTAGGGTGAGGGTTAGGTTTGGTGTGCGTCTTAGGGTTAGGGTTAAACTTAGAGTTAGGGTGAGGATAAAGGTTATGGTGAGGTTTAGGGTGAGGGTGAGGATTAGTGTAAGCCTTAGGGTTAGGGTGAGGGTTAGGTTTAGGGTTAGTGTTAGGGTTAGGGTTAGGGTTAGGGTAAGGGTGAGAGTTTGGGTTAGGGTGAGGGTGAGGGTGAAGGTTAGGTTTAGGGTTAAGGTGAGGGTTAGGGTTAGGGTGAGGGTTAGGATTAGGGTTACGGTGAGGGGGAGGGGGAGGGTTAGGGTTAGGATTAGGGTTAGGGTTAGGGATAGGCTGAAGGTGAGTGTGAGGGTGAGCGTTAGGAATAGGGTTAGGGTGAGGGTTAGTGTTAGTGTGAGGGTTAGGGTTAGGGTGAGTGTAAAGGTGAGGGTTAGGGTTAGGGTTAGTGTTATGGTTAGGTTTAGAGTGAGGGTTAGGGTTAGAGTAAGGGTTAGGGTAAGAGGTTTAGGGTGAGGATTAGGGTTAGGGTTAAAGTTAGGGTTAAGCTGAGGGATAGGGTGAGGGTGAGGATTAGGGATAGGGTGAGGTTTAGGGTTAGGGTGAGGGTTAGGCTTAGGTTTAGTGTTAGCATGAGAGCCAGGGTGAGGGTGAGGGTTAGGGTTTGGGTTAGTTATAGGGTGAGGATTAGGTTTAGGGTTAGGGTTAGGCTGAGTGGTAGAGTCAGGGTGAGGGTGAGGGGTATGTTAGAGTGAGGGTTAAGGTTAGGGTGAGGTTTAGGGTTAGGGTTAGTTTTAGGATTAGCTTGAGGGTTATGGTGAGCTGTAGGGTTAAGTTTAGGGTGAGGGTTAGGGTGAGGGTGAGGGTTAGGATTAGGGTTATGATTATGGTGAGTATTAGGTTTAGGGTTAGGCTAAGGATTAGGGTAAGGTATAAGGTGAGGGGTAGGGTTAGGGTGAGGGTGAGGGTTAGGGTTAGGGTTAGGGTTAGGGTTAATGTGAGGATAAGGTTTAGGGTGAGGGTTATTGTGATGGTGAGGGTTAGGGTTAGCGTTAGGGATAGGGTGAGGGTGAGGGTTGGGGTGAGGGATAGTTAAAGTGAGTGTGAGGCAGAGTATTAGGTTTAGTAATAGGGTCAGGGTTAGGGTTAGGCTTAGGGTGAGGTTTAAGTTGAGGGCTAGGGTTAGAGTTAGGTTGAGGCTAGGGTGAGGATTATGGTGATGGTGAGTGTTAGGGTGAGGGTTAGGGTTAGGGTTAGGTTTAGGATGTGGGTGAGAGTGAGGGTTAGGTTTAGGGTTATAGTTAGCTTGAGTTTGAGAGAGAGCGCTAGGTTTAGGGTTTGGGTTAGGGTTAGGGTTAGGGTTAGGATGAGGGTGAGGGTGAATGTTAGGGTTAGGGTGAGCATTAGGGTTAGGATTAGTGTGAGGGTTAGGTTTAGGGTGATGTTTAGGGTGAGGGTGAGGGTTAGGGTTAGTGTGAGGTTTAGGGTTTGGGTTAGGGTTAGTGTCAGGGTGAGGGTAAGGGTTAGAGTGAGGTTTAGGTTGAGGGTGAAGTTTAGGGTTAGCGTCAGGGTTAGGTTGAATGTTAGGGTGAGGGTTAGGGTTAGACTTAGGTTTATGGTAAGGGTTAGGGTTAGGGTTAGAGTTAGGGTGAGTGAGGGTGAGGGTTAGGGTGAGGGTGAGGTTTGGGATTAGGGTTAGGGTGAGGGTGATGTTTATAGTGAGGGTGAGGGTGAGGGTTAAGGTTTGGGTGGGGGTTTGGCTTAGGTTTAGGGTGAGGGTTAGGGTGACGGTGAGGGTTAGGGTTAGGGTGAGGATTAGGGTGAGGGTTAAGGTGAGGGTAAGGGTTAGAGTGATGGTTAGGGTTAGGGTGAAGGTGAGGGTCCAGGTTAGGTTTAGGGTAAGGGTTAGGGTGAGGTTTAGGGTGAGGGGGAGGGTGAGGGTTAGGTTTAGGATTAGGGTTATGGTTAGGATAAGGCTTAGGGTGAGGGTGAGGGTTAGGTTTAGGGTGAGGGTTAGGTTTAGGGTTAGGGTGAGGGTGAGCATGAGGGTTAGGGTTAGGTTTAGGGTGAGTGTTAGGGAGAAGTGTAGGTTTAGGGTTAGGGTGAGGGTTAGGGTTAGTGGAGGGTTAGGGTTAGGGTTAGGATTAGGGTGAGGGTAAGGTATAGGGTGAGGTTTAGGTTGAGGGTTACCTTTGGAGTGAGGGTTCGCGTGAGGGTGAGTGTTACCGTTAGGGTTAGTGTTAGGGTGATGGTAATCGTGAGTGTTAGGGATAGGGATAGGGTTAGGATTAGGGTTAGGGTGAAGTGTAGGTGAAGGTTTTTGTTAGGGTTAGGCGTAGGGTTAGTGTAGGGTTAGGGTTAGGGTTAGGTTGTGGGTTAGGGTTATGGTTAAGATTAGGGTGAGGGTTAGGGTGAGGGTTAGGGTTAGGGTTAGGGTGAGGGTTATGGTGAGGGTGAGGTTTAGGGTTAGGGTGAGGGTAAGGTTTAGGTTGATGGTGAGGGTTAGGGTTAGGTTTAGGATTAGGGTTAGGTTTAGAGTTAGGCTGATGGTGAGGGTGAGGGTGTGGGTGAGGCTTAGGTTTAGGGTTAGGGTTAGGATGAGGTTTAGGGTTAGGGTTTCAGTTAGGGTTTGGGTTTGTGTGAGGGTTAGATTTAGGGTTAGTGTTAGAGTTAGATTGAGGGTTAGGGTTAGAGTTAGGGTGAGGTTTAGGATTAGTGTGAGGGTTAGGGTTATGTTTAGTGTTAGGTTTAGGTTGAGGGTGAGGGTTAGGTTAGGGTTAGGGTGAGGGTCGGGTCAGGGTTTTAGTTAGGGTTAGGGTTTCGGTGAGGTTTAGATTTGGGGTTAGGGTTAGGTTCAGGTTGCGGATGAACGTGAGGGTTAGGTTTAGGATTAGGGTTAGAGTTAGAGTTATTCTAAGGGTGATTGTAAGGGTGAAGTTGAGGGTTAGAGCTAGGGTTAGGGTTAGGGTTAGGTTGAAGTTCAGGGTTAGTGTGAAGGTTAGGTTTAGTGTTAGGTTTAGGTTGAGGGTAAGGGTTAGGGTGAAGGTGAGGGTGAGGGTGAGGGTTAGCGTTAGGGTTAGTGTGAGGGTTAGGGTTAGGTTTAGGGTTAGGGTGAGAATAAGGGTTAGGGTGAGGTTTAGGTTGAGGATGAGGGTTAGGGTTAGCGTTTGCGTGAGGGTTAGGTTTAGGGTGAGGGTAAGGGTTAGGGTTAGGGTTAGAGTTAAGGTGAGGGTGAGGGCTAGGCTTAGGATTAGGGTTAGGGTTAGGGTGAGGCTGAGAGTGAGGGTGAGGGTGAGTGTAGGGGTTAGGGTGAGTTTTGCGGTTAGGGTTAGGGTTAGGGTTAGATTGAGGGTTAGGTTTAGAGTTTGCATTAGGATGAGGGTTAGGGTGAGGTGTAGGGTTAGGTTTATGGTGAGGGTTAGGGTTAATGTGAGGGTTAGGGTTGGGCTTAGGTTGAGGGTAAGGGTTAGATTGAGGGTTAGTGTGATGGTGAGGGTTCGGATTAGGGTTAGGGTGAATGTTTGGATGAGGATTAAGGTTAGGCTTAGCATTAGGGTTAGGGTTAGTGTTAGGGTGAGGATTACAGTTAGGGTTAGGGTGAGGTTTAGGGTTATTGTGAGGTTTCGGTTAGGATGAGGGCAATGGTTATTGTTAGCGTTAGGGTTAGAGTTAGGGTGAGGGTGAGGGTGAGGGCTAGGGTTAGGATTAGGGTTAGGGTTAGGGTGAGGCTGAGATTGACGGTGAGGGTGAGGGTTAGGTTTAGGTTTAGGGTGAAGTTTAGGGTTAGGGTTAGGGTTAGGGTTAGGGTGAGGTTTAGAGTTATGTTTGGTTTAGGATTTGGGTTAGGGTGAGGGTTAATGTTAGGGTTAATGTTAGGGTGAGGGTTAGTGTTAGTGTGAGAGTTAGGTTTAAGTTTAGGGTTGAGGTTAGGTTGAATGTAAGGGTTAGTTTGAGTTTTAGGGTGAGGGTGAGGGTTAGGTTTAGGGTTATGATGAGGTTTATGGTCAGGGTGAATTTTAGGTTTAGGGTTAGGATGAGGGTGAGGGTGAGGGGTAGGGTTAGGGTTAGAATGAGGGTTAGGGTTAGTGTGAGGGTTAGGATTAGGGAAAGGGTTAAGGTGAGGTTGAGGTTAAGGTTTAGGTTGAGGGTTAGGCTGAGGGTGAGGGTTAGGGTTAGGGTTAGGGTGAGGGTTAGTGTTAGGTTGAGTGTTAGGGTTAGGGTTAGGGTTAGGGTGAGGGTTAGTTTTAGGGTAACGGTTAGGTTGAGGGTTAGGGTGAGGTAAGGGTTAGGATGAGTTTTAGGGTTAGGGTTAGGGTGAGGATTAGGTTAAGGCTTAGATTTAGGGTTAGGGGGATGGTTAGGGGGAGGATTATGGTTACAGTTAACATTAGGGTTACGGTGAGGGATAGGGTGAGGGTGAGGGTTAAGGTAAGCGTGAGGGTTAGGATTAGGGTTAGTGTTAGCATGAGAGCTAGTTTGAGGGTGAGGGTTAGCATTAGGGTTAGTGATAGGGTGAGGATTAGGGTTAGGTTACTGGTAGGGTGAGTGTTAGGATGGGGGTAGGGTTAGGATTAGAGTGTGGGTTATGTTAGTGTGAGGGTTAGGGTCAGGGTTAGGGTTAGGGTGAGGGTGAGGGTGAGGGTGACAGTTAGGGTTAGGATTAGGTCTACGGTTAGGGTGAGGGGTACGGTTAGGATTATGGTCAGAGTTAGGGTTAGTGTGAGTGTTCGGGTTAAGGTTAGGGTTAGTGTGAGGATAAGGGTGAGGGTGAGGATTAGGGTGATGGTGAGGTTTAGGGTTAGCATTACAGTTAGGGTGAGGGTTAGGGTGAGGGTTTCGGTCACGGTTAGGGTTAGGGTTAGGGTGAGTGTTAGGGTTAGGGTTAGAGTTAGGGTGGGGTTTATGTTTATGGTGAGGGTTAGAGTTAGGATGATATTTAGGGGGAGGGTGCGGGATAGGGTGAGGGTTAGGTTGAGGGTGAGGTTTAGGTTGTTGGTGAGGGGTAGGGTTAGGGTGAAGGTGAGGGTTAGGTTTAGGGTTAGCGTTTGCGTTTAGAGATAGATTTTGGGTGAGGGTTAGGGTGAGGGTTATGGTTAGGCGTAGGGTTATTGTGAGGATTAGGGTTAGGGTTAGAGTTAGGTTTAGGGTGAGGTTAAGGGTTAGGCTGAGGTTTAGGGTGAGGTTGAAGGTTAGGGTTAGCGTTAGGGTTAGGGTTAGGGTAAGGGTTAGGGTGAGGGTTAGGTTTAGAGTTAGGTTTAAGGTAAGGGTTAGGTTTAGGGTGAGGGTTAGAGTGAGGGAGAGGTTTAGGGTGAGGGTTAGAGTGAGGGAGAGGTTTAGGGTGAGGGTTAGGGTTCGTGTGATGGTTAGGGTTCATGTGAGGGTTAAGTTTAGGTTTAGAGTTAGGGTGAGAGTAAGGTTTAGGGTGAAGGTTAGGGTGAGGTTGAGGGTTAGGGTTAGGGTTAGGTTGAGGGTTAGCGTGAGTGTTAGGGTTAGGGTGAGGAGTAGGGTGAGGGTTAGGGTTAGTGTAATGGTTAGGGTTAGAGTGCGGTTTAGGGTGAAGATTATGGTTAGGTTTAGCATTAAGGTTAGGGTGAGGGTGAGGGTGAGGGTGAGCGTTAGGTTTAGGGTTAGGGTGAGGGTGATGTTTAGGTTGAGGGTGAGGGTTCGTGTGAGGGTTAGTGTTATGGTGTGGGTGAGGCTTAGGTTAGGGTGAGGGTTAGGGTGACTGTGCGGTTTAGGGTGAGTGTGAGGGTTAGGGTGAGCTTTAAGGTGAGGGTTAGTGTTAGGGTTAGGGTGAGGGTGAGGGTCAAGGTTAGGTTTAGGGTTAGGGCTAGGGGTAGGGTGATCCTCAGGGTGAGGGTTAGGTTTAGGTTTAGGGTTAGCGTGAGGGTTAGGGTTAGGGTAAGGGTTAGGGTAAGGTTGAGGTTAAGGGTTAGGTTTAGTGTTAGGGTGAGTGTGAAGGTTAGGGTGAGGGTGTGGGTGAGGGTGAGGGTTAGCGTGTGGGTGAGGGGTAGGGTTAGGGTGAGGGCTATGGTGACGGAGACCGTTAGGGTGAGGGTGAGGGTTAGGGTTATCGTTAGGGTGACGTTTAGGTTTAGGGATAGGGTAAAGGTGAGTGTTATGGTTAGGGTGAGGGTTATTGTGAGGAATAGGGTTAGGGTTATTGTTTGGGTTAGGGTGAGGGTAAGGGTTAGGGTGAGGTTTAAGTTGAGGGTGAAGTTTAGGGTTAGCGTTAGGGTTAGGGTGAGGGTTAGGGTGAGAGTGATGTTTAGGGTGAGGGTGAGGGTTCGTTCTAGGGTTAGGATTAGGGTGAGGGTGAGGGTTAGGGTGAGGGTAAGGGTTAGGGTGAGAGTTAAAGGTGAGGGTTAGGGTTAGGGTAATGGTTAGGGTTAGTGTGAGGGTTAGGGTTAGGGTTAGAGTTAGGATGAGAATAAGGTTTAGGGTTCGGATTCGGGTGAGGATGAGGGTTAGGGTTAGCGTTAGCGTAAGGGTTAAGTTTAGGGTGAGGGTTGGGGTTAGGGTTAGGGTTAGGGTGAGGGATAGGGTTAGGGTTAGGGTTAGGGTTAGAGTTAGGGTGAGGGTGAGAGTAATGGCTAAGGTTAGTTTTAGGTTTAGGGTTAGGGTGAGGCTGAGAGTGAGGTTGAGGGTGACGGTTAGGGTTAGGGTTAGGATGAGGTTTAGGGTGAGGGGTAGGGTTAGAGTTAGGGTGAGGGTTTGGTTTAGTGTGAGGGTTAGGTTTAGGGTTAGGGTTAGGGTTAGGTTGAGGGTAAGTGTTACATTGAGGTTTAGGGTGAGGGTGAGGGTTAGTGTAAGGGTTAGGGTTAGTGTGAGGTTTAGGGTTAGGGTTAGTGTGAGGGTTAGGTTTAGGATTAGGGTGAGTGTCAAAGTTGGGTTTAGGGTGAGGGTGAGGAGGAGGATGAGGGTGAGGATCAAGGTTAGGTTTAGGGTAAGGGTTAGGCTTAGGGTTAGGGTGAGGGTGAGCGTGAGGTTTAGGTTTAGGATTAGAATTAGGGTTAGGATTAGGCTTAGGATGAGGGTGAGGGTGAGGGTTAGGTTTAGGGTGAGGGTTAGGTTTAGGGTTAGGGTGAGGGTTAGGTAAGGGTGATGTTTAGGGTGAAGGTGAGGGTTCGGTTAACGGTTAGGGTTAGGGTGTGGGTGAGGCTTAGGGTTAGGGTGAGGGTTAGGGTGACTGTGAGGTTTAGGGCGAGGTTGAGGGTTAGGGTGAGGGTTAAAGTGAGGGTTAGGGTTAGGGTTAGGGTGAGGGCTAGGGTTAGTGGAGGGTTAGGGTTAGGGTTAAGATTAGGATTAGGGTAAGGGTTAGGGTGAGTTTTAGCGTGAGGGTTACCTTTGGATTGAGGGTTCGCGTGAGTGTTATGGTTAGGGTATGGATAGGGTGATTGGTAGGGTGAGTGTTAGGGATTGGGATAGGGTTAGGGTTAGGATGAGGGTTAAGTGTAGGTGAAGGTTTTTGTTAGGGTTAGGTGTAGGGTTAGTGTAGGGTTAGGGTTAGGTTTAGGTGGTGGGTTACGGTTAGGGTTAGGATTAGGGTGAGTGTTAGGGTGAGGGTTTGGGTGAGGGTTAGAGTTAGGGTGAGGGTGAGGGTTAGGGTGAGGGTGAGGGTTAGGGTTAGGTTGAGGGTTAGTTATAGGTTGGGGTTAAGGGTGAGGGTTCGGTTTAGGATTAGGGTTAGGGTTAGGGATAGAGTTAGGCTGAGGGTGAGGGTGAGGGTGTGGGTGAGGGTTAGGTTTAGGGTTAGAGTTAGGCTGAGGGTTAGGGTTAGGGTGAGGGTTAGGATTAGTGTGAGGGTTAGGGTTAGTGTTAGGGTTAGGGTGAGGGTGAGGGTTAGGTTAGGGTTAGGGTGAGGGTTAGGGTTAGGGTTTCAGTTAGGGTTAGGCTTTGGGTAAGGGTTAGATTTAGGTTTAAGGTTAGGTTCAGGTTGAGGATAAAGTTGAGAGTTGGGTTTAGGATTAGGGTGAGGGTTAGAGTTAGTCTGAGGGTGAGGGTGAGGGTGAAGGTGAGGGTTAGAGTTAAGTTTACGGTTAGGGTTAGGGTGAAGTTCAGGGTTAGTGTGAGGGTTAGGTTTAGTGTTAGGTTTAGGGTGAGGCTAAGGGTTAGGGTGAAGGTGTGGTTGAGGGTGAGGTTTAGGGTTAGGGTTGGGATTAGTGTGAGGTTGAGGGTGTGGGTTAGGGTTAGGGTGATGTTTAAGATAAGGTGAGGGTTAGGGTTAGGGTGAGTGTGAGGGTGAGGGTTTGCTTTAGGATTAGGATTCGTGTTAGGTTAGGCTGAGGGTGAGGGTGAGCGCTAGGGTGAGGGTCAGTTTTAGTGTGAGGGTGACGGTGAGGTTGAGGGTGAGGGTTGGTTTTAGCATTAGGGTGAGGGTTAGGGTGAGGCTGAGGTTTATGGTAAGGGTTTCGTTTAGGTAAGTGTTAGGGTTAGGGTTAGGGTGAGGATTAGGGTTAGGGTGAGGGTTAGCATTAGAGTTAGGTTTATTGTGAGGGTTAGGGTTAGGGTTAGATTTAGTGTGAAGGAGGGTGAGGATTAGGCTGAGGGTGAGGGTTGGTTTTAGTATCAGGGTGAGGGTTAGGGTGAGGGTAATGTTTATGGTGAGGGTGACGGTGAGGATGAGGGTTAGGGTTAGGGTGTGGGTGAGGCTTAGGTTTAGGGTGTGGATTAGGATGACATTGAGGGTTAGTGTTATGTTGAGGGTTAGGGTGAGGGTTAAGGTGAGGGTTAGGGTTAGGGTGAGGGTTAGGGTTAGTGTGAGGGTTAGGGATAGGTTTAGGTTTAGGGTGAGAATAAGGGTTAGGGTGAGGTTTAGGTTGAGGGTGAGGGTTAGGTTTAGGCTGAGGGTTAGTGTTAGGGTTAGGGTTAGGGTGAGGGAAGGGTTCGGGTTAGGGTTAGAGTTTGGGTGAGGGTGAGGGATAGGGTTAGGATTAGGGTTAGGGTTAGGGTGAAGCTGAGAGTGAGGGTGAGGGTGAGGGTAGGCGTTAGGGTGAGGTTTAGTTTTAGGGTTAGGGTTAGAGTTAGGTTGAGGGTTAGGTTTAGGGTTTGGGATAGGATAAGGGTTAGGGTGAGGTGTAGGGTTAGGGTTATTGTGAGGGTTAGGGTTAATGTGAGGGTTAGCATTAGGGTTAATTTGAGGGTAAGGTTTAGATTGAGGGTTAGGGTGATGGTGAGGTTTCGGGTTCGGGTTAGTGTTAGAGTGAGAGGTAGGGTGAGGGTTAGGGTTAGTGTTCGGCTTAGGGTTATTGTGAGTGTTAGGGTGAGGATTCAGATTAGGTTTAGTGTTAGGGTTAGGGTGAGGTTTACGGTTAAGGTTAGGGTGAGGTTTAGGGTTAGTGTGAGGTTTTGGGTTAGGGTGAGCATGAGGGTTAGGATTAGGGTTAGGGTTTGAGTTAGGGTGAGGGTGAGGGTGAGGGCTAGACAGGATTAGGGTTATGGTTTGGGTGAGGCTGAGAGTGAGTGTGAGGGTGAGGGTTAGGGTTAGGTTTAGCGTGAGGTTTAGGGTTAGGGTTAGGGTTAGGGTGAGGTTTAAGGTTGATGTTAGGTTGAATGTAAGGGTTAGGTTGAGTATTAGGGTGAGGGTTAGGGTTATGATGTGGTTTATTGTTAGGGTTAGTTTTAGTTTAAAGGTTAGGATGAGGGTGAGGGTGAGGGGTAGGGGTAGGGTTATGATGAGGGTTAGGGTTAGTGTGAGGGTTAGGGTTAGGATAAGGGTTAGGATGAGGTTGAGGTTAAGGGTTAGTTTGAGGGTTAGGCTGAGGGTGAGGGTTAGGGTTAGGGTTAGGGTGAGGTTTAGGGTTAGGTTGAGTGTTAGGGTTAGGGTTAGGGTTAGGGTGAGGGTTAGTGTTAGTGTGAGAGTTAGGGTTAAGTTTAGGGTTGAGGTTAGGTTGAATGTAAGGGTTAGGTTGAGTATTAGGGTGAGGGTTAGGGTTATGGTGAGTTTTATGGTTATGGTTAGTTTTAGGTTAAAGGTTAGGATGAGGGTGAGGGTGAGGGGTAGACTTAGGGTTACGATGAGGGTTAGGATTAGTGTGAGGGTTTGGGTTAGGGTAAAGGTTATTGTGAGGTTGAGGTTAAGGGTTAGGTTGAGGGTTAGGCTGAGGGTGAGGGTCAGGGTTAGGGTTAGGGTGAGGGTTAGGGTTAGGTTGAGTGTTAGGGTTAGGGTTAGGATGACAGTGAGGGTTAATTTTAGGGTGAGGGTTAGGATGAGGGTTCGGGTGAGGTAAGGGTTAGGGTGAGCGTTAAGGTTAGGGTTAGGGTGAGTATTAGGGTGAGGCTTAGGGTTAGGGTTAGGGGGAGGGCTATGGGAAGGATTAGGGTTACAGTTAAAGTTAGGGTTATGGTGAGGGATAGGGTGAGGGTGAGGGTTAGGGTTAGGGTGAGAGTCAGGGTTAGGGTTAGTGTTAGCATGAGAGTTAGGTTGAGCGTGAGGGTTAGCATTATTGTTAGTGATAGGGTGAGGATTAGGGTTAGGGTTAGGGGTAGGATGAGTGTTAGGCTGAGGGGTATGGTTAGGGTTAGAGTGAGGGTTATGTAAGTGTGAGTGTTAGGGTTAGGGTTAGGGTTATGGTGAGGGTGAGGGTAAGGGTTATGGTGAGAGTTAGGCTGAGGTTGAGGGTTATGGATAGGTTGAAGGTGAAGGTGAGGGTTAGGGTTAGGGTTAGAGATAGGGTTAGGGTGAGAGTGATGTTTAGGGTTCGGATTAGGTCTAGGGGTAGGGTGAGGGGTAGGGTTAGTGTGAGGATTTGGGTTAAGGTTAGGGTTAGTGTGAGGATAAGGGTTTGGGTGAGGGTTAGGGTGATGGTGAGGGTTAGGGTTAGCGTTACGGTTAGGGTGAGGGTTAGGGTGATGGTTACGGTTACAGTTAGGGTGAGGGTGAGGGTTAAGGTTAGGGTTAGGGTGGTTTTTAGGTTTACGGTGAGGATTACAGTTAGGGTGATGTTTAGGGTGAGGGTGGTGGTTTGGGAGAGGGTTCGGTTGAGGGTGAGGGTTAGGGTGTTTGTGAGGGGTAGGGTTAGGGTGAGGCTTAGGGTGATGGAGACCGTTAGGCTGAGGGTGAGAGTTAGGGTTAGGGTTAGCGTTTGCGTGAAGTTTAGGGTTAGAGATAGAGTTTGGGTGAGGGTTAGGGTGAGGGTTATTGTTAGGGTTAGGGTTATTGTGAGGATTAGGGTTAGGGTTAGAGTTAGGTTTAGGGTGAGGTTAAGAGTTAGGGTGAGGTTTAGGGTGAGGGTGAAGGTTAGGGTTAGAGTTAGGGTTAGGGTAAGGGTTAGGGTGAGGGTTAGGGTTAGAGTTAGGGTTAGGGTAAGGGTTAGGGTGAGGGTTAGGGTTAGAGTTAGTTTTAAGGTAAGTGTTAGGGTTAGGTTGAGGGTTAGAGTGAGAGAGAGGTTAGGGTGAGGGTGAGGGTTAGGGTTAGGTTGAGGGTTAGGGTAAGTTTCAGGGTTAGGGTGAGGGTTAGGGTGTTAGTGAGGGTTACGTTTAGGGTGATGGTTAGGGTGAGTGTTAGGGTTAATGTTAGGGTTAGGGTTCGTGTGAGGGTTAGGATTACTGTGAGGTTTAGGCCGAGGGTGAGTGTTAGGTTTAGGGTGAGGGTTAGGGTGAGGGTGAGGGTAAGGGTTTGGGTGAGTGTTAGGGTAAGGGTTAGGGTGAGGGTTAGGGTTAGGGGTAGAATGAGGGTCAGGGTAAGGTTTACGGTTACTTTTGGGATGAGGGTTAGGCTTAGTGTGAGGGTTAGGGTAAGGGTTAGGGTTAGGTTTAGGGTGAGGTTAAGGGTTAGGGTGAAAGTTTCGATGAGCTTGATGGTTAGTGTTAGGGTTAGGGTAAGTGTGAGGTTTAGGGTTAGGGTTAGTTTGAGGGTGAGGGTTACGGTGAAGGTTAGGGTTAGGGTTAAGGTAAGGGTTAAGGTGAGGGTAACGGTTAGGGTGAGGGTTAGGGTTAGGGTTAGGGTTAGGTTGAGGTCTCGGGTGAGGGTTTTGGTTAGTGTTAGCGTTAGTGTTAGGCTGAGGGGGAGGGTAAGGGTGAGGGTGAGGGTGAGGTTTAGGTTTAGGGTTAGGGTAAGGCTTATGGTGAAGGAAAGGATTAGGGTGAGGGTTATGGTTAGGTTGAGGATTAGGGTGAGTGTTAGGGTTAGGCTTAGGGTGAGGGTGAGGGTTAGGGTTAGGGTGAGGGTGAGGTTTAGGGTGAGGGTGAGGATTAGTGTTAGGGTGAGTGTTAGGTTTAGGTTGAGGGTGAGGGTGAGATTAGGTTTAGGATTAGGGTTAGGGTTAGAGTTATGCTGAGGGTGAGGGTGAGGGTGTGGGTGAGGGTTAGGGTTAGTGTTAGGGTGTGGGTGAGGGTTATGGTTAGGTTTTCAGTTAGGGTGTGGGTTTGGGAGAGGGTTAGAGATACAGATAGGGTTAGACTGAGATTGAGGGTTAGGTTTCGGGTTAGGGTGAAGGTTAGGATTAGTGTGAGGGTTAGGGTTAGGGTTAGTGTTAGGGTTAGGGTGAGGGTGAGGGTTAGGTTAGGGTTAGGGTGAGGGTTAGGGTTTCGTTTAGGGTTAGATTTAGGGTTAGGTATAGGTTCAGGTTGAGGATGAAGGTGAGGGTTTAGTTTAGAGTTAGGGTTAGAGTTAGTCTGAGGGTGAGGTTGAGGGTGAAGTTGAGGGTTTCAGTTAGGGTTAGGGTTAGGGTGAAATTCAGGGTTAGTGTGAGGGTTAGGTTTAGTGTTAGGTTTAGGGTGAGGCTAAGGGTTAGGGTGAAGGTGAGGGTGAGGGTGAGGGTTAGCGTTAGGGTTAGGATTAGGGCGAGGCTGAGGGTGTGGGTTAGGGTTAGTATGATGGTTAAGATAAGGTGAGGGTTAGGGTTAGGGTTAGGGTGAGGGTGAGGTTGAGGGTTAGTATTAGGATTATGGTGAGGGTTAGGTTAGGCTGAGGGTGAGAGTGAGGGCTAGGGTGATGGTCAGGATTAGTGTTAGGGTTAGGGTGAGGTTGATGGTGAGGCTTTCGGTTAGTTAAGGGTTAGGGTTAGGGTTAGGGTTAGAGTTAGGTTTATGGTGAGGGTTAGGGTTAAGGTGAGAGTTAGGATGAGGGAGTGTGAGGGTTAGGGTGAGGGTGGGGGTTGGTTTTAGCATTAGGGTGAGGGATAGGCTGAGAGTGATGTTTATGGTGACGGTGATGGTGAGGGTGAGGGTTAGGGTTAGGGTGTGGGTGAGGCTTAGTGTTAGGGTGTGGATTAGGGTGACCGTGAGGGTTAGGGTTATGTTGAGGGTTAGGGTGAGGGTTAAGGTGAGGGTTAGGGTTATGGTGAGGGTTAGGGTTAGTGTGAGGTTTTGGGTTAGGGTCAGACTAAGGGTTAGGGTGAGGTTTAGGTTGAGGGTGAGGGTTAGGTTTAGGGTGAGGGTTAGTCTTAGGATTAGGGTTAGGGTGAGGGTCAGGGTTAGGGTTAGGGTTAGAGTTTGGGTGAGGGTGCGGGCTGGGGTTAGGATTAGGGTTAGGATTAGGGTGAGGCTGAGAGTGTGGGTGAGGGTGAGGGTAGGGGTTAGGGTGAGGTTTTAGTTTTAGGGATAAGGTTATGTTTACTTTTAGGGTTTGGGATAGGTTGAGGGTTAGGGTGATGTGTAGGGTTAGGGTTATGGTGAGGGTTAGGGTTAATGTGAGGGTTAGGGTTAGGGTTAGGTTGAGTGTAAGGGTTAGATTGAGGGTTAGGGTGACGTTGAGGTTTCCGGTTAGGGTTAGGGCTAGAGTGAGGGGTAGGTTGAGGGTTAGGGTTAGTGTTCGGGTTAGGGTTAGGGTGAGTGTTAGGGTTAAGGTGAGGTTTACAGTTAGGGTCAGGGTTAGTGTGAGGTTTAGGGTTAGGGTGAGGATGAGGGTTAGGGAGGGTTAGGGTTAGAGATAGGGCGAGACTGAAGGTGACAGCTAGGGTTAGGAGTAGGGTTAGGGTTAGGGTGAAGCTGAGATTGAGGGTGAGGTTTAGGGTTTAGGTTTAGGGTTAGGGTTAGGGTTAGGGTGAGGTTTAGGGTTAAGTTTAGGTTTAGGATTAGGGTTAAGGTGAGGGGTCGGGTTAGGGTTAGGGTTAGGGTGAGGGTTAGGGTTAGTGTGAGAGTTAGGGTTAAGTTTAGGGTTGAGGTTAGGTTGAAAGTAAGGGTTAGGATGAGTTTTAGGGTGAGGCTGAGGGTTAGGGTTAGGGTTATGGTGAGGTTTATGGTTAGGGTCAGTTTTAGGTTTAGGGTTAGGATGAAGGTGAGGGTTAGGGGTAGGGTTAGGGTTACGATGAGGGTTAGGGTTAGGGTTATGGTGAGGGTTAGGGTAAGGGTTAGGGTGAGGTTGAGGTTAAGGGTTAGGTTGAGGGTTAGGCTGAGGGTGAGGGTTAGGGTTAGGGTTAAGGTTATTGTTAAGGTGAGGGTTAGGTTTAGGTTGAGTGTTATGGTTAGGGTTAGGGTTAGGGAGAGGGTTAGTTTTAGGTTAAGGGTTAGGGTGAGGGTTAGGGTGAGGTAAGGGTTAGGGTGAGCATTAGGGTTAGGGTTAGGGTGAGGATTAGGGTGAGGCTTAGGGTTAGGTTTAGGTTTATGGGGAGGATTAGGATTAGAGTTACATGTAGGGTTATGGTGAGGGATAGGGTGAGGGTGAGGGTTAGGGTAAGGATGAGGGTTAGGGTTAGGGTTAGGGTTGGAGTGATGGTTAGGATTAGGGTGAGGTTTAGGTTTAGTGTGAGGGTTAGGGTTAGGGTTAGGGCGAGGTTGAGGGTTAGGGTTATCGTTAGGGTTAGGATGAGGGTGAAGGATAGGTTTAGGTGTAGGCTGAGGGTGAGGGTGAGGGTGAGGGTGAGGTGAGGTTTATGGTTAGGGTGAGGATTATGTTTAGGGTTAGGGTGAGGGTAAGGGTTAGTGTGAGGTTTTGGGTGAGGTTTAGGTTTAGCTTTAGGGTTAGTTTGCTGGTGAGGGTGAGGGTTTGGGTTAGGGTTAGGGTGAGGTTTAGGGTTAGGGTGAGGGTTAGGATGAGGGTTAGGTTTAGTTTGAGGGTTAGGGTTAGAGTTAGAGTGAGGGTGAGGGTAAGGGTTAGCGTTAGGATTAGGGTTAGGGTTAGGGTTAGTCTGAGGGTGAGGTTTAAGGTGCGGATGAGGGTGAGGGTGAGGGTTTGAGTTATGGTTAGGGTGAGCGTTAGGGTTAGGGTGAGGGTTAGGATGAGGGTTAGGGTTAGGGTTAGGGTTTGTGTGATGGTGAGGTTGAGGGTTTAGTTGAAGTTGAGGTTGAGGTTTAGGGTTAGGGTTAGGGTTACGGTTACGGTTAAAGTGAAGGCTAGGTTGAGGGTTAGGGGTAGAGTGATGGTGAGGGTGAGGATGAGGGTTAGGGTTAGTGTAAGGGTTAGCTTTAGGGTTAGGTTGAGGGTTAGGGTTAGTTTGAGGATGAGGGTGAGGGTGAGAGTTAGGGTTAGGGTAAGGGTTAGCTTTAGGGTTAGGTTGAGGGTTAGGGTTAGTTTGAGGTTGAAGGTTACAGTTAGGGTTAGGATTAGGGTTACGGTGAAGGCTAAGGTGAGGGTGAGGTTTAGCATTAGTTTTAGGGTTAGGGTGAGGTTTATGGTTAGGTTTATGGTGAGGGTTATGGTAAGGGTTAGGTTTAAGGTTAGATTGAGGGTTATGTTTAGTGTGAAGGTTAGGGTTAGGGTTAGGGTGAGGGTGAGGTTAAGGGTTAGTGTGAGGTTAGGGTGAGAGTGAGGGATAGGATTAAGCTGAGTGTGAGAATGAGGGTTATGGTTAGGGTTAGGGTTAGGGTGAGGGTTAGGGTGAGGTTGAGGTTTAGGATTAGGTTTAGGGTTAGGGTGAGGTTTAGGGTTAGGTTTAGGGTGAGGGTTATGGTAAGGGGTAGGTTTAAGGTTAGGGTGAGGGTTATGTTTAGTGTGAGGGTTAGGGTTAGGGTTAGGCTTAGGATGAGGGTAAAGGTTAGGGTGTGGTTAGGGTGAGAGTGAAGGTTAGGGTTGGCGTGAGTGTTAGAATGAGGGTCATGGTTAGGGTTAGGGTTAGGGTGAGGGTTAGGGTTAGTGGTAGGTTTAGGGTGAGGGTTAGGGTGATGGTTAGGGTGACAGGTTTAGGGTTAGGGTGAGGTTGAGGGTTAGGGTTAGTGTTAGGGTTAGGGTTAGAGTTAGGGTGAGGGTGAGGGTTAATATTAGGCTTATGGTTAGAGTAAACTTTTGGCTGAGGGTTAGGGTGTGAGTGAGGGTTAGGTTGTGGGTGAGGTTTAGGTTTAGGGTTAGTGTTCGGGTTAGGGTTAGGGTGAGGGTTAGGGTGAGGGTGAGGGTTATGGTTAGAGTGAGGGTTAAGATGAGGTTCAAGGTTAGGATTTGTTTAAGGGTGAGGGTGAGGGTGAGGGTGAGGTTGAGGGTTAGGGTTAGGGTTAGGGTAAGGTTTATGCTGAGGGCAAGGGTTAGGGTGAAGGTTAGGGTGAGGGTGAGGGTTCATGTTAGCATTAGGGTTAGGGTGAGGTTTAGGTTACGCTGAGGTTTAGAGTCAGGTTGACGGTTAGGGTTAGTGTGAGGGTTAGTGTGGGGGTGAGGGTAAGGGTTAGGATTAGGGTTAGCTTAGAGTTAGGGTGAGGGTGAGGGTGAGGGATAGGGTTAAGATTAACGTTGGGGTTAGGGTTAGGCTGAGGGTGAGGGTCAGGGTAAGGGTTAGGGTGTTTGTGAGGGTTAAGGTTAGCCTTAGGGTGAGGGTTAGAGTTAGGTTTAAGGTTAGGATAAGGGTTAGGGTAAGGGTTAGGGCTAAGGTTAGGGTCCTCACCTAATTAGTGTGAGTGTTAGGGTAAGGCTTAGGGTTAGTGTTAGGGTGAGGGTAAGGGTTAGGGTGAGTGTTAGGGTGAGTGTTAGGGGTAGGGTTAGGGTGAGGTTAAGGGTTATTGTGAGGGTTAGGGTGAGGTTGAGGTTTAGGGTTAGCATTACGGTTAGGGTGCAGATGAGGTTGAGGGTGAGGGTTTGGGTTAGGGTTAGGGTGAGCGTTAAGGTTAGGGTGAGGGTTAGGATGAGGGTTAGGGTTATGGTTAGGGTTAGGGTGATGGTGAGGGTGAGGGTTAGGTTGAGGGTGAGATTTATGGTTAGGATTAGGGTTAAGGTTAATGTTAGTGTGAAGGCTAGTGAGAGGGTGAGGGTTAGAGTGAGGGTGAGGGTGAGGGTGAGGGTTATGTTTAGAGTAAGCGTTAGCATTAGATTTAGGGTGAGGGTTAGGTTTAGGTTGAGGGTGAGTTTCAGGTTTTGGGTTAGAATTAGGGTTAGGGTTAGGGTTAGGGTTAGGCTGAGGATGAGGGTGAGTGTGAGGTTTAGGGTTAGGTTTAGTGTGAGGGTTAGGGTTAGTGTGAGGGTTAGGATGAGGGTTAGGGTGAGGGTAACGTTTAGGTTGAGGGTTAGAGTGAGGTTTAGGTTTAGGGTTAGGGTGAGGGTTAGGGTGACGGTTAGGGTTAGTGTGAGGGTTAGGGTCAGGGTGAGGGTAAGGGTTAGGTTTAGGGTTAGGGTTAGAGTTAGGGTGAGGGTGAGGGTGAGAGTGAGGGTTAGGGTTAGGATTAGGGTTAGGGTAAGTTTGAGGGTGAGGGTGAGGGTTAGCGTTAGGGTATTTGTGAGGGTTAGGGATAGGGTTATGTTTTGGGTTAGGATGAGGTTTAGGGTTAGGTTTAGGGTGATGGTTAGGGTGAGGGTTAGGGTTAATGTAAAGGTTAGGGTTAGTGTGAGGGTTAGGATTACTGTGAGGGTTATGCTGAGGTTTAGGGTGATGGTGAGGGTTAGGGTTAGGGTTAGGATTATGGTGAGAGTGAGGGTGTGGATTAGATTTAGGGTGTTGGTTAATATATGGTGAGGTTTAGGGTTATGGTAAGGGTGAGAGTGAGGGTGAGGGTTAGGGTTAGTATTAGGGTTAGGGTTATGGTTAGGCTGAGGTTGAGGTTGAGGGCTAGGGTGAGGGTCAGGTTTAGTGTGAGGTTGAGGGTGAGGGTTTCGGTTAGGTAAGGTTTAGGGTTAGGGTTAGGGTGAGGATTAGGTTGACGGTGAGGATTAGGGTTAGGGTGAGGGTTAGGTTTAGGGTGAGGGTTAGTGTGAGGGTTAGGGTTTGGTTTAAGGTTAGGGTGAGACTAAGGGTTAGGGTGAGGTTTAGGTTGAGGGTGAGGGTTAGGTTTAGGGTGAGGGTTAGTGTTAGGGTTAGGTTTAAGGTGAGGGTTAGGGTTAGAGTTTGGGTGAGGGTGAGGGCTAGGGTTAGGATTAGGGTTAGGGTTAGGGTGAGGCTGAGAGTGAGGGTGAGGGTGAGGGTAGGGGTTAGGGTGAGGTTTAGTTTTAGGGTTAGGGTTAGGGTTAGGTTGAGGGTTAGGTTTAGGGTTTGGGATAGGATGAGGGTTAAGGTGAGCTGTAGGGTTAGGGTTATGATTAGAGTTAGGGTTAATATGAGGGTTAGGGTTAGGGTTAGGTTGAAGGTAAGGGTTAGATTGAGGGTTAGGGTGACGGTGAGGTTTCGGGTTCGGGTTTGGGTTAGAGTGAGGGTTATGGTGCGGGTTTTGGTTAGTGTTAGGGTTAGGGTTAGGGTGAGGGTGAGGGTTACGGTTAGCATTATGGTTAGGGTTAGGGTTAGGATTAGGGTTAGGGTTAGGGTTAGTTTGAGGGTTAGGGTTAGTGTGAAGTTTAGGCTGAGGGTGAGGTAATGTTCAGGGTGAGTGTTAGGGTGTGGTGAGGGTGAGGGTTAGGATGAGTGTTAGGGTAAGGGTTAGGGTGAGGGTTACTGTTAGGCTTAGGGTTAGAGTTAGGGTGAGGGTTAGGGTGAGGTTTAGGGTTAATGTTAGGGTTAGGGTTAGGCTGAGGGTTATGGTTAGGGTTAGGTTTAGGGTTAGGATTAGGGTTAGGGTTAGGGTGAGGCTGGCGGTGAGGGTGAGGGTGAGGGTGAGGGTTAGGGTTCGTGATAGGGTTAGAATTAGGGTTAGGGTGAAGGCTAGGGTGAGGGTGAGGTTTAGAGTGAGGGTGAGGATGAGGGTGAGGGTTAGGGTTAGGCTAAGAGTTAGCGTTACTGTTAGGTTGGGGGTTAGGGTTAGTTTGAGGATGAGGGTGAGGGTTAGGGTTAGGATTAGGGTTACTCTTAGGGTAAGGCTGAGGGTGAGGTTGAGGGTTAGGTTTGGTGTTAGGTTTAGTGTGAGGGTTAGGGTTAGTGTGAGGGTTAGCGTGAGGGTGAGGGCAAGGGTTAGGGTGAGGTTTAGGGTGAGGTGATGGTTAGGGTTAGGTTTAGGGTTGGGGTGATGGTTAGGATTAGGGTGAGGTTTAGGTTTTGTGTAAGGGTTAGGGTTAGTGTGAGGATTAGGGTGAGGTTGAGGGTTAGGGTTAGAGTTAGGGTTAGGGTGATGTTGAAGGATAGGTTTTGGTGTAGGCTGAGGGTGAGAGTGAGGTTGAGGGTGAGGATAGGGTTATGATTAAGGTGAGGATTATGGTTAGGGTTAGGGTGTGGGTAAGGGTTAGTGTGAGGTTTTGGGTGAGGGTGGGTTTTAGGGGTAGCGTTAGGGCTAGTTTGCTGGTGAGGGTGAGGGTATGGGTTAGGTTTAGGGTGAGGTTTAGGGTTAGTGTGAGGGTTAGTATGAGGGTTAGGGTTAGTTTTAGGGTGAGGGTTTGAGTTAGGGTGAGGGTTAGTCTGAGGATTAGGTTGAGGATAACTTTTAGGGTGAGGGTTAGAGTGAGGGTTATGGTTAGGGTTAGTGTTGGGGTGAGGTGAAGTGTCAGGGTTATGGTTAGGGTTAGGGTGAGGGTTAGGTTGAGGGTTTTGGTTAGTGTTGGGTTAGGGTTAGGGTGAGGGTTAGAGTGAGGGTGAGGGTTAAGTTTTAGCATTAGGGTTAGGTTCAGGGTTAGGGTGAGCATTAGGGTGAGTGTTAGGGTTAAGGTTAGGGTGAGGTTTATGGTTAGTGTGAGGGTTAGGGTGAGGGTGAGGGTGAGGGTTGGGATTATAATTAGGATTAGGGTTAGGGTTAGGCTGAATGTGAGGGTGAGGGTTAATGTGTTTATGAGGGTAAGTGTGAGGGTTAGGTTAGGGTTAGTGTGAGGGTTAGGGTTAGGTTTAGGTTAGGGTGAGGGCTAGGGTGAGGGTGAGGGTTAGGGTTAGGGAAAAAGTGAGGATAAGGGTTAGGGTAAGGGTTAGGGTTGGGGTGATGGTTAGGATTAGGGTGAGGATTAGGTATAGTGTAATGGTTAGGGTTAGGGTTAGGGCGAGGGTTAGGGTTAGTTTGAGGATTAGGGTGAGGTTGAGGGTTAGGGTTAGAGTTAGGGTTAGGGTGATGGTGAAGGATAGGTTTAGGTGTAGGCTGAGGGTGAGGGTGAGGTTGAAGGTGAGGATAGGTTTATGGTTAGGGTGAGGATTATGGTTAGGGTTAGGGTGAGGGTAAGGGTTAGTGTGAGGTTTTGGGTGAGGGTGAGGTTTAGGGTTAGCGTTAGGGTTAGTTTGCAGGTGAGGGTGAGGGTTTGGGTTAGGGTTAGGGTGAGGTTTAGGGTTAGTGTGAGAGTTAGGATGAGGGTTAGGGTTAGTTTTAGGGTTAGGGTTAGAGTTAGGGTGAGGGTGAGGGTAAGGGTTAGCGTTAGGATTAGGGTTAGGGTTAGGGTTAGGCTGAGGGTGAGGTTCAGGGTGAGGGTTAGGGTTTTTGTGAGGGTTAGCATTAGGGTTAGGTTTAGGGTGAGGGTTAGAGTTATGGTTAAGGTTAGGATGAGAGTTAGGTAAAAGTGTAGGGTTAGGTTTGGGTGAGGGTTAGGGTTAGGGTAAGGGTTAGGGAGAGGGGAAGGGTTAGGGTGAGAGGCAGGGTGAGGTTTAGGGGTAGGGTTAGGGTGAGGTTAAGTGTTAGTGTGAGGGTTAGGGTGAGGTTGAGGATTAGGGTTAGCATTAGGTTTAGGGTGAGGGTGAGGAAGAGGGTGAGGGTTTGGGGTAGGGTAAGGGTGAGCGTGAGGGTTAGGGTGAGGATTAGGATGAGGGTTAGGGTTAGGGTTAGGGTGATGTTGAGGGTGAGGGTTAGCTTGAGGGTGAGGGTGAGTGTTAGGGTTAGAATTAGGGTTAGGGTTAGGGTTAGGATGAAGGCTAGGGTGATGTGAGAGTTAGAGTGAGGGTGAGGGTGAGTGTTAAGGTTAGGGTAAGGGTTAGCATTAGGGTTAGGATGAGGGTTAGGGTTAGGGTTAGGGTTAGGGTTAAGGTGAGGGTGACGGGGTTAGGGTTAGGCTGAGGTTTCAGGTTAGGGTTAGGGTTTGGGTTAGGGTGAGGGTGAGGGTGAGGGTTAGGATGAGGGTGAAGTTGAGGGTTAGGGTTAGGATTAGGGTTAGTGTTAGGGGTAGGCTTGAGGTTGAGGGTGAGGGTGAGGTTTAGGGTTAGGTTTAGTGTGAAGGTGAGGGTGAGGGAAAGGCTTAGGGTGAGGTTTAAGGTGAGGTGACGGGTAGGGTTAGGGATAGGGTTGGGGTGAGGGTTAGGTTTAGGGTGAGGTTTAGGTTTAGTGTGAGGGTTAGGGTTAGGGTTAGGGATAGGGTGAGGGTTAGGTTTAGTGTGAGGTTTAGGGTGAGGGTGAGGTTTAGGATTAGTGTTAGGGTTAGGGTGAGGGTGAAGGTTAGAGTTAGGTTTAAGGGTTAGTGTGAGGTTTAGGGTGAGGGTGAGATTTAGTGTTAGCGTTAGGGTTATGGTGCGGTTGCGGGTGAGGGTGAGGGTTTGGGTTAGTGTTAAGGTGAGGGTTAGGGTGAGGGTGAGGGTTAGGATGTGGGTTAGGGTTAGGGTTAGGGTAAAGGTGATGGTTAGGGTGAGGGTTAGGGTTAATGTTAGGGTTAGTGTTAGGGTGAGGGTTAGGGTTAGGGTTAGGATTAGGGTTAGGGTTTGGGTTAGTTTGAGGGTTAGGGTTAGTGTGAGGGTTAGGCTGAGGGTGAGGTAATGGTCAGGGTGAGGGTTAGAGTGAGGTGAGGGTTAGGGTTAGGATGAGTGTTAGGGTGAGGGTTACGGTTAGGCTTAGGGTTAGGGTTAGAGTGAGGGTTAGGGTGAGGGTTAGGGTTAATGTTAGGGTTAGGGTTAGGTTTAGGGTTAGGATTAGGGTTAGGGTTAGAGTTAGGCTGAGGGTGAGGGTGACGGTAAAGGAGAGGGTGAGGGTGAGGGTTAAGGTTCCTGTTTAGTTTGAGGATGAGGGTGAGGGTTAGGGTTAGGATTATGGTTACGGTTAGGGTAAGGCTGAGGGTGAGGTAGAGGGTGAGGTTTAGGGTTAGGTTTAGTGTGAGGGTTAGGGTTAGTGTGAGGGTTAGTGTGAGGGTGAGGGCAAGGGTTAGGGTGAGGTTTAGGGTTAGAGTGAGGGTTAGGGTTAGGATTAGTTTTAGGGTGAGGGCTAGGGTGAGGGTGAGGTTTTGGATTAAGTTTCGGGTTAAGGTGATGGTTAGGGTTAGGTTTAGGGTGAGGGTTAGGGTAAGGGGTAGGTTTAAGTTTAGGGTCAGGATTATGTTTAGCGTGAGGGTTAAGTATAGGGTTAGGGTTAGGGTTAGGGTGAGGGTAAGGGTTTGGGTGAGGTTAGGGTAAGGGTGAGGGTTAGGGTAAACGTGAGTGTTAGAATCAGGGTTATGGTTAGGGTTAGGGTGAGGGTGAGGGTTAGGGTGAGCGGTAGGGTTAGGGTGAGGGTTAGGGTGATGGTTAGGGTGACGGTTAGGTTTAGGGTTAGGGTGAGGGTGAGGTTTACGGTGTGTTAGGTTTAGGGTTAGGGTTAGCGTGAGTGTTTGTGTGACGGTTAGGGTTAAGTTTAGGGTTAGATTTAGGGTGAGGGTGAGGGTGAGGGTTAATATTAGGATTACGGTTAGAGTAAAGTTTAGGCTGAGGGTGAGGGTGTGGGTTAAGGTTAGGTTGAGGGTATGGGTTAGGTTTAGGGTTAGCGTTAGTGTTGGAGTGAGGGTTAGGGTTAGGTTTAGGGTGAGGGTAAGGGTTAGTGTGAGGGTTACGGTGAGGGTGAGTTTAAGTGTTATCGTTAGGGTTAGGGTGAGGGTTAGGGTGAGGATGAGGCTGAGGGTGACGTTTAGGCTGAGGGTGAGGGTAGGGTTATGGTTTGGTTAAGGGTTATGGTGAGGGCAAGGTTTACGGTGAGGTTTAGGGTTAGCATTAGCGTTAGGGTGAGGGTTAGGGTTAAGGTTAGAGTTAGGGTTACAGTTAGGGTGAGGTTTAGGGTGAGGTTTAGGGTGACACTTAGGGTGACATTTAGGGTTAGTGTGAGGGTTAGGGTGAGGGTTAGGGTGTGGGTGAGGATGAGGGTAACGTTTAGGGTGAGGGTTAAAGTGAGGGTTAGGTTTAGGGTTAGGGTTGGGGTGAGGTGTAGGGTGAGGGTTAGGGTTATTGTTAGGGTGAGGGTTAGGGTGAGGTTGAGGGTTAGGGTTAGCATGAGGGTTAGGGTGAGGGTTAGGGTGAGTGTTAGGGTTAGGGTTATGGTGAGGGGTAGGGTGAGTGTTAGGGTTAAGGTTAGGGTGAGGTTTAGGGTTAGTGTGAGGGAAAAGATTAGGGTTAGGGTTAGGGTTAAAATTATGGTGAGGGTTAGGATCAGGATTAGGTTTAGGGTTAGGTTTAGGCTGAGGGTGAGGATGAGGGTGAGGGTTAATGTGTTTGTGGGGGTTAGGGTTAGGGTGAGTGTTAGGGTTAGTGTGAGGGTTAGGCTAAGTTTTAGGGTTAGGGTTAGTGTGAGGGTAAGGGTTAGGGTGAGAGTTAGGGTGAGGTTGAGGGTTGGGTTTAGGGTGAGGGTGAGGGTGAGGGTTAGGTTGAAGGAAAGGCTTAGGGTGAGGGTTATGGTGAGGGTGAGGGTTAGGGTTAGGGTGAGGGTTAGGGTGAGTGTTAGGTTTAGGGTTAGGGTTAGGGTGAGTGTTAGGGTGAGGGTCAGGTTGAGGGCTAAGGTGAGGGTGAGGGTTAGGGTTAGGGATAAGTTGAGGATTAGGGTTAGGTTTAGTGTTAAGGTGAGGGTTAGGCTGACGGGGAGGGTTAGGGTTAGGGTGAGGGTTAGGTTTAGTGTAAATGTTAGCGTTAGGGTTAGGGTTAGGATTAAGTTGAGGGTAAGGGTTAGGGTGAGGGTTAGGGTGAGGATGAGGCTTAGGGTTAGCTTTAGGCTGAGGGTGAGGGTGAGTGTAGGGTTATGGTTTGGGTAAGGGTTATGGTGAGGGCCAGGGTTAGGGTGAGGTTTAGGGTGAGTGTGAGGTTTAGGGTTAGCATTAGGGTTAGGGTGAGGGTTAGGGTGAAGGTTAGAGTTAGGGTTACGGTTAGGGTGAGGTTTAGGGTGACGCTTTGGGTGACGCTTAGGGTTAGTGTGAGGGTTAGGTTGAGGGTGAGGGTAAGGGTTAGGGTTAGGGTAAGTGTTAGAGATAGGGTGAGGTTGAGGATAAGGGTTAGGGATAGGATTAGGGTTAGGGTTAAGGTTAGGCTGCGGGTGAGTTTGAGGTTGAGGGTAAGGGTGTTTGT
The DNA here is from genome assembly GCF_024711535.1 of Dipodomys merriami. Taxonomy (NCBI): domain Eukaryota; kingdom Metazoa; phylum Chordata; class Mammalia; order Rodentia; family Heteromyidae; genus Dipodomys; species Dipodomys merriami. The sequence continues at coordinate 728,496 of NW_027202715.1, forward strand.
GAGGGTTAGGTTTAGGGTTAGGTTTAGGGTGAGGCTTAGAGTTAGGGTTAAGGTTAGGATGACGGTTAGGTTAAAGGGTAGGTTTCGGGTTTGGGTGAGGGTTAGGGTTATTGTGAGGGTTAGGTAAGGGTTAGGGTTAGGGTTAGGGTGCAGATAAGGGTTAGGGTGAGAGGCAGGGGGAGGGTTAGGGGTAGGGTTAGGGTGAGGGTAAGGGTTAGTGTGAGGGTTAGGGTGCGGTTGAGGTTTAGGGTTAGCATTAGGTTTAGGGTGAGGGTGAAGGTGAGGGTGAGGGTTTGGGGCAGGGTAAAGGTGAGCGTTAGGGTTAGGGTGAGGATTAGGATGAGGGTTAGGGTTAGGGTTAGGGTGATGGTGAGGGTGAGGATTAGCTTGAGGGTGAGAGTGACTGTTAGGGTTAGGATTAGGATTAGGGTTAGGGTTAGGGGGAAGGCTAGCGTGATGTGAGGGTTAGAGTGAGGGTGAGGGTGAGTATTAGGGTTAGGGTAAGGGATAGCATTAGGGTTAGTGTGAGGGTTTGGATGAGGGTTTGGGTTAGGGTTAGGGTTAGCGAGAGGGATAGGGGGAGGTTTGGGGTTAGGTTTAGGGTGAGGGTTGGGTTTAGGCTGAGGTTTAAGTTTAGGGTTAGGCTTTGGGTTAGGGTTAGGGTTAGGCTGAGGGTGAGGGTGAGGGAGAGGGTGAGGGTGAGGCTTAGGGTTCCTGTTAAGGTTAGAATTAGGGTTAGGGTGAAGGCTAGGGTGAGGGTGAGGGTTAGAGTGAGGGTGAGGCTGAGGGTGAGGGTTAGGGTGAGGGTTAGGTTTAGGATTAGGTTGAGGGTGAGGGTGTGGGTTTGTTTTAGGGTGAGGGTTATGGTTAGGGTTATGTGAGGGTGAGGGCGAGGATTAGGGTGAGGGTTAGGCTTAGGTTTAGGGTAAAGATTAGGGTTAGGTTAAGGGTGAGGGTGAGGGTTAGGGTTAGGGTGAGGGTTAGGTTTAGGGTAAGGGTTAGGGTTAGCATTAGGGTTATGGTTATGGTTAGAGTTTGGTTGAGGGTCAAGTTGAGGGTTAGGATTAGGGTTAGGGTTAGAGTTAGGTTGAGGGTGAAGGTGAGGGTGAGGGTGATATTTAGAGTTAGGGTTAAGGTGAGGATTAGGGTTAGGGCCAGGGTTAGAGTTAGGTTGATGGTTAGATTTAGTGTTAGGGTTAGGGTGAGGGTGAGGGTGAGGGTTAGGATTAGGGTTAGGGTTAGGGTGAGGGTTAAGGTTGGGTTTAGGTGAGGGTTGGGGTGAGGGGTAGGGTTAGGGTTAGGTTGAGGGTTAGGTTTAGTCTGAGGTTTAGGGTTAGGGTGAGGGTAATATTTAGTGTGAGGGTTAGGGTTAGGATAAGGGTTAGGGTGAAGGCTAGGTTGATGGTTAATTTTAGGGTGAGGGTTAGGGTTAGGGTTAGGGTGAGGGTGAGGGTGAAGGTTAGGGTGAGGGTGAGGGTGAGGTTTAGGTTTATGGTTTTGTTTAAAGTTAGGGTTAGGTTGAGCGTGAAGGTGAGGGTTAGGGTTATGGTTAGCGTTAGGGTTAGGGTTAGAGTTAGGGTGAGGGTGAGGTTTAGGGTTAGTGTTAGGGTTAGGATTAGGTTGAGGGTGAGGGTTAGGGTGAGGGTTAGGGTTAGGGTGAGGGTGAGGTAGAGGGTGAGGGTTAGGGTTAGGATTAGGGTCCGGTTGAGGGCTAGGTTGAGGGTAAGGGTTAGGGTTAGGATTAGTAGTAGGGTGAGGGTTAGGGTGAGGGGTAAGTTTAGGGTTAGTTTGAGGGTTAGGTTAGGGTTAGGGTTAGGGTGAAGTAAGCATTAGGGTGAGGGTTAGGTTGAGGCTGAGGTATAGCTTAGGGTTAGGGTGAGGGTTCGGATTAGGGTGAGGGTTAAGTTTAGGGATAGGGTGAGGGTGAGGGTTTGGGTTAGGTTTAGGCTTAGGGTTGGAGTGAGGGTGAGGGAGAGGTTTAGGCTTAGGCTTAGGGTTAGGGTTAGGGTTAGGCTTAGGGTCAGTGTGATTGTGAGGGTGAGGGTGAGTGTTAGGGTTAGGGTTTGGGTGAGGGTTAGGTTTAGTGTGAGGTTTAGGGTTAGGGTTAGGATGAGGGTAAGGGTTAGGGTGAGGGTTATGTTTAGGTTTTGGTTTAGGGTGAGGGTTAGGGTGAGGGTTAGGGTTAGGGTTAATCTGAGGTTGAGGGTGAGGTTGAGGGTTGGGGTTAGTGTGATCATTAGGTTTAGGGTTAGGTTTAGGTGTGAGGGTTAGGGTTAGGGTTAGGTTTATGATGAGGGTTAGGTTTAGGGTGAGGGTTAGGTTTAGGGATAGGGTTAGGGTGAGGGTGAGGTTTAGGGTGAGGTTTAGGGTTAGGGTTTGTGTTGGGGTTAGGGTGAGGGTGAGGGTTAGAGTTACGGTTAGAGTGAGGGTTCAGGTTAGGGTGAGTTTTAGGGTTAGGGTTAGGTTTAGGGTGAGGGTGAGGGTGAGGGTTAGGGTGAGTTTGAGGGTGAGTTTTAGTGTTAGGGTTAGAGTTCGGGTGAGGGATAAGTTGACGTGAGGTTTAGGGTTAGGGTGAGGTTTAGGTTAAGGTTTAGGTTGAGGGTTAGTGTTAGGGGTAGGGTTAGGGTTAGGTTGAGAGTTAGATTTAGTGTGAGGGTTAGGGTTAGGTTTAAGATTAGGGTAAGCGATAGGGTTAGTTTTAGGCTGAGGGTGAGTGTGAGAGTGAAGGTGAGGGTAAGTGTTAGGGTTAGGGTGAGGGCTAGGTTGAGGGTTAGGGTTACTGTTAGGGTTAGGGTGAGGTTTAGGGTCAGGGGTAGGGTTAGGGTTAGAGTGAGGGTTAGGGTTAGTGTGAGGGTTAGTGTTAGGTTTAGATTTAGGGTGAGGTTTAGATTTAGCGTGAGGTTTAGGGTGAGGGTGAGGGTTAGGGTTAGGTTTAGGATTAGGGTTAGGGTTAGGATTAGGATTAGTTTGAGGGTGAGGTTGAGGATTAGGGTGAGGGTTAGGGTTAGGGTTAGGGTGAGGGTTATTTTTAGGGTTAGGATTAGGTTTAGGGTTATTGTTAGGGTTAGGGTTAGGTTGAGTGTGAGGGTGAGGTGAGGGTGAGGGTGAGGATTAGCCTTAGGGATAGGTTTAGTGTGAGAGTGAGGATGAGTATTATGATTAGGATTAAGGTTATGGTTAGGGTTAGGCTAAGGGTAATGGTTATGGTTAGGGTGAGAGTTTGGTTTAGTGTGAGGGTTACAGTTAGGGTTACAGTGAGGGTAAGGTTTAGGGTTAGGGTTAGGATTAGGTGGTTGAGGGTGAGGGTTAGGATTAGGGTAAGGGTGAGGTAGAGGTTGAGGTTAGGGTTAGGATTAGGGTTAGGGTTAGGTTGAGTGCTAGGGTGATGGTGAGGGTTAGGTTTAGGGTTAGGGGTAGGATAAGGCTGAGGGTGAGGGCTAGGGTTAGGGTTAGTGTGAGGGTTAGGGTTAGGGTTAGGGTGAGAAGCATTAAGGAGAGGGTTAGGGTGAGGGTTAGGTTTAGGGTTTGGTTTAGGGTGAGGGTTAGTGGTAGGGTGAGGGTTAAATTTAGGGTTAGGGTGAGGGTGAGGGAGAGGGTTTGGCTTAGGAGTAGGGTTAGGTTTAGGGTGAGGGCTAGGGTGAGGGTGAGGGTTAGGATTAGGTTTACGGTGAGAGTTAGGGTTAGAGTTAGGGTGAGTGTTAGTGTTAGCGTTAGGTTTAGGGTGTTGGTGATGGTTAGACTGCGGGGATGGTTAGGGTGAGGGTGAGGGTTAGGGTTAGGGTTAGGGTGAGGTTTAGGGTTAGGGTTAGGTTTTGGGTGAGGGTTAGGGTGAAGTGTAGGGTTAGGTTATGGGTAAGGGTTAGGGTTAGGGTGAGGTTTAAGATGAGTGTTAGGTTTAGGATTAGGGTGAGGGTTAGGTTTCGGCTTAAGGTGAGAGTGAGGTTGAAGATGAGGGTTATTGTTATTGTTAGGGTTAGGGTTAGGGTGAGGGTGTGGATGAGGGTTGGGTTTAGGTTTAGGCTTAGGGTGTGGGTAAGGGTTAGGGTGAGGGATAGGGTGAGGGTTTCGGTTATGTAAGGGTTAGAGTTAGGGTTAGGATTAGGTTGAGGGTGAGGGTGTGGATTAGGCTTAGGTGAGGGTTAAGGTTAGGTTTAGGGTGATGGTTAAGGTGAGGGGTAGGGTTAGATTTAGGGTGAGGGTTAGGGTTCTGGTGATGTTTAGGGTGAGGCTGAGGGTTAGGGGGAGGGGGAGGCTTCGGGTGAGGTTGAGGGTTAGGGTGATGGTGAGGGTTAGGATGATGGTGAGGGTTTCGGTGATGGTGAGGGTTAGGGTGAGGGTGAGGTTTAGGGTTAGGATTAGGGTTAGGGTGAGGGCTAGAATGAGGGTGAGGGTTAGGGTTAGGGTTAGGGTGAGGGTTAGTGTTAGGGTTAGGGTTAGGGTAAGGGTTAAGGTGAGGTGTAGGGGTAGGGGTAGGCTGAGCGTTAGGGTTAGGGTGATGTTTAGGGTGAGCGTGAATATTCGGGTGCGGGTGAGGGTTTCGGTTATGTAAGCGTTAGGGTTAGGGTGAGGATTAGGTTGTGGGTGAGGTTGTGCCTTAGAGTTAGGTGAGGATTAGGGTTAGGTTTAGGGTGATGGTTAAGGTGAGGGGTAGGGTTAGATTTAGGGTGAGGTTTAGGGTTCAGGTGATTTTTACGGTGAGAGTGAGGGTTAGGGGGAGGGTTCGGGTTCGGGTAATGGTGAGGGTTAGGGTGACGGTGAGGGTTAGGGTGAGGGTGAGGGTTAGGGTTAGGGTTAGGGTGAGGTTTAGCGTTAGGTTTAGGTTTTGTGTGAGAGTTAGGTTGAGGGTGAGGGTTAGGGTTAGGGTGAGGGTTAGGATGAGGGTGAGGGTGAGGGTGAGGTTTAGGGTTAGGTTTAGGCTTAGGTTTAGGGTGAGGAAGAGGGTTACATTTAGGATTAGGGTTAGGGTTAGGTTTAGGCTTAGGGTGAGAGTGAGGGTGAGGGTGAGGGTTATGGTGAGGGTGAGGGTTAGGGTAAGGGATAGGGTTAGGGTTAGAGTGAGGGTTAGGGTGAGGGTTATGGTGAGGTTTAGGGTCAGGCTTAGGGTTAGTGTGAGGGTTAGGGAGAGGGTGAGGGTTAGGGTTAGGGTGAGGTTTAGGGTTAGGGTGAGGGTTAGGGTTAGATTAAGGGTATGGCTTAGGATTAGGGTTAGGGTGAGGGCTAGAATGAGGGTGAGGTTTAAGTTTAGGGTTAGGTTTAGTGTGAGAGTTAGGGTGAGGGGTAGGGTTAGGGTTAGGGTGAGGATTAGGTTTAGTGTGAAGGTTAGGGTTAGGGTTAGGATTAGGGTGAGGATAAGGGTTAGGGTGAGGATGAGTGTGAGAGTGAGGTTTAGGGTTACTGTGAGTGTTAGGGTGAGGGTTAGGATTAGGGTTCGGGTTACAGTGAGTGGTAGGGTGAGGGTTAGGTTTAGGGTTAGGGTGAAGATTAGGTTTAGTGTGAGGGTTAGTGTTAGGGTTAGGGTTAGGACTAGCATGAGGTTTAGGGTGAGAGTAAGGATTAGGGTAAGTGTGAGTTTTAGGGTGAGGGTTAAGTTTAGGGTTAGTGTTAGGGTTAGGATTAGGGTGAGGGTTATGGTTAGGGTTAGGGTTAGGTTTAGGCTTAGGGTTAGGGTGAGGGTGAGGGTTAGGATAAAGGTTAGGGTTAGGGTGAGGGTTAGGCTTAGTGTGGGGGTTAGGGTTGGGGTGAGGGTAATGGTTAGGGTGAGGGTAGGGTTAGGGTTAGGGTTAGGATTAGGTTTAGGGTGAGGGTGTGGGTTAGGGTTAGGTGAGGGTTAAGGTGAGGGGTAGGATTAGGGTTAGGATGATGTTGAGGGTTGGGGTTAGGATTAGGTTTAGGGTTAGACTGAGGGTGAGGGTGAAGGTAAGGGTGTGGGTTAGGGTTAGGTTGAGGGTAATGGTTAGGGTGAGGGTTAGGGTGAGTTTGAGCGTTAGGGTTAGGGTTAGGGTGAGGGTAAGTTTTATGTTTAGGGTGAGGGTTAGGGTTAGGGTTAGGGTTAGGGTGAGCGTTAGGTTTAGTGTGAGGATTAGGTTTAGGGTTATGGTTAGGGTGATGGTGAGGGTAAGGGTTAGGGTGACGGTTAGGTTGAGGGTGAGGGTTAGGATTAGAATCAGGGTTACGGTTAGTTTTAGGCTGAGGGTGAGGGTGAGGGTGAAGGTGAGCATTAGGGTTAGGGTTTGGGTTCGGGTTAGGGTGTAGGCTAGGTTGAGGGTTAGGGTTAGGGTGAGGGTTAGGGTTAGGGTGAGGGTTAGGGTTAGCGTTAGTGTTAGGGTGAGGGTCAGGGTGAGGGTGAGGTTTAAGGTTAAGTTTAGGGTTAGGGTGAGGGCTAGGGTGAGGGTGGTGTTAAGGGTTAAGGTTACATGAGGGAGATGTTTAGGGTTAAATTTAGGCTTACGGTTAGGTTGAGGTTTAGGGTGAGGGTGAGGCTTAGTATTAAGGTTAGGGTGAGGGTTGAGGTAAGTGTGAGGGTTAGGGTGAGGTTGAGTGTAAGTGTTAGGGTGAGGGTGAGGGTGAGAGTGAGAGTTAGGGTTAAGGTTAGGGTGAGTGTTAGGGTGAGAGTTAGGGTTAGGGTTAGGGATAGGTTGAGGGTTAGGGTTAGGTTAGGGTTAGGGTTAGGGTGAGGGTGAGAGGTAGGGTTAAGGTTAGGGTGAGGGTTAGGTTTTGTGTGAGGGTTAGGGTTAGGGTTAGCGTGAGGGTGAGGGTTAGGTTGAGAGTGAAGTTAGGGTTAGCGTGAGTGTTAGGATAAGGTTTAGGGTTAGGGTTAGAGTTAGGGTTAGGGTTAGGGTTAGGGTGAGGGTTTGAGTTAGGATTAGGGTAAGCATTATGGTTAGGGTGAGGGTTAGGGTGAGGGTGAAGCTTAGGTTTCCGGTTTGGGTTAAGGTTAGGCTGAGGGTGAGGTAATGGTGAGGGTGAGGGTCAGGGTTAGGTTGAGGGTTAGGATTAGGGTTAGGCGGAGGGTAAGATAAGGGTGAGGGTGACGGTTAGGGTTAGGTTTAGAATGAGGCTTAGGGTTAGTGAGGGTGAGGGTGTGGGTGAGGTGTAAGGTTAAGTTTAGGGTTTGGATGAGGGCTAGTGTGAGGATGATGGTTCGGGTTAGTGTTAGGGTGAGAGAGATGTTTAGGGTTAGATTTAGGCTTAGGGTTAGGGTGAGGTTTAGGGTGAGGGTGAGGCTTAGGATTAGGGTTCGGGTGAGGGTTAAGGTAAGTGTGAGGCTTAGGGTGAGGGTGAGTGTAAGTGTCAGGGTGAGGGTGAGGGTGAGGGTTAGGGTTAGGGTTAGGGTGAGGGTTAGGGTTAGGGTTAGGGTTAGGTTGAGGGTTAGGGTTAGGGTGAGGGTTAGTGTTAAGTTTAGGGTGAGGGTTAGGTTTTGTGTGAGGGTTAGGGTTAGGGTCATGTTAAGGGTGAGGGTTAGGGTGAGAATGAGGGTTAGGTTAAGGGTTAGGGTTAGGTTTAGTCTGAGTGTGAGGTGAGGGTGAGGGTGAGGGTTAGGGTTAGGTTTAGAGTGAGGATTGGGGTTAGTGTGAGGGTTAGGGTGAGGTTGAGTGTAAGGGTTAGGGTGAGGGTTAGGGTGAGGGTGAGGGTTAGGGTTACGGTTAGGGTGAGGGTGAGGGTTAAGGTTAGGGTTAGGGTCAGGATTAGGGTGAGGGCCAGGGTTAGGGTTAGGGTGAGGGTTAGGGTTAGGGTGAAGGTTAGGGTAAGGGTTAGGGTTAGGGTTAGGGATAGGGTTAGGCTGAGGGTGAGGGTGAAGAAGAGGTAGAGGGTTAGGTTTAATGTTAGTGTTAGGGTGAGGATTTTGGTTAGGGTTAGGGTTTGGGTGAGGGTTAGATTTAGGGTTTGTGTTTGTGTTAGGGTTTGGGTTAAGGTTATGTTTGTTATTAGGGTTAGGGTGAGGGTGATGGTGACTGTGAGGTTGAGGGTGAGGTTGAGAGTTAGGATTAGGTTTAGGTTTAGGTTGAGGGTGAGGGTGAGTGTTCAGGTTAGGGTTAGGTTGAGGGTGAGGTTTAGGCTGACGTTGAGGGTGAGGGTGAGGATTAGGTTTAAAGTTACAGTGAATGTTAGGGTTAGTTTGATTTTAGAGTGAGGGTTAGGGTGTTAGAGTTAGTTTAGGTTTAGTGTGAGCGTGAGTGTTAGGGTTTGTGTTAGGGTGACAGTTAGGGTTAGTGTGAGAGTTAGTGTTAGGGTTAGGGTTAGGTTCAAGGTGAGGGTAAGGGTTAGGGTTAGAGTGAGGGTAAGGGTTAGGGTTAGGGTTAGGGTTAAGGTTAGGGTTAGGTTTAGCCTGAGGGTGACGGTAAAGGTGAAGATGAAGGTCAGGGTTAGGGTTAGGTTTCTGGTAAGGTTTACGGTTAAGCTGAGGGTGAGGTAAGGGTTAGGTGAGGGTTAGGGTTAGGTTGAGGGTTAAGGTTAGGGTTAGGCTGAGGGTGAGATAAGGGTGAGGGTGAGGGTTAGGGTTAGGTTTAAAGTGAGGCTTAGGTTTAATGTGAGGGTTAGGGTGAGGTTGAGTGTAAGGCTTAGGGTAAGAGTCAGGTTGAGGATGAGGGTGAGGGTTAGGGATAGGGTGAGGGTGAGAGTTAGGCTGAGGGTGAATGTGAGGGTGAGGGTGATTGTGAGGGTGAGGGTTAGGGTTAGGATTAGGGTGAGGGTTAGAATTAGGGTTAGGGTTAGGTTTAGTGTGAGGGTTAGGTTAGGGTTAGGGTTAGACTGAGGGTGAGGGTGAAGGTGAGGGTTAGGGTGAGGGTTAGGGTTAGGTTTCCGGTTAGAGTTAGGATTAGGGTTAGTGTTAGGGTGTGCTTAGGGTTAGGTTGAGATTTAGAGTTACGGTGAGGTTTAGAGTTAGGGTTCGAGTGAGGGATAGTGATAGGGTTAGTGTGAGGCTGAGGGTGAGGGTTAGGGTTAGGGTGAGGGTGAGGGTTAGGGTAAGTGTTACAGTAAGGGTTAGGGTGAGGGTTAGGGTAAGGGTGAGGGTTAGGGTTAGGTTTAGGGTTAGGGTGAGGTTAGGGTGAGGGGTTCGGTTTAGGGTTAGGGTTAGTTTGAGGGTTAGGGTTAGGGTTAATGTTAGGGTGAGGGGTAGTGTTAGGGTTAGGGTGAGGGTTAGGTTTTGTGTGAGGTTAAGATTTAGGGTGAGGATGAGGATGAGGGTTAGGTCGAGAGTGAGGGTTAGAGTTAGCATGAGGGTGAGGGTGAGGTTTAGGATGATGGTTAGGTTTAGGTTTAGGGTTAGGTTTAGGGTGAGAGTGAGGGTTGGAGTTAGGACTAGAGTTAGTGTTAGGGTAAGACTGAAGGTGTGGGTTCAGGTTAGAGGGAGGGTAAGGGTTACGGTGAGGTTTAGGATGAGGGTGAGTGTTAGGGTTAAGGTTAGGGTGAATGGTAGGGTGAGGGTTAGGGTGAGGGTTAGGGTTAGGTTTAGGGTGAGGGTGAGGGTGAGGGATAGGGTTACGATTAGGGTTAGGGTTAGCCTTAGGCTGAGGGTGAGGGTGATGGTTAGGGTTTGGGTGAGGGTTAGGTTTAGGTTTAGTGTGAGGGTGAGGGTTAGGGTTAGTATTAGGATTAGGGTTAGGGTTAGACTGAGGGTGAGGGTGAGGGTAAGGGTGAGGTTTACGTTAGGGTGAGGTTTAGGCTTACTATTAGGTTGAGGTTTAGGTTTACGGTGTTGTGTAGGGTGAGGGTGAGGATTAGGGTGAGGTTTAGGGTGAGGGTGAGAGTGAGGTTTACTTTGTGGATAAGGGTAACGTTTAGGGTTAGTGTTATGGTCACGGAGAGTTTTGGGGTGCGGGTGAGGGTTAGGGTAATGTTAGAGTTAGGATGAGGTTTAGGGTGACAGTGAGGTTTAGAATGGAGGTTAGGATTAGTGTGAGGGTTAGGGTTAGGGTGAGGGTGAGGGTTAGGCATAGGGTGATGTTTAGGGTGAGGGTTAGTGTGACGGTGAGGGTTAGGGTGAGGGTGAGGGTTAGGGTTAGGTTTAGGGTGAGTGTTAGGGTTAGGGTGAGGATTAGGGTTAGGGTTAGTGTGAGGGTGAGGGTTAGGAAGAGGGGTAGGGTTAGGGTTACAGTGAGGGTTAGCTTGAGAGTGTGGGTTAGGGTTAGGGTTAGGATTAGGTTTTGGGTACTTGTTAGGGTGATGGATAGAGTGATCGTGAGGGTTAGACTTAGCGTTAGGGTTAGGGTGAGGTTGAGGCTGAGGTTTAGGTTTAGGGTTAGGGTTATTGTTAGGGTTATGGTGAGGGTGAAGGTTAGGGTGAAGGTGAGGGTTAGGGTTAGGGTGAGGTTTAGGGTTAGGGTTAGGCTGAGGGTTAGGTTTAGGGTGATGTTTAGGGTGATTGTGAGTATTAGGGTGAGGGTGAGGGTTCAGTTGTGGGTGAGGGTTAGGCTGTGGGTGAGGGTTAGGTTTAGAGAGAGGGTTAGGGTGACGTTGAGGGTTAGGGTGAGGGAGAGGTTTAGGGTTAGGCTTAGGGTTAGGGTGAGGGTTAGGTTTAGTGTGAGGTTTAGGGTTAGCTTTAGGGTTAGGTTGAGGGTAAACGTTAGGGTGAGGATTGTGTGAGGGGGAGGGTTAGGTTTAAGATTAGGATTAGGGTGAGGGTGCGGGTTAGGGTGAGGGTTAGGGTGAGGATAAGAGTTAGGCTGAGGGTGAATGTGAGGGTTAGGGTGAGGGTGAGGGTTAGGGTTAGTGTGCAGGTTAGGGTGAGGTTAAGTTTAAGGCTTAGGTGAGGGTTAGGGTGAGGGAGAGGTTTAGGGTTAGCCTAAGGTGAGGATGAGAGTTAGGCTGAGGGTGAGGGTGAGGGTGAGGGTTAGCTTTCGGGTGAGTGTTAGGGTTAGGGTTAGGGTTAGGTTGAGGGTGAGTGTTTGGCTGAGGGTGAGGGTGAGGGTGAGGGTTAGGGTTAGGTTGAGGGTTAGAGTTAGTGTGAGAGTTAGGGTTAATATTAGGGTTAGAGTTAGTGTGAGCATGAGGGTCAGGGTGAGGTTTAGAGTGAGATTTAGTATTAGTGAGAAAGTTAGGGTTAGGGTTAGGATTAGGGTTAAGGTTAGGGTAAGGGCGAGGGTGAGGGATAGGGTGAGGGTGAGGGTTAGGGTTAGAATTAGGGTGAGGGTCAGGTTTAGGGTGAGCTTTAGGGTTAGGGTGAGGGTTAGGTTTAGGTTTAGGGTTAGGGTTAGGCTGAGGGTGTCAGTGAAAGTGAGGGTGAGGGTTATGTTTAGTGTGAGTGTCAGGGTTAGATTTCTGGTTAGGGTTAGGGTTAGGGTTAGTGTTAGGGTGATGGGTAGGGTTAGGGTTAAAGTGAGGGTTAGGGTTAGGGTAAGGGTTAGGTTTTGTGTGAGGGTTAGGGTTAGGGTGAGTGTGAGGGTAAGGGTTAGGGTGAGAGTGAGGGTTAGGTTTAGCATGAGGGTGAGGGTGAGGTTTAGGCTGAAGGTTAGGTTTAGGGTTAGTGTTATGGGTAGGTTGAGTGTGAGGGTTTGTGTTATGATTGGGGTTAGGGTTAGGGTAACACTGAGGGTGAGGGTGAGGGTGTGGGTTATGGTAAGGGTGAGATTAAGGGATAGGGTGAGGTTTGGGGTGAGGGTGAGGGTTGGAGTTAGGGTTAGGGTGAATGGTAGGGTGAGGGTTATGGTTAGGGTTAGGGTGAGGTTTTGGTTTAGGTTCAGGGTTACGGGTCGGGTTAGGGTTAGGGTGATGGTTAGGGTGAGGGTGAGGCTGAGGGCTAGGGTTAGGTTTAAGGTGAGGGTAAGGGTTAGGTTGAGGCTTAGGGTGAGGGTGAGGGTTAGGGTTAGCGTTAGGATTAGGGTGAGGGTCAGGGTTAGGGTGAGGTTTAGGGTTAGGGTTAGGGTGAGGGTTAGGGTTAGGGTTATGGTTAAGGTTAGGCTGAGGGTGTGGGTGAAGGTGAGGGTGCGGGTTAAGTTTAGGGTGAGGGTTAGGGTTAGGTTTCCGGTTAGGGTTAGGGTTAGGGTTAGGTTTAGGGTGATGTGTAGAGTTAGGGTTATTGTTATGGTTAGGGTTAGTGTTAGGTTGAGGGTTAGGGTTTGGGTTGGATTTAGGTTTAGGGTGAGGCTTAGGGTGAGGGTGAGGGTTAGTGTTAGGGTTAGGGTTAGCGTTAGGTTGAAGGTTAGTGTGAGGGTTAGGGTGAAGGTTAGGTTTAAGGTTAGCGTGAGGGTTAGGGTAAGGTTTAGGTTTAGGTTTAGTGTGAGGGAGATGATTAAAGTTAAATTTAGGCTTAGGGTTAGGGTTAGACTGAGACTGAAGGTGAGGGTGAGGGTTAGGTTCAGGGTTAGGGTGAGTGTTAGGGTAAGTGTGAGGTTTAGGGTTAGGGTGAGAATAAGGGTTAGTGTGAGGGTTAGGGTTAGGGTGAGGATTATGGCTAGGGTTAGGTTTAGTTTGAGGGTAAGGGTTAGTGTTAGTGTTAGGGTGAGGGGTAGGTTTAGGATTAGGGTGAGGGTTAGGTTTTGTGTGAGGGTTTGGTTTAGGGTTAGGTTGAGGGTGAGGTTTAGGGTGAGAATGAGGGTTAGGGTTAGGGTGAGGGTTAGGGTGAGGTTTAGGGTGAGGGTTAGGTTTAGGGTTAGGGTTAGGCTTAGGGTGAGGGTGAGGGTTGGGGTTAGGATTAGGGTTAGAGTTAGGGTTAGGCTGAGGATGAGGGTGAGTGTGTGGGTAATGGTTAGGGTGAGTGTAAGGGTTAGGGTGAGTCTTAGGGTGAAGGTTAGGGTTAGGTTTAGGGTTAGGGTAAATGTGAAGGGTAGGGTGAGGGTTAGGGTGAGTGTTAAGTTTAGGGTGAGGGTGAGGGTTTGGGTTAGGGTCAGGGTTACGGTTAGGGTTAGGGTTAAGGTGATGGTTAGGGTGAGTGTGAATGTTAGGTTTAGGGTTAGGGTTCGGGTGAGGTTAAGTGTTAGGGTGAGAGTTAGGGTGAAGGTGAGGGTTAGGGTTAGCATTAGGGTTAGGGTGAGGGTTAAGTTGAGGGTAAGGGTTAGGGTTAGGTGAGGGTTAGGTTTAGGTCAGGGTTAGGGTTAGGGTGAGGGTTAGGTTTAGTGTTAGGTTTAGGGTGAGGGTGAGGGTGAGGATTAGCATGAGGGTGAGGGTGAAGGTGAGGATTAGAGTGAGGATTAGAATTAGGGTTTGGGTTAGGATGAGTGTGAGATAGGGTGAGGTTGAGATTTAGTGTTAGGGTTAGAGTGAGGCTTAGGTTTAGGGTTTGGGCTAGGGTTAGAGAGAGGGTAAGGGTTAGCGTGAGGGTTAGGGTGATGGTGAGGGTTATGGTTATGGTTAGTGTGAGGCTTAGGCTGAGGGTGAGGGTGAGGGTGAGTGTTAGGCTTAGAGTTAGGGTGAGGGTTTGGATAAGTGTGAGAGTTAGGGTTAGGGTTAGGTTTAGGGTTAGGGTTAGGGTGAGCGTGAGGTTTAGGGTTAGAGTTAGGGTGAGGGTTAGGTTTAGTGTGACAGTAAGGGTTGGGGTTAGGGTTAGGGTTAAGTTGAGTGTAAGGGTTAGGGTGAGGATTAGGGTGAGAGTGAGGGTTAGGTTAAAGTTAGGGTTAAGATTAGTGTGAGGGGAGAGTTCCGGGAAGATGGCGGAGGAGAAGCTGTAATCTGAACAAGCTCTCGCATAGAAAGCTGTTTTAGAGTTCCAGTGAACAGTCCTAAGCCAGAGAATCACACCAAGTGTGCCATGACAGGACAGAGAGTTAGACAAGAGAGGGAAGCCAAGGCAAAAAGACACATCTGAGTGCTCGCCAGCAGCCGCCACGGCGGCGACGGCAGGGTCGCAAGCGGCGGAGAACGCAGCCGGCCATACCTGAGCGCTCACACAGAGAGTCCGGGACGAAGGAGCCAGACTAAGCGGGCGAGCGGATTCTACTCAACACCAGCAAGAACCAACAAAGAGCGGACATCTTCATCCTGCAGCTTGCAGACCAGAGACGACCCAGGATCCAAGACTCGGAGTGAGTAGAAGCCCGACGTCCTCACTCCTTCTCAGGGAGCAGAGGAGGGAAGGCCACCCCTCCCCCCCCAGCACCAGTGATCTCCATCTTGGATACCGACGGAGCTCGGAGGAGCTGCCGGCTCCAACCCAGGCCTTGGAATAAAACGAGTCATTTAGCAGGTCACAAGAACTTAACGGCGAATTGACCTGCCAGACTCGGCTCCATCCAGGAAAAAGTCACCCAGCTCAGGCGCAAGCCATTGGAGTGGCTTCCCTCACTGGGTAACCAGAGCCAGAGGCTGCCCCTCCCTCTAGCAGCCTCAACAATAAATTGAAAAACAGAATCCCTGAGAACGGCTCCAGGCTGGGCTCTGGGAGATTTATTTTTTTGCACAAAACAGCCCCAGGAAAAAGCTACTGATTGTTGAAAGGCCTCAACTCTACCCAGAACCTAGCCTCACCACTGCATCCCCCTCTTTTGTTATTCTCAAAGCAGATCACCCTCCTAGAAAACTAACCTGGGAGGGGGATCTCAAAATCTTGGGTAAAGCAGAGCATTTTTCTGCCTCTTCCAACAAACCGACTTAAGAAACCAATCAAGCCACAGGACCTCAAGTTGACCAGAGACTCCAACAAAAGGCTGGTTACAGACAAAAGGGAGATACAGGATTCTTCCCACCTCTCCCCCCCAAAAAAAATCAAAGGACTTTTTTATTTCTTTTTTTTCTTCTTCTTCTTTTCTTTTTTTTTGTTTGTTTTTTGTTTTTTGTTACCTTATATATATAAAATTTTTTTCTCTTCTAAAACTTTTATTAATCTTTAATTTTTGCCTCTTCTGAAAAAATAATTGATTTCCAGTAACTTTTATTTCTCCTCTTATAATTTTTATTTTAGGAATATGTGTATGAGCGTTTTCCTTTCTTTTCTTATCTTCCTTCTCTTTTTCTTTCTTTCTTAATTATCTTTTTGTTTTTTGTCTAGCTCTACTGAACTTCTGATCTTTCCTTCTCCCTTTCCCATCCTTAAAGTTTTTCACATCTCCTCTATGTCCCTCCCTTTCTCTCAACATATTCACATTCCTCTCTAAATAGATGGTCTTTTAATCTCTATAATAACATTAATTTTTACGTTTCTATTTTTTTTCTGGTCTCTTTTCATTCCCCTATCCCTCTCTTCTTTTTCTCTCTCTCTCTAATTGCATCCTACCCAACCCATTTCCTGCATTGTGATTAGGACATAGTTAACTCTCCCTGTGCCTCCACACACCAATCTATTCCTATTTTTTACCGACATCTATCCCTAATCCTAATAATTTCTGGTTTTCCAAATTCTTTTCTGCGGTTTGAAGTCCTTTAAAATATAGTTGTTTGATGTTGAATAGATGTATCAGTTGAACTAGATTGTATCTGTAGACTATTGACTGTACAAATGCAAACTTTGGTGGATGGTTGCCTTAAGATAGTGTTCTAGCACAAAACTGGTGCTATCTTCATCTCAAATGGGCAGAGTAAGCCGGAAAAACACAAGAAAAATGGCAAATTCGGGTATCTCAATTCCCAATCTTGATAATCAGGGGTCAGATCAGATAATGAACAATCCAGAGGAGAGTTCCCAAATAGCTCTACAAACACTGGTGGCAAACATGATAAATGAGAAGTTTGACAACTTACAAAGGACTCTCTATGAGCGTGGTAGGGAGAGAGAGGAGGCATCCCAGAAGTTTATACAGGAATATCATAAGCGTGAGGATGCTACTCAAAAACTGATACAGGATTTGCGTGAACAACTTGAGAATACTCAAAGAGAAAGGGAGGAATGGCGTGAGCAGGCTGAGAACACTCAAAGAGAACTGCAGGAATCCCACGAATGTGAGGAAGCTAAACAAAGAGTAATACAGGAATTGAGAGACCAGGTAGAGAACACACAAAGATCACTAAAGGCATCCATAGAATCCATTAACAAAGAGCTGAAGGAAGTCAGGGAGACCACAAAGGGAATGCTGAATGGAACCCAACAGAAGGAATGGGAGTCCAAAGAAACCATATCCAATCAACTAAGTGATTTGAGGACAAACACTGAACACCAAATTAAGGAAGTAAAGAGATTCATACAAGACCTAAAACAGAGCTTCAACAAAGAACTTGAAGCCATCAAAGCTGACCAATTAGAAGGAAAAGAGATAAAAAACAAAGTAGAGAGTCTTGACAGCAGGTTAGACCACGCAGAAGATCGAATCTCAGGGATTGAAGACAGCCTAGATATTATAGAGAAAGAACATACAACCATCTAAGACAAGTCCAAGAAATATGATAGATCTATCCAACACCTGGAAGACACCATCAGAAGGCCTAACTTAAGGATAATGGGTGTAGAGGAGCACCTACAAACAGAAGTTAATGGTCTAGGAAATTTGTTTAACAGGATCCTAGCAGAGAACTTCCCAAACATGCAAAAAGATAGGCCTATTCAGAGACAAGAAGCCTTTAGAACCCCAAATAGACCAGACCAGAATAGGACTTCCCACCATCACATTATAATCCACACAGGATCAACTCAGACCAAGGAAAAGATCCTTAAAGCTGTCAGGGAGAAAAGGGTAATAACCTATAAAGGGAAACCAATTAGAATCACCTCAGATTTCTCAGCAGAGACAATCAAAGCAAGAAGAGTCTGGAATGATGTATGCCATGCCCTAAAAACAAACAACTATCAACCAAGAATACTGTACCAACATAAACTCTCCTTCATAACTGAAGGCCAAATAAAAACCTTCCACAGCAAAGAAAAATTGAAACAATACATCTCCAACAAACCAGCCCTACAAAAGATTCTTAAAGATGTCCTACACATAGAAAACCAACAAGACCACAATAAAGGCCAACAAACTGCACCGAAACTGAGAATCCAAGAACCATAGGAAGAACCCAGTTTTCGCAGCCCCCAAGAAGGTAGATAACATGGCAGGAACTCCCAAATACCTCTCAGTCCTATCTCTTAACGTTAACGGACTGAACTCTCCAATTAAGCGACATAGACTGTCTAGTTGGATTAAAAAACAAGACCCCTCTATCTGCTGCCTGCGGGAGTCACATCTTGCCCGTAAAAACAAACACATTTTCAATGTTAAAGGCTGGAACAAAATGTACCAAGCAAACGGCCCTCATAAACAGGCGGGAGTTGCAATCCTAATATCAGATAAAATAGACTTCAAATTAAAAATCGTGAGAAGAGATAAAGAAGGTTGCTACATACTAATTAAAGGATCTCTCCTTCAGGGGGATATTACAATTCTAAATATCTATTTGCCAAACAATGGAGCACCCAAATTGATCAAAGAAACACTACCTTCCCTCAAATCCCATATAGATCCAAAGACATTAATTGTTGGGGATTTTAACACACCACTCTCCCCACTAGACAGATCAACTCGGCAAAAACTCAACAGAGAAGCCGCAGATCTAAACAGCTGCATAGATCAACTAGACTTAACAGACATCTACCGAACATTTCACCCAGCAGCATCAGAATACACGTTCTTCTCAGCAGCACATGGAACGTTTTCTAAAATAGACCACATTCTAGGCCACAAAGCAAACTTGTCTAAATTCAGAAACATTGAAGTTATACCTTGCATTCTCTCTGACCACAAGGGAATAAAATTAGAACTCAACACCAAAAGCCACCAAAGAAAGTCCGGTATCACATGGAGGCTGAACAACACACTGCTGAATCAAGAGTGCGTCATGGAAGAGATTAGAAAGGAAATTCAAATGTTCATGCTATTCAACAAAAATGAACACACAAATTACCAGCTCCTCTGGGACACAGCAAAGGCAGTACTCAGAGGCAAGTTTATAGCTCTGAGCTCCTACATCAACAAATTGGAGAGATCTGAAACTAACAATTTAATGATACATCTAAACCTCCTTGAAAAAGAGCAGCAAGATAAACCCCAATCCAGTAGACGGAAAGAAATAATCAAAATTAAATCAGAATTAAATGAATTAGAATCCAAAAAAACTATAGAAAGAATCAACAAAACAAAGAGTTGGTTCTTCGAAAAACTTAACAAAATTGACAGCCCCTTAGCAAATCTTATCAGAAAAAGAAGAGAACACACCCAAATTAATAAACTCAGAGATGAGAATGGAAATATCACCACGGAAACAACCAAGAATCAGAACATTATAAGGGAATACTTCTCAAAACTTTATGCTAATAAGATTGAGAACTTGACAGAAATGGACCTCTTCCTAGCAAATATTGACATGCCAAAACTAAACCAAGGTGAGTTAAACTATCTTAACAGACCCATATCAAGCACTGAAATAGAAACAGCAATAAGAGACCTCCCAGCTAAGAAAAGTCCAGGACCAGATGGTTTTACAGCGGAATTTTACAAGACCTTCAAAGCAGAGCTCACACCAATTCTCCTCCAACTCATCAATGAAATTGAAAGAGAAAGCTCACTACCGAACACATTCTATGAAGCCATCATAACCCTCATCCCAAAACCGGGCAGGGACTCATCAAAGAAAGAGAACTATAGACCCATTTCTTTGATGAAAATTGATGCAAAACTTCTCAACAAAATTTTGGCCAATCGACTTCAACAATTCATCCAAAAAATCATACACCACGATCAAACAGGATTCATTTCAGGGATGCAAAGCTCGTTCAATATACGCAAATCAATTAATATTATTCATCACATCAACAGAAGCAAAACAAGAACCACACGGTTATCTCAATAGACGCAGAAAAAGCATTTGACAAGATCCAACACCTCTATATGATGAAGGTTTTGGAAAAATTAGGAATCCATGGAACATTCCTCAATACAATAAAGGCTGTATATGACAAACCTACAGCCAGCATTATACTCAATGGTGAAAAAATAAAGCCATTTCCTCTTAACTCAGGAACAAGACAAGGATGCCCACTCTCTCCAATTCTCTTCAATCTAGTATTAGAATGCCTAGCTACAGCAATAAGACAAGATGCAGACATAAAGGGGATCCAAATAGGGAAAGAAGAAATAAAACTCTCCCTCTTTGCAGATGACATTATCTTGTATTTAAAGAATCCCATAGACTCCACTCCCAAAGTACTCAAGCTGATTCAAAACTTTGGCAAAGTAGCAGGTTATAAAATTAACCCCCAAAAATCAATGGCTTTTTTGTATTCCAACAATGAGAAAAGTGTGGCTGAAATTAGGAAAGCAACTCCATTTGTAATAGCCCCACAAAAAATAAAATACCTAGGAATTAACTAAAGAAGTGAAGGACCTCTATGATGAAAACTTTAAAATCTTGAAAAAGGAAATCAACACAGAACTTAAAAAATGGCAAAACCTCCCATGCTCCTGGATTGGCAAGATTAACATCGTGAAAATGGCAATACTTCCCAAGGCTATCTACAAATTCAACGCAATACCTATCAAAATTCCACCCTCATTCTTCAAGGAAATAGAAGAGGCAATCCAAAAATTCATATGGAACAATAAAAGACCCCGAATAGCAAAAACACTCCTCAACGGAAAGAACACTGCTGGAGTAATATCAATACCAAATTTCAAACTTTACTATAAAGCCATAGTAATCAAAACAGCTTGGTATTGGCATAAGAACAGACCTCAGGACCAATGGAATAGAATTGAAAACCCAGAAATGAACCTACAGACCTATAGCCATCTAATCTTTGATAAGGAAGCTAAAACAATAGAATGGAAGAAAGACAGCCTCTTCTGTAAATGGTGCTGGCAAAATTGGTTAACTACTTGTAGAAAGCTAAAGCTAGATCCTTATATATCACCCTGCACCAGAATCAACTCCACATGGATCAAAGACCTTGAACTCAAAGCAGACACTCTGAAAACATTACAGGATGGAATAGGAGAAACCCTAGGTCTCCTTGGCTCAGGCCGAAATTTTCTGAATAGAGACCTGGAAACACAACAAATCAAAGAAAGGTTGGACAAATGGGATTGCATAAGGTTGCAGAGCTTCTGCAAGGCAAATGACATAGCTAGCAAGATCAATAGAAAGCCCACGGATTGGGAGAAGATCTTTACTAGCCATACAAAGGACAAGGGTCTCATATCTAAAATATACTTGGAACTCAAAAAATTAAACCACCCAAAACAAATCCTCAAAGAAACAACTGCCCAATAAATAAGTGGGCAAAAGACAAAGAGAAACTTCTCTGAAGAAGAAAGAAGGATGGCCAATAGACACATGAAGAAATGTTCAATATCCCTAGCTATAAAAGAAATGCAAATCAAAACAACATTGAGATATCACCTCACTCCAGTTAGAACAGCAAAAATCAAGAACTCTAACAACAACAGATGCTGGAGAGGATGTGGACAGAAAGGAACCTTACTTCATTGTTGGTGGGAATGTAAACTTGTTCAACCACTTTGGAAAGCAGTATGGAGGTTCCTCAAAAGACTTCACATAGATCTCCCCTATGACCCAGCAATCCCACTTTTGGGCATTTACCCAAATGTATACAAACAAGACACTAAAGCTACCAGCACAACTATGTTTATTGCAGCATTATTTACCATAGCTAAGATATGGAACCAACCCAGATGCCCCTCAGTAGATGAATGGATCAAGAAAATGTGGTATATATACACAATGGAATTCTATGCCTCCATCAGAAAGAATGACATTTCCCCATTTGTTAGGAAATGGAAAGGCTTGGAAAAAATTATATTAAGTGAAGTAAGCCAGGCCCAAAGAAACATAGGTCCCATGGTTTCCCTTATTTGCAATATCTAGTATAGGTATGAGTCAAGCGGAAAAGGTCAGATAATGTGATGTTAGGAAAACGAACCCTTAAATATGTATTTTAATGTTTTCGTTTCTTTCATGCATGTGTTTCTAACGCATTTATGAGATTATTTCTTTATTGCTTTGTATGTCCCTCCCCCACAGTGTAACCCCCGCTTTCACTTTATTTGATGTCAGTATAACATGTGGAGGAGATGGAGACAAACAAGTCATTTAAGGATTCAGGTGCGCCTGTTGCAACAAGGAGAATTACAAAATGTCATGTCAAATCAAGCTTTACAATGTCGGTGTGGGGGGGGGAGGGGGGTATGATTGGGTGGGGGGGAGGGGGGAGGCTGGGAAGGGATGTGAAGGGTAAACAAAGGAGGAGGCTGCAATGCTTGGTAAGAAATGTATGCATTATCCTGCCAATGTAATTGTAACCCCTCTGTACAGTATGTTCTCAAATAAAATAAAATTAAATTAAAAAAAAAAGATTAGTGTGAGGGTCAGGGTTAGGTAGAGTGTTGGGGTTAGGGTGGGGGTTAGGGTTAGGGTTAGGTTTAGTCTGAGGGTTAGTGTTAGTATTAGTGTTAGAGTTAGGGTTAGGGTGAGCATGAGTGATAGGGTTAGTTTTAGGGTTAGGTTTAGGGTTATTGTTAGGGTTAGGGTAAGTTTTAGGTTGAGGTTTAGGGTGAGGTTTAGTGTGAGGGTGAGGTTTAGGGTGAGGGTAAGGGTTCGGGTTTGAGTGAGGGTTAGTGTTAGGGTTAGGGTTAGGGTGAAGGTGAAGGTTAGGATTAGTATTACGGTGAGGGTGAGGGTTAGGGTTAGGGTTACGATTAGGGTTAGTGTTAGCCTTAGGCTGAGGGTGAGGGTGAGGGTGAGGGATATGGTTAGAGTTGGGGTGAGGGTTAGGGTTAGGTTTAGTGTGATAATGAGGGTGAGAGTTAGGGTTAGGATTAGTGTTAGGGTTAGGGTTAAGCTGAGGGTGAGGGTGAGTGTAAGGGTGAGGTTTAGGCTTAGCATTATGGTGAGGGTTAGGTTTAGGGTTTTGCGTAGGGTGAGGGTGAGGATTAGCGTGAGGATTAGCGTGAGGGTGAGAGTGAGGGTTATTTTGTGGGTAAGGGTTAGGTTTAGGGTTAGGGTTAATGTCCCGGAGAGTTTTAGGGTGAGGGTGAGGGTTAGGGTGAAAGTGAGGGTTAGGGTTTGGGTGAGGATTAGGTTTAGGGTGAGGGTTAGGGTGAGGGTGAGGGTTAGGGTGAGGGTGAGGGTTAGGGTTAGGGTGAGGGTGAGGATTAGTGTTAGGGTTAGGGTGAGGGGTAGGGTGAGGGGTAGGGATAGGGTTAGTGTGAAAATTAGGTTTAGTGTGTGGGTTAGGGTTAGGGTTAGGATTAGGGTGAGGGTAAGTGTTAGGGTGATGGATATTGTGAAGCTGAGGGGTAGGGTTAGCGTTAGGGTTAGGGTGAGGTTGAGTGTGAGGGTTAGGTTGAGGGTTAGGCTTATTGTTAGGTTTAGGGTGAGGGTAAGTGTTAGGGTGAAAGTGAGGGTTACGGTTAGGTGAGCGTTAGGGTTAGGGTTTGGGTGAGGGTGAGGTTTAGGGTGATGTTTAGGGTGAGGGTGAGTATTAGGGTGCAGGTGAGGGTTCATTTGAGGGTGAGGGTTATGTTGTGGGCGAGGGTTAGGTTTAGAGTGAGGGTTAGGGTGAGGTTGAGGGTTAGGGTGAGGGTGAGGTTTAGGGTTAAGGTTAGGGTTAGGGTGAGGGCTAGGGTTTGGGTTAGGGTGAGGGTTATCTTGAGTGGTTCGGTTAGGGTTAGGGTGAGGGTTAAGGTTAGGGTGAGGGTTAGGTTTAGTGTGAGGGTTAGGGTTAGGATTAGGGTTAGGTTCAGGGTAAGCGTAAATTTGAGGGTTGTGTGAGGGGGAGGGTTAGGTTTATGGTTAGGGTGAGTGTTAGGGTTTGGTTTAGGGTTAGGGCTAGGCTTAGGGTGAGGGCTAGGTTGAGGGTGAGGGTTAGGTTTAGGGTTAGGGTTAGTTTGAGGGCTAGATTAAAGATGAGGGTTAGGGTTAGGGTGACGGTAACAGTTAGGGTGAGGGTGAGGGTTAGGCTTAGGCTTAGGATTAGGTTGAGGGTGAGGGTGTGTGTTAGGGTTAGGGTGAGGGTTATGGTTAGGGTTGGCTGAGGATTAGGGTGAGGGGTAGGTTTAGGGTTAGGCTGAAGTTTAGGGTTAGGGTGATGTTTAGGGTGAGGGTGAGTACTAGGGTGAGGGTGAGGGTTCGATTGAGGGTGAGTGTTAGGGTGTGGGTAAGTGTTAGGTTTAGGGTGAGGGTTAGAGTGACGGTGAGGTTTAGAGTTAGGTTTAGGGTTAGGGTGAGGTTAGCGTTAGGGTTAGGATTAGGGTTTGTGTGAGGGTTAGGGTTAAGTTTTAGTGTTAGGGTGAGGGTTAGGGTTAGGGTGAGGATAAGGGTGAGTATGAGGGTTAGGGTGAGGATGAGTCTTAGTGTTAGAGATAGGGTGAAGTTTAGGGTTAATGTTATTTTTACAGTGAGGGTTAGGGTGAGGGGTAGGTTTAGGGTTAGGTTGAAGGTTAGAGTTAGTGTGAGGGTTGGGGTTAGGTTTAGGGTTAGGGTGAAGTTAAGGTTTAGGGTGAGGGTTAGGATGAGGGTGAGGGTTAGGGGTAGGGTTAGGGTGAGGGTTAGGGGGAGGGTGCGGGTTAAGTTTAGGGTGAGGTTTAGGGTTAGGTTTAGGGTGAGGGTGAGGGTGAGGGTTAGGGCTAGGATTAGTGTTAGGGTTCGGGTTAGGCTGAGGGTGAGGTGGAGGCTGAGGGTGATGGTTAGGGTTAGGGTTAATGTTAGGGTTAGAGTGAGGTTACATTTAGCATGAGGCTTAGGGTTAGGGTTAGGGTTAGGGTGAGGATAAGGGTTAGGGTGGGTTTAGGGTGAGGGTGAGGGTTAGGGTTAGGGTTAGGGTGAGGGTGACAGTTAGGGTTAGGGTTAGGTTAGGGTGAGGGTGAGAGTGAGGGTGATGGTTAGGGTTAGGCTTAGGCTTAAGTTTAGGGTGAGGGTGAGGGATAAGGTTAGGTTTAGGATAAGGGTTAGGGTGAGGGTGACGTTGAGGTTTAGGTTTAGGGTTACAGTTAGGCTGAGGCATAGGGTGAGGGGTAGGGTTAGGGTTAGGGTGAGGGTGAGGGTTAGGGTGATGTTTAGGGTAAGGCTGAGTATTAGTGGGAGGGAGAGGGTTCGTTTGAGCGTGAGTGTTAGGGTGTGGGTGAGGGTTAGGGTTAGGGTGAGGGTTAGGCTGAGGTTTAGTGTTAGTGTATGGGTTAGGGTTAGGGTGAGGGATTGGGTTAGGGTTAGAGTTAGGGTGAGGGTTTAGGGTTAGGCTTAGATATAGGGTGAGGGTTAGGATTAGGGTGTAGTTTAGGGTTAGGGTGAGGGTTAGCGTTAGTGTGAGGGTTAGTGTGAGAGTGAGGTTTAGGGTTACCATGAGTGTTAGGGTGAGGGTTAGGGTGAGGGTGAGGGTTATGTTTAGGGTAAGGGTTAGGTTTAGGGTTGAGGGTTAGGGTTAGGGTTAGTGTGAGTGTTAGGGTTAGGGTGAGAGTGAGGTTTAGGGAAAGGGTTAGGTTTAGGGTGAGGGTGAGGGTTAGGCTGAAAGTAAGTTTTAGGGTGAGGGTTAGGGTTAGGGAGAGGGTGAGGGTTAGGGTAAGGGAGAGGGTGAGTGTTAGGGATAGGTTTAGGATTAGGGTTAGGTTGAGGTTGAGGTTTAGGGTTAGTGTTAGGGTGAGGGTGAGGGTTAGTGTGAGGGTTAATGTTAGGGTTAGTGTTAGAGTTAGGCTGAGGGTTAGGGTGTGGGTGAGGGTTAGGGTTAGGGTTAGGTTTACAGTGAAGCTAAGTTTTACGGTGAGGATTAGGGTGAGGGTGAGTGTTATGGTTAGCATGAGGCTTCGGGTGTGGATTAGGGTGAGGTTAGGGTGAGGGTTAGGGTTAGCATGAGGGTTAGGTTTAGGGTTAGGGTGAGGATTTGGGTTAGGGTTAGGGTTAGGGTAAAGGTGAGTGTCAGGGTTAGGCAGAGGGTGAGAGTGAGGGTTAGGGTTAGGGTTAGGGTTAGGGTGAGGGTGAGGGTGAGGGTTAGGATTAGGGTTAGGGTTAGAGTTTGGCTGAGATTGAGGGTGACGGTGAGGGTGACGTTTAGGATTAGGGTAAAGGTGAGGGTTAGGGTTAGTGTGAGGGTTAGGGTGAGGGTGACGTTAAGGATTAGGGTGAGGGTTAGGGTGAAGGTGAGGGTTAAGTTAGGGTTAGGATGAGGATTAGTTTGAGGGTTAGGGTTAGGCTTAGATTTAGGGTGAGGGTTAGGGTGAGGGTGTGGGTTAGGGTTAGAGTGAGGGTTATGGTTAGGGTAAGGGTTAGGGTGAGAGTGAGGTTTAGGGTTACCATGAGTGTTAGGTGAGGGTTATGGTTAGGGTTATGTTTAGGATTATGGTGAGGGTTAGGTTTAGGGTTAGGGTGGTGGTTAGGGTTAGGGTTAGGGTTAGGGTGACCGTTAGAGTTAGGCTGTGGTTTAGGGTTAGGATTAGGTTGAGGGTGAGCGTGTGCATTACGGTTAGGGTGAGGTTTATGGATAGGGTTAGGGTGAGGAATTGGGTGAGGGGTAGGTTTAGGGTTAGGCTGCAGTTTAGGGTTAGGGTGATGTTTAGGGTGAGGGTGAGTATTAAGGTGAGGGTTAGTGTTAGGGTTAGCATTAGGGTTAGGTGGTGGTTTAGGGTGAGGTTTAGGGTTAGTGTGAGGGTTAGGGTTAAGGTTAGGATGAGGGTTAGATTTAGGGTGAGGGTGAGGGTTAGGGTAAGGGTGAGTGTTAGGGATAGGGTTAGGTTTAGGGTGAGGGTGAGGGTGAGGATTAGGGATAGGGTTGGTTTAGGGTGAGGTTGAGGGTTAGGGTGAGAGTAAGGTTTAGGGTGAGGGTTAGGGTTACGGTTAAAGTGAGGGTTAGGGATAGGGTTAGGATTAGGGTTAGGGTTAGGTTGAGGGTTAGGGTTACGGTGAGGGTGAGGGTTAGCGTGAGGCTTAGGGTTAGGATTAGGGTTAGGGTGAGGGTGAGGGTATGGGTTAGGGTGAGTGTTAGGGTGAGTGTGAGGGCTAGGGTTAGGCTTAGGATTAGGATTAGGTTGAGGGTGAGGGTGTGGGTTAGGGTTAGTGTGAGGGTTTTGGTTAGGTTTAGGGTGAGGGTTAGGGTGACAGTGAGGTTTAGGTTGAGGGTGAGGTTTAGGATCAGGATTAGGGTTAGGGTGACAGTTAGGGTTAGGGTGAGGATAAGGGTTAGGGTGAGTTGTAGGGTTAGGTTTAGGGTTAGGGTGAGGTTAAGGGTTAGAGTGAGGTTTAATTTAGGTTTAGGGTTAGGTTTAGGATTAGGGTTAGGGTTAGTGTTAGGCTAAGGGTGAGGGTGATATTGAGGGTTAGGGTTAGGGTTAGGGTTTAGGGTGAGGGCTAGGTTCAGGGTGAGGGTTAGGGTTAGGGTGAGGGCTAGGTTAAAGGTGAGGGTTAGGGTTAGGGTGAGGGCTAGGTTAAAGGTGAGGGTTAGGGTTATGGTGAGGGTAAGTGTTAGGGTGAGGATTAGGGTGAGGGTGAGGGTTAGGGTTATGGTTAGGTTGAAGTTGAGGGTGAGGGTGTCTGTTAGGGTTAGGGTGAGTGTTATGGTTAGGGTTAGGATGAAGATTCGGGTGAGGGGTAGGTTTAGGGTTAGGCTGAAGGTTAGGGTTAGGGTGATATTTAGGGTGAGGGTGAGTATTAGGGTGAGGGTGAGTGTTCGATTTAGGGTGAGGGTTAGGGTGTGGGTAAGTGTTAGGTTTAGGGTGAGGGTTAGGATGACGGTGAGGTTTAGGGTGAGGATGAGGTTTAGGGTTAGTTTTAGGGTTAGGTTGAGGGTTAGGTTTAGGGTGAGGGTGAGGGTGAGGATTAGGGATAGGGTTGGTTTAGGGTGAGGATAAGGGTTGGGTGAGGAATAGGGTTAGGGTTAGGGTTAGGGTTAGTGTGATGGTAAGGGTTATAGTGTGGGTTAGGGTTAGTTTTAGGGTTAGGTTTAGGATTAGGGTTAGGGTTATGTTAGGCTAAGGGTGAGGGTGAGAGTGAGGGTTAGGGTTAGGGTTAGGGTTAAGGTGAGGGGTAAATTGAGGGTGAGGGTTAAGGTTAGTGTTAGGGTTAGGGTGACGGCTAGGTTGAGGGTGAGCGTTAGGGTTAGGGTGAGGGTTGGGGTTAAGATGATGGTTAGGGTTAGGGTTAGGATTAGGGTTAGTGTTAGGGTGATGTTTAGGGTTAGAGTGAGGGTTAGGTTGTGGGTTCGGGTTCAGGTCACAGTGAGAGTTAAGTTGTGTGTGTGGGTTAGGTTTAGGGTGAGGTTAAGGGTGAGTGTGAGGGTTAGGTTGCGGGTTAGGCTTAGGGTTAGAGTTAGGGTGAAGGTTAGGTTTAGGGTTAGGTTTAGGGTGAGGGTTAGGGTGAGGGGTAGGTTTAGGGTAAGGGTGAGGATTAGGGTTAGTGTGAGGGTTAGGGTTAGGGTTATTGTTAGGGTGAGGGTAACGGTTAGGGTAAGGGTTAGGGTGAGGGTGAGGGTTAGGGTTAGGGTTAGGGTGAGGGTTTGGGTGAGGGTGAGGGTTAAGGTTAGGTTGAGTGTTAGGGTTAGGTTTAGGGTAAGGGTGAGGGTGAGGGTTAGGGTTCAGATTAGTGTTAGGGTTTGTGTTCATCTGAGGGTGAGGGTGAGGGTGAGGGTGATGGTTAGTGTTACAGTTAGGTTTGGGGTTAGGTTTAGGTTGAGGATAAGGGTTAGTGTTTGGGGTAGGGTGAGGGTGAGATTTAGGGTTAGGGTTAGGGTGAGGGTTAGGGTTAGGGTGAGGTTGAGGGTTAGGTTTAGTTTTAGGGGTAGGTTGAGATTGAGGGTGAGGGTTAGGTTTCGGTTTAGGCTTAAGGTTATGGTGAGGGTGAGGGTGAGGGTTAGGTTTAGGATAAGTGTTAGAGTTAGGGTTAGGCTTAGGGTAAGGATAAAGGTGAGGGTGAGGGTTAGGGTGAGGGTTAGGGTTAAGGTGATGGTTAGGGTTAGTGTTAGGGTTAGTGTGAGGGTGAGTGTGAGGTTTAGGTTTAGGTTTAGAGTTAGGGTGAGGCTTAGGGTGAGGGTTAGGGTAAGGGTTAAGGTGAGGGTGAGGGTTAGGTTTAGGTTTAGCGTGAGGGTGAGGGTTAGGTTAATGGTTAGGGTTAGGGATAGGATGAGTGTTATGGTGAGGGGTAGGGTTAGTGTTAGGCTGAGGGTTAGGGTTAGAGTGATGTTTAGGATGAGGCTGAGTATTAGGGTGAGGGTGAGGGTGAGGGTTCGGTTGAACATGACGGTTAGGGTGTGGGTGAGGATTAGGGTTAGGATGAGGGTTAGGGTGACAGTGAGGGTTAGGGTGAGGGTGAGGGTTGGGGTTAGGTTTAGGGTTAGGGTGAGGGTGAGGGTTAGGCTGAGGTTTAGGGTTAGGGTGAGGGTTAGTGTTAGGGTGAGGGATAGGTTTAGGGTTAGGGTTAGGGTGAGGGTGAGGGTGAGGGTTAGGCTGAGGTTTAGGGTTAGGGTGAGGGTTAGTGTTAGGGTGAGGGATAGGTTTAGGTTTAGGGTTAGGGTGAGGGTGAGGGTGAGGGTGTGGGTTAGGTTTAGTGTGAGTGTTAGGGTTAAGGTGAGGGTTAGGGTGAGATTGAGGTTTAGGGTTACTGTTAGTTCTAGCGTGAGGGTGAGGGTGAGTGTGAGGATTAGGGTTAGGGTTAGGGATAGGGATACTGTGAGCTCTAGGGTGAGGGGTAGGATCAGGGTTAGGCTGAGGGTTAGGGTTAGGGTGAGGTTTAGGGTGAGGCTGAGTATTAGGGGGAGGGAGATGGTTCGGTTGAGCATGAGGGTTAGGGTGTGAGTGAGGGTTAGGGTGTGGGTGAGGGTTAGGCTGACGATGAGTGTTAGGGTGAGGGAGAGGGTTAGGGTTAGGTTTAGGATTAGGGTGAGGGTGAGGGTTAGGCTGAGGTTTAGGGTTAGTGTGAGGGTTAGGTTTAGGGTGAGGGTTAGGGTTAGGGTGAGGGTTAGGGTGAGGGTTAGGCTTAGGCTTAGACTTAGGGTGAGGGTTAGGGTGAGGATGTGGGTTAGAGTTAGGGTTAGGGTTAGGGTGAGGGTTTGGGTGAGATTGAGGTTTAGGGTTACCATGAGTTTTAGGGTGAGGGTTAGGGTGAGGCTGAGGTTTATGTTTAGGGTTAGGGTTAGGATTAGTGTTGAGGGTTAGGGTTAGTTTTAGTGTGGGAGTTAGGGTTAGGATTCGCTTGAGGGTGAGGGTGTGGGTTAAAGTTAGGGTGAGGGTTAGGGTTAGGGTTAGGATGAGGGTTAGGGTTAGGTTAGGGTTAGGTTGAAGGGTAGGGTGAGGGTTAGGGTTAGCATTAGGGTTAGGGTGAGTTTTAGGGTGAGGGTTAGAGTTAGGTGAGATTTAGGGTGTGGGTAACAGTTAGGTTTAGGTTTAGGATTAGGGTGAGGGTGAGGGTGAGGGTTAGGGTGAGGGTGAGGGTGTGGGTGAGGATTAGGTTGAGGATTAGGATTAGGGTTAGGGTTAGGCTGAGTGTGAGCTAAGGGTGAGGGTGAGAGTTAGGTTTAGGGTTAAAGTGAGGCTTAGGTTTAGTGTGAGAATTAGAGTGAGGGTGAGGTTAAGGGTTAGGGTGAGGTTTAGGTTTAGGGTTTGGGTTAGGGTTAGGGTGAGGATGAGGGTTAGGGTTAGGGTTAGGGTTAGGGTTGGGTTATTGTTAGGGTTATGGTTATTGTTAGGTTGAGGGTTAGGGTGAGGGTTAGGGTGAGGGTGAGGGTTAGGTTTAGTGTTATGGTGAGGGTTAGGGTGAAGATGAGAGTTAGGCTGAGGGTGCATGTGAGGGTGAGATTGATGGTGAGGGTGAGGGTTAGGGTTAGGGTTAGGGTGAGGGTTAGGTTTAGGGTGAGGTTTAGGGTTAGGGTTAGGTTTAGGTTGAGGGTGAGGGTTTGGCTGAGGGTGAGGGTGAGGGTGAGGGTTAGGGTTAGGGTGAGGGTTAAAGTTAATGTGAGAGTTAGTGTTAATGTTACGGTTAGGGTTAGTGTGATCATGAGTGTTAGGTTGAGGGTTAGGATTAGTGTGAGAATTAGAGTTAGGGTTAGGTTTAGGGTTAAGATGAGGGCAAAGCTTAGGGTGAGGTTTAGGGTGAGGGTTAGGGTTAGGGTTAGGTTTAGGATTAGGGTGAGTGTCAGGGTTAGGGTGAGCATTACGGTTAGGGTGAGGGTTAGGTTTAGCATTAGTGTTAGGATAAGGCTGAGGGTGTGGGTGAAGGTGAGGGTGAGGGTTACTTTTAGGGTGGGGGTTAGGGTTAGGTTTCCAGTTAGGGTTTGGCTTAGGGTTAGTGTTAGGGTGATGGGTAGGGTTAGGATTAGGGTTAGGGTGTGGGTTAGGGTTACGGTGAGAGTTAGACTTAGGGTTACTGTGAGGGTTAGTGGTTGGGTGATGTTTAGAATGAGGGTGAGGGTTAGGGTGAGGGTAAGGGTTCGGGTTAGAGTGAGGGTTAGTGTTAGTGTTAGGGTGAGGTTGAGGGTTATGGTTATGGTTAGGGTGAGGGTTAGGTTAAGTGTCAGGTTTAGGGTGAGAGTGAGAGAAAGGGTAAGGCTGAAGGTTCGGATAAGGGTGGGAGTTAGGGTTAGGGTTAGGATTAGGGTGAGGTTAGGGTGAGGGTTAGGGTTAGGGTTAGGTTTAGTTTGAGGGTTGGGGTTAGGGTTAGTGTTTGTGTGAGGTGTAGGGTTAGGGTTATGGTGAGGGTTAGGTTTTGTGTGAGGGTTAGGATTAGGGTGAGGGTGAGGGTGAGGGTTATGGTGAGAGAGAGAGTTAGGGATAGCATTAGGATGAGGGTGAGGTTTAGGTTGAGGGTTAAGTTTAGGGTTACAGTTAGGGTTAGGGTGAGAGTGAGGGTTGGAGTTAGGATTAGGGTTAGGGTTAGGGAAAGGCTGAGGGTGAGCGTGAAGTTGTGGGTTATGGTTAGGGTGAGGGTAAGGGTTAGGGTGAGGTTTTGGGTGAGGGTGAGTGTTAGGGTTAGGGTTAGGGTGAATGGTAGGGTGAGGGTGAGGGTAAGGGTTAGGGTTAGGGTTAGGGTGAGGTTTTGGGTTAGTGTCAGGTTTGCGGTTAGAGTTAGGGTTAGGGTGATGGTTAGGGTGAGGTTTTGGGTTAGGGTTTGGGTTAGCATTAAGCTGAGGGGAAGGGTTATAGTGAGGGTTAGGGTGAGGTTGAGGGTTAGGGTTAGGGTTAGGATTAGGGTGATGGTCAGTGTTAGGGTGAGGGTGAGGGTTAGGGTTAGGGTTAGGGTTAGGCTGATTGTGTGAGTGAAGTTGAGGGTGCGGGATAAGTTTAGGGTGAGGGTTAGGGTTAGGTTTCTGGTTAGGGTTAGGGTTAGGGTTAGGGTGAGTGGTAGGGTTAGGGTCAGGGTAAGGGTGAGGGGTAGTGTTACGGTGAGTGTTAGAGTTAGGGTTAGGGTGATGTTTAGGATGAGTGTGAGGGTTAGGGTTAGGGTAAAAGGGTTCAGGTTTGAGTGAAGGTTAGTGTTAGGGATATGGTGAGGTTGAGGGTGAGGTTTAGGGTTACGGTTAGGGTTAGGGTGAGGGTGAGGGTGAGGGTTAGTGTTAGGATAAGGGTTAGGGTTTGGTTTAGTGTGAGGGTGAGGGTGAGGGTGAGGGTTAGGGTTAGGATTAGGGTTAGGGTTAGGGTTAGGCTGAAGGTGAGGGTGAGGTTAAGGGTGAGGTTTAGTTTAGGGTGAGGTTTAGGCTTAGCATTAGGTTGAGGGTTAGGTTTAGGGTGTTGTGTAAGGAAAGGGTGAGGATTAGGGTGAGGTTTAGGGTGAGGGTGAGAGTGAGAGTTAGTTTGTGGGTAAGGGTTATGTTTAGGTTTAGGGTTATGGTCACGGAGAGGTTTGGGGTGCGGGTGAGGGTTAGGGTAATGGTTAGAGTTAGGGTGAGGTTTAGGGTGACGGTGAGGTGTAGAATGGAGGTTAGGATTAGTGTGAGGGTTAGGGTTAGGGTTAGGGTGATGGTTAGGCATAGGGTGCTGTTTAGGGTGAGGGTGAGGGTTAGGGTGAAGGTGAGGGTTAAAGTGTGGGTGATGGTTAGATTTAGGGTGAGGGATAGGGTGACGGTGAGGTTAAGAGTGAAGGTTAGGATTAGTGTGAGGGTTAAGTTTAGGGTTAGGGTGAGGGTTGGGCATATGGTGATGTTTAGAGTGAGGGTGAGGGTTATGGTGAAGGTGAGGTTTAGGGTGTGGGTGCGGTTTAGTTTTAGGGTGAGGGTTTGGGTGACGGTGAAGGTTAGGATGAGGGTGAGGGTTAGGGTTCGGGTTAGGATGAGGATTAGGGTTAGGGTTAGGGTTAGGGTTAGGGTGAGGTTTAGGCTGAGGGGTCGGGTTAGGGTTAGTGTGAGGGTTAGGTTTAGTGAGTGGGTTAGGGTTAGGGTTAGGATTAGGGTGAGGGTTTGGGATTGGGTGAGGGTTAACTTCAGGGGTAGAGTTAGGATTAGGGTGAGGGTTAGGGTTAGGGTGAGGGTTAGGTTTAGTTTGAGGGTTAGGGTTAGGGTTAGAGTTAGGTTGAGGGTAAGCGTTAGGGTGAAGGTTAGGTTTAGGGTTAGGGTGAGGGTTAGGGTGATGTTTAGGGTGAGGGTTAGGGTGATAATGAGAGGTAGGCTGAGGGTGAATGTGAGGGTGAGGGTGATGTGAGGGTGGGAGTTAGGGTGAGAGTGAGGTTTAGGGTTAGGGTTAGGGTTAGGGTGAAGATGAGGGTTAGGTTGAGGGTTAGTGTTAGGGTTAGGGTTAGTGTTAGGTTGAGAGTTAGGGTTAGGGTTAGGGTTATGGTTAGGGTTAGGATTAGGGTGAGGGTTAGGTTTAGGGTGAGGGTTTGGGTTAGCGTTAGGGTGAAGGTTAGGGTGAGGGTTAGTGTGAGGGTTAGGGTTAGGGTTAGCGTGAAGGATAGTGTTAGGGTTAGGTTTAGGGTTAGGGTGAGGGAGATATTTAGTGTTAGATTTAGGCTTAGGGTTAGGGTTAGACTGAGACTGAGTTTTTTTTTAATTTTATTTTATTTGAGAACATACTGTACAGAGGGGCTACAATTACATGGGCAGGATAATGCATACATTTCTTACCAAGCATTGCAGCCTCCTCCTTTGTTTACCCTTCAACTCCCTTCCCAGCCTACCCCCTCCCCCCACCCAATTATACCCCCCTCCCCCCCCCCCACACCGACATTGTAAAGTTGGTTTTGACATGACATTTTGTACTTCTCATTGTTGCAACAGGTCCACCTGAATCCTTAAACGACTTTTTGTCCCCATCTCCTCCACATGTTATACTGACATCAAATATAGTGAAAGCGGGGGTTACACTGTGGGGGAGGGACATACAAAGCAACAAAGAAATAATCTTATAAATGCGTTAGAAACACATGCATGAAAGAAACGAAAACATTAAAATGCATATTTAAGGGTGAGGGTTAGGGTGAGGGTTAGGGTAAGGGTTAGCGTAAGTATGAGGTTTAGGGTGAGGGTGAGAGTAAGGGTTAGGGTGAAGGTTCCGGTAAGGGTGGGAGTTAGGATTAGGGTTAGGATTAGGGTGAGGTTAGAGTGAGTGTTAGGGTTAGGGTTAGGGTTAGTTTGAGGGTTAGGGTTAGGGTTAGTTTGAGGGTTAGGTTTAGGGTTAGTGTTTGGGTGAGGTGTAGGGTTAGGGTTAGGGTGAGGGTTAGGTTTTGTGTGAGGGTTAGGGTTAGGGTGAGGGTGAGGGTGAGGGTTATGGTGAGAGAGAGGGTTAGGGTTAGCATGAGGGTGAGGGTGAGGTCTAGGTTGAGGGTTAGGTTTAGGGTTACGGTTAGGGTTAGGGTGAGAGTGAGGGTTGGAGTTAGGATTAGGGTAAGGGTTAGGGTAAGGCTGAGGGTGAGGGTCAGGGTGTGGGTTATGGTTAGGGTGAGGGTAAGGGTTAGGGTGAGGTTTAGGGTGAGGGTGAGGGTTAAGGTTAGGGTTAGGGTGAATGGTAGGGTGAGGGTTAGGGTTAGGTTTAGGGTGAGGTTTTGGGTTAGGATCAGGGTTACGGTTATGGTTAGTGTTAGGGTGATGGTTAGGGTGAGGTTGAGGGTTAGGGTTAGGGTTAGGGTTAAGGTGAGGGTAAGGGTTAGGGTGAGGGTGAGGATTAGGGTTAGGGTTAGGATTAGGGTGATGGTCCGGGTTAGGTTGAGGGTTCGGGTTCGGGTTCGGGTTCGCGTTAGGTGTGAGTAAAGTTGAGGGTGCGGGTTAAGTTTAGGGTGAGGGTTGGGGTTAGGTTTCCGGTTAGGGTTAGGGTTAGGGTTAGGGTGAGGGGTAGGTTTAGGGTTAGAGTAAGGGTGAGGGTTAGGGTTTCGGTGAGTGTTGGAGTTAGGGGTAGGTTGAAGGTTAGTTGTAGGGTGATTTTTAGGATGAGTGTGAGGGTTAGGGTTAGGGTAAGGGTTCGGGTTTGAATGAGGGTTAGTGTTAGGGATAGGGTGAGGGTGAGGGTGAGGTTTAGGGTTACGGTTAGGATTAGGGTGAGGGTGAGGGTGAGGGTTAGGGTTAGGATTAGGGTTAGGTTTAGACTTAGGCTGAGGGAGAGGGTAGGGTGAGGGTGATGGTTAGGGTTAGGGTGAGGGTTAGGGTTAGCTTTAGTGTGAGGGTGAGGGTGAGTGTTAGGGATAGGGTTAGGGTTAGGTTAGGCTGAAGGTGAGGGTGAGGGTAAGGGTGAGGTTTAGTTTAGGGTGAGGTTTAGGCTTAGCATTAGGGTGAGGGTTAGGTTTAAGTTGTGGTGTAGGGTAAGGGTGAGGATTAGGGTGAGGTTTAAGGTGAGGGTGAGAGTGAGGGTTAGTTTGTGGGTAAGTGTTAGGTTTAGGGTTATGGTCATGGAGACTTTTGGGGTGCAGGTGAGGGTTAGGGTAAGGGTTAGAGTTCGGGTGAGGGTTAGGGTGACGCTGAGGTTTAGAGTGAAGGTTAGGATTAGTGTGAGGGTAAAGTTTAGGGTGAGGGTGAGGGTTAGGCATTTGGTGATGTTTAGAGTGAGGGTGAGGGTTAGGGTGAAGGTGAGGGTTAGGGTGTGGGTGAGGGTTAGGTTTAGGTTGAGGGTTTGGGTGACTGTGAAGCTTAGGGTGAGGGTGAGGATTAGGGCTAGGGTTAGGGCTAGGGTGAGGATTAGGTTAGGGTTAGGGTTAGGGTGAGGTATAGGGTGAGGGGTAGGGTTAGGGTTAGGGTTAGGGTTAGGTTTAGTGAGTGGGTTAGGGTTAGGGTTAGGAATAGGGTGAGGATACTTGTTATGGTGATGGATAGTGTGAGGGTTAGGGTTAGGGTTATTGTTAAGGTTAGGGTGAGGGTTAGGGTGAAGGTGAGGGTTAGGGTTAGATTGAGGGTTAGTGTTAGGGTTTGGGTGAGGGTTAGGTTTAGGGTGATGTTTAGGGTGAGGGTGAATATTAGGGCGAGGGTGAGGTTTCGGTTGAGGGTGAGGGTTAGGGTGTGGGTGAGTGTTAGGGTTAGAATGACGGTTAGGGTGACGTTGAGGGGTAGGGTTAGGGTGAGGTTTAGGGTTAGGGTTAGGGTGAGGGTTATGGTTTGGATTAGGGTGAGGGTTATCTTCAGGGTTAAGGTGAGGGTTAGGGTTAGGCTTAGGGTGAGGGTGAGGGTTAGGGTTAGGGTTAGGGTTAGCATGATGTATAGGGTTAGGGTTAGGTTTAGGTTTAGGGTGAGGGAGATGTTTAAGGTTAGATTTAGGCTTAGGGTTAGGGTTAGACTGAGAGTGAGGGTGAGGGTGAGGGTTAGGTTTAGGGTTAGGGTGAGGGTTAGGGTAAGTGTGAGGTGTACTGTGAGGGTGAGAGTAAGGGTTAGGGTGAGGGTTTGGGTGAGGGTGAGGATTAGGGTTAGGGTTAGGTTTAGTGTGAGGGTTAGGGTTAGGGTTAGGGTTAGTGTTAGGGTGAGGGGTAGGGTTAGGGTTAGGGTGAGGGTTAGGGTTAGGGTGAGAGTGAGGGTTAGTATTAGCATGAGGTTTAGGGTGAGGTTTAGGATGAGAGTTAGGTTTAGAGTTAGGGATAGGTTTAGTGTGAGGGTGAGGGTTGGGGTTAGGATTAGGGGTAGGGGTAGGGTTAGCTTGAGGGTGAGGTTGAGGGTGTGGGTTATGGTTAATGTGATGGTAAGTGTTAGGGTGAGTGTGAGGGTTAGGGTTAGGGATAGGTTTAGGGTGAAGTTTAGGTGTGGGTTTGAGTGAGGGTTAGTGTTAGGCTTAGGGTGAGGGTTTGGGTTAGGGTCAGGGTTACGTTTAGGGTTAGGGTTAGGGTGATGGTTAGGGTGAAGGTGAGGGTTAGGGTTAGGGTTAGTGTTAGGGTGAGGTTAAGGGTTAGAATGAGGGTTAGGGTGAAGGTGAGGGTTAGGGTTAGCCTTAGGGTTAGGGTGAGTGTTAAGTTGAGGGTAAGGGTTAGGGTTAGGTGAGGGTTAGGGTTAGGGTGAGGGTTAGGATTAGGGTTATGTTGAGGGTTAGGATTAGTGTTAGGGTTAGGGTTAGGATTATTGTTAGGGTTAGGGTTAGGGTGAGGGTGAGGGTGAGGGTTAGGATGAGGTTTAGGGTTAGGGTTTGGGTGAGGATGAGGGTTAGGGTTAGGATTAGGGTTAGGATTAGGGTTAGGCTGAGGTGAGGGTGTGGGTGAGTGTTAGCATTAGGGTGAGGGTTAGGGTGAGGGTTAGGGTTAGGTTTAGGGTTAGGATTAGGGTTATGGTGAGGATTAGGGTGTGGGTGAGGATTAGAGTTAGGGTGAGGGTTAGGGTGATGTTTAGGGTTAGGGTTAGGGTTAGTTATAAGTTGAGGGTTATGGTTATGGTTAGGGTTAGGGTTAGGTTTTGTGTGAGGGTTAGGATTAGGGTGAGGGTGAGGGTGAGGGTTATGGTGAGATTTAGGATTACGGTTAGTGTAAGGTTTAGGGTGAGGTTTAGCCTGAGGGTTAGGTTTAGGGTTAGCGTTAGGTTTAGGGTGAGGTTGAGGTTTGGGGTTAGGATTAGGGTTAGGGTTAGCCTGAAGGTGAGTGTGAGGGTGTGGGTAATGCTTCCGGTGAGGGTAAGGGTTAGGTTGAGGGATAGGGTTAGGGTGAGGGTTAGGGTTCGGGATAGGATTAGGGTCAAGTTTAGGGTGTGGGTTAGGGCGGGGGTTAGTTTTAGGATTAGGGTGATGGTTTTGGTTAGGATCCGGGTTACGGATATCGTTAGGGTTAGGGTGATGGTTAGGGTGAGGGTGAGGTTTAGGGTTAGGGTTAGGGTTAGGTTGAGGTTAAGGGTTAGAGTGAGGGTTAGGGTGAAGGTGAGGGTTAGGGTTAGCCTTACGGTTTGGGTGAGGGTTAACTTGAGGGTAATGGTTAGGTTTATGTGAGGGTTAGGGTTAGGGTGAAGGTTAGATATACTTTAGGTTTAGGGTGAGGGTGAGGGTTAGGGTGCAGGTGAGGGTGAGGGTGAGGGTGAGGATTAGAGTGAAGATTAGGATTAGGGTTAGGGTTAGGATGAGTGTGAGGTAAGGGTGAGGGTGAGATTTAGGGTTAGGGTTAGGATGAGGATGAGGGTTAGGGTTAGGATTAGGATTAGGGTTAGGGTTATTGTTACAGTTAGGGCTAGTGTTAGGTTTAGGGTAAGGGTGAGGGTGAGGGTTAGGGTGAGGATGAGGGTTAGGGTTAGGATTAGGTTAGGGTTAGGGTTAAGCTGAGGGTGAGGGTGAGTGTGAGGTGTTAGGTTGAATGTGAGGGTTAGGTTTAGGGTTAGGGTTAAGGTGACGAAGAGCTTTAGGGTGCGGGTGAGGGTTAGGGTAAGGGTTAGGGTTAGGGTGAGGGTTAGGGTGAGAGTGAGGGTAAGAGTGAAGTTTAGGGTTAGTTTAAGTGTTAGGGTTAGGGTGAGGGTTAGCGTTAGGTTTAGGTTTAGGTTGAGGGATAGAGTTAGGGTTAGGGTTAGGGTTAGTGTGAGGGTGAGGGTTAGGGTGAGAGTGAGGGTTAGGGTTAGCGTCAGTGTTAGGATACGTTTTAGGATGAGGGTTAGGGTTAGGGTTAGGATTAAGATTATGTTGAGGGTTAGGGTGTGGGTGAGGGTTAGAGTTAGGGTGAGGTTTAGGGTGAGGTTTAGGGTTAGGGTTAGGGTTAGGTTTAGGTTGAGGGATAGGGTTAGGGTGAGGGTGAGGGTTAGGTTTTGTGTGAGGGTTAGGGTTAGGGTTAGGGTGAAGGTGAGGTTTAGGGTGACATTGAGGGTTAGGGTTAGCGTGAGTGTTACGGTGAGGTTTAGGATCAGGGTTAGGTTTAGGGTTAGGCTTAGGGTTAGGTTTAGGGTGAGGGTGAGGGTTGGGGTTAGGGTTAGGGTGAAGGATATGGTGAGGGTTAGGGTGAGGGTGATGGTGAGGGTTAGGTTTAGAGTGACGGTTAGGGTTAGTGTGAGGTTTCGGGTGATGTTGAGGGTAAAGGTTTGGGTGAGGGTTAGGGTTAGGGTGAGGGTGAGGGTTAGGCTGGGGGTGAATGTGAAGTTGAGGTTGAGGGTGAGGGTTAGGGTTAGGGTTAGGGTTAGTGTGAGAGTTAGA
Source organism: Dipodomys merriami (assembly GCF_024711535.1). Lineage (NCBI taxonomy): Eukaryota > Metazoa > Chordata > Mammalia > Rodentia > Heteromyidae > Dipodomys > Dipodomys merriami. The sequence continues at coordinate 766,817 of NW_027202715.1, forward strand.
ATTAGGGTTAAGGTTAAGTTTAGGCTGAGGGAAATGGTTAGGTTAGGGTTAGGGGTAGGTGGAGGGTTTGGTTTAGGGTTACGATTAGGATTGTGTGAGGGTGAGGGTTAGGGTTAGGCTTAGTGTTAGGGTTAGGGTGAGGGTTAGGGTTAGGGTTAGGGTAAGGTTGAGTATGAAGTTGAGGGTTAGGGTGAGGGTTACGGTTTAGGGTTAGGGTGAGGGTGAGGTTGAGGGTTAGGGTTAGGATTAGGGTTAGGTTTGGGGTTAGGTTGACGGTGAGTTTGAGGGTGAGCGTGAGCATTAGGGTTAGGGTTGAGTTTAGGGTGAGGGCTAGGGTGAGATTGAGGGTGAGGGTTTCAGTTGGGTAAGGTTTAGGGTTTTTTTAGGGTGAGGATTCGGGTGAGGGTGAGGTTTAGGGTGAGGGTTAGGGTTACGGTGAGGGGTAGAGTTAGGGTTAGGGTGAGGATTAGTCTTAGGGTGATGTTTATGTCGAAGGTGAGGGTAAGGGTTCAGGTTCGAGTGAGGGTTAGTGTTAGGGTTAGGGTGAGGGTGATGGTGAGGGTTAGGTTTAGGGTTAGGGTGAGTGTGAGTGTGAGGGTGAGAGTGAGGGTGAGGGTTAGGGTGAGGGTGAGGGTTAGGGTTTGGGTTAGAGTGAGGATGAGGGTTAGGCTGAGGTTGAATATGAGGGTGAGGATGAGGGTGAGTGTTAGTGTTAGGGTTAGGGTGAGTTTTAGGGTTAGTGTGAGAGTTAGAGTTAGGGTTAGGGTTAAGGTTCGGCTGAGGGTAAGGGTTAGGGGGAGGGTTAGGAGGAGGAGAAGGGTTTGGTTTAGGGTTAGGGTTAGGATTAGAGTGAGGGTGAGGGTTAGGGTTATGGTAAGTGTTAGGGTTAGGTGAGCTTTAGGGTTAGCGTTAGGTTAAGTTTGAGTGTGAAGTTGAGGGTTAGGGTGAGAGTTACGGTTAAGGTTAGGCTGAGGCTGAGTTTCAGGGTTAGGGTTAGGATTAGGGTTAGGGTTGTGGTTATGCTGAGGGTGAGTTTGAGGGTGAAGGTGAGCGTTTGGGTTAGGGTTAGGGTTCAGGGTGAGGGCTAGTGTGAGGGTGATGGTGAGGTTTTTCATTAGGTAAAGTTTAGGGTTGGGGTTAGGGTGTGGATTCGGGTAAGGGTGAGGTTTAGGGTGAGGATTAGAGTTATGGTGAGGGTTAGAGTTAGGTTTAGCGTGAAGGTAAGTGTTAGGGTGATGTTTAGGGTGAGGGTGAGGGTGAGGGTGAGGGTTAGGGTGAGGTTTAGGCTTAGCGTTATGGTGAGGGTTAGGTTTAGGGTGATGTGTAGGATGAGGGTGAGGGTTAGGGTGAGGGTGAGAGTGAGGGTTAGATTGAGGGTGAGGGTTAGGTTTAGGGTTAGGGTTAAGGTGACGGAGAGGTTTAGGGTGCAGGTGAGGGTTAGGGTAAGGGTTAGGTTTAGGGTGAGGTTTAGGGTGAGGGTGAGGGTTAGAGTGAAGTTTAGGGTTAGTTTGAGGGTTAGGATTGGGGTGAGGTTTAGGGTGAGGCTTAGGGTTAGGGTTAGGGTTAGGTTGAGATTTAGGGTTAGGATTAGGGTTAGGGTGAGGGTGAGGGGTAGGGTTAAGGTTAGGGTGAGGGTTAGGTTTTGTGTGAGGGTTAGGGTTAGGGTGAGCGTGAGGGCTAGGGTGAGAGTGAGGGTTAGGGTTAGGGTTAGCGTGAGTGTTAGGATAAGGTTTAGGGTGAGGGTTAGGTTTAGGGTTAGGTCTAGGATTAGGGTGCGGTTGAGGGTTGGGTTAGGATTAGGGTTAAGGTTAGGTTGAGGGTGAGGGTGAAGGTCAGGGTGTGGGTTAGGGTTAGGGTGAGGGTAATGGTTAGAGTGAGGGTTAGGGTGAGGGTTAGAGTGAGGGTTAGAGTGAGGGTGAGGGTTAGGTTTAGGGTGAAGTGTAAGTGAGGGTAAGGGTGAGGGTTAGTGTTAGGGATAGGGATAGGGTGAGGGTTTGGGTTAGGGTCAGGGTCAGGGTCAGGGTTAGGGTTAGGGTGAGGGTTAGGGTGAGTGTGAGGGTTAGGGTTAGAGTTAGGGTGAGTTTAAGTGTTAGGGTTAGGGTGGGGGTTAGGGTGAGGGTTAGGTGAGGGTTAAGTTTAGGATGAGGGTTAGGTTTAGGGTTATGGATAGGGTGGGATGAGGATGAGGATTAGGGTGAGGGTGAGGGTGAGGATTTGAGTGAGGATTAGGATTAGGGTTAGGGTTAGGCTGAGGGTGAGGTAAGGGTGAGGGTGAGAGTTAGGGTTAGGTTTAGAGTCAGGCTTAGGGTTAGTGTGATGGTTAGAGTGAGGGTGAGGGTAAGGGTTAGGGTGAGGGTTAGGGTGAGGGTTAGGGTTAGGGTTAGGGTTAGAGTTAGCCTGAGGGTGACGGTAAAGGTGAGGATGAGGGTTAGGGTTAGGGTTAGGGTTAGTGTGAGGATAAGGGTTAGGATTAGGGTGAAGGTGAGGGTTTGGGTGAGGTTTAGGGTGAGGGTGAGGGTTAGGGTTAGGGTTAGTAATAGGGTTAGGTTTAGGGTTAGGGTGAGGGTTACGGTTGGGGTGAGGGTTAGAGTGAGAGTGAGCTTGATGGTTAGGGTTTTGGTTAGGGTATGTGTTAGGGTTAGGTTGAGGGTTAGGGTTAGGCTTAGGCTTAGGGTGAGGTTGAGGATTAGGGTGAGGTTTAGGGTTAGGGTTAGGGTGAGGGTGAGGTTTAACATTAGGATTAGGTTTAGGTTTTGGGTTACGCTGTGGTTGAGGGTGAGGGTTAGGGTTATGGTAAGGGTTAGGATTAGGTTTAGGGTTAGGGTGAGGGTTAGGGTGAGGGGTACGTTTAGGGATAGTTTTAGGGTTAGGGTTATTGTTAGGTTTAGGGTCAGGGTGAGAGTCAGGTTGAGGGTGAGGATGAGGGTGAGGGTTAGGGTTAGGTTTAGTGTGAGGGTGAGGGTGAAGGTTAGCCTTAGGATTAGGGTAAGGGTTAGGGTGAGGGTTAGGGTTAGTGTGAGGGTTAGGGTTAGGGTTAGGGTGAGGATAAGGGTTAATGTGACAATTAGAGTTAGGGTAAAGTTTAGGGTTAGGGTTAGGGTTAGGTTTAGGGTCATTTTTATGTTTGGGTTTAGGTTTAGGGTTAGGGTTAGGGTGAAGGTGAGGGTGAGGGTTAGCATTAGGGTTACGGTGAGGGTGAGGTTTAGGGTTAGGTTTAGGGTGAGGGCTAGGGTGAGGGTGATGGTTAGGGTTAGGGTTAGGATTAGGGTGAAGGTTAGGTGTAGTTTGAGGTTTAGGTTCAGGTTAGGGTGAGGGTAAGGGTTAGGGTGAGGGTTAGGGTGAGGTTGAGGTTTAGGGTTAGGGTTAGCATTAGGGTGAGGGTGAGGGTTAGGGTTAGGGTTATGATTAGGTTTATGGTGAGGGCTAGGGTAAGGGTGAGGGTTAGGTTTAGGTTTAGCGTTAGGGTGAGGGTTAGGTTTAGGTTTAGGTTGAGGGTTTGGGTGAGGGCAGGTTTAGGGTTAGGATGAGGGTTAGGTTTATTGTGAGGGTTAGTGTTAGGGTTAGGGTTAGAGTTATTGTGAGATTAACGGTTAGGGTGAGGGTTAGGATGAGCGTGAGTGTTAGGGTTAGGATTAGGTTTAGGGTTAGTGTTAGGCTGAGGGTGAGTGTGAGGGTTAGGGTTAGGTTTAGGATTAGGCTGAGGACTAGAGTGAGGATGAGTGTTAGGGTGAGGTTGAGGGTGAGGGTTAGGCTTAGGGTGAGGTTTAGGGTTAGAGTTAGGCTTAGGATTAGGGTGAGGGTTTGGGTGAGGGTTAGGTTTAGGGTGAGGTTTAGGGATAGGGTGAAGGTTAGGTTTAGGGGTAGTGTTAGAATTAGGATGCAGGTGAGGGTAAGGATTAGTATAAATGTTCAGGTTAGGTTTTGGCTGAGGGTGAGGGTGAGGGTGAGGTTGAGGGTTAGGGTGAATGTGAGGGCTAGGTGTATGTTTAGGGTTAGGGTGAGTGTTAGAGTTAGGGTTAGCCTTAGGTTTAGGATGAGCGTGAGGGTGAGGGGTAGGGTTAGGATTATGGTGATTGTTAGGCATAGTTTGAGGGTGAGGGTTTCAGATAGGGTTAAGGTTAGTTTAAGGATTAGGTTGAAGGTTAGGGTTAGGTTTAGGGTTAGGTGAGGGTTAGGGCGAGGTTTAGGGTTGGAATTAGAGTGAGGGTTTAAGGTTAGGGTGATGTTGAGGGTCAGAGTGAGGGTTAGGGTGAGAGTGAGTGTTAGGGTTAGGATTAGGTTTAGGGTTAGTGTTAGGCTGAGGGTGAGGGTGAGGGTTAGGGTTGGGGTTAGGATTAGGCTGAGGACTAGGGTGAGGATGAGTGTTAGGGTGAGGGTAAGGGTTAGGCTTAGGGTGAGGTTTAGGGTTAGAGTTAGGCTTAGGATTAGGGTGAGGGTTTGGGTGAGGGTTAGGTTTAGGGTGAGGTTTAGGGTTAGCGTTAGGGTGAAGGTGAGGGATAGGGTGAGGGTTAGGTTTAGGGGTAATGTTAGAATTAGGATGCAGGTGAGGTTAAGGATTAGGATAAGTGTTCAGGTTAGGTTTAGGCTGAGGGTGAGGGTTAGGGTGAGGTTGAGGGTTAGGGTGAATGTGAGGGCTAGGTGTATGTTTAGGGTTAGGGTGAGTGTTAGAGTTAGAGTTAGCCTTAGGTTTAGGATGAGCGTTAGGGTGAGGGGTAGGGTTAGGGTTATGGTGATTGTTAGGCATAGTTTGAGGGTGAGGGTTTCAGATAGGGTTAAGGTTAGTTTAAGGATTAGGTTGAAGGTTAGGGTTAGGTTTAGGGTTAGGTGAGGGTTAGGGCGAGGTTTAGGGTTGGAATTAGAGTGAGGGTTTAAGGTTAGGGTGATGTTTAGGGTGAGAGTGAGGGTTAGGGTGAGAGTGAGTGTTAGGGTTAGGATTAGGTTTAGGGTTAGTGTTAGGCTGAGGGTGAGGGTGAGGGTTAGGGTTAGGGTTAGGATTAGGCTGAGGACTAGGGTGAGGATGAGTGTTAGGGTGAGGGTGAGGGTTAGGCTTAGGGTGAGGTTTAGGGTTAGAGTTAGGCTTAGGATTAGGGTGAGGGTTTGGGTGAGGGTTAGGTTTAGGGTGAGGTTTAGGGTTAGCGTTAGGGTGAAGGTGAGGGATAGGGTGAGGGTTAGGTTTAGGGGTAGTGTTAGAATTAGGATGCAGGTGAGGTTAAGGATTAGCATAAGTGTTCAGGTTAGGTTTAGGCTGAGGGTGAGGGTGAGGGTGAGGTTGAGGGTTAGGGTGAATGTGAGGGCTAGGTGTATGTTTAGGGTTAGGGTGAGTGTTAGAGTTAGGTATAGCCATAGGTTTAGGATGAGCGTTAGGGTGAGGGGTAGGGTTAGGGTTATGGTGATTGTTAGGCATAGTTTGAGGGTGAGGGTTTCAGATAGGGTTAAGGTTAGTTTAAGGATTAGGTTGAAGGTTAGGGTTAGGTTTAGGGTTAGGTTAGGGTTAGGGGGAGGGTTAGGGTTGGAGTTAGAGTGAGGGTTTAAGGTTAGGGTGATGTTTAGGGTGAGAGTGAGGGTTAGGGTGAGAGTGAGGGGTCGGGTGAGGGTGATGGTTAGGGTATGGGTGAGGGTTAGGGTTAGGGTGAGGGTTAGGGTGACAGTGAGGGTAAGGGTTAGGGTGAGGTTTAGAGTTAGGGTTAGCATTAGCGTGAGGGTTAGGTTTAGGGTTAGGGTGAGGGTTAGGGTTAGAGTTAGGGTTAGTGTGAGGATAAGGGTTAGGATTAGGGTTAGGATTAGGGTGAAGGTGATGGTTTGCGTAAGGTTTAGGGTGAGGGTGAGGGTTAGGGTTAGGGATAGCAATATGGTTAGGGTTAGGTTTAGGGTGAGGGTTAGGTTTAGGTTTAGGGTTAGTGTGAGAGTGAGCTTGATTGTTAGGGTTAGGGTTAAGGTAATGGTTAGGGTTAGGTTGAGGGTTAGGGTTAGGGTTAGGGTTAAGGTGAGGTTGAGGGTTAGGGTGAGGTTTAGGGTTAGGGTTAGGGTTAGAGATAGGGTGAGTTTGAGGCTTAAGGTTAGGTTTAGGGTTAGGTTTTGCTTTAGGGTGAGGGTGAGGGTTAGGGTGAGGGGTACGGTTAGGGTTAGGTTTAGGGTTAGGGTGAAGGTTAGGTGTAGTTTGAGGGTTAGGTTAGGGTTAGGGTGAGGGTAAGGGTTAGGGTGAGGGTTAGGGTGAGGTTGAGTGTTAGGGTTAGGGTTAGGGTTAGGGTGAGGGTTACGGTTAGTGTTAGTGTTAGTGTGAGAATAAGGGTTAGGATTAGGGTTAGGATTAGGGTGAAGGTGAGGGTTTGGGTGAGGTTTAGTGTGAGGGTGAGGGTTAGGGTTAGGGTTAGCAATAGGGTTAGTGTTAGGGTTAGGGTGAGGGTTAGGGTTAGGTTTAGGGTTAGGGTGAGAGTGAGCTTGATGGTTAGGGTTAGGGTTAGGGTAAGGTTTAGGGTTAGGTTGAGGTTTAGGGTTAGGGTTAAGGTTAGGGTGAGGTTGAGGATTAGGGTGAGGTTTAGGGTTAGGGTTAGGGTTAGGGTTAGTGTGAGTGTGAGGTTTAGGGATAGGGTTAGTGTTTGGTTAAAAGTTAGGTTGAGGGTTAGTGTTAAGGTTAGGGTTAGGGTGAGGATTAGGGTGAGGGTTAGCGTTAGGGTTAGGGTTAGGGTGAGGGTTAGGATGAGGTTGTGGTTTAGGGTTAGAGTTAGGTTTACGGTGAGGATAAGGGTTAGTGTGAGGTTTAGGGTTAGGGTTAGGGTCCGGATTAGGGTGAAGGTAACGGGTAGGGTGAGGTTCAGGGTGAGGGTGAGGTTTAGGGTGAAAGTTAGGGTTATGGTGAAGGTTAGGGATAGGGTTAGGGTCAGGGTGACGGTGAGCGTGAGGGTGAGGGTTAGGGTTAGGTTTAGGTTTAGGGTTATGTTAAGGCTGAGTGTGAGGGTGAGTGTGAGGGTGAGGGTTACGGTTAGGGTTGGGTTAGGGTGAGGGTTAGTGTTAGGGTTACAGTTAGGGTTAGGGTGAGGGTAAAGAGAGGGTTACGTTTAGGATGAGTGTTAGGGTTAGGGTTAGGCTTAGGGTGGGTTTTAGTGTAGGGGTGAGGGTTAGGGTGAAGGTTAGTGTAAGATTCAGTGTGAGGGTTTAAGGTTAGGGTGATGTTTAGGGTGAGGGTGAGGGTTAGGGTGAGAGTGAGGGGTTGGGTGAGGGTGAGGGTTAAGGTTGTGGGTGAGGGTTAGGTTAGGCTGAGGGTTAGGTTGACAGGGAGGGTAAGTGTTAAGGTGAGGTTTAGGGTTAGGATTAGCGTTAGCATGAGGGTTAGGTTTAGGGTTAGGGTTAAGTTGAGGGTGAGGGTGAGGGTTAGGGTTAGGGTTAGCATTATGGTTACAGTGAGGGTCAGGTTTAGGCTTGGGTTTAGGGTGAGGGCTAGGGTGAGAATGAGGGTTAGAGTTAGGGTTAGGGTTAGGGTGAAGGTTAGGTGTAGTTTGAGGGTTAGGTTAGGGTTAGGGTGAGGGTAAGGGTTAGGGTGAGGGTTAGGGTGAGGTTGAGGGTTAGGGTTAGGGTTAGGATTAGGGTGAGGGTGGGGGTTAGGGTTAGGGTTAGGGTTATGATTAGGTTTAGCGTGAGGGCTAGGGTAAGGGTGAGGGTTAGGGTTAGGGTGAGGATTAGGTTTAGGTTTAGGTTGAGGGTAAGGGTGAGGGGCAGGTTTAGGGTTAGGATGAGGGTTAGGTTTATTGTGAGGCTTAGGTTTAGGGTTAGGGTTATGGTGAGGTTTAGGGTGAGGGATAGGATGAGAGTGAGGGTCAGGGTTAGGATTAGGGTTAGGGTTAGGGTTATGCTGAGGGTGAGGGTGAGGGTTAGGGTTAGGGTTAGGTTTAGGCTGAGGACTAGGGTGAGGGTTAGGGTTAGGGTGAGGTTTAGGGTTAGAGTTAGGTTTAGGATTAGGGTGAGGGTTTGGGTGAGGGTTAGGATTAGGGTGAGGTTTAGGGTAGCATTAGGGTGAGGGTGAGGGATAGGGTGAGGTTTAGGTTTAGGGGTAGTGTTAGAATTAGGATGCAGGTGAGGGTAAGGATTAGGATAAGTGTTCAGGTTAGGTTTAGGCTGAGGGTAAGGGTGAGGGTGAGGTTGAGGGTTAGGGTGAATGTGAGGGCTAGGTGTATGTTTAGGGTTAGGGTGAGTGTTAGAGTTAGGGTTAGCCTTAGGTTTAGGATGAGCGTTAGGGTGAGGGGTAGGGTTAGGGTTATGGTGATTGTTAGGCATAGTTTGAGGGTGAGGGTTTCAGATAGGGTTAAGGTTAGTTTAAGGATTAGGTAGAAGGTTAAGGTTAGGTTTAGGGTTAGGTTAGGGTTAGGGTGAGGGTTTAAAGTTAGGGTGATGTTTAGGGTGAGAGTGAGGGTTAGGGTGAGAGTGAGCGGTCGGGTGAGGGTGATGGTTAGGGTATGGGTGAGGGTTAGGGTGACAATGAGGGTTAGGGTGACAGTGAGGGTAAGGGTTAGGGTGAGGTTTAGGGTTAGGGTTAGCATTGGCGTGAGGGTTAGGTTTAGGGTTAGGGTGAGGGTTAGGGTTAGAGTTAGGGTTAGTGTGAGGATAAGGGTTAGGATTAGGGTTAGGATTAGGGTGAAGGTGAGGGTTTGGGTGAGGTTTAGGGTGAGGGTGAGGGTTAGCGTTAGGGTATTGGTTAGGGTTTCTGTTAGGGTTAGGGTGAGAGTGAGGTTGAGAGTTAGAGTTAGGTTTAATGTGAGGTTGAGGGTGAGTGTTAGAGTTAGGATTAGGGTTAGGATTAGGCTGAGGTTGTTGTTGAGGTTCAGGGTGAGAATGAGGGTGAGGTTTAGGTTTAGGGTTAGGTTTAGTGTGAGGATTAAGGTTTGTGTGAGGTTTAGGTTTAGGGTTAGGGTGAGGATAAGGGTTAATGTGAGGGTTAGGTTTAGGGTTAGGTTTAGGGTTAGGGTTAGGGTTAAGGTGAGGGTGAGCGTTAGGGTTAGGGTTAGGGTTAGGGTTAGCATTAGGTTTACGGTGAGGGTGAGGTTTAGGGTGAGGGTTAGGGTTAGGGTTAGCAATAGGGTTAGTGTTAGGGTTAGGGTGAGGGTTAAGGTGAAGGTTAGGTGTAGTTCGAGGGTTAGGTTAGGGTTAGGGTGAGGGTAAGGGTTAGGGTGAGTGTTAGGGTTAGGTTGAGGGTTAGGGTTAGGTTTAGGATTAGGGTGAGGGTGAGGGTTAGGGTTATGGTAAGGGTTAGGATTAGTTTTAGGGTTTAGGGTGAGGGGTACGGTTAGGGTTATGTTTAGGTTTTGGGTTATTGTTAGGTTTAGGGTCAGGGTGAGAGTGAGGTTGAGGGTGAGGGTGCGGGTTCATGTTAGGGTTAGGATTAGTGTTAGGGTTAGGGTGAGGGTTAGGGTTAGTGTGAGGGTTAGGTTTAGGGTTAGGGTGAGGATAAATGTTAGTGTGAGGGTAAGTGTGAGGGTGAATGTTAGGGTTAGGGTTAGGGTTAGGATTAGGTTGAGGGTGAGGGTGAGGGTTAGGATTAGGGTGAGGGTTAGGGTTAGGGTGTTGTTTAGGGTTAGTGTTAGGGTTAGGGTGAGAGTGAGGGTGAGAGTGAGGGTGAGGTTTAGGTTTAGAGTTAGGTTTAGTGTGAGGATTAGGATTTGTGTGAGGTTTATTTTTAGGGTTAGGTTGAGGATAAGGGGTAATGTGAGGGTTAGGTTTAGGGTGAGGTTTAGGGTTAGGGTTAGAGTTAGGGTTAGGTTTAGGGTCATTGTTAGCTTTGGGTTTAGGTTTAGGGTTAGTGTTTGGGTTAAGGTGAGGGTGAGGGTTAGGGGTAGGGGTAGGGTTAGTGTTAGGGTTAGGGTTAGCATTAGGTTTAAGGTGAGGGTGAGGTTTAGGGTTAGGTTTAGGGTGAGGGCTAGAGTGAGGGTGAAGGTTAGGTTTAGGCTTAGGGTTAGTGTGAAGGTTAGGTGTAGTTTGAGAGTTAGGTTAGGGTTAGGGTGAGGGTAAGGGTTAGGGTGAGTGTTAGGGTGAGGTTGAGGGTTAGGGTTAGGGTTAGGATTAGGGTGAGGGTGAGGATTAGGGTTATGGTAAGGGTTAGGATTAGGTTTAGGGTTAGCGTGAGGTTTAGGGCGAGGGGTTCGGTTAGGGTTAGGTTTAGGGTTTGGATTATTGTTAGGTTTGAGTTTAGGTTTAGGGTTAGGGTTAGGGTTAAGGTTAGGGTGAGGGTTAGGGGTAGGGGTAGGGTTAGGGTTAGGGTTAGGTTTAGGTTTAAGGTCATTGTTAGGTTTGGGTTTAGGTTTAGGGTTAGGGTTAGGGTTAAGGTGAGGGTGAGTTTAGGGTTAGGGGTAGGGTTAGGGTTAGGGTTAGGGTTAGGTTTAGCATTAGGTTTACGGTGAGTGTGAGGTTTAGGGATAGGTTTATCGTGAGGGCTCGGGTGAGGGTTAGGGTTAGGGTTAGGGTTAGGGTGAAGGTTAGGTCTAGTTTGAGGTTTAGGTTAGTGTTAGGGTGAGGGTAAGGGTTAGGGTGAGTGTTAGGGTGAGGTTGAGGGTTAGGGTTAGGGTTAGGATTAGGGTGAGGGTGAGGGTTAGGGTTAGGGTTAGGATTAGGTTTAGGGTGAGGGCTAGGGTGAGGGTGCGTGTTTGGGTTAGGGTTAGGGTTAGGGCGAGGATTAGGTGTAGGTTTAGGTTGAGGGTACGTGTGAGGGGCAGGTTTAGGGTTAGGATGAGGGTTAGGTTTATTGTGAGGGTTAGGGTTAGGGTTAGGGTTAGGGTGAGGGTAAGAGTTAGGGTGAGGGTTAGGATGAGGGTGAGGTTTAGGGTTAGGATTAGGGTGAATGGTAGGGTGAGGGTTAGGGTTAGGGTTAGGGTGAGGGTGAGGTTGAGGGTTAGGGTTAGGGTTGGGATTAGGCTGAGGACTATGCTGAGGATGAGATTTAGTGTGAGGGTTAGGGTTAGGGTGAGGTTTAAGGTTAGAGTTAGGCTTATGGTTAGGGTGAGGGTTTCACTGAGGGTTAGGGTTAGGGTGAGGTTTAGGGTTAGCGTTAGAGTGAGGGCGAGGGTTAGGTTTAGGGGTATTGTTAGAATTAGGATGCCGGTGAGGGTAAGGATTAGGATAAGTGTTAGGGTTTGGGTTAGGCTGAGAGGGAGGGGGAGGGGGAGGGTTAGGGTTAGGTGTAGGGTTAGGGTTAGGGTGAGTGTTAGATGTAGGGTTAGGGTTAGGTTTAGGATGAGCATTAGGTTGAGGCGTAGGGTTAGGATTACGGTGAGGGTTAGGGATAGTTTGAGGGTGAGGGTTACAGATAGGGTTAGGGTTAGGTTAAGTGTTAGGTTGAAGGTTAGTGTTAGTGTTAGGGTCAGGTGAGGGTTAGGGTGAAGCTTAGGATTAGAATTAGGGTGACGGTTTAAGGTTAGGGTGATGTTTAGGGTGAGGGTGAGGGTTAGGGTGAGAGTGAGAGGTCGGGTGAGGGTGAGGGTTAGGGTGTGGTTGAGGGTTAGGGTTAGGGTGAGGGTTAGGGTGACAGTGAGGGTAAGGGTTAGGGTGAGGTTTAGGGTTAGGGTAGCATTAGCGTGAGGGTTAGGGTTAGGGTTAGTGTGAGGATAAGAGTTAGGATTAGGGTTACGATTAGTGTGAAGGTGAGGGTTTGGTTGAGGTTTAGGGTGAAGGTGAGGGTTATGGTTAGGGTTAGCAATATAGTTAGGGCTAGGGTTAGGGTGAGGTTTAGGTTTACCTTTAGGGTTAGGGTGAGAGTGAGCTTGATGGTTAGGGTTAGGGTTAGGGTAAGGGTTAGGGTGAGGTTGAGGGTTAGGGTTAGGGTTAGGGTGAGGTTGAGAGTTAGGGTGAGGTTTAGGGATAGGGTTAGGGTTAGGCTGAGGGTGAGGTTTAAGGTTAGGATTAGGGTTAGGTTTTGGCTTAGGCTGTGGGTGAGGGTGAGGTTTTGGGTTATGGTAAGGGCTAGGATTAGGTTTAGGGTTAGGGTGAGGTTTAGGGTGAGGGGTACGTTTACAGTTAAGTTTGGTTTAGGGTTATTGTTAGGTTTAGGGTCAGGGTGAGAGTGAGGTTGAGGTTGATGGTGAGGGTTAGGGTTAGGGTTAGGTATAGTGTGAGGTTGAGGGTGAGGGTTAGGATTAGTGTGAGGGTTAGGGTTAAGGTTAGGGTGATTGTAAGGGTTAGTGTGAGGGTTAGTGTGAGGGTGAGGGTTAGGGTTAGGGTTCGGTTTAGGATTAGGTTGAGGGTGAGGGTGAGGGTTAGGATTAGGGTGAGGGTTAGGGTTAGGGTGTTGGTTAGGGTTAGTCTTAGGGTTAGGGTGAGAGTGAGGGTGAGTGTTAGGGTTAGGTTTTGTATGAGGGTGAGGGTGAGGGTTAGGATTAGGTTTAGGGTTAGGTTTAGGCTGAGGTTGTTGGTGAGGGTGAGGGTTTTGGTGAGGGTGAGGTTTAGGTTTAGGGTTAGGTTTAGTTTGAGGGTTAGGGTTAGTGTGAGTTTTAGTTTTAGGTTTACGGTGAGGATAACGGTTAATGTGAGGGTGCGGGTTAGTGTGTGATTTAGGTTTAGGGCTAGGGTTAGTTTTAGGTTCATTGTTAGGTTTGGGTTTGGGTATAGGTGAGGTTGAGGGTTAGGGTTAAGGTTAGCGTTAGCATTAGGGTTACGGTGAGGGTGAGGTTTAGGGTTAGGATGAGGGTGAGGACATGGGTGAGGTGAGGGTTAGGGTTAGGTTTAGGGTTAGGGTGAAGGTTAGGTGTAGTTTGAGTGTTAGGTTAGCATTAGGGTGAGGGTAAGGGTTAGGGTGAGGGTTAGGGTGAGGTTGAGTGTTAGGGTTAGGATTAGGGTGAGGGTGAGGTTTAGGGTTACGGTTAGGATTAGGGTTAGGGTGAGGGCTAGGGTGAGGGTCAGGGTGAGGGTTTGGGTTAGGGTTAGGGTGAGGATTAGGTTTAGGTTTAGGTTTAGGTTGAGTGTTAGGGTGAGGGGCAGGTTTAGTGTTAGGATGAGGGTTAGGTTTATTGTGAGGTTTAGGGTTGGGTTTAGGGTTAGGGTGAGGGTAAGGTTTAGGGTGAGGGTTAGGCTGAGGGTGTGGGGTAGGGTTAGGATTAGGGTGAGGGTTAGGGTGAAGGTGAGGTTTAAGTTTAGGGTTAGGTTTAGGGTGAGTGTTAGTGTTAGGGTTAGTGTTAGGTTTAGGTTGAGTATTAGGGTGAGGGGTAGGGTTGGGTTAAAGTGAGTGCTAGGGATAGTTTGAGGGTGAGGGTTACCGATAGGGATAGGGTTAGGTTAAGGGTTAGTTTGAAGGTTAGGGTTAGGGTGAGGGTTTGGGTGAGGGTTAGGGTTAGGGTGAGGTTTAGGGTTAGCATTAGGGTGAGGGTGAGGTTTAGGTTTAGGGGGAGGGTTAGGGGGAGGGGGAGCGGGAGGGTTAGGGTTAGAGTTAGGTTTATGGTGAGGGTAAGGGTTAGGGTGAGGTTTAGGGTGAGGGTTACGATTAGCATTAGGGTTAGGGTGAGGGTTAGGGTGAGGGTGAGGGTTAGGGTTAGGGTGAGGGTTAGGGTTACGGTTAGTGTGAGTGCGAGGGTGAGGTAGAGGATTAGGGTGAGGGTGAGGGTTATGGTGCGCGTTAGGGTTAGGATCAGGTTTAGGGTGAGGGTAAGAGTGAGGGCTAGGATTCAGATTAGGGTTAGAGTTAGGCTGAATGTGAGGGTGAGGGTGAGGGTGACGTTTAGGGTTAGGGTTAGGTTGAGGGTTAGGTTTAGTGTGATTGTTACGTTGAGGGTGAGGTTAAGGCTTAGGGTGAGGGTTAGGTTTAGTGTGAGGGATACGTTGAGGGTGAGGTTAAGGCTTAGGGTGAGGGTTAGGGTGAGTGTGAGGGTTAGGGTTAGGTTTAGGGTTAGGGTTAGGTTGAGGGCTAGCATGAGGGAGAGTGTAAGGGTTACGTTTAGGGTGAGGGTTAGGGTTAGGGTGAGGGTTAGTATGAGGGGTAGGGTCAGGGTTAGGGTGAGTGTTAGGTTTAGTGTGAGAGTTAGGGTTAATGGTCATGGTTATGATTTAGAGTGAGATTAAGGGTTAGGGTTAGTGTTAGTGTAAGGGTTAGGGTGAGGGTTAGGGTTAGGGTTATTCTTAGGGTTAGGGTGAGGATGAGGGTGAGGGTGAGGCTGAGATTGAGTGTTAGGGTTAGGGTTAGGTTTAGTGTTAGAGTTAGGGTGAGGGTTAGGGTTAGGATTAAGGTTATGGTTAGGGTTAGGCTGAGGGTGAGGGTGAGGGTTATGCTTTGGGTTATTTTTAGGGTGAGGTTTGCGATTAGTGTGAGTGTTAGGGGTAGGGTTAGGGTGAGTGTAAGGGTTAGTGTGAGGGTTAGGGTGAGGGTGAGGATTAGGGTTAGGGTTAGGATTAGGGTGAGTTTGAGGGTGTGGGTTAAGGATAGGGTTAGGGTTAGGATTAGGTTTCTGGTGAGGATTTGGGTTAGGGTGAGGGTTAGGGTGAGGGTTAGGGTGAGGATTAGGGTTAATGGTAGGGTTAAGCTGAGGGTGAGGGTGAGGGTGAGGTTGAGGGTTATGGTTAGGGTTAGGTTTAGGGTGAGGGCTAGGGTGAAGGTAAATGTTAGGGTGAAGGTGAGGGTGAGGTTTTCGGTTAGGTAAGGGTTAGGTTTAGGATGAGGATTAGGGTGAGGCTGATGGTTAGGGTGAGTGTTAATGTTAGGGTGAGGGTTAGGGTTAGGGTTTTATTTAGGTTGAGGGTGAGGGTTAGGTTGAGGGTTCGGATTCGGGTGAGGGTGAGAGTTAGGGTGTGGTTGAGTGTTAGGGTTAGGGTGAGGGTTAGGGTGACGGTAAGTATTAGGGTGAGATTGAGGTTGAGGGTTAGGGTTAGGATTCGGGTAAAGGTTAGGGTTAGGATTAGGATGAGAGTTAGGATGAGGAGTAGATTTAGAGTTAGTGTTAGGGTTAGGGTTACTGTGAGGGTTAGGGTTAGGTTTAGGGTGAGGATAAGGTTTAGGGTGAGGGTTAGGTTGAGGGTGAGGCTTAGGGTGAGGGTGAGGGTGAAGGTGACAGTGAGGGTTAGGGTTAGGGTTAGAGAGAGTGTTAGGGTGACAGTTAGGGTTAGGATTAGGGATAGGATTAGGGTGAGGATGAGGGAGACATCTAGGTATAGGGTTAGGGTTAGGGTTAGGGTGAGGGTGAGGGTTAGGGTGAGTGTTAGGGTTAGGGTGAGGGTTAGGGTTAGGGTTAGGGTGAGGGTTAGTGTTAGGGTTTTATTTAGGTAGAGGGTGAGGATTAGGATTAGGGTAAGGGTTAGGTTTAGTGTGAGGTTTAGGGTTAGGGTGAGTGTTAGGGTTAGGGTTAGGGTGAGGATCAGGCTGAGGGTGAGGGTTAGGGTGAGAGTTAGGCTTAGGGTTAGGGTTAGGGTTAGGGTGAGGGTGACGGTCAGGTTGAGGTATAGGGTTAGGTTTAGGGTAAGAATTTTCTTGAGGTTGAAGGTGAGGGTTAGGATTAGGGTTAGGGTTAGGTTTAGGGTGAGGGTGAGGGTTAGGGTGAGGGTGAGGGTTGAGGGTTAGAGTTAGGGTAAGGTTTTGGGTTAGTGTGAGTGTCAGGGTGAGGTTGAGGGTTAGGGTGAGAGTTAGGGTTAGGGTGATGGTTAGGGTTAGGGTTAGTGTGAGTGCTAGTGTTAGGGTGATGTTTAGGGTGAGGGTGAGTGTTAGGTTGAGTGTGAGGGTGAGAGTTCGGGTGAGGGTTAGGGTTAGGGTTAAGGTGAGTGTGAGGGATAGAGTTAGGGTTAGGTTTAGGGTTAGGTTTTGGGTGAGGTTGAGGGTGAGCGTTAGGGTTAGGTTTAGGGTTAGGCTGAGGGTAAGGGTGAGGGTGAGGTTTAGGGTTAGGGTGAGGTTTAGGGCTAGGGTTAAGTTGAGGGTAAGTGTTAGGGTTAGAGTGATGTTTAGGGTGAAAGTGAGTGTTAGGGTGAGGGTGAGGGTGAGGGTGAGACTGAGAATTAGGGTGGGGGAGAAGGTGAGGTTGAGGGTGAGGGATAGGGTTAGAATGAGTGTTAAGCTTAGGCTTAGGGTGAGAGTTAGGGTGAGGGTGAGTGTTCGGGTTTGGGTCAAACTGAGCTTTAGGATGTGGGTAAGGTTTAGGTTTAGGGTGACGGTGAGTGTTAGACTGTGGGTGAGGGTTAGGATTAGGGTTAGGGTTAGGTTGAGGGTTATGGTGAGTCTGCGGGTGAGGATTAGAGTTAGTTTTATGGTTAGGCTGAGGGTTCGGGTTTGGGTGAGAGTGAGGGTTAAGGTGAGGGTGAGGGTTAGGTTTAGGGTGAGGATTAGGGTGACTGTGAGGGTTAGGGTGCGGGTGAGGATTAGTGTTAGTGTTAGGGTTAGGGTGAGGGTTAGGGTTAGGGTTGGGATGAGGGGTAGGATGAGGGGTAGGGTTAGGGATAGGGTGAGGGTTAGTGTTAGTGTGAGGATTAGGGTTAGGGTTAGGATTAGGGTGAGGGTTATGGTGAGGGTTAGGGTGATTGTTAGGGTTAGGGTGATGGTTAGGGTGAGGGTTAGGGTAGGGTTAGGTTGAGGGTAAGGGTTAGGGTGAGGGTTAGGGTTAGAGTTAGGGTTAGGTTGAGGGCTAGGGTGAGGGTTAGGGTTAGGATTAGGGTTAGGTTTAGGGTGAGTGTGAATGTAAGGATTAGAGGTAGGGTGAGGGCTATAGTGAGCGTGAGGGTTAGGGTTAGGGTTAGGGTGAGGTATAGGTTTAGGGTTAGTGTTAGGGTGAGCGTTAGGTTGAGGGTTAGGTTTAGGGTTAAGGTTAGGTTGAGGGTTAGGGCGAGGGTTAGGTTTAGGGTTAGGGCGAGGGTTAGGGTTAGGGTGTAGGTGAGTGTTTGGATTAGGGGTAGGGTGAGGCCTATGCTGAGGGTGAGGGTTAGGGTTAGGTTTAGGGTTAGGGTGATGGTTAGAGTTAGGGTTAGGGTGAGGGTTAGGGTGAGGTGTAGAGTTAGGGTTAGGGCGAGGTTTAGGTTTAGAGTGAGGATTAGGGTTACGGTTAGGGTGAGGGTAAGGGTTAAGGTGGGGGATAGGGTGAGAGTGAGGGTTAGGGTTACCATGAGTGTCAGGTTGATGGTTAGGGTTAGGGTTAGGGTTAGGGTGAGGGTGTGGGTGAGGGTTAGGGTTAGGATAATGGTTAAGGTTAGGGTTAGGTTGAGGGTGAGTGTGAGTGTGAGTGTGAGGGTTAGTGTTAGTGTGAGGGTTTTGGTTAGGTTTAGGGTTAGGATGAGGTTTAGGCTGAGGGGTATGGTTAGGGTTAGGGTAAGGGTTAGGGTTAGAGTGAAGTTTAGGGTTAAGTTTAGGGTTAGGGTGAGGATAAGGTTTAGAATTAGGGTTAGGTTAATTGTGAGGATTAGGGTTAGGGATACGGTTATGATGAGGGTTAGGGTGAGGTTTAGGGATAGGGTGAGAGTTAGGATGAGGGTTAGAATTAGGGTTAGGGTTAGGGTTAGGGTGAGGATTAGGGTTAGGGTTAGTGTGAGGGATAGGCTGAGGCTTATGGTTAGGTTTAGGTTGAGGATTAGGTTTAGTGTGAGGGTTAGGGTGAGGGGTAGGGTTAGGATTAGGGTTAGGGTTAGGGTGAGGGTTAGGATTAGGGTGAGGTTTAGGGTTACAGTGAGGGTGATGGTTAGAGTTAGCATTAGGGTTAGGGTGAGGGTGAGGATTAGGGTTAGGGTTAGGTTTAGGGTTTTGGTTGGGGTGAGGGTAAGGGTTACAGTGAGGCTTAGTGTGAGGGTAAGTGTTAGGATAGGGTGAGGGTTAGAGTTAAGGTTAGGGTTAGGGTTAGGGTTATTGTTAGGGTTAGGGTGAGGGTGATGTTGAGGGTTAGTGTTAGGGTGATGTTTAGGGTGAGGGTGAGGTTGAGGGTTAGGGTTAGAGTTAGGGTTAGGGATGTTGAGGTTTACACTTAGGGTTAGGGTTAGGGTGAAGGATAGGTTTAGGGTTAGTTTGAGGGGTAGAGTTAGGGTTAGGGTTAGGGTAAGTTTTAGGGCTATTGTTAGTGTTATGTTGAGGGTGAGGGTGAGGGAGAGGGTTAGGATTAGGGTTAGGTTTATGGTGAGGGTAAGGGTTAGTGTTAGGATTCGGGAGATGTTAAGGATTACGATGAGGGTGAGGTTGAGGATTAGGGTTCGGTTTAAGGTTAGGCTGAGGGTGAGGGTGACGGTGAGTGTGAGGATAAGGGTTAGGTTTAGGGTTAGGGTGAGGGTAATGTTAGGGTGAGGGTTACGTTGAGGGTGAGGGTTAGAGTTAGGATTACGGTTAGGGTTAGTGTTTGGTTAAGGGTAAGGGTGAGGGTGAGGGTGAGTGTTAGGGATTGGGTTAGGGTTAGGGTGAGGGCTAGGGTTTGGGTGAGGATGAAGGTGAGGGTGAGGTTGAGGGGTAGGGATTGGAGTAGGGTTAGGGTGAGGGCTAGGGTTAGGTTGAGGGTTAGGGTGAGGATGAGGGCTTCCATTAGGTAAGGATTAGGGTTAGGTTGAGGATTAGGGTGCGGGTGAGGGTTACGGTGAGGGTTAGAGTGTGGGTGAGGGTTAGGGTTAGAATGAGTGTTAGGGTGTCAGTGAGAGGTACGGTGAGGGTGAGGGTTTGGGTTAGGGTTAGGGTGAGGGCTAGGGTTATGGTGAGGGTGAGAGTGAGGTTTAGGGTGAGGGTTAGGGTTAGGTTTAGAGTGAGCGTTAGGGTTAGGGTGATGTTTAAGGTGAGGGTTAGTGCTAGGGTTAGGGTTAGACTTATGGTGAGGGTGAGGGTGAGGGTTAGTGTGTGTTTGAGTGTTAGAGTTAGGGTGAGGGTTAGGGTGACCGTGAGGATTAAGGTGAGGATGAGGGTTAGGGTTAGGGTTAGCATTAGGGTTAGGGTTAGGGTTAAGTGATGTTTAGGGTTAGGTTTATGGTTAGGGTGAGGGTGAGAGTGAGGGTTAGGGTTAGTGTTAGGATAAAGGTTAGGGTGAGGGTTAGGGTGAGGGTTAGGGTTAGTGTGAGGGTGAGGGTTAGGGTTAGGGTTAGGGTGAGGTTGAGGGCTATGGTAAGGGTTAAGGTTAGAGTGAGGGTGAGTGTTAGGAATAGGGGTAAGTTTAGGCCTAGGTTGAGGGTGAGGGTTTGGGTTAGTGTAAGGCTGAGGGTTAGGGTGAGGCGTAGGGTTAGAGTTAGGGTGAGGGTTAGAGTTAGGGTTAGGGTTTGGGTGAGGATAAGGTTTAGGGTTAGGGTAAGGGTGAGGGTTTGGGTTTCTGTCAGGGTTAGGGTGAGGGCTAGGTTTTGGGTGAGGGTTAGGGTGAGGGTGAGGGTGAGGGTTAGGGTTAGGGTGAGGGTTACGGTTAGGGTGAGGTTTAGGGTTAGCGTGATGTTTGGTGTGAGGGTGAGGATTAGGGTGAGGGTGAGGGTGAGGGTTAGGGTGTGGGTGAGAGTTAGTGTTAGGATGAGTGTTAGGGTGTTGGTGAGAGGTACGGTGAGGGTGAGGGTTAGGGTTAGGGTTAGGGTGAGGGTTAGGTTTAGATTTAGGGTTCGTGTAGGGTTAGGCTTAGGGTTAGGGTTAGTGTTAGGGTGAGGGTGAGGGTGAGGGTTAGGGTTAGGGTTAGCGATAGAGTTAGGGTGAGGGTAAGGGAGTGGGTTAGGTTTAGGATTAGGGTTAGGGTTAGGGTTAGGCTTAGGGTGAGGGTGAAGGTGAGGCTGCGGTGAGGGTTAGGGTGAGGGTTTGGGTTAGGTTTAGAGTGAGAGTTAGGGTTAGGTTGATGTTTAAGGTCAGGGTTAGTGTTAGGGTTAGGGTTAGGCTTAGGGTGAGGGTTCAGGTGAGGGATACGGTGAGGGTGAGTGTTAGGGTGGGGGTGAGGGTTAGTTTGTGGGTGAGTATTAGGGTTAGAGTGAGGGTTAGGGTGATTGTGAGGGTTAAGGTGAGGGTGAGGGTGAGGGTTAGGGTTAGCATTAGGGTGAGGGTTAGGGTGAGGGTTAGGGTTAGGGTTAGGTTTAAGGTTAGTGTGAGGATTAGGGTTAGGGTTAAGGTTAATGTTAGGGTGAAGGTAAGGGTTAGGGTGAGGTTTATGGTGAGGGTTAGGGTTAGGGTTAGGATTAGCATTAGGATGAGGGTTTGGGTTAGGGTTACGGTGAGGGTTAGGTTTAGGGTGAGGGTTAGGGATAGTGTTAGAGTGAGGGTGAGGGTGAGGGTTGGGGTTAGGGTTAGGGTTAGGGTCAGGGTGAGGGTAAGGGTTAGCGTGAATGTTTGGGTTAAGTTGAGGTTGAGGATGAGGGTGAAGTTTAGGGGTTAGGTTTAGGGTGAGGGTTAGGGTTAGAGTCAGGGTTAGGCTGAGTGTTTGGGTTACATTTAGGGTTCAGTTTAGGGATAGGGTGAGGGTGAGGGTGAGGGTTAGGACTAGGGTTGAGTTAGGGTTTGGTTTAGGGTTATGTTTAGGGTTAGGGTGAGGGTTTGGGTGAGGGTTAGTGTTAGGGTTAGGATTAGAGTGAGGTTTAGGGTTAGGTTTAGGATTAGGGTGAGGGTGAGTTTGAGGGTTAGGGTTAGGTTGAGCGTTATTGCTAGGGTGAGGGTTTGGCTTAGGTTTAGGGTGAGGGTTAGGGATAGGGTGAGGTTTAGGGTAAGGGTTCGGGTTCGGGTGAGACTGAGGGTTAGGGTGTGTGTGAGGTTAGGTTTAGGATGAGGGATAGGGTGACGGTGAAGGTTAGGGTGCGGGAAAGGTTAGGGTTAGGGTTAGGATGAGGGTTAGGATGAGGGGTAGGGTTAGGTTTAGAGTGACGGTTAAGGTTAGTGTGAGGGTTAGGTTTAGGGTTAGGGTTAGGGTGAGGGTGAGTGTGAGGGTTAGGGTTAGGGTTAGGGTGAGGGTGAGGGTGAGGGTTAGGGTTAGGGTTAGGGTGAGTGTGAGGGTGAGGCTAAGGGTGAGGGTTAGGGTTAGGGTGAGGGTTAGGGTTAGGGTGAGGCTAAGCGTTATGGTGAGGGTTAGGTTGAGGGTGAGGGTTAGGGTTAGGGTTAGTGTTAGGATGACGGTGAATGTTTGGGTTAGGTTTAGGGTTAGGGTGACAGTTAGGTTGAGGGTTAGGGTAAGGGTGAGGGTTAGGGTGAGGCGTAGGATTAGTGTTATGGTGAGGGTTTGGTTTAGTGTGTGGGTTAGAGATAGGGTTAGTGTTAGGGTGAGGGTAAGATTTAGCATGAGGGTTAGGGTGAGAGTGAGGGTTAGGTTTATCGTGAGTTTTAGGTTGAGGGTTAGGGTGAGAGTTAGCGTTAGAGTTAGGGTTAAGGACGTTGAGGTTCAGGGTTAGGGTTAGGGTAAGGGTGAGGGTTAGGGTTAGATTTAGGGTGAAGATTAGAGTTAGGGTTAGGGTTAGGGTTAGGGTTATTGTTAGTGTTATGGAGAGGGTGAGGGTGAGGGAGAGGGTTAGGGTTAGGGTTAGGTTTAGGGTGAGGGTGATGGTTAGGGTTAGGATTAGGGTGATGTTAAGGATTAGGATGAGAGTAAGGGTGAGTGTGAGGGTTAGAGTTAGGGTTAGGGTTAGGCTGAGGGTGAGGTTTACGGTGAGTGTGAGGATTAGGATTAGGTTTAGGGTGTGAATGAGGGTTAGAGTTAGGTTTAGGGTTAGGATTAGTGTTAGGCTGAGGGTGAGGGTGAGGGTGAGGGTGAAGGTTAGGGTTTTGGTTAGGCTTAAGCTGAGGGCTAGGGTTAGGATTAGGGTTAGGGTGAGAGTGCGGGTTAGGGTTTGAGTAGGGTTAGTGTGAGGGCTAGGGTTAGGGTGAGGGTTAAGGATAGGGTGAGGGTAAGGGTTAGGGTGAGGTTTAGGGTGAGGGTTAGGGTTAGGGTTAGGGTGAGGTTGAGAGTGAGGGTGAGGGTTATGTTTAGAGTGAGGTTTAGGGTTAGAGTGAGGGTTAGGGTGAGGGTATGGGTTAGGTTTAGGGTTAGGATGAGGGTTAGGCTGAGGGTTTGGGTTAGGGTTAGGGTGAGGTTTAGGGTTAGGTTTAGAGTTAGGGTGAGTGTGAGGGTGATGATTAGGTTTACTGTTACTGTTAGCATGAAGGTTAGGATTAGGGTATGGGTTAGGGTTAGGTGCAGCGTGAGTGTGAGGGTGAGGGTGAGTGTGAGGGTGAGGGTTAGGGTGAGGGTTAGTGTCAGGTTTAGGGTGAGGGTTCTGGTTAGAGTGAGGGTGAATGTTCGGATTAGGGTTAGGGTGAGGGCTAGGGTGAGGGTGAGGGTTAGGTTTAGGGTTAGGGTGAGGGTTAGGGTGAGGTTTAATGTTAGGTTTAGAGTTAGGGTTAGTGTGAGGGTGAGTGTTAGGTTTAGCATTAGGGTTAGGTTGAGGGTGAGGGTTAGAATTAGGGTTAAGTTGAGGACTAGGGTAAGTTTGAGGGTTAGGGTTAGGATTAGGGTTAGGGTGAGGATTAGGGTTACGGTTAGATTTAGTGTGAGCATTAGGCTGAGGGTAGGTTGAAGTTTAGGTTGAGGGTTAGGTTTAGTGTGAGAGTGAGGGTTAGGGTTAGGGTTAGGGTGAGGTTTAAGGTGAGGGTGAGGGTTAGGGTGAGGGTTAGGGTTAACGTGAGGTTGAGGGTGAGGGATAGGGTTAGGGTCAGGGTGAGGATTAGGTTTAGGGTGAGATTTAGGGTTAGGGTATGTGTTAGGGTTAGGGTGAGTATATGGCTTAGGGTGAGGTTTAGGGTTAGGGTTAGGGTGGATGCTAGGTTGAGGTGAAGGTTAGGGTTAGGCTTAGGGATAGGGTGAGGATTAGGATTAGGATTAGGGTTAGTGTGAGCTTTAGGCTGAGGGGTAGGTTTAGGGTTAGGTTGAGGGTTAGGTTTAGTGTGAGTGTTAGGGTTAGGGTTACGGTTAGGGTTAGGGAGAGGGTAAGGGTTAGGGTGAGGCTTAGGGTGAGGGTAAGTGTTAGTGTTAGGGTGAGAGTTAGAGTTAGGGTTAGGGTTAAGGTTAGGGTTATTTTTAGGGTTAGTGTGAGGGTGAGGTTAAGGGTGAGGGTGAGGGTGAGTGTTAGGGTGATGTTTAGGGTGTGGGTGAGGGTTAGGGTTAGAGTTAGGATTAGGGTTAGGGTTAGGAAGAGGGTGAGGTTTAGGGTTAGGGTTATGGTGAGGTTGAGGTTCAGGGTTAGATTTAGGGTTAACGGTTAGGTTGAGGGTTAGGGGGAGGGTTCGGGTTAGGTTGAGGTTTAGTTTTAGGCTTAGGGTTAGGGTTAGAGTGAGGGTTAGGGTTAGGCTTAGGATGAGTGTTAGGGTTAGTGTGACGGTTAGGGTTAGGGTTACGGTTAGGGTTAGGGTGAGGGTGAGGGTTAGGGTTAGTGTGACGGTTAGGATTAGGGTTAGGGTTAGGGTGAGGGTTTGGGTGAGGGTTAGGGTTAGGGTTAGGGTGAGGGTTAGGTTGAGGGTTAGGGTTAGGGTTAGAATTATGGTTACGGTGAGGGTTAGGGTGAGGGTTAGGGTTTGGGTTAGGGTGAGGTTTAGGGTGAGGGTGAGGGTTAGGGTGAGGGTTAGGGTTAGGGTTAGAGGGACGATGAGGGTTAGGGTTGTGGTTATGGTGAGGGCTAGGCTGAGGGTGTGGGTTAGGTTTAGGGTATGCTGGGGTTTAGGGTTAGGGTTAGGGTTTGGGATAGGGTGAGGGTTAGGGGTTTAGGGTGAGGGTGAAGGTGAGGTATAGGGTTAGGTTTAGGGTAAGGATTTCTTTGAGGGTGATGGTGAGGGTGAGTGTTAATTTTAGGGTTAGGGTTAGGATTAGGGTGAGGGCTAGGGTGAGGTTGAGGGTTACGTTTAGAGTGAGGGTGAGGGTGATGGTGAGGTTTAGGGTTTGGGTAAGGTTATGGGTTAGGGTTAGGGTGAGGATCAGAGTGAGGGTGAGGGTAAGGGTTAGAGTTATGGTTAGGGTGAGGGTTAGGTTTAGGTTAGGGTGAGATTTAGTGTTAGGGTGATGTTTAGGGTGAGGGTGAGGGTTAGGGTAGGGCTGAAGGTGAAGGTGAGGGTGAGGGTGAGAGTTAGGGTTAGGGTTAGGTTTAGGGTGAGGGTGAGGGTAAAGTTAGGGTTTTCGTAAGGTTATGGGTTAGGGTTAGGGTTAGGATCAGGGTGAGGGTGAGGGTTAGGGTTAGAGTTATGGTTAGGGTGAGGGTTAGGGTTAGGTCAGGTTCAGAGTTAGTGTTAGGGTGATGCTTAGGGTGAGGGTGAGGTTTAGGGTAGGTGTGAGGGTGAGGTTGAGAGTTAGGGTTAGGGTTAGGGTTAGTGTGAGGGGGAGGGGGAGGGGGAGGTATAGGGTTAGGTTCAGGGTAAGGATTACGTTGAGAGTGAAGTTGAGGGTGAGGGTTAGGATTAGGGTTAGGGTTAGGATTAGGCTGAGGGTGAGGGTGAGGTTGTGGTTTAGGGTTAGGGTAAGGGTGAGGGCTAGTGTGAGGGTCAGGGTTAGGGTTAGGGTGAGGGTGAGGTTGAGGGTTAGGGTTAGGGTAAGGTTAAGGGTTAGTGTTAGGGTGAGGATCAGGTTGAGGGTGAGGGTTAGGGATAGATTTATGGTTAGGGTTAGGTTAGGGTGAGAGTTAGTGTTAGGGTGATGTTTAGGGTGAGGGTGAGGGTTAGGGTAGGGGTGAGGGTGAGGGTGAGAGTTAGGGTTAGGGTGAGGGTGAGGTTTAGGGTTTGGGTAAAGTTTAGGGTTAGGGTTAGGTTGAGGATCAGGGTGAGGGTTAGGGTTAGAGATAGGGTTAGGGTGAGGGTTAGGGTTAGGTTAGGGTGAGAGTTAGTGTTAGAGTGATGTTTAGGGTGAGGGTGAGGATTAGGCTAAGGCTGAGGGTGAAGGTGAGGGTGAGGGTTAGGGTTACTGTTAAGTTGAGGGTTAGGGTTAGGGTTAGGATTAGGGTTAGGGTTTAGGTGAGGGTGAGGGTCAGGGTTAGGGTTAGGATTAGGGTTAGGCTTAGGGTTAGGGTTAGGCTTAGGGTAAGTGTGAGGGTGAGGGTTATGGTTAGGGTGAAGGTTAGGGTTAGGGTTAGGGTGAGGGTGAGGCTTAGGGTTAGGGTGATGTTTAGGGTGAAAGTGAGGTTTAGGGTGATGTTCGGGTTCGGGTGAGACTGAGGGTTAGGGTGTGGGTGAGGCTGAGGGTGAGGGTGAGGAATAGGGATAGAGTGAGGCTTAGGCTTTGGGTTACTGTGAGGGTTAGGGTGAGGATGAGGGTGAAGGTGAGGGTCAAACTAAGTTTAGGATGTGGGTGAGGGTTAGGTTTAGGGTGAGTTTTAGGGTGACAGTGAGTGTTAGGTTGCTGGTGAGGGTTAGGGTTAGGGTTAGGATTAGGTTGAGGATAAGGGTGAGGGTAAAGGTGAGGGGTAGGGTTAGGTTTAGGATTAGGCTGAGGGTGAGGGTGAGTGTGAGGGTTAGGTTTAGGGTGAGTGTTAGGCTTAGGCTTAGTTTTAGTTTTAGGGTTAGGTAGAGGGTGAGGTTTTGAGTTAGCATTATTGTGAGGATTAGGTTTAGAGTGAGGGTCAGGGATAGGGTTAGGGTTAGGGTGAGGGTGTGGGTGAGGCTGAGGGTTAGGGTTAGGTTCAGGGTTAGAGTTAGGGTGAGGGTGAGGGTGAGTGTTAGGATTAGGATTATGGTTAGATTTTGGGTTAGGTTCAGGGTGAGGGTGAGTGTGAGGATGAGGGTTAGTGTTAGGGTGAGGGTTAGGGTTAGGGTTTGGGTTAGGGTGAGGGTTTGGGTTAGGTTTAGGGTTAGGATAAGGGTTATGCTGAGGGGTATATTTAGGGTTAGGGTGAGGGTTAGGGTTAGAGTGACGGTTAGGGTTAGGGTTAGGGTTAGCGTGAGGTTGAGGTTGAGGTTTAAGGTTAGGATTAGGGTTAGGGTGAGGGTTAGGGTTAGAGTTGGGGTTAGGGTGAGGGTTAGGGTTACTATTAGGGTTATGGTGAGGGTGAGGGTGAGGGAGAAGTTTAGGGTTAGGGTTAGGTTTAGGTTTAGGTTTAGGGTTAAGGTGAGGTTTAGGGTGAGATTTAGGTTTAGGGTTGTGGTGAGGGTTAGTTGTGAGGGTTAGGGTTAGGGTTAGGGTGAGGGTGAGGTTAAGATGAGGGTGAAGATTAAGGTGAGGGTGAGGGTTAGGGTTAGGGTTAGGGTTAAGGTGAGGTTTAGGGTGAGGGTTAGGATTAGGGTTACAGTTAGGGTGAGGGTTAGGGTGAGGGTTAGGGTAAGTGTTAGGATTAGGGTAAGGTTTACGGTGAGGGTTAGGGTGAGGGTGAGGTTTAGGGTTAGGGTTATGGTGAGGCTTAGGTTCAGGGTTAGTGTTTGAGTTCTGGTTAGGGTGAGGGTGAGGAGTCTAGTGAGGGTTAGGGTTAGGGTTAGGGTTTTTGTTAGGGTTAGGTTTAGGGTTAGGGTGAGGGTGAGGGTTAGGGTGAGGGTTAGGGTTAGAGTTAGGGTGAGGGTTAGGTTTAGGATGTGGGTTAGGTTAGGGTTAGGATTACGGTGAAGGTTAGGGTGTGGGTGAGGTTTAGGGTTAGAGTTAGGGTGAGGGTTAGGGTTAGGGTTAGGATGAGGTTTAGGATGAGGGGTAGGGTTAGGGTTAGGTTGAGGTTTAGGATTAGTGTGACGGTTAGACTTAGGGTCAGGGTGAGGGTGAGGGTTAGGTTGAGGGTTAGGGTTAGGTTTAGAGTGAGGGTTAGGGTGTGGTTTAGGGTGAGGGTTAGGTTGAGGGTTAGGGTGATGGTGAATTCTAGGGTTAGGGTTAGATTTAGGGTTAGGGTGAGGGTGAGGGTTAGGGTTAGGTTGAGGGTTAGGTTGATGGTGAGGGTGAGGGTTAGGGTAAGGGTTAGGTTTAGTGTGAGGGATAGGGTTTGGGTGAGTGTTAGGGTTAGGGTTAGGGTTAGGGTGAAGATCAGGGTGAGGGTGAGGGTTAGCCTGAGAGTTAGGGTTAGAGTTAGGGTTAGGGTGAGGTTGAGGGTCAGGGTGAGGTATAACTTTAGGTTTAGGGTAAGGATTTCATTGAGGATGAAGGTGAGGGTTAGGATTAGGGTTAGTATTCGGGTTAGGCTAAGGGTGAGGGTGAGGGTGAGGGTGAGGGTGAGGTTTAGAGTTAGGGTCAGGGTGAGGGCTAGTGTGAGGGTGAGGGTTAGGGTGAGGGTGAGGATGAGGGTTAGAGTTAGGGTAAGGTTTTGGGTTAGGGTGAGGGTTAGTGTTAGGGTGATGTTTAGGGTGAGGGTGAGTGTTAGGTTGAGTGTGAGGGTGAGAGTTCGGGTGAGGGTTTGGGTTAGGTTTAGGGTGAGTGTGAGGGATAGAGTTAGGGTTAGGTTTAAGTTTAGGGTTTGGGTGAGCTTGAGGGTGAGTGTAAGGGTTGGGATTAGGGTTAGGTTTAGGTTTAGGCTGAGGGTAAGGGTGAGGGTGAGGTTTAGGGTTAGGGTGAGGGTTAGGGTTAGGGTTAGAGTGAGGGTTCGGGTTAGGGTTAGAGTGATGTTTAGGGTGAAAGTGAGGGTTAGGGTGAGGATGAGGGTTCGGGTGAGACAGAATTAGGGTGGGGGTGAAGGTGAAGGTGAGGGTGAGAGATAGGGTTATAGTGAGTGTTAGGCTTAGGGTTAGGGTGAGAGTTAGGGTGAGTTTGAGTGTTCGGGTTTGGGTCAAACTGAGCTTTAGTGTTTGGGTACGGTTTAGGTTTAGGGTGAGGTTTAATTTGACGGTGAGTGTTAGAGTGTGGGTGAGGGTTAGGTTTAGGGTTAGGGTTAGGTTGAGGGTTATGGTGAGTCTGCGGGTGAGGGTTAGGGTTAGTTTTATGTTTAGGCTGAGGGTGAGGGTGAGATTGAGGGTTAGGTTTAGGGAGAGTGTTAGGCTTTGGGTTAGGGTGAGGGTTAGAGTTAGGGTGATATTTAGGGTGAGGTTGAGGTTTAGGGTGAGGGTTCGGGTTCAGGTGAGAGTGAGGGTTAAGGTGAGCGTGAGGGTTAGGTTTAGGGTGAGGGTTAGGGTGACGGTGAGGGTTAGGGTTCGGGTGAGGATTAGGGTTAGGGTTAGGGTGAGGGTAATGGTGAGGGTGAGGTTTAGGGTGAGGTTGAGGGTTAGGTTTAGGGTTATGGTGAAGATTAGGTTTAGTGTTAGGCCTCGGGTAAGGGTGAGGGTGAGGGTTACGGGTAAGGTGAGGGTGAGGGTTAGGGTTAGGGTTAGGGTGAGGGTGAGGGTTAGGGTTAGGGTGATGTTTAGGGTTAAAGTGAGGGTTAGGGTGAGTGTGAGGGTTCAGGTCAAACTGAGGGTTAGGGTGTGGGTGAGGGTGAGGGTGAGGGTGAGGGATAGGGTTAGAATGAGGGTTAGGCTTAGGGTTAGGGAGAGGGTTGGTGTGAGGGTGAGGGTTCAGGTTCGGGTCAAACTGAGCTTTAGGTTGTGGGTGAGGGTTAGGTTTCAGGGTAGGGTGAGGGTTAGGGTTAGGTTCAGGGTTAGGGTGAGGGTAAGGATTAGGGTGAGCATTAGGGTGAGGGTTAGTGTGAGGGGTAGGGTTAGGGTTAGGGTTTGGATTAGGGTGAGGCTGAGATTGAGGTTTAGGGTTAGGGTTAGGGTTAGGGTGAGGGTTAGGGTTAGGGTGAGGGTGAGTGTTAGGATTAGAGATAAGGTTAGGGCTAGGTTGAGGGTTAGGTTTAGTGTGAGGGTTAGGGTTAGGGTTAGGGTTTGGGTGAGGTTAAGGGTTAGGTTGAGGGTTAGGGTGAGAGTGCAGGTTAGGGTTATCGTGAGTTTTAGGGGGAAGTTTGGGGGAGGGTTAGGGTTAGGGTTAGGGTTTGGGTTAGTGTGAGGGTGAGGGTGAGGTTTAGGGTTAGGGTTAGCGTTAGAGTCAGGGTTAGTGTTAGGGTTAGGGTTAGGGTGAGGTTTAGAGTTAGGGTTAGGATTAGGGTTAGGGTTAAAGTTATTGTTAGGGTTATGGTGAGGGTGAGGGTGAGGCAGAGGGATAGGATAAGGTTCAGGGTTAGGGTGAGGGTTAGGGTTAGGTTTAGGGATAGTGTTAGGCTTAGGGTTAGAGTTAAAGTTAGGTTTAGGGTTAGGTTTAGGGTTAGGTTTAGGTTTATTGTTAAGGTTATGGTGAGGGTTCGGGTGAGACTGAGGGTTAGGGTGTAGGTAAAGGTGAGGGTGAGGTTGAGGGAGAGGGTTAGAGTGAGGGTTAGGCTTAGGGATAGGGTTACGGTTCAGGTTAGGCTGAGGGTGAGTGTGAGAGTGAGGGTTAGGGTTACGTTTAGGGTTAGGGTAAGTGCTAGTGTGAGGGTGAGGGTTAGGTTGAGGGTGAAGGTTTGGGTTAGGTTTAGGGTTAGGATGAGGGTTAGGCTGAGGTGTAGGTTTAGGGTTAAGTTGAGGGTTAGGGTTAGGGTGAAGGTTAGGATTAGGGTTAGGGTGAGGGTAAGGGTGGGGGTTAGGGGTAGGGTTAGTTTTAGGTTGAGGGTTAGGGTTAGGGTTAGGGTTTAGGTTAGGGTGAGGGTGAGGTTGAGGTTTAGGGTTAGGTTTAGCCTTAGGGTCAGGGTTAGGGTTAGGGTTAGGGTTAGGGTGAGTGTTAGAGTTAGGGTTGGGTTTAGGGTTAGGGTTAAAGTTATTGTTAGGGTTATGGTGAGGTTGAGGGTGAGGCAGAGGGATAGGATAAGGTTCAGGGTTAGGGTGAGGGTTAGGGTTAGGGTTAGGTTTAGGTTTATTGTTAGGGTTATGGTGAGGGTTCGGGTGAGACTGAGGATTAGGGTGTGGGTGAGGTTGAGGGTGAGGGTGAGGGATAGGGTTGGAGTGAGGGTTAGGCTTAGGGTTAGGTTTAGGGTTAGGTTAGGCTGAGGGTGAGGGTGAGGGTGAGGGTTAGGATTACGGTTATGGTTAGGGTGATGGCTAGGGTGAGGTTGAGGGTTAGGTTGAGGGTGAGGGTTTGGGTTAGGTTTAGGGTTAGGATGAGGGTTAAGCTGAGGGGTAGGTTTAGGGTTAAGTTGAGGGTTAGGGTTAGGGTGAAGGTTAGGGTTAGGGTTTGGGTTAGGGTGAGGGTAAGTGTGAGGGTTAGGGGTAGGGTTAGTGTTAGGGTGAGGGTTAGGGTGAGGTTTAGGGTTATGTTAGGGTTAAGGTGAGGGTGAGGGTTAAAGTTAGCATTAGGGTTAGTGTGAGAGTGAGGATTTGGGTTAGGGTTAGGGTGAGAGCTAAGGTGAAGGTGAGGGTTAGGGTTAGGGTGAGGGTTAGTGTGAGGGTGAGGATTAGGGTTTGCATTAGGGTAAGGGTGAGGGTGAGGGTTAGGGTTAGGGTTAGTTTCAAGGTTAGATTTAGCATGTGGATTAGGTTTAGGGTTAGGTTGAGGGTGAAGGTTAGGGTTAGGGTTAGGGATAGGGTGAGGTTTAGGGTGTGGGTTTGGGTTAGGGATAGGGTGAGGTTTAGGGTGAGGGTTAGGGTTAGGGTTAGGCTTATTGATAGGGTGAGGATTAGGGTTAGGTTTAGGGTTAGTGTGAGTTTTAGGCTGAGGGGTACTTTTAGGGTTAGGTTGAGGGTTAGGTTTAGTGTGAGGGTTAGGGTTAGGGTTATGGTTAGGGTGATGGTAAGGATTAGAGTGAGGATTAGGGTGAGGTTGAGGGTTAGGGTTATCCTGAGTATTATGGTGAGGGTTAGGGTGAGGGTTAGGGTTACGGTTAGTGTTAGGGTGAGGGTGAGGCTTAGGGTTAGTGTTAGGATTAGGGTGAGGGTTAGGGTGAGGCTTAGGGTTAGTGTTAGGATTAGGGTGAGGGTTAGGGTGAGGGTTAGGGTTTGAGTGAGGGTGAGGGTGAGGGTTTGGGTTAGGTTTAGGGTTAGGATAAGGCTTAGGCTGAGGGGTTGGGTTAGGTTTAGGGTTAGGGTGAGGGTGAGGTTTAGGGTTAGTGTTAGGGTTAGGCTGAGGGATAGGGTGTGCGTTAGGGATAGGGTGAGGCTTAGAGTTTGGGTTAGGGATAGGGTTAGGGTTAGGGTTATTGTTAGGGTTAGGGTGAGTGTGAGTTTGAGGGTGAGGGTGAGGGTTAGGGTGAGGCTGAGGTTTAGAGTGTGGGTGAGGGTGAGGATTAGGGTTAGGAATAGGGTTAGGGTTAGGGTTAGGCAGACAGTGAAGGTTAGGCTTACTGTTAGTCTGAGGGCAAAGTTTAGGGTGAGGTTTAGGGTGACGCTGAAGGTTAGATTGCGGGTGAGGGTTAGGGTTAGGGTTACGGTTAGGTTGAGGGTTAGTTTGAGGGTCAGGATTACGGTGAGTTTTAGGGATGGCTTAGGCTTAGGGTTAGGGTGAGTGTTAAGATTAGGGGTAAGGTTAGGGCTAGGGTGAGGGTGAGTGTTAGGGTTAGGGTAACGGTGAGGGTTAGGGTGAGGGTTAGGGTTCGAGTTAGGGTGAGGTTTAGGGTGAGGGTTAGTGTTAGGGTTAGGGATAGTGTAAGGATTAGGTTTAGTCTGAGCTTTAGGCTGAGGGGTGGGGTTAGGTTTAGGTTGAGGGTTAGGTTTAGTGTGAGGGTTTGGGTTAGGGTTAGGGTGAGGTAAGGGTTAGGGTGTGGGTTTGGGTGAGGGTGAGGGTTAGGGTTAGCATTAGGGTTAGGGTTAGGTTTAGGGTGAGGATAAGGGTTAGGTTTAGGGTTAGGGTGAGGGTTATGGTTAGTGTTAGGGTGAGTTTGAGGGTGAGGGTAAGGGTTAAAATTAGGGTGATGGTAAAGATTAGGGTGAGGGTGAGGTTGAGGGGGAGGGTTAGGGTTAGGGTTTGGGTTAGGCTGAGTGTGAGGGTGACGGTTAGTGTAAGGATTAGGGTTAGGGTTAGGGTTAGGGTGAGGGTATCATTTAGGGTGAGGGTTAGGGTGAGGGTTAGGGTTAGGGTTTGGGTTAGGGTTAGGCTGAGGGCTAGGGTTAGGGTCAAGTTTAGGGTAAGGGTGAGGGTGAGGTTTAGGGTTTGGAGTAGGGTTAGGTTTAGGTTGAGGGCTAGGGTTAGGGTGAGGGTAAGGGTGAGGGTGAGGGTGAGGGTTCCTGTTAGGTAGGATTAGGGTTAGGGTGAGGATTATGGTGAGGGTGAGGGTGAGGGTTAGGGTGAGGCTTAGGGATAGGGTGAGGGTTAGGGTTAGGGTGAGGGTTATGGTTAGGGTAAGGGTGAGGGTTAGGTGTAGGCTTAGTGTTAGGGTGAGGGTTAGGGTTAGGGTTAGGATTTGGGTTAGTGTGAGGCTGAGGTTGAGGTTTAGGTGTAGGGTTAGCGTTAGGGTCAGGGTCAGGGTTGGGGTTAGGGTTAGTGTTAGGGTGAGGGTTAGATTTAGGTTTATGTTTAGGGTTAGGGTTAAGTTTATTGTTAGGGTGAGGGTGAGGGTGAGGGTGAGGCAGAGGGTTAGGATTAGGTTCAGGGTTAGGGTGAGGTTTAGGGTTAGGTTAAGGTTAGGGTTAGGATTAGGGTTAGAGTTAGGGTTAGGTTTAGGGTTAGTGTTAGGTTTATTTTTAGGGTTATGGTGAGGGTTCGGGTGAGACTGAGGGTTAGGGTGTGGGTGAGGGTGAGAGTGAGGGTGAGTGATAGGTTTAGAGTCAGGGTTAGGCTTAAGTTAGGGTTAGGATTAATGTTAGGCAGAGGGTGAGGGTGAGGGTGAGGGTTAGGGTTACGTTTAGGGTTTGGGTGAGGGCTAGGGTGAGGGTGAGGTTTAGGTTGAGGGTGAGGGTTTGGGTTAGGTTTAGGGTTAGGATGAGGGTTAGGCTGAGGGGTAGGTTTAGGGTTAAGTTGAGGGTTAGGGTTAGGGTGAAGGTTAGGGTTAGGGAGAGGGTAAGTGTGAGGTTTAGGGTTATGTTAGGGTTAAGGTGAGGGTGAGGGTTAAAGTTAGCATTACTGTTAGGGTGAGAGTGAGCATTTGGGTTAGGGTTAAGGTGAGAGCTAGGGTGAGGGTGAGGTTTAGGGTGAGGGTGAGTTTTAGGGTGAGGGTGAGGTTTAGGATTATCATTAGGGTTAGGGTTATGGTGAGGGTGAGGTTTAGGTTGAGGTTAATCGTTAGGGTGAGGATTCGAGTGAGGGTTATGGATAGGATGACAGTTAGGGTGTCGGTGAGGGTAAGGGTTTGGGTTAGGTTTGGGTGACGTTTAGATTTAGAGTTAGGGTTAGTGTGAGGGGTAGGGTTAGCATTAGGGTGAGGGTTAGGGTTAGTGTAGGGTTAGGATTAGGTTTAGGGTTAGGGTGAGGATAAATGTTAGGGTGTGTTTTAGGGTGAGGGTTATGGTTAGGTTTATGGTGAGAGTTAGGGTTAGGGTGATGTTTAGGGTGAGGGATAGGGTTAGGGGGAGGGTTTCATTGAGGTTTAGGGTTAGGGTTAGGGTTAGGGTGATGTTTATGGTGAGGGTTAGGGTTAGGGTTAGGCTTAGGGTGAGGTTTAGGGTGAGGGTTAGGGTTAGGGTTAGGAATAGCATTAGGCTGATGTTTAGGTTAGGTTACAGTGAGGGTTAGGGTTAGAGTGATGGTTAGGGATAGGGTTAGAGTGAGGCTGAAGGTGAGGGTTATGGTTAGGGTTAGAGTTAGAGTTAGGGTGAGGGTGAGGGTGAGGGTTAGGGTTAGGGTTACGTTGAGGGTGAGGGTGAGTGTGAGGGTGAGGGTTAGGTTTAGGGTGAGGGTTAGGTTTAGAGTGAAGATTAGGGTGAGTGTTTGGGTTATGTTTAGGGTTAGGATGAGGGTGAGGCTGAGGGGTTGGGTTAGGGTTATTGTGAGGGTTAGGATGAGGTTGAGGGTTAGGGTTAGAGTTAAGGTTTAGATGAGGGTTAGTGTACAGTTTAGGATTAGGGTGAGGGTTAGGGTGAGGGTGAGGGTGAGATCTAGGGTGAGGGTGAGGGTTAATGTTAGGTTTAGGGATAGGATGAGGATTAGGGTTAGGATTAGGGTTAGGGTGAGTGTTAGGGTTAAGGTTAACATTAGGTTTAGGATTAGAGTTAGGGTGAGTGTGAGGGTGAGAGTTTGGGTTAGGGTTAGTGTTAGGGTGAGGGTTAGGGTGAGGGTTAGGGTTAGGGTTAGGATGACGGTTTTGGTGAGGGTTAGGGTTAGGTTGAGGGTTATGGTGAGGATGAGGGTAAGGAATAGGGTGAGGTTTATGGTGAGGGTGAGGTTTAGGATTAGGGTAAGATTTAGGGTGAGGTTTAGAGTGAGGGTTAGGGCTAAGGTTAGGGTTAGGTTTATGGTGAGGGTTAGGGTTAGGGTTAGAGTGAGGGTTAGGGTTAGGTTTAGGGTTAGGGTTAGTGTTAGTGTGAGCGTTAGGCTGAGCGGTAGGGTTAGCATTAGGTGGAGGGTTAGTTTTAGTGTGAGGGTTGGGGTTAGGGTTAGGGTTAGGTTAAGGGTAGGCTTTGGGTGAGGGTTAGGGTGAGGGTGAGGGTTAGGGTGAGGGTTAGGTTTAGGGTGAGGGTTAGGGTGAGGGTGAGGGTTAGGGTGAGGGTTAGGGTTAGGATAAGTGTTAGGGTTAGGATTTGGCTGAGGGTGAGAATGAGGGTGAGGGTTAGGGTTAGTGTTAGGGTGAGGGTTAGGGTGAGGGTGAATATTAGGGTTAGGGTTAGGGTGAGGGTTAGTGTGAGGATTAGGGTTAGGTTTAGTGTTAGGGATTTGGTGAGGGTAAGGGTTAGGGTGAGGTTTAGGGTGAGGGTGAGGGTGAGGGAGTGGGTTAGGGTGAGAGTGAGGGTTAGGGTGAGGGTTTGGGTTAGGTTTAGGGTTAGGATGAGGGTTAGGCTGAGGGGTTGGGTTAGGGTTAGTGTGAGGATTAGGGTTAGAGTGAGGGTTAGGTTTACGGTGAGCGTTAGGTTTAGGGTTAACATTAGGGTTAGGGTTAGGGTTAGGGTGAGGTTTAAGGTTAGGTTTAGGGTTAGGGTGAGTGTGAGCGTGAGGATTAGGGTTAGGGTTAGTGGTAGGGCGTGGGTTAGGGTTAGGGTGTGGGTCAGGGTTAGAGTGAGGTGGAGGGTGAGTGTGAGGGTGAGAGTGAGGGTGATGGTTAGGGTGAGGGTTAGGGTGAGGGTTAGGCTTAGGGTTAGGATGAGGGTTAGGGTTAGGGTTAGGGTGATGTTTATGGTGAGGTTGAGGGTTAGGGTGATGGTGAGGGTTTGGGTGAGACTGAGGGTTAGGGTTAGGGCTAGGGTTAGGGTGAGGGTTAGTGTGAGAGTTAGGTTTAGGCTTAGGGTGAGGGTGAGGGTTAGGTTTAGGGTTAGGGTTAGGGTTAGGATTATGGTGAGGGTTAGGGTGAGGCTAATGGTTAGGGTGAGGGTTTGAGTGAGGGTGAGGGTTAGGGTTAGGGTTAGTGTTAGGGTGAGGATTAGTGTGAGGGTTATGGTTAGGGTGAGGGTTAGGGTTAGGGTTTGGGTGAGGGTGAAGATTAGGATGAGGGTGAGGGCTACGGTTAGGGTTATGGTTAGGGTTTGGGTGAGGGTGAGTGTTAGGATTAGGGATAAGGTTAGTACTAGTGTGAGGGTGAGGGTTAGGGTTACGGTAAGGGTGAGGGTTAGGGTGAGGTGTAGGGTTAGAGTTACGGTGAGGGTCAGGTTTAGTGTGAGGGTTAGGGGTAGGGTTAGGGTTTGGGTGAGGGTAAGGTTTAGGGTGAAAGTGAGGGTTAGGGTTATCGTGAGATTTAGGGTGAGTTTTAGGGTGAGGGTTATGCTTAGGGTTAGGGTTAGGGTTAGGGTGAGGTTGAGGTTGAGGTTTAGGATTAGGGTTAGAGTGAGGGTTAGGGTTAGGGTTAGGCTTAGGGTGAGGTTTAGAGTTAGCATTAAGGATAGGGTTACGGTTATTGTTAGGGTTATGGTGAGGGTGAGGGTTAAGGAGAGGGTTAGGTTTAGGTTTAGGTTTAGGGTGAGGGTTAGGTTTAGGATGTGGGTTAGGTTAGGGTTAGATTGAGGGTGAAAGTGAGGGTTTGGGTGAGGGTGAGGGTAAGGGTGAGAGTTAGAGTTAGGGTTAGGGTTAGGGTGAAGTTGAGGGTGAGGTTTAGGGTTAGGATTACTGTTAGGGTTAGGATTTGGCTTAGGGTGAGTGTGAGGGTGAGGGTGAGGGTGAGCGTTAGGGTTAGAGTGAAGTTTAGGGTGAGTGGTAATGTTAGGGTGAGGGTGAGGTTTTGGTTTAGTTTGAGGGTTAGTGTTAAGGTAAGTGTTAGCGTGAAGGTAAGGGTTGGAGTGAGGGTTAGGGTGAGAGTGAGGGCTAGAGTTCTCCTTAGGGTTAGTGTCAGGGTTAGGGAGAGGTTTATGGTTAGAGTGAGGGTGAGTGTTAGGATTAGGGGTAGGGTGAGGGCTAGGCTGAGGGTGAGGGTTAGGGTATGGGTTAAGATTAAGCTGAGGTTTAGGTTTAAGGTTAGGGTTAGGATTAGGGTGAGGGTTAGGGTTAGGGTGATGGTTAGTGTTAGGATTAGGGTTAGGGTTAGGGTTAGGCTGAGGCTAAGGGTGAGGATTAGGGTTAGGGTTAGGGTGAAGGTAAGGATTAGGGTGAGGGTTAGAGTGAGGGTGAGGGTTAGGGTTAGGGTGAAGTTTAAGGTGAGGGTTAGGTTAGGGGTAGGGTGAGGTTGATGGTTAGGGTTAGGGTTAAGGTTAAGAGGGTGAGTGTAAGAATTAGGGTGAGGTTTAGGGTGAGGGTGAGGTTTAGGGTTAAGTTTAGGGTTAGGGTGAGCTTTAGGGTGAGGGTTAGGGCTGAGGTTAAGGTTATGTTTAGGGTGAGGGTTAGGGTTAGTGTTAGGGTGAGGGTGAGGGTTAGGGCTGAGGTTAAGGTTAGGCTTAGGGTGAGGGTTAGGGTTAGGATAAGTGTTAGGGTTAGGATTTGGCTGAGGGTGAGGGTGAGGGTGAGGGTTAGTGTTAGTGTTAGGGTGAGGGTTAGGGTGAGTTTGAGGATTAGGGTTAATGTTAGAGTTAGGGTGAGGGTTAGGGTGAGGGTTAAGGTTAAGTTAAGGGTGAGGGTTAGGGTGAGGTTTATGCTTAGGGTTAGAGTTAGGGTAAGGTTTAGGGTGAGGGTTAGTGTGAGGGTGAGTGTGAGGGTTAGGGTGAGAATTACGGTAAGGATATGGGTTGGGGTTAGGGTGAGGTTTAGGGTTAGGTTTAGGGTTAGGGTGAGGGGTAGGGTTCGGGTAAGGGTGAGAGTTAGGTTTAGTGTGGGGGTTAGGTTTAGGGTAAGTGTTGGGAGAGGGTAAGGGTTTGTGTGAGAGTGAGGGCGAGAGTGAGGGTTAGGCTAAGTAAGACTTAGGTTTAGTGTGAGGGTTAGGGTGACGTTTAGGATTAGGTTGAGGGTGAGTGTTAGGATTAGGGGTAGGGTGAGTGCTAGGGTGAGGGTGATGGTTAGGGTTAGGGTCAAGGTTAGGGTAAGGATTAGGGTTAGGGTTAAGGTGAGAGTTAGGGTGAGGGATAGGGTTAGGGTTAGAGGGAGGGTTAGGGTGAGGGTAAGGGATAGGTTGACGGTTAGGGTGAGAGTATAGGTTAAGGTTATCGTGACTGTTCGGGTGAAGGTTAGGGTGAGGGTGAGGTTTAGGGTTTGGTTTAGGGTCAGAGTGAGGGTGAGGGTTAGGGTTAGGGTTAGTGTGAGGGTTAGGGTGAGGGTGAGGGTTAGGGTTAGGGTGAGGGTTAGGGTGAGGGTGGGGATAAGGATTAGGGTGAGGCTTAGGGTGAGGGTGAGGGTTAGGGTTAGGGTTAGGGCTAGGGTGAGGCTTAGAGTGAAGGTTAAGGTTAGGGTTAGGGTTAGGGTGAGGGTGAGGGTTAGGGTTAGGGCTAGGGTGAGGCTTACAGTGAAGGTTAAGGTTAGGGTTAGGGTGAGGGTGAGGGTTAGGGTTATGGTTAGTGTTAGTGTGAGCATTAGGCTGAGAGGTGGGGTTAGGTTGAGGGTTAGTTTTAGTGTGAGTGTTAGGGTGAGGGTTAGAGTTAGGGTTAGGGTGAGGGTGAGGGTGAGGATTAGTGTTAGGGTTAGGATTAGAGTGAGGTTTACGGTTAGGTTTAGGGTTAGGGTGAGGGTGAGTTTGAGGGTTAGAGTTAGGTTGAGGTTTAGGTTTAGGGGAAGGGGAAGGCTTAGGTTTAGGGTGAGGGTTAGGGTTAGGGTGAAGTTTAGGGTGAGGGTGAGGGTGAGGGTGAAACTGAGGGTTAGGGTGTGGGTGAGGGTTAGGTTTAGGGTGAGGGTTAGAATGACAGTGAAGGTTAGAGTGCGGGAAAGTTTAGGGTTAGGGTTAGGGTGAGGGTTAGGATGAGGGTTAGGATTAGGGGCAGGGTAAGGGTTAGAGTGAGGGTTAGGGTAAGTGTGAGGGTTAGGGTTAGGGTGAGGGTTAGGATGAGGGTGATGGTTAGGGTTAGGGTTAGTGTTAGGATGAGGTTTAGGGTGAGAGTTAGGGTTAGGGTTATGGTTAGTGTGAGGGTTAGGGTGAGGGTGAGGGTTAGGTTGAGGGTGAGGGTTAGGTTGAGGGTGAGGGTTAGGGTTAGGTTGAGGTTTATGGTGAGGGTGGGTGTAAGGATTAGGCTGAGGCTTAGGGTGAGGGTGAGGGTGAGGGTTAGGTTAAGGTTTAGGGTGAGGTTTAGGGTGAGGGTTAGGGCTAAGTTTAAGGTTAGGTTTAGGGTGAGGGTTAGGGTTAGGGTGAGGCTTAGAGTGAGGGTTAGGTTTAGGGTTAGGTTTAGGGTGAGGGTTAGAGTTAGGGTTAGTGTTAGTGTGAGTGTGAGCATTAGGCTGAGTGGTGGGGTTAGGGTTAGGTTGAGGGTTAGTTTTAGTGTGAGGGTTAGGGTTAGGGTTAGGGTGAGGGTGAGGGTAAGGGTTAGGGTGAGGGTTAGGGTGAGAGTGAGAGTTAGGGTGAGGGTTAGGGTTAGGGTTAGAGTTAGGGTTAGGATTTGGCTTAGGCTGAGGGTGAGGGTGAGGTTTTGGTTTAGGGTTAGGGTGAGGGCTACAGTTAGGGTTAGGGTGTGGGTTAGGGTTAGGGTTAGGTTGAGGGTGAGGTTTAGGGTGAGGGTGAGTGTAAGGGTGAGGGTGAGGGTTAGGCTTAGGATTAGGTTGAGGTTTAGGGGTACGGCGAGGGTGAGGTTTAGGTTTAGGTTTAGAGTGAGGGTTAGGGTTAGTGTTAGGGTGAGGGTTAGGATTAGGCTTAATATTAGAGTTAGGGTGAGGGTTAGGGTGAGGGTTAGGATTAAGGTTATGTGAGGGTTAGGGTGAGGTTTATGCTTAAATTTAGGATTAGGGTAAGGGTTAGGGTGAGGGTTAGTGTGAGGGTGATTTTGAGGGTTAGGGTAAGGATTAGGGTAAGGATAAGGGTTAGGGTGAGGGCTATGTTGAGGGTGATGGTTAGGGTTAAAGTTAGCGTGAGGTTTAGGTTTAGGGTTATGGTTAGGGTTTGGATGAAGGGTAGGGTTAGGGTAAGGGTGAGATTTAGGTGTAGTGCGGGGGTTAGGGTGAGGGTAAGTGTTAGGGTGAAGTTAAGGGTTTCTGTGAGTGTTAGGGTGAGTGTGAGGGTTAGGGTTAGCCTTAGGGTTAGTGTGAGGTTTAGGGTGAGGGTTAGGATGAGGGCGAGGTTGAGTGTCAGGATTAGGGGTAGGTGAGTGCTAGGGTAAGGCTGAGGGTTAGGGTTAGGGTTAAGGTTAGGGTAAGGGTTAGGGTTAGGGGTAGGGTGAGGGTTTGGGTGAGGGATATGGTTAGGGTTAGGGTTAGTGTGAGCATTAGTCTGAGCGGTGGGGTTAGGCTTAGGTTGAGGGTTAGTTTTAGTGTGAGGGTTAGTGTTAGGGTTAGGGTGAGGGTGAGGGTAAGGGTTAGGGTGAGGGTAAGGGTGAGGGTTAGGGTTAGGGTGAGGGTTAGGTTTAGGTTTAGGGGTAGGGTGAGGTTTAGTTTAGGGTTAAGGTGAGGGTTATGGTTCGAGTTAGGATGTGGGTTAGGGTTAGGTTTAGGTTGAGGGTGAGGGTGAGGGTTAGGTTGAGGGTGAGGGTAAGGGTGAGGGTTAGCGTTAGGGTTAGGGTTAGGGTGAGGGTGAGGATTAGGGTTAATGTTAGAGTTAGGGTGAGTGTTCCGGTTAAGGTTAGGGTGAGGTTTAGGGTGAGGTTTATGCTTAGAGTTAGGGTTAGGTTAAGGGTTACCGTGAGGGTTAGTGTGAGGGTGAGTGTGACGGTTAGGGTGAGGATTAGGGTTAGGATAAGGGTAAGGGTAAGGGCTAGGTTGAGGTTGACAGTTACGGTTAAGATTAGGGTGAGGTTAAGGGTTAGGGTTATGGCTAGGTTTAGGGTGAGAGGTAGGGTTAGGTTAAGTGTGAGAGTTAGGTTTATTGTGGGGGTTAGGGTTAGGCTAAGTGTTAGGGTGAGGGTAAGGGTTTGTGTGAGCTTTAGGATGAGAGTGAGGTTTAGGTGTAGCTTTAGGGTTAGTGTGAGGTTTAGGGTGAGGGTTAGGATGAGGGTGAGGTTGAGTGTTAGGATTAGGGGTAGGGTGAGTGCTAGGGTAAGGCTGAGGGTTAGGGTTAGGGTTAAGTTTAGGGTAAGGGTTAAGGTTGGGTTTAGGTGAGGGTTTGGTTGAGGGATAGGGTTAGGGTTAGTCGGAGGGTTAGAGTGAGGGTAAGGGTTAGGTTGAGGGTTAGGGTGAGAGCATAGGTTAGGGTTATCGTGAGTGTTAGGGTGAGTGTTACGGTGAGGGTTAGGTTTAGGGTTAGGTTTAGGGTCAGGGTGAGGGTGAGGGTTAAAGTTAAGGTTAGGATGAGCATTTGGGATAGTGTTAGGGTTAGGGTTATGGTGAGGGTTAGAGTTAGGGTTAGCGTGAAGGTTATGGTAGTGTGAGGGTTAGGGTTAGTGTTAGGGTGAGGGTGAGGGTAACTGTTAGGGTAAGGGTTAGAGTGAGAGTGAGGATT
Source organism: Dipodomys merriami (assembly GCF_024711535.1). NCBI lineage: Eukaryota > Metazoa > Chordata > Mammalia > Rodentia > Heteromyidae > Dipodomys > Dipodomys merriami. The sequence goes on from NW_027202715.1 coordinate 807,479, forward strand.
AGGGTTATCGTGATTGTTAGGGTGAGGGTTAGGTTTAGGGTTAGGGTTAGGGTCAGGGTGAGGGTTACAGTTAGGGTGAAGTGAGGGTGAGGGTGAGGGTTTGGTTTAGGGTGAGGGTGAGGATGAGGGTTAGGGTTAGGATTAGGGTTAGGCTTAGGTTGAGGGTGAGGATTAGGGTTAGGTTAGGGTGAGAGTAAATATTAGGGTGAGGGTTAGGGTGAGGGTGAGTTGTACGCTTAGGTTTTAGGGTTAGGGTGAGGGTGACGGTGAGGGTGAGGGTTAGGGTTAGGGTTAGGGTTAGGGTGAAGGTTAGGGTGAGGGTGAGGGATAGTGTTAGGGTTAGGGTTATGGTGAGGGTTAGAGTTAGGATTATTGTGAGGGTTAGGGTTAGTGTGTTAGGTTAGGGTTAGGGTTAGGGTGAGGGTAAGGGTTAGGGTGAGAGTGAGGGTTAGACTTATCGTGAGTGTTAGGGTGAGGGTTTGGTTTAGGGTTAGGGTTAGGGTCAGGGTGAGGGTGAGGGTTAGGGTAAGGGTTAGGTTAAGCGTTAGGGTTAGGGTTAGGTTTAGGGTTAGGGTGAGGGTTAGAGTTAGTGGTAGGGTTAGGGTTAGGGTTAGGGTTATATATAGGGTGAATTTGAGGGTGAGGGTGAGGGTGAGGGTGAGGGTTAGGGTTACTGTTAGGGTGAGGGTTAGGGTGAGGGTGAGGATTAGGGTTAATTTTAGAGTTAGGGTGAGGGTTCGGGTTAAGGTTAGGGTGAGGTTTATGCTTAGAGTTAGGGTTAGGTTAAGGGTTACGGTGAGGGTTAGTGTGAGGGTGAGTGTGAGGGGTAGGGTGATGATTAGGGTTAGGATAAGGGTAAGGGTAAGGGCTAGGTTGAGGGTGACAGTTACGGTTAAGTTTAGGGTGAGGTTTAGGGTTAGGGTTATGGCTAGGTTTAGGGTGAGGGGTAGGGTTAGGGTAAGTGTTAGGGTGAGGGTAAGGGTTTGTGTGAGCTTTAGGATGAGAGTGAGGGTTAGGGTTAGCTTTAGGGTTAGTGTGAGTTTTAGGGTGAGGGTTAGGATGAGGGTGAGGGTTAGAGTTAGGATTAGGGTTAGTGTTAGTGTTAGGCTGAGGGTGTGGGTGAGGGTGAGGGTGAGGGTGAGTGTTAGGGTTTGGGTTAAGTTTAGGTTGAGGGCTATGGTTAGGGTGAGGGTGAGTTTGAGGTCTTCTGTTAGGTAAGGATTAGGGTTAGGGTGAGGATTAGGGTGAGGGTTAGGGTTAGGGTGAGGGTTAGGGTGAGGGTGAGGGTTTGCATGAGGGTGAGGGTGAGGTTGAGGGTGAGGGTTAGGGTGTGGGTGAGAGTTAGGGTTAGGATAAGTGTTAGTGTGTCGCTGAGAGGTACGGTGAGGGTGAGGGTTACGGTTAGGGTTAGGGTGAGGGTTAGATTTAGAGTTAGGGTTAGTGTGAGGATTAGGGTGAGGGTTAGGTTTAGGGTTAGGGTGAGGGTGAGGGTGAGGGTGAGGGTGAGGGTGAGAGTCTAGGTTAGGGTTATCGTTAGTGTTAGGGTGAGGGTTATGGTGAGGGTTCGATTTAGGGTTAGGTTTAGGGTCAGTGTGAAGATGAGGGTTAGGGTTAGTGTTAGGTTGAGCGTTAATGATAGGGTTAGGTTTAGGGTTATGGCGAGGGTTAGAGTTAGGGTTAGGGTGAGGGTTAGTGTTAGTGTGAGGCTTAGGGTTAGGGTTAGGTTTAGGGTTAGGGTCAGGTTGAAGGTGAGGGTTAGGGTAAGGTTTAGGGTGAGCGTTAGGGTTAGGGTTAGGGTTGGGGTTAGTGTGAGGATTAGGGTTAGGGTTAGGTTTAGGATGAGTGTGAGGGTGAGGGTTAGGGTTAGGGTTAGGAAAAGGGTTAGGGTGTGGGTGTGAGAGAGGGTTAGGTTTAAGATTATGGTTAGGTTTAGGGTTAGACTTAGGGTGAGGGTGAGGGTGAAGGTGAGGGTTAGGGAGAGGGTTAGGGTTAGGTTAGGGTTAGGGTGAGGGTTAGGGTTAGGGATAAGGTGAGGGTAAGGGTTAGGGTGAGGGTTATGGTTAGTGTGAGGGTTAGGGTTAGGTTTAGGGTGAGCTTGAAGGTTAGGGTTCGGGTTAGGGTGAGGGTAAGGTTAAGGGTGAGGGTTAGGGTGAGAATGGGGTTTAGGGTTATGAGTTTTAGGGTGAGGGTTAGGGTGAGGGTTAGCTTTAGGGTTAGAGTTAGGGTGAGAGTGAGGGTGAGGGTTAGGGTTAGGGTTAATGTGAGCGTTAGGGTGAGGGTTAGGGCTAGGGTTCGGGTTAGGGTGAGGGTTAGGGTTAGGCTTAGGGTGAGGTTGAGGGTGAGGGTTAGGGTGAGGTTTAGGGTGAGGGTGAGGGTGAGTGTTATGGTTAGGATTAGGTTTAGGGTTAGGGTTAGGCTGAGGTTGAGGTTGAGGGTTAGGGTGAGGTTTAGGGTGAGGGTGAGGGTTAGGGTTAAGATTAGGGTTAGGGTTAGGGTTAGGCTGAGGGTGAGGATTAGGGTTAGGGTGAGGGTAAGGATTAGGGTGAGGGTTAGGGTGAGGGTTAGGGTTAGATTGAGGGTTAGGGTGAGGGTTTGGCGTAGGTTTAAGCTTAGGATGAGGCTTAGGCTTAGGGGTTGGGTTTGGGTTAGGGTGAGGGTTAGGGTTAGGGTGAGGGTTAGGGTTAGGTTTAGGGTTAGGGTGAGGGTTCTCGTGAGGACTAGGGTGAGGGTGAGTGTTACAGTTTGGGTTAGGGATAGGATGAGGATTAGGTTTAGGGTTAGTGTTAGTGTGAGCATTAGGCTGACCAGTTGGGTTAGGATTAGGTTGACTGTTAGGTTTAGTGTGAGGGTTAGGGTTAACTTTAGCGTTAGGATTAGGGTGAGGTTAAGGGTTAGGGAGAGGGTTAGGGTGAGGGTTAGGGTTAGAGTTAGGGTTAGGTTTAGGGTGAAGTTGAGTGTTAGGGTTAGGGTTGGGGTGAGGGTTAGGGTTAGAGTGCGAGTTAGGATTAGTGTGAGGGTTAGGGTGTGGGTAAGGGTTAGGGTGAGGGTTTATGTGAGAGTGAGGGTTAGGGTTATCATGAGTGTTAGGGTGAGGGTTAGGGTTAGGGTTAGGGTTAGGGATACGGTTAGTGTGAGGATTAGGGTTAGGGTTAGTGTTAGGGTTAGAGTGAGGGGAAGGGTTAGGGTGAGGTTTAAGTTGAGGGTGAGGGTTAGGGTTACCCTGAGGATTAGGGTGAGGGTTAGGGTTAGGGTTAGGGTTAGGGTTAGGGTGAAGTTTTGAGTTATGGTTAGGGTAAGGTTTAGCGTTAGGGTGAGGGTTGGGGATAGGGTTAGGGTTAGGGTGAGGGTGAGGGTGAGTGTTAGGTTTAGGGTTAGGGATAGAGTTCAGTGAGGGTGAGGGTGAGGGTTAGTTTTAGGGTGAGGGTTAGGGTTAGGGTTAGGGTTAGGGTGAGGATTTGTGCTAGGTTTAGGTTTAGGATGATAGTTAGGCTGAGGGTTATGGTTAGGGTGAGTGTTAGCTTTAGGGTGAAAGTTAGTATGAGGGTTAGGGTTAGGTTTAGGGTTAGGGTGAGAGTTAGGTTGAGGGTTAGAGTTAGGGATAGGGTTATGTTTAGGGTTAAGGTTAGGGTGAGGGTGAGTGTTAGGGTTAGCATTAGCATTTGGGTGAGGGTAAGGTTTAGGGTTATGGTTAGGGTGAGGACTAGTGTGACTGTGAGTTTTAGGGTTAGAGTTAGGGATAGGGTGAGGATTAGTGCTAGGGTTAGGGTTAGTGTGGGTGTTAGGCTGAGGGGTAGGGTTATGTTTAGGTTGAGGGTTAGGTTTAGTGTGAGGGTTGGGTTAGGGTTAGGCTGAGGGTGAGGTTGAGGGTGAGGGTTAGGGTTTGTGTTAGGTTTAAAGTGAGGGCTAGTGTGAGCCTGAGGGTTAGGGGGAGAGTGAGGGTAAGTGTGAGGGTTTCGTTTAGGTAAGGATTAGGGTTAGGGTGAGGATTAGGGTGAAGGTTAGGGTGAGGGTTAGGGTTAGGGTGATGGTTAGGTTTATGGTCATTTGTAGAGTGTTAGGGTGAGGGTGAGGGTGAGTGTGAGGGTTAGGGTGTGGGTGATTGTTGGGTTTAGGGTGAGTGTTACGGTTTTGTTGAGGGTTATTGTGAGTGTGAGGGTTAGGGTTAGGGTGTGGGTTAGTGTTAGGGTTAGGGTGAGTTTTAGGGTTTCATTGAGGGTTAAGGTGAGGGTGAGGTTTAGGGTTAGGGTTAGGTTGAGGGTTAGGTTTCGTCTTAGGGTTAGGGTTAGGGTTAGGGTGAGGATAAGGGTTAGGGTGAGGGTTAGGGTGAGGATGAGTTTTAGGGTTAGGGTGAGGGTGATGATTAGTGTTAGGGAGAGGGTTAGTGTTAGGGTTAGGTTTAGGATGAGTGTGAGGGCGAGGATTAGTGTTATGGTTAGAAATAGGGTTAGGGTGTGGGTTAGGGTTAATGTGAGGGTTAGACTTAGGTTTAGGGTGAGCTTGAGTGTTAGGGTTCGGGTTAGGGTTCCGGTTAGTGTTAGGGTTTGGGTTAGGGTTAGTTTGAGGGTTAGGGTTAGAGTTAGGTTTAGGGTTAGGGTGAGGTTAAGGGTAAGGGTGAGGGTTAGGGTGAGAGTGAGGTTTAGGGTTATTGTGAGTGTCAGGGTGCCTCGCCGACTCCAGTCGAGTCTGCTTAGCATGGGAAACCATCTATCAGACCTAAGATCGGGGCTTCAGAGACCTATCTCTGAATTTCTGGACTTCACCAAAGTCAACCTCAGAGAATGGGGCTTTACAGAAACCTATCTCCAAGTTTTGGGACTTCACCGAAGTCTACCTCGGAGAATAGGGCTTCTAAGAGGCCTACTCCTGGAAAAAGGCTGGCAAACCCCTGGGAAAGATGTGTTTCTGCCTTTCTTTTCCTCATAAGAGTGCCTATTAATCTTTTACTGCTTCTACTGCTCTTTGTACTTACTCATTGTCAACGTTCCCTTATTCAAAGCTCTTTCTTAAGAGTGTTGACGACTCCAATATCTGATGAGTGTCTTAAAAAAAAGACTAACTCACCAGAGTTAAGTGCTACCCTGAAACCCCTCTTATGGAGGCTAGTAGACAAGTCATAAGTAAATATAAAAGTATTGGGGGTTTCACGATGTCACTTCAGCAGAAGAAATTGTTTGTAAGACAGTTGCAAGAAACTGTAGTCTCAGCTAAAACAGAAAGAATGTATGGCAATTGCTGAGATAATTATTTAGGAGAAAGAATTTCCTGCTACTCTCTTTTATTTATTAAGAGACTTGCTAGATCTAGGTCTCCTTGAAGTTTACTATTAAAAAAGGAACAGGAAAGATCTTATGAGACAGTTAAGGCCTCTATAAAGAAGGTAATGTTAATTGGTGACAAACATCGAAACCCATTGTATTTTTTAGAGATAAGCCAGAAACAAGTGCCTATCAGGTGACCAGCTGGTGACCACCCAAAAATGAAGCCATGCAGCAAGATTGTGTAGCATTTTGCCCTTTCTCATGAAGACTTCTGTTATAAAAGTTTGTTATCCTCTGCATTAAATCGCACTCAGCACTCAGCATCCACTCCTAATGTGTGGTGAGTTGTCTGTTTGCCATCTCCCCATCCTATTCCAGGTTCCTCCCCTAGGTGTCCTCCGTCGTCCCGACAGAACCCGGTCCGCGGCATCAGGGTGAGGGTTAGGGTGAGGGTTAGGTTTAGGGTTATGGTTAGGGTCAGGGTGAGGGTCAGGGTGAGGGTTAGGGTTAGGGTTAGGGTGAGCGTCAGGGTAAGGGTTAGGGTTAGGGTTAGGGTTAGGGTTAGGCTTAGGGTGAGGTTGAGGTTGAGGGTTAGGGAGAGGATTAGGGTTAGGGTTAGGGTTAGGCTGAGGTTGAGGTTGAGGGTTAGGGTGAGGTTTAGGGTGAGGGTGAGGGTTAGGGTTAAGATTAGGGTTAGGGTTAGGGTTAGGCTGAGGGTGAGGATTAGGGTTAGGGTGAGGGTAAGGATTAGGGTGAGGGTTAGGGTGAGGGTTAGGGTTAGAGTGTGGGTTAGGGTGAGGGTTTGGGTTAGGTTTAGGGTTAGGATGAGGCTTAGGCTGAGGGGTTGGGTTAGGGTTAGGGTGAGGGTTAGGGTTAGGGTGAGGGTTAGGGTAAGAGTTAGGGTGAGGGTTAGGGTTAGGGTTAGGGTGAGGGTGAGGGTGAGGGTGAGGGTTAGGGTTAGGGATAGGGTTAGTGTGAGGATTAAGGTTAGGGTTAGTGTTAGGGTTAGGGTGAGGGGAAGGGTTAGGGTGAGGTTTAAATTGAGGGTGAGGGTTAGGGTTAGCCTGAGGGTTAGGGTTAGGGTTAGGGTGAGGGTGAAGGTTTGAGTTAGGGTTAGGGTGAGGGTTAGGGTTAGGGTGAGGGTTAGGGATAGGGTTAGGGTTAGGGTGAGGGTGAGTGTTAGGTTTAGGGTTGGGGATAAAGTTAGGGTGAGGGTGAGGGTGAGGGTTAGGGTTAGGATTAGGGTTAGTGTTAGGGTTAGGTTGAGGGTGATGGTTGGGTGAGGGTGAAGGTTAGTTTTAGGGTGAGGGTTAGGGTTAGTGTTAGGGTTAGGGAGAGGATTTGTGTTTGGTTTAGAGTTAGGCTGATAGTTACGCTGAGGGGTATGGTTAGGGTAAGAGTGAGGGTTAGGGTTAGGTTTAGGGTTAGTGTGAGGGTAAGGGTTAGGGTGAGGGTTAGGGTGAGGGTGAGGGTTAGGTTTAGAGTTAGGGTTAGGGTGAGGGTTAAGGTGAGGGTTAGGGTTAGGGTTAGGTTGAGGGTTAGGGAGGGGGTTAGGGTGAGGACTAGGGTGAGGGTGAGTGTAACGGTTTGGGTAAGGGTTAGGGTTAGGGTTAGGGTAATGCTTAGGGTGAGGGTTAGGGTGAGGGTGAGGGTTAGGGTTAGGATTAGAGTTGGGTTAGGGTTAGGCTGAGGGTGAGGGTGAGGGTGAGGGTTAGGTTTAGTGATAGGTTTATGGTGAGGGTTAGTGTGAGGGTGAGGGTTAGGGGGAGGGGGAGGGTGAAGGTGAGGATTTCGTATAGGTAAGGATTAGGGTTAGGGTGACGATTAGGGTGAGGGTGAGGGTTAGGGTGAGGGTTAGGTTTAGGGTGATGTGTAGAGTGAGGGTTAGGGTGAGGGTGAGGCTGAGGGTGAGGGTTAGGGTGTGTGTGAGTGTTAGGGTTAGGGTGAGTGTTAAGGTTTCATTGAGGTTTACCGTGAGGGTGAGGGTTATTGTTATGGATAGGGTTAGGGTTAGGTTTAGAGTTAGGGTTAGGGTTAGGGTTAGGGTGAGGATAAGGGTTAGGGTGCGGGTTAGGGTGAGGGTGAATGTTAGGTTTAGGGTGATGGTGAGGATTAGTGTTAGGGTGATGGTTAGGGTTAGGTTTAGGTTTAGGATGAGGGTGAGGGTGAGGGTTAGGGTTAGGGTTAGGAATAGGGTTAGGGTGTGGGTGCGAGAGACGGTTAGGTTTAAGATTAGGGTTAGGTTTAGGGTTAGACTTAGGGTGAGGCTGAGGGTGAAAGTGAGGTTTAGGGAGAGTGTTAGGGTTAGGGTGAGGGTTAGGTTTAGGGTTAAGGTGAGGGTTAGGGTTAGGGTGAGGGTTATGGTTAGTGTGAGGGTTAGGGTTAGGTTTAGGGTGAGACTGAGAGTTAGGGTTCGGGTTAGGGTTAGGGTTTGTGTTATGGTTTGTGGGAATGTTAGAGTTAGAGTTAGGGTTAGGGTTAGGGTGAGCTAAGGGTAAGGGTGAGGGTTAGGGTGAGAGTGAGGTTTAGGGTTATCATGAGTGTCAGGGTGAGGGTTAGGTTTAGGGTTAAAGTTAGGGTGAGAGTGAAGGTGAGGGTTAGGGTTAGGGTTAATGTGAGCATTAGGGTGAAGTTTAGGGTTAGGGTTAGGGTGAGGGTTAGCGTTAGGCTTAGGGTGAGGTTGAGGGTGAGGGTTAGGGTGAAGATTAGGGTTAGGGTTAGGGTTAGGCTGAGGTTGAGGTTAAGGGTTAGGGTGAGGTTTAGGGTGAGGGTGAGGGTGAGGATTATGCTTAGGTTTAGGGTTAGGGTTAGGGTTAGGCTGAGGTTGAGGATTAGGGTTAGGGTTTGGGTGAGGGTAAGGATTAAGGTAAGGTTTAGATGAGGGTTAGGGTTAGAGTGAGGTTTAGGGTGAGAGTTTGGGTAGGTTTAGGGTTAGGATGAGGCTTAGGCTGAGGGGTTGGGTTAGGGTTAGGGTGAGGGTTAGGGTGAGGAAGAGGGTCAGGGTGAGTGTTACGGTTTGGGTTAGGGATAGGTTGAGGATTAGGGTTAGGGTTAGTGTTAGTGTGAGCATTAGGCTGACGGTTGGGTTAGGATTAGGTTGACGGTTAGGTTTAGTTTGAGGGTTAGGGTTAGGGATAGTGTTAGGATTAGCGTGAGGGTAAGGGTAAGGGAGAGGGTTAAGGTGAGGGTTAGGGTTAGGTTTAGGGTTAGGTTTAGGGTGAAGGTGAGTGTTAGGGTTAGGGTTGGGGTGAGGTTTAGGGTTAGGGTGAGAGTTAAGATTAGTGTGACGGTTAGGGTTAGGGTGAGGGAAAGGGTTAGGGTGAGGTTTAGTGTGAGATTGAGGGTTAGGGTTATCATTAGTGTTAGGGTGAGGGTTAGGTTGAGGGTTAGGGTGAGGGTTAGGGTAATGGTTAGGGTGAGGGTTAGGGTTAGGGTTTGGGTGAGGGTGAGGGTGAGGGTTGGGGTTAGGTTTAGCGATAGGGTTAATGTGAGGATTAGGGTTAGGGTTAGGGTTAGGGTGAGGGGAAGGGTTAGGGTGAGGTTTAAGTTGAGGGTTAGGGTTACTGTGAGGGTTAGGGTGAGGGTTAGATTTAGGGTTAAGGTTAGGTTGAGGGTGAGGGTTAGAGTTAGGGTAAGGGTTAGGTTTAGGTTTAAGGTGAGGGTCAGGGTGAGGGTGGGGGTTAGGGTGAGAGTTAGGGTTAGGGTGAGTGTTAGGGTTAGGTTTAGGGTGAGTTTTAGTGTTAGGGGGATGTTTAGGGTGACGTGAGTGGTTGAGAGTGAGGGTTAGGGTTAGGTTTAGGTTTAGGTTTATGGTGAGGCTGAGGGGATGGGTGAGCATGAGGTTTAGGGTTAGGGTGAGGGTGAGGGTTAGGTTTAGGGTGATGTTTAGGGTTAAATTGAGGGTTAGGGTGAGGTTGAGGATGAGGGTGAAACTGAGGGTTACGGTGTGGGTGAGGGTGAGGGTTAGGCTTTAGGTTAGGGTGAGGGTTAGAATTAGGGTGATATTTAGTGTGAGGTTGAGGTTTAGAGTGAGGGTGAGGGTTCAGGTGCGACTGAGGGTTAAGGTGAGGGTGAGGGTTAGGTTTAGGGTGGGGGCTAGGCTGAGGGTCAGGGTTAGGTTGGTGGTGAGCATTAGGTTTAGAGTTAGGGTTAGGGTGAGGGTTAGGGTTAGGGATGGGATGAGGGTTAGGATGAGGGGTAGGGTTAGGTATAGGGTGAGTGTTAGTGTTAGTGTGAGGGTTAGGGTAAGGGTTAGGATTAGGGTGAGGGTTATGGTGAGGGTTAGGGTGATGGTTAGGTTTAGGGTGAGATTTAGGGTGAGGGTTAGGGTTAGGGTGAGCGTGAGAGTTAGGGTGAGGGTTAGTGTTAGATTTAGGGTTAGGTTGAGGGCTAAGGTGAGGGTTAGGGTTAGGGTTAGGGTAAGGGTTAGGGTGAGGGTTAGGGTTAGGGTTAGTGTTGGTGTGAGTGTTAGGTTGAGGGTTAGTTTTAGGGTTAGGGTTAGGTTGAGGGTTAGGGTGAGGTTTAGGGTTAGGTTTAGGGCGAGTGTTAGGGTTAGGGTATGGGTGAGTGTTAGGATTAGGGGTAGGTTGAGGCCTATGCTGAGGGTGAGGGTTAGGGTTAGGTTTAGGGTTAGGGTGAGGGTTAGGGTGAGGTGTAGTATTAGGGTTTTGGTGATGTTCAGGTTTAGAGTGAGGATTAGGGTTAGGGTTAGGGTGAGGCTAAGGTTTAGGGTGAGGTATAGGGTGAGAGTGAGGGTTAGGATTACCATGAGTGTCAGGTTGACAGTTAGTGTGAGGGTTAGGGTTAGGGTGAGGGTGAGGGTGAGGGTTAGGGTTAGGATAAGGGTTATGGTTAAAGTTAGGTTGAGGGTGAGGGTGAGTGTGAGTGTGAGGGTTAGTGTTAGGGTGAGGGTTTTGGTTAAGTTTAGGGTTAGGATGAGGGTTAGGCTGAGGGTTATGGTTAGGGTTAGGGTGAGGGTTAGGGTTAGAGTTCGGGTTAAGTTTAAGCTTAGGGTTAGCTTTAGGGTGAGGGTAAGGATTAGGGTGAGTGTTAGGTTGATGGTGAGGATTAGGGTAAGGGCTATGGTTATGGTGAGGGTTAGGGTGAGGGTTAGGATTAGGGTTAGGGTGAGGGTGGGGGTTAGGATGAGGGTTAGGATTAGGGTTAGGGTTAGGGTGAGGATTAGGGTTAGGGTTAGTGTGAGGGTTAGGGTGAGGGTTAGGATTAGGGTGAGGTTTAGGGTTACAGTGAGGGTGAGGTTTAGAGTTCGCATTAGGGTTAGGGTGAGGGTGAGGGTAAGGGTTAGGGTTAGTTTAGTGTTAGCCTTAGGATTTGGCTGAGGGTGAGGGTGAGGGTTAGGGTTAGGGTAAGGGTTAGTGTGAGGTTGAGCTTTAGGGTTTATGTTAGGGTTAGGGTGAGGGTTAGGTTGAGGGTTAGGGTTAGAATTAGGGATAGGGTGAGGGTTAGGGTGAGGGTTAGGGTGAGGGTTAGGGTTAGGGTGAGGTTTAGGGTGAGGGTGAGTGTTAGGGTGAGGGTTAGGTTTAGGGTTAGAGGGACAGTTAGGTTTAGGATTGTGGTTAGGGTGAAGGCTAGGCTGAGGGTGTAGTTTAGGTTTAGGGAATGGTCAGGTTTAGGGTTAGGGTTAGGGTTGGGGATAGTGTGAGTGTTAAGGTTAGGGTTAGGGTGAGAGTGAGGGTGAGGGTGAGGTATAGGATTAGGTTAGGGTAAGGATTAGATTGAGGGTGAAGGTGAGGTTTAGGATTAGGTTTAGGGTTCGGGTTAGGCTGAGGGTAAGGTTGAAGGTGAGGGTGAGGTTTAGGTTTAGGGTTTGGGTGAGGGTGAGGGTTAGGGTGAGGGTGAGGGTAAGGGTGAGGGTTAGGGTGAGGCTTAGAGATAGGGTTAGTTTTTGCGTTAGCGTTATTTTTAGGGTTAGGGTGAGGGTGAGGTTGAGGGTGAGGGTGAGGGTGAGGGTTATGGTGAGGTTTAGGGTGAGGGTGAGGGTGAGGGTTAGGGTTAGGATTAGGGTTAGGGTTAGGGTTAGGCAGTGGGTAAAGGTTAGGGTTACTGTTAGTGGGAGGGTAAGGATTATGGTGAGGTTAGGGTGACTCTGAAGGTTAGGGTGCAGGTGAGGTTTAGGGTGAGGTTTAGGGTTAGGGTTAGGGTTAGGGTTAGGGTTAGGTTGAGGGTTCGGGTTAGGGTGAGGGTTAGGGTTAGGCTTAGGATTAGGGTTAGGGTGAGGGTTAGGGTGACTCTGAAGTTTAGGGTGTGGTTGAGGGTTAGTGTTAGGGTTACTATGAGGGTTAGGTTTAGGGTTAGGATGAGGGTTAGGATGATGGGTAGGCTTAGGTGTAGGGTGAGGGTTAGGGTTAATGTGACGGTTAGGGCTATGGTTAGGGTTAGGATGAGGGTTTGGTTGAGGGTTAGGTTTAGGCTTAAGGTGAGGTTTAGGGTTAGGTTTAGGGTTAGGATGAGGGTTAGGGTGAGTGTTAGGGTTAGGGTTAGGAATAGGATGAGGGTGAGTGTTAGGATTAGGGGTAAGGTTAGGCCTAGGGTGAGGCTGAATGTTAGGATTAGGGTAAGGGTGAGGGTTAGGTTGAGGGTTAGGGTTAGGGTGAGGGTGAGGGTCAGGGTTAGGGTGAGGATTAGGTTTAGGGTTAGGGTTGCAGTGAAGTGAGGGTTAGAGTTTGCATTAGGGTTAGGGTGAGGGTGAGGATTACGGTTAGGGTTAGGGTGAAGGCTAGGGTGAGGGTGAAGGTTAGGCTTAGTGTTAGGGATAGGGTGAGCATTAGGTTTAGGGTTAGGGTTAGTCTGAGCTTAAGGCTGAGGGGTAGGGTTAGGTTTAGGTTGAGGGTTAGGTTTAGTGTGAGGGTTTGGGTTAAGGTTAGTGTGAGGTAAGGATTAGGGTGAGGGTTAGGGTGAGAGTGAGTGTTAGGGTTAGCATTAGTGTTATGGTTAGGGTTAGGGTGAGGGTTAGGGTGAGGGTTAGGGTTTAAGTTAGGGTTACAGTGAGGTGAGGGTTAGAGTTAGCATTAGGTTTAGAGTGAGGGTTCGCATTAGGGTTAGGGTTAGGGTTAGGGTGAGGCTTAGCTTTAGGTTTAGGATTAGGGTGAATGTGAAGGTGAGGGTTAGGGTTGGGGTTAGAGTGATGGTTAGGTTTAGTGTGAGAGTTAGTGTTAGGGTTATTGTTAGGTTTACGTTCATGCTGAGGTTGAGGATGAAGGTGAGGGTGAGGTTTAGGGTTAGTGTGAGGCTTAGGGTTAGGCTTAGTGTGAAGGTTAGGGTGAGGGTTAGGTTTAGGGTTAGTGTGACGGTGAGGGTGAGTGTTTGGATTAGAGTTAGAATAAGGGTTAGTTTTAGGGTTAGAGTGAGGATTAATGTGAGGGTGAGGGTTAGTGTGGCGCGCGCCTTCTCGACCAGCGAGGAAGAACGAACACCACACCAGGAGTCTTCTCAGATCACGCTTTATTGGAGAGCCTTTTAGTTGATGGGAGAGCTTGAGCGCGAGAGCGCGTGCACCCGAAACATGGCTGCTTATATAGGGAATAGGAACACGGGTCTTTCTATCATTGGTCGTCTGCCTTTCACCGTCACCAGGTGCCACGGGATTGGCTGGGGACTCTACGTGGCTCGCACATGCGCAAAGCCCAGGACCCACCGTCCCGCCAAGCACCGCCTGAAATGGAGTGGTTACCTCAAAGCTGCAAGGGAGTGGGCGCCATCTTGTAATGGCGTTTACCCTGGCTCCCTACAGTTCCCCCTTTTTTGTTTTTTGGCAACAGGTAAGAGTAGAGGTTGGGCCTCTGTCTAAAACATTAGGACCTTGCACTGGCCTTCGCCTGAGGGGCGCCTTCCCCAGTGATGACCAGGCCCGTCCGATGCCTTTTTTGCAGAGGTGGGATCTTGGGCATCAACCCACTTGCAACCCAGCATGCTCTTCTTGAGGAGATGGTCCTCCTCAAGTTCAGTGCACTTGCCTAGCACCCTGTCCCAAATTGCAAATTGCATACCTGTCCCGGTGCAATGGGATCCCCTAATCCCTCGGGGTGCTAAGGCTATGCAGGATGGTAAGGCTTAATTGCCTCTCAGGGCCGACAGCCAGATCTGGGGTGAGGATCCACTCTCTAAAGCGGCTAATGCTTGCAAGATAACAACCTTGTCCCTTCTGGTTTGGGCTCGAAGGTGACAGACCAACCATAGGCAGACCACGCATCCTCCCAGGCAGCAGGCTAAAAACATTCCGACTCCCACCCACTCTTTGAAAAAGGACACCGCAGAGGCCCAGTCAGTAAATTGTAACAGCCCACAGCATCATCGGTTTAGCTATCACAGGGATTGCTATTAGCACTGTTGCTAACAGAAGGAAGATCAGCTGCATCAGGAGACGAGTGGATGGCATCTTCAAGAGGGGGTTCTTCTGCAGTCTCCACCGGCCTGGTCAGTCTCGTTGGCACCCAGTGAGGTACTTCTTGACTCTGTGGAAAAACACAAACAGCTCTCCTGGATCTCGTTATTACCGGATCCGGTCCATACCATTTATTATTAATAACATCCTTCCACATAACCATGTCTTTAGTATCCATGGGGTCTCTTGTCATATGCCGATCTGCGGCAGACTGATCGTTGTCATTTAGAATTAAAAAATTAAGGGTAAAGAGCGCAAGAGAAAGTCTTTCCCTGGGGGATGCTGACTCAGCAATTCCCCCTTTTTGTTTTTGAAGCATTTCTTTTATGCTTCTATTAGCTCTTTCCACTATACCTTGTCCTTGAGGATTGTAGGGCAATCCGGTGGTGTGGGCAACCTGCATTTGTGCGCAAAAGGTGCAAAAACCATGGGAAGTAGAAGCAGGTCCATTATCCGTCTTAAGTCTAAGAGGCTTTCCCCAAGCTGCCCAAGCTTCTAAGCAGTGTATTTTGACATGAGACACCTTTTCTCTTGCCAAAGGTGTGGCATGAATGACACCAGAAAAGGTGTCCACAGACACATGTAAATATTTTAACTTACCAAATTCTGTCAGATGAGTAACATCCATTTGCCATAGGGCGTTTGGTCTCAACCCCCTGGGGTTTACCCCCACATGGGGAGGATGAAGAAAGGTAACACAGGATTTACAGGCTTTAACAATATCTCTTGCCACATGCCTGGACAAATTATATCTTTTCCTAAGGGTATTAGCAGGTACATGATACAATCTATGAAAGTCTTTTGCCAATTCTACAGGATCAGCAGCGACCAGAGCCACAGCCCGAGTTGCCTGGTCCACCAAATCATTACACCTTGCCATTGGGCACGGCAACATAGAGTGGGCGTGAATATGTCCAATATAAAAAGGGTGTTTTCTGTTTAAGATAAGGGATTGAATCTGTAACAAAACATTAGAAATTGTACTGGCCTGCTTAATTGAAGCAGCAACTTCAAGAGAAGCAACGGCATTCACAACATATAGTGAATCAGAAAATAAGTTTAAAGGTTGATCAAATCTTTTGAAAACTTCAAGCACAATTAAACATTCAACAGCCTGTGGGACATTCGGCCGAAAATTAAAGACCACTGGCTGTTTGTATCCTTGAACAAAAAAGGCACCTTGTCCAGATTTTGATCCATCCATAAAGATGGTCAGAGCATCAACCAAGGGCTCCTTTGAAGTGACAACAGGAAAATACACTAAATTTTTGTTAACTATGGCAAGCAGAGGATGCTTAGGATAATGGTTATCAATTACATTTGGAAATGAGCAAACAAGAATTGCCCACATATCCACTGTGGCTGCTAAAATTTCAACTTGCTCACGGGTGTATGGAATAATTAGTTTATCTGGAATTTTTGCAAAGTGCATCAAACAATACTTTATACCCAAAATTGCCTGCTTAGCCACTAATTCAGGAAAATATTGAACAGTTTTTGCTCCCACAGAATTGCCGTGGAGCCACCATAAGGGGCCATTTTGCCAAAGAACCCCCGTGGGATAATTTTTTGTTTTTAATATACATAAATCGATAGGTAATTTCAAATCAACCCGTGAAAGTTGAGCCCTAGACAAAGCTGCCTCAACCTTTTGTAGGGAATTTAGTGCTAAAGGTGTCAGGGATCTAGAGGAGGTGACTTCAGGGTCGCCCTCCAAAATGGCAAATAAAGGTAACAACTCTGACCGAGGGAGAGTAAGAAACCCCCTTATCCAATTAATATCTCCTGCCAATTGCTGAAAATCATTAAGTGTTTTGAGATGACCAGTTCGAATGGAAAGTTTTTGTGGTTTAATCTCAGTAGGAGAAACTATGGTTCCCAGAAATTGAACAACACTAGTCTGTTGCACCTTCTCAGGGGCAATAATCAGTCCTTTATCAGCTAAGGTCTCCGTTACCCGCCCAAACACTTTATGAAGAGTCTCTACCGAGGGAGCAGCCAACAAGATATCATCCATATAATGGACAATCCGTACTTTTGGAAATTTTTTCCTAACAGGGGTTAATGCAGCCCCTGTGAACAATTGACAAATTGTTGGGCTATTAGCCATCCCTTGGGGGAGAACTTTCCACTGATAGCGAGCATCCGGGTTTTCATGATTAACAGAGGGCAAAGTAAAGGCAAAGCGCTCCCTATCCTTTTCATAAAGAGGTATGGAAAAAAAGCAATCCTTAATATCTAAAGCTAAAATAGGCCACTCTCGAGGTAACGCAGAGAGCCATGGAAGTCCCCTTTGGATGGGTCCCATAATTTGCATCTAGGCATTTACTGCTCTAAGATCATGTAATAATCTCCATTTTCCGGAGGCCTTTCTAATCACAAAAATTGGGGTATTCCAAGATGACACTGAAAGCTCAACATGCCCCAGCTGCAGCTGTTCCTGGACAAGAGTTTGAGCCGCTTCCAATTTTTCTCGAGAGAGGGGCCACTGAGGAACCCACACCGCCTTTTGTGTTAACCAAGGTATGGGTACCGCACCTTCAGTGGAAGCTTTGTTTTCAGAGGCCCCTAAGAAAAACCCAAACCCTTCCTGTCCTGTTTAGGAAGTGGCTCTATCGGCTCCTTGCGTCCTTGGAGACGCCGACCAAGCCCCAAGGCTGGCACAAATCCTTGCTGTTTCATCATATTCTGACTGGCCTCAGAATAATCATTAGTTAAAGTTAGCTTTAGCTGTTGCTGCACATCTCTTCCCCAAAGATTGACAGGGACGTCTACCACAAATGGCTGCATTTTTCCAACCTGGCCTTAGTCTGTTCTCCAAGTCAATTCTTTTGCACTTAACTGTGGGGCATCAGCATAGCCCAGCCCTTGTAAGGTCTGGGAGGATTTCTGAGTTGGCCATTGCTTTGGCCACTCCCCTCTTTGGATGATGCTTCCATCTGCCCCAGTATCCACCAGTCCCTCAAATCTTTTCCCTTCCACTTGGAGAGTTAGCATGGGTCTTTGGTCTAAAGTTATGGACAGGCATGTAAGGTCGACTCCAGTGGAGCCTAGCCCTTTATCTCCTCTCTCTATCTCCTTAGCAGGGAAGTTGCCATGAAGAGAAGGCAAAAGCAGGAGCTGTGCAATTCTATCCCCGGGAGAAATGGACACCACTCCATGGGGGACATGGCAAAGGACCTTGATAGTCCCCATATAGTCAGGGTCAATCACTCCCGGGAAAATTATTAATCCTCTCATTGTGGAGGAGGAGCGTCCTAAAACTATTCCTACAGTGCCTTCATCTAGGGGTCCTGTCATGTCTGTCCCCACAATCTGGACACCCATCTGCTGTGTTAATACCCGTCCGGAGGTGGCACAGAGGTCCAACCCTGCGGAGCCTGAGGTTGCTCTCTTTGGCTGGGGGGTTGTTGCGGGTGCTGTCCGGGAGCCAGAGTCTGACATGCCCCGTAAATTTTCGGGCCCTGGGGACGAGGGCCCTCCTTCCCGTTTTTTGGCTCTGGTTCCGAATCAGCGTTTGGAGTAATTTGGGGGATAAAATGTCCATTGATGTCTCTAACTGACCTGCACTCGTTGACCCAATGCTTTCCCTTTTTACAACGAGGACACACTCCTGGAGTCCTTGGCGGCCTGGGTATGTTTTGCGCAGGACCACCATTTTTTGGGCACTGTTGTCTAAAATGTCCCAACTGACCACACCGGAAACACCCTTTTCCTTTACTATCTTTTGCGGCCCCGGCAGCCGACAAGACAGCAGCCGCCAGCCCCGCATTGGTCAGGGGGCCACCTACTTCTCTGCAGGCTTTTAACCAAGCTTCTAGGCTTTGAGTTCTTACTGGGGTAATTGCCCTCTGACATTCCTTGGTGCTTTGTTCAAAAATAATTTGCTGTACAAATGGCATGGCTGTCTCCAGATTTCCTAACACCCGCTCGGCTGTCTCTAGCATACGGGCAACAAAATCAGAAAATGGCTCATTAGGGGCCTGCATGATTTTTGTTAGATTGCCAGCCATCTCTCCCTTGTTTGGGAGGGCCCGCCAGGACTTGTAAAAGATCTCGTTTACCTGGCGGTATACTTCAAAGGGATATCCTGTCTGGTCTACCGTGTAGGGCCCCTGCCCGAGAAGCATATCTACGGTCCAGTCCGGGTGCCCGTCACGGACATTTTGTCTGTATTGGGCTTGAGCCTTGTCTTGAACAATAGACCGGAAATCGAGGAACTGCCCATGATTGAGACAGGTACGGGCTACCTCAAACCAGTCCGTGGGCGTCATAGCATTGACAGTCAGTCTTCGGAGCAGGGCAGTGGTATAATTAGCCGTCACTCCATAAGTTCGGACTGCCTCAACTAAATCCTTAAGCTGGAAGTAGGAAACCGACTCAAAATTTCTTTCATTAGTAATTGGATTTTCAAAAACTGGAAAAGCAGCAGCCAGCCGCGACCAGGTGTTTCCTTTTATAAAGTGACTCCGCCCCCCGGCGGGCACGCCCAGGGGACCTACGGGTGAGGGCCAGCTCCGTTTCCTCTTCCTGGCTGCTGCGGTACTCCCACCCCTAGGAGGCTCCACCCCCCATATCTGTCTGCCTCATACTCCGCCGCAGCCTCTTCTAAGTCTTCACCATCAGCTGGATCGAGCTGTTCTCCCTCCTCCTCTAACATTTCTTCCTCTGAGTCACTCACAAGATCACTGCATTCTTGGTCCCGCCCTTCCACATGTAGGGCTGAGAACCGGTTTGCTTTTAAAGAAGGGCATAGGGGTCTCCTTGAGACCCCCTTCTCCCTAAGACCCTTCTCCTTTCATGAGGGCTGCAGTCCCTCCTGCTTTAATTCTTTAGGATCCTTTTGTCTTTTTTCCCTTTTTCTTTTAGGCCTATTTTCCTCCCCATTACTGGATGCTGCCTCTGATAGACTATCCTGATGCCGTGTTAGTACTTTGCATCCTTCCTGGATTAAATCAAACCCTCCCTCCTCCAGGCAAGTGCGCACCATCAAAAAGACAAGCCACAAAGGAAGAAGCAATGCAAGCAACCAATAAATATCTAAATCTACAGTGAACAGCATACCGGGGGATACTTACCGACGTCCCCTCTCCGCGTGTTGAGTTCTGGCTCCGGTTCGGCCTCTCGCACGGGTCCCGGGTTTCGGCACCACTTTGCGGCGCGCGCCTTCTCGACCAGCGAGGAAGAACGAACACCACACCAGGAGTCTTCTCAGATCACGTTTTATTGGAGAGCCTTTTAGTTGATGGGAGAGCTTGAGCGCGAGAGCGCGTGCACCCGAAACATGGCTGCTTATATAGGGAATAGGAACATGGGTCTTTCTATCATTGGTCGTCTGCCTTTCACCGTCACCAGGTGCCACGGGATTGGCTGGGGACTCTACGTGGCTCGCACATGCGCAAAGCCCAGGACCCACCGTCCCGCCAAGCACCGCCTGAAATGGAGTGGTTACCTCAAAGCTGCAAGGGAGTGGGCGCCATCTTGTAATGGCGTTTACCCTGGCTCCCTACAGGTTAGGTTGAGGTTTAGGTTTAGGGTGAGGGTGAGGGTTAGGCTTAGGGTAAGATTTAGAGTTAGGGTTAGGGTGAGGATTAGGGTGAGGATGAGGGTTAGGGTGAGGGTTAGGGTTAGGGTGAGGGTTAGGGTTTGAGATCGGGTGAGGGTTAGGTTGTGGGGGAAGGTTAGTGTTAGTGTTAGTGTTAGGGTTAGGGTCAGGTTTAGGGTTAGGGTGAGAGGTAAGGTTAGGGTTAGGGTGAGGGTCAGGTTTAGGTTGAGGGTTAGGGTAAGGTGAGGGTTATTGTGAAGGTTAGGTTTAGGTTTAGGGTTAGGGTTAGGGTTAGTGTTATGGTGAGGGTAAGGGTTAGGGTGAGGGTGAGGTTGAGGGTGAGTGTTAGGGTAAGCATTACGGTTACAATGAGGGTTAGGGTGACTGTTAGGGTTAGGGTTAGGTTTAGGGTGAGGGTCACGGTTAGGGTTAGGGTTAGTGTGAGGGTGAGGGTTAGGATTAGGGTGAGGTTTAGGGGTAGGTTTAGGGTTAGTGTAAGGGTTAGGGTTAGGGTGAGGTTGAGGGTGAGCATTAGGGTTAGGATTAGGGTTAGGGTTAGGATTAGGCTGAGGATGAGTGTGAGGATGTGGGTTAGGGTTAGGGTTCGGTGAGGGTTAGGGTGACGGTGAGGGTTAGGGTGGGGGTGAGGCTTAAGGTTAGGGTTAGTGTGAGGGTGAGGGTTAGGGTTAGGATTAGGGTTAGGATGAGGGTTAGGGTGAGGGGTAGAGTTAGGGTTAGGGTGAGGGTTAGGGTTAGTGTGAGGGTTAGGGTTAGGGTTAAGATTAGGGTGAGGATAAGGGTTAGGGTGAGGGTTAGGGTGAGGTTGAGGGTTAGGGTTAGGGTTAGGGTGAAATTTAGCATTAGGGTGATGGTTAGGGATAGGGTTTGGTTGAGGGTTAGGGTTAGGGTGATGTTTAGGGTGAGAGTGAGGGTTAGGGTGAGTGTGAAGTTTCGGGTGAACGTGAGGGTTAGGGTGTGGGTGAGGGTTAGGGTTAGGTTGAATGTTTGGGTGACGGTGAGGGTTAGGGTGAGGGTGAGGGTTAGGGTTAAGTTTAGGATTACGGTTTGCCTGAGGGTTAGGGTTAGGGTGAGGGGTAGGGTGAGGGCTAGGGTTAGGGTTAGGGTGAGGGTTAGGGTTAGTGTGAGGGTTAGGGTTAGGGTGAGGGTCAGGCTTAGGATAGGGTTAGGGTGAGGATGAGGGTGAGGGTTAGGGTTAGGGTTAGGATTAGGATTTGCGTGAAGGTTAGGTTTAGGGTGAGGGGTAGGGTGAGGGCTAGGTTTAGGGTTAGGGTGAGGGTTAGGGTTAGGGTGAGGATTGGGATGAGGGTGAGGGTTAGGGTGATGGATAGGGTTAGGGGGAAGATTAGGGTTAGGGTTAGGGTGAGGATTAGGGTTAGGGTGATGTTTAGGGTGAGAGTGAGGGTTAGCGTGAGGGTTCGGGTTTGGGTTCGGGTGAGGGTTCAGGTGTGGCTGAGGGTTAGGTTTAAGTTAGCATTAGGGTGAGGGTTAGGGAGAGGGGTAGGGTTAGGTTTAGGGTGAAGGTCAGGGTTTGTGTGAAGGTTAGGGTTAGGGTAAGGGTTAGGGTGAGTGATAGGGTGAGGGTGAGGGTTAGGTTTATGGTAAGGATGAGCGTTAGGGTTAGGGTTAGTTTTAAGGTGAGGGTTAGGGTTAGGTTGAGGGTTACCGGTAGTGTTAGGGTTAGGGTGAGCCTGAGGGTGATGGTAAGCATTAGGGTTAGGATTAGGGTTAGGTTAGGATTAGGCTGAGGGTGAGGTTGAGTGTGTTGGTTAGGCTTAGGGTTAGGGTGAGGGTTAGGGTGACGGTGAGGGTTAAGGTGGGGGTGAGGGTTAAGGTTAGGGTGAGGGTGAGGGTGAGGGTTAGGGTGAGGATTAAGGTTAGGATGAGGGTTAGGGTGAGGGGTAGGGTTAGGGTTAGGGTACAGGTTAGGGTTAGTGCGAGGGTGAGGGTTAGGTTTAAGATTAGGGTGAGGATAAGGGTTAGGGTGAGGGTTAGAGTGATGTTGAGGGTTAGGGTTAGGGTGATATTATAGTTAGGGTGAGGGTTAGGGATAGGGTTAGGTTGAGGGTTAGAGTTAGGGTGATGTTTAGGGTGAGAGTAAGGGTTAGGGTGAGGGTGAGGGTGAGGGTTCGAGTTCAGGTTAGGGTGTGGGTGAGGGTTAGTGTTAAGTTTAGCATTAGGGTGAGGGTTAGGGTGAGGGGTAGGGTTAGGTTTAGGGTGAGGGTGAGGGTTAGGGTTAGGGTTAGTGTGAGGGTGAGGGTTAGGGTTAGGGTGAGGGTTAGTGTTAGGTTTAGGGTTAGGGTGAGGGTGAGGTTGAGTGTTAGGGTTAGGGTAAGGGTAATGGTTAGGTTTAGGGTGAGGGAGAGGTTGAGCATTAGGGTTAGGATTAGGGTTAGGCTTAGGATCAGGCTGAGGGTGAGTGTGAGGGAGTGAGTTAGGGTTAGGGTTAGGGAGAGGGTTAGCGTGACGGTGAGGGTTAGGGTGGGGGTGAGGGTTAGGGTTAGGATTAGGGTTAGGATGAGGTTTAGGGTGAGGAGGAGGGTTAGGGTTAGAGTGAGGGTTAGGGTTAGTGTGAGGGTTAGAGTTAGGGTTATGTTTAGGGTGAGGGTAAGCCTTAGGGTGAGTGTTAGGGTGAGGATGAGGGTTAGGGTTAGGGTGAGGGTTAGGGTTAGGGTTAGGGTTAGGTTGATGGTTTGGGTTAGGGTTATGTTTAGGGTGAGGATGAGGGTTGGGTGAGTGTTAGGGTTCGGGTGAGGGTGAGGGTTAGCGTGTGGTTGAGGGTAAGGTTTAGGATGAGGGTTAGGCTTACGGTGAGTGTTAGGGTGGGGGTAAGGGTTAATGTTAGTGTTTGGGGTAGGGTTAGGGTTAGGGTTAAGTTTAGGGTTCTTTTGAGGGTTAGTGTGAGGTGTAGGGTTAGTGTTAGTGTTAGAGTGAGGGTTAAGTTAGGGTGATGTTTAGGGTGAGGTTGAAGATTAGGGTGAGTGTGAGAGTTCGGGTTCAGGTGAGAGTTAGGGTGTGGGTGTTTGTTAAGGTTAATGTGAGTGTTTAGGAGACGGTTAGGATTAGGGTGAGGATGATGGTTAGGGTTAGGATTAGCGTTAGGGTTTGGGTGAGTGTTAGGGTTAGGGTGAGGGTTAGGGTGACGGGTAGGTTTAGGGTTATGGTGAGGGTTAGGGTTAGTGTGAGGGTTAGGGTTTGGATTAGGGTGAGGGTAAGGGTTAGGGTGAGGATGAAGTTTAGGGTGAGGGTTAGGGTTAGTGTAAACCTTAGGGTTATGGTGAGGATTAGGGTGAGGGTGAGGGTGAGGGTGAGGGTTAATATTAGGGTGAGCATTAGGGTTAGGGTTAGGGTGAGGGTTAGCGTTAGGGTGATGTTTAGGGTGAGTGTTAGGGTGAGGGTGAGGATTCGGGTTCGGCTTAGGGTTAGGGTGTTAGTGAGGGTTAGATTTAGGGTTAGGGTGAGGGTAAGGGTGAGGGTTATGTTTAGGGTGAGGGTGAGGGTTAGAATTACAGTTAGGGTGAGGGTTAGGCTGAGGGTTAGGGTTACGATTAGGGTTAGGGTTAGGGTGAGGATTATGGTGAGTTTAAGAATTAGGGTGAGGGTTAGGTTGAGGGTGAGGGTTAGGGATACGGTTAGGGTTAGGGTGAGGGTCAGGGTTAGGTTTAGGTTTAGGGTTGGGTGAGGGTTAGGGTGAGGGTTAGGTTAGGGTTAGGGTTAGGGTGAAGGTTAGTGTGAGGGTGAGGGTGAGGGTGAGGGTTAGGGTTTGGGTTAGGTATAGGATTAGGGTTAGGGCAAGGGCTAGGGTGATTGTGAGGGTTAGGGTTAGGGTTAGTGTGAGGGTTACATTTAGGGTTAGGGTGAGGGTTAGGGTGAGGAGTAGGGATAGGATTAGGGTGAGGGTTAGGGTTAGTGTGAGGGTTATGGTTAGGGTTAGTGTTACATTTCGGGTGAGTATAAGGTTTAGGGTGAGTGTTAGCGTTAGGTTGAGGGTTAGGTTTAGGGTGAGGGTTAGGGTTAGGGTTCGGGTTAGGGTAAGGGTGAGGGTGAGTGTTAGGGTTAGTATGAGGGTTAGGGTTAGGGTGAGGGTTAGGGTTAGGGTTAGGTTTAGGTGAGTGTGAGGGTGAGGATGAGGGTGAGGTTTACGGTTAGTGTGAGGTTTAGGGTTAGGGTGAGGGTTAGGGTTAGAGTGAGGATTAGGGTAAGCCTGAGAGTTAGGGTTAGAGTGAGGTTTAGGGTAGGTTTAGGGTGAGGGTTAGGGTTAAGGTGAGGGTTAGGGTTAGGGTTAGGTTGAGGGTAAAGGTGAGGGTGAGGGTTAGGGTTAGGGTGTGAGTGAGGGTTAGGGTTAGGGTGAGTTTTAGGGTGAGGGTGAGCGTTAAGTTTATCCTCAGGGTTAGGGTTAGGGTTAGGGTTAAGGTTAGGTTTAAGGTGAGGGTTAGGTTTAGTGTTAGGGTTATGTTAGGGTTAGGGTGAGGGTTTGGGTTAGGGTGATGTTTAGGGTTAGGGTGAGGGTAAGGGTGTGGTTAAGGCTTCTGGTGAGGGTGAGGGTTTGGGTGTGGATTAGGGTTAGGGTGAGGGTGAGGGTTTTGTTTAGGGTTATGTTTAGGATGAGGGTGAGGGTTAGGGTTACGGTTACGGTTAGGGTGAGGGTTAGGCTTAGGATTAGGGTTACGGTTAGGGTTAGGGTTAGGTTTAGGGTTAGGGTTATAGTGAGGGTTAGGGTTTGTGTGAGGGTTATTGTTAGTGTTAGGGTTATGGTGAATGAAAGTTTAGGGTGAGGTTTAGGGTGAGGGTGAGGTTTAGGGTTAGGTTTAGGGTTAATTTGAGGATTAGGGTGAGTTTTACAGTTAGGGGTTGGGTTAAGGTGAGGGTTACGGGGAGTATTACAGTGAGAGTAAGTGTTAGTTTGAGGGTTAGGTTGAGGGTGAGGGTTAGGGTGAGGGTTAGGGTTAGGGTGAGGGTCAGGGTTAGTGTTACGTTTAGGGTTGGGTGAGGGTTAGAGTGATGGTTAGGTTAGGGTTAGTGTTAGGGTGAGGGTTAGGGTGAGGGTAAGGGTTAGGATGAGGGTTAGGTTTAGGATTAGGGTTAGGGCGAGGGCTAGGGTGATTGTGAGGGTTAGGGTTATGGTTAGGGTTAGTGTGAGGGTTAGATTTAGGGGTAGGGTGAGGGTAAGGGTGAGGGGTAGGGTTAAGATCAGGTTGAGGGTTATGTTTAGTGTGAGGTTTATGGTTAGGGTTAGCTTTACATTTCGGGGGAGGGTAAGGTTTAAGATGAGGGTTAGGATGGGAATGAGGATTAGGATTAGCTTTAGGGTTAGGGTGCGGGTTAGGGTGAGTTTTGGGGTTAGGGTTTGGGTTAGGGTTAGGGTTTGGGTGAGGTTTAGGCTTAGTGTTAGGGTGAGGTTCAGGGTTAGGGTGAGGGTTAGAGTTAGGGTTAGGGTTAGGTTGAGGGTGAGTGTGAGGGTTTGGGTTAGTGTGAGGGTTAAGGCTAGGGTGAGGGTTAGGGTTAGGGTTAGGGTCAGGATTAGGGTAAGCATGAGCATTACTGTTAGGGTGAGGTTTAGGGTAGGTTTAGGGTGAGGGTTAGGGTTAGGGTGAGGGTTAGGTTTAGGGTTAGAGTGAAGGTGAGGTGAGGGTTAGGGTGAGGGTTAGAGTTAGGTTTAGGGTGAGTGTGAGGGTGAGGATGAAGGTTAGTGTTAGGGAGTGAGTGAGGGTTAGGGTTAGGGTGAGTGTTAGGGTGAGGATGAGGGTAAAGGTTATCGTTAGGGTTAGCGTGAGGGTTAGGGTTAGGTTTAGGGTAAGGGTGAGGGTCAGGGTTAAGGTGAGGGTGAGTTTGAGAGTTAGGGTTAGGGTTTGTGTGGGTGGGTGAGGCTGAGGGTTAGGGTTATTGTGAGGGTTAGGGTTAGGGTTACGGTTAGGGTTAGGATGAGGGTGAGGGTTAGAGTTAGGGTAAGAGTTAGGGTGAGAGTTAGGGTGAGGGTTAGGGTTAGGGTTAGGGTGAGGGTGAGGGTGACGGTGAGGTTGAGGGTGAGGGTTAATGTTAGGGTTAGGGTTAGGGTTAGGTTGAGGTTGAGGGTGAGGGTGAGATTTAGGGTTAGGATTAGGCTTTGTGTTAGTTTTCTGCTGAGGGTGAGAGTGACGTAGAGGGTTAGGGTTAGGTTTAGGTTTAGGGTGAGGGCTATTTTCAGGGTGAATGTTAGCGTGAGAGTGAGGGTGAAGGTTTGGGTTAGGCATGGGTTAGGGTTAGGGTTAGTGCGAGGATTATGGTGAGGGTGAGTGTTAGGGTCATGGTGATGTTTAGGGTGAGGGTGAAGGTTAGGGTGAGGGTGAGGGTTCGCCTGAGGGTGAGGGTTGGGGTGTGTTTGAGGTTTAGGGTAAGGGTGAGGGTAGGGTGACGATGAGGGTTACGGTGAGGGTGAGGGTTAGGGTTAGGTGTAGGGTTAGGGTTAGAGTTAGGGTTAGGGGGAGGTTTAGGGTGAGGTGTAGGTTTAGGGTGAGGGTGAGTGTTAGAGTTAGTTTGAGGGTTAGGGTTAGGGTTAGGGTTAGGGTGAATGTACGAGTTAGTGTTAGTGTTGTTTTAGGGAAGGGTAATGGTTAGGTTTATGGTGAGAGTGAGGGTTAGGGTTAGGGTTAGGATGAGGGTGAGGGTTAGGGTTAGGTTTAGGGTTAGGGTGAGGATTAGGGTGAGGGTTAGGTTTACCTTTAGGGTGAGGGTTAGGGTTAGGGTTAGGTTTAGGATGAGGGGGAGGGTTAGGGTTAGGTTTAGGGTGAGGGTTAGGGTTAGGTTTAAGGTTAGGGTGAGGGTGAGGTTGAGGGTAAGGGTTAGGGGGAGGCGGAGGGTTAGGGTTAGTGTTAGGGTGAGGGTGATCTTGACGTTTAGAGTTAGGGTTTGGGTTAGGGTTAGGGTTAGGTTGAGGGTGAGGGTGAGGGTGAGGGTTAGGTTTAGGGTTACGGTAAAGTTGAGGGTTAATTTGAGGTTTACAGTTAGTGTGAGGGATAGGTTTAGGGTTAGGTTTAGGGTTAGGGTGAGGGTAAGGTTTAGGGTGAGCCTGAGGTTTAGGGTGAGGGTTAAGTTTAGGGTTAGGTTTAGGGTGTAGGTTAGGGTGCCGTTGAGGGTTAGGCTTAGAGTGTGGGTTAGGGTGAGGGTTAGAGTAAGGGTTAGGTTTTGTGAGAGGGTTTCAGTGAGGGTTAGAGTTAGGGTTAGAGTGAGGATTAGGGTGAGAGTGAGGGTTAGGGTGAGGGTTAGGGTTAGGGTGAGGATAGGGGGAGAGGGAGTGTTAGGGTTAGGTTGCGGTTTAGGCTTAGGGAATTGTTTAGGTTGATGGTTAGGGTGAGGGCTTGGTTGAGGGTGAGGATGAAGGTTTGGGTTAGGTAAGGTTTAGGGTGATGATTAGGGTGAGGATGAGGGTTACTGTGAGGGTTAGGGTTAGGGTGAGGGTTAGGGTTAGGGTGATGTTTAGGGTGAGGGTGAAGATTCTGGTGGGGGTGCGGGTTTGGTTGAGGATGAGGTTTAGGGTGTGGGTGAGGGTTAGTGTTAGGGTGAGGGTTAGGGTGATGGTGAAAGTTAGGGTTAGGGTGAGGTTTAGGGTTAGGGTTAGGGTGAGGGTTAGTGTTAGGGTACGTGTTAGGGAAAGGATTAGGGTGAGGTTTTGGGTTAGGATTAGGGTTTGGGTTAGGGTTAGGGTGAGGTTGAGGGTGAGGTTGAGGTAATGGTTAGTGTTAGGTTTAGTGTTAGGGTGAGGGTGAGGGTGAGGATTTGGGTTAGGATTGGGGTTAGAATTACGTTTCGGTTGAGGGTGAGTGGGAGGGAGAGGGTTAGGTTTAGGGTTAGTGTGTGGTCTAGGGTGAGGGTGAGAGTTAGGATGAGGGTGAGGGTGAGGGTTTGGTTTAGGTAAGGGTGAGGGTGAGGATTAGGGTGAGGGTGAGGGTTAGGGTGAGGGTTAGGTTTAGGGGGAGGGTTAGGGTTAGGGTTAGGGTTAGGGTTAGGGTGAGGCTTAGGTTTAGTGTGATGTGTAGGGTGAGGGTGAGGCTGAGGATGAGGGTTATTGTGTGGGTGAAGGTTAGCTTTAGGGTGAGGGTTAGGGTGACGGTGAGGTTTAGGGTGAGGGTGAGTGTTAAGGTTAGGGTTAGGATTCGTGTGAGGGTTAGGGTTAGAGTTCGGGTTAGGGTGAGGGGTAGGATGACGGTTAGGTTTAGGGTTAGGGTGAGGGTTAGGATTAGTTTGAGGGTTAGTGTTAGGTTTAGGGTGAGGGTAAGGGTTAGGGTGAGGGTTAGGGTGAGGGTGAGGGTTAGGGTTATCGTTTGGGTTAGGGTGAGGGTTAGTGTGAGGGTTAGGTTAAGTTTAGGTTTGGGTTAGGGTGACAGTGAGGGTTAGGGTTAGGGTTAGGGTGAGGGTTAGGGTTAGGGTTAGGGTTTGGGTAAGAGTGAGGGTTAGTGTTAGGGTGAGGGTGATGTTGAGTGTTAGGTTTAGGGTTAGGGTTAGGGTTAGGTTTAGGGTCAGGGTGAGGGTTAGGGTGAGGATTAGGCTTAGGATGAGGGTTACGGTGAGGGTTTGGGTTAGGGTGAGAGTTAGCGGAACGATTAGGTTTAGTGTGAGTGTTAGGATGAGGGTTAGGGTTAGGGTGAGGGTCAGGCTTATTGTGAAGGTTAGGGTTAGGGTTAAGGTTAGGGTTAGGGTGAGGGTAAGGGTTAGAGTGAGGGTTAGGGTGAGGGTGAGGGTAATGGTAAGCATTAGGGTTACAGTGAGATTTATGGTGAGGGTTAGGTTGCGGTTTAGTTTTAGGGTGAGGGTGAGGGTGAGGGTTAGGGTTAGGGTTAGGGTGAGGTTTAGGGTTAGGGTGAGGGTTAGGGGTAGGCTTAGGGTTAGGGTGAGGGTGAGGGTGAGTGTTAAGGCTAGGGTAAGGGTAAGGGTTAGGTTTAGGGTGAGGGAGAAGGTGGACATTAGGGTTAGGATTAGAGTTAGGTTTAGGATTAGGGTGAGTGTGAGTGTGAGGTTGTTGTTTAGGGTAAGGGTTAGCGTTAGGGTTAGGGTGACTGTGAGGGTTAGGGTGGGGTTGAGGGTTAAGGTTAGGGTTAGGGTTAGGGTGAGGGTTAGTGTTTGGATTAGGGTTAGGATGAGGGTTAGGGTGAGGGTGAGGGTTAGCATTGGTGTGAAGGTTTGTGTTAGGGTTAGGGTTAAGGTTAGGGTGAGGGTAACAGTTAGGGTTAGGGTTAGGGTGAGGGTTTGGGTTATGGTTAATGTTATGGTGATGGTTAGTGTTAGGGTGATATTTAGGGTGAGGATGAGGATTAGGGTGAGGGTTTGGGTTAGGGTTAGTGTGATGGTGACGTTGAGGTTGAGGATGAGGGTTAATGTTAGGGTTAGGTTTAGGGTTAGGGTGAGGGTGAGGGTGAGGGTTACTGTTAGGGTTAGGATTAGGCTTTGGGTTAGGTTACGGCTGAGGGTGAGGGTGAGGTAGAGGGTTAGGCTTAGGGTTAGGTTTAGGGTGAGGGCTAGGGTGAGGGTGAAGTTTAGCGTGAGAGTGAGGGTGAAGTTTTGGGTTAGGTATGGTTTAGCGTTAGGGTTAGTGTGAGGAAGAGGGTGAGGGTGAGGGTGAGGGTGATGGTTGGGTTTAGGTTTAGGGTGAGGATGAGGGTTAGGGTTACGATTAGGGTTAGGGTTAGGGTGAGGGTGAGGGTTAGGGTTAGCGTTTGGGTTAGGTTGAGGGTTAGTTTGAGGGTTAGGGTTAAGTTTAGGTTTGGGTTAGGATGACAGTGAGGGTTAGGGTTAGGGTTAGGGTGAGGGTTAGGTTTGGGTAAGAGTGAGGGTTAGTGTTAGGGTGAGGGTGAGGTTGAGTGTTAGGTTTAGGGTTAGGGTTAGGTTTAGGGTCAGGGTGAGAGTTAGGGTGAGTATTAGGCTTAGGGTGAGGGTTACGGTGAGGGTTTGGGTTAGGGTGAGATTTAGCGGAACAATTAGGTTTAGTGTGAGGGTTAGGATGAGGGTTAGGGTTAGGGTGAGGGTCAGGCTTATTGTGAAGTTAGGGTTTGGGTTAAGGTTTGGGTTAGGGTGAGGGTAAGGGTTAGCGTGAAGGTTAGGGTGAGGGTGAGAGTAATGGTAAGCATTAGGGTTACGGTGAGGTTTAGGGTGAGGGTTAGGTTTAGGTTTAGTTTTAGGGTGAGGGTGAGGGAGAGGGTTAGGGTTAGGGTTAGTGTTAGGGTGAGGTTTAGGGTTAGGGTGACGGTTAGGGGTAGGCTTAGGGTTAGGGTGAGGGTGAGGGTGAGTGTTAAGGCTAGGGTAAGGGTAAGGGTTAGGTTTAGGGTGAGGGAGAAGGTGGACATTAGGGTTAGGATTAGAGTTAGGATTAGGGTGAGTGTGAGTGTGAGGTTGTGGTTTAGGGTAAGGGTTAGCGTTAGGGTTAGGGTGACTGTGAGGGTTAGGGGGGGGTGAGGGTTAAGGTTAGGGTTAGGGTGAGGGTGAGGGTTAGTGTTTGGATTAGGGTTAGGATGAGGGTTAGGGTGAGGGGTAGGGTTAGGGTGAGGGTGAGGGTTAGCATTAGTGTGAAGGTTTGGGTTAGGGTTAGGTTTAAGGTTAGGGTGAGCGTAACGGTTAGGGTTAGAGTTAGGGTGAGGGTTAGGGTTAGGGTTAATATTAGGGTGAGTGTTAGGGTTAGGGTGATGTTTAGGGTGAGGATGAGGATTAGGGTGAGGGTTTGGGTTAGGGTTAGTGTGATGGTGACGTTGAGGTTGAGGATGAGGGTTACTGTTAGGGTTAGGTTTAGGGTTAGGGTGAGGGTGAGGGTGAGGGTTACTGTTAGGGTTAGGATTAGGCTTTGGGTTAGGTTACGGCTGAGGGTGAGGGTGAGGTAGAGGTTTAGGCTTAGGGTTAGGTTTAGGGTGAGGGCTAGGGTGAGGGTGAAGGTTAGCGTGAGAGTGAGGGTGAAGTTTTGGGTTAGGTATGGTTTAGCGTTAGGGTTAGTGTGAGGAAGAGGGTGAGGGTGAGGGTGAGGGTGATGGTTGGGTTTAGGTTTAGGGTGAGGATGAGGGTTAGGGTTACTATTAGGGTTAGGGTGAGGGTGAGGGTGATGGTTAGGGTTAGGGTTAGGGTTAGGGTGAGGATGAAGGTGAGGGTTAGGGTTAGGGTTAGGATGAGGATTAGGGTGAGGGTGAGTTTTAGGGTGAGTGTTAGAGTTAGGGTGAGGGTTAGGGTTAGGGTTAGGTTTAGGGTGAGGCTTAGGGTGAGGTTTAGGGTTAGGGTTAGGTTTAGGATTAGGGTGAGGGTTAGGGGTAGGGTTAGGGTGAGGCTTATGGTTAGGGTGAGGTTTAGTGTTATAGTTAGGGTTAGGTTGAATGTGAGGTTGAGGGTGAGGGTGAGGGTGAGGGTTAACGTTAAGGTTAGTGTTAGGGTGAGGGTTACAGTGAGTTTTAGGGTTAGTACTAGGGTTATGGTTTGGGTCAGGCTGAGGGTAAGTGTGAGGGTAAGGGTGAGGGTTAGTGTTAGGTTAAGGGTTAGGTTAGGGTGCGGTTTAGGGTTAATGTGAGGGTTAGGGTTAGGGTTAGGGTGAGGGTTAGGGTGAAGTTGAGGGTTAGGCTTAGAGTAAGGGTTACAATTAGGGTGAGGGCTAGGGTGAGGGTGAGATTTAGTGTGACGGCGAGAGTGAGTGTTAGGGTTAGGGTGAGGGTAAGGGTTAGGGTGAGGGTTAGGGTGGGTGTGAGGTTTAGGGTTAGCCTTAGGTTGACGGTTAGGTTTAGGGTTAAGGTTAGGGTGAAAGTTAGGGTGAGGGTTAGGTTTGGTTTTAGGGTTAGAGTGAGGGTGAGGGTGAGGTTGAGGGTTAGGCTTAGAGGGAGGGTTACGGTTAGGGTGAGGTCTATGGTGAGGGTGAGGGTTAGGGTGAGGGTGAGTGGGAGGGTTAGGGTTAGGGTTAGGGTAAGGGTTAGGGTGAGGGTTAGGTTTAGGTTTAGGGTGAGGGTTAGGGTTAGGTTTAGGATGAGGGGGAGGGTTAGGGTAAGGGTTAGGTTGAGGGTGAGGGTTAGGTTTAGTGTTAGGGTGAGGGTGAGGTTGAGGGTAAGTGTTAGGTGGAGGGGGAGGGTTAGGGTTAGGGTTAGGGTGAGGGTAAGGGTTAGGGTGAGGGTTAGCGTGAGTGTGAAGGTTAGGGTTAGCTTTAGGTTGAGGGTTAGGTTGAGGGTTAAGGTTAGGGTGAATGTTAGGGTGAGGTTAGGTGTAGTTTTAGGGTTAGGGTGAAGGTGAGGGTGAGGGTGAGGGTTAGGCTTAGAGGGAGGATTAGGGTTAGGGTTACTTCTATGGTGAGGGTGAGGGTTAGGGTGAGGGTGAGTGTGAGGGTTAGTGTTAGGGTTAGGGTTAAGGTGAGGGTTAGGGTGAGGGTTAGGTTTATTTTTAGGGTTAGGGTTAGGGTTAGGGTTAGGGTTAGGATGAGGGGGAGGGTTAGGGTTAGGGTGAGGGTTAGGGTTAGGTTTAGGGTTAGGGTGAGGGTGAGGTTGAGGGTAAGTGTTAGGTGGAGGGAGAGGGTTAGGTTTAGGGTTAGTGTGAGGGTGAGGGTGATCGTGAGGTTTAGAGTTAGATTTAGTGTTAGGGTTAGGGTTAGGCTAAGGGTGAGGGTGAGGGTGAGGGTTAGTGTTAGGGTTAGGGTAAAGTTGAGGGTTAATTTGAGGTTTAGAGTTAGTGTGAGGGTTAGGTTTATGGTTAGGGTCAGGTTGAGGGTGAGAGTGAGGTTTAGGGTTAGGATTAGGGTTAGAGTTAGGGTTAGGCTGAGGGTGAGGGTGAGGGTGAGGGTTAGGATTAGGTTTAGGGTAAGAGTTAGGGTTAGGGTTAGGGTTAGGGTTAGATTTAGGGTTAGTGTGAGGGTTAGGTGAGGGTTAGGGTTAGGGTTAGGGTGAGGGTTAGGGTGAGGGTTAGGGTTAGATTTAGGGTTAGGGTTAGGGGTAGGGTTAGGGTGAGGGTTAAGGTGAGGTTGAGGGTTAGGCTTAGATTGAGGGTTAGGGTTACGGTAGGGCTTGTTTGAGGGTGAGGATTAGGATGAGGGTGTGGGTCAGGGTTAGGTTTAGGGCAAGCTTTAGGGTTAGGTTTAGGGTGAGGTTTTGTGTGAGGGAGAAGGTTAGGGTGAGGGTTAGGATTACGGTTATGGTCAGGGTTAGGGTTAGGGTGAGGTTTAGGGTTAGGGTTAGGGTGAAATTTAGGGTGAGGGTTCAGGTTAGGTTTAGGTTGAGGGTGAGGGTGAAGGTTAGACTTAGGGTAAGGGTTAGGGTTAGGGTTAGGGTGAGGTTTAGGATGAGGAAGAGGGTTAGGATGAGTGTTAGGGTTAGGGTTAGGGTTAGGGTGAGGGTAAGGGTTAGGGTTAGGGTTAGGGTCAGTGTGAGGTTTAGGGTTAGGGTTAGGGTTATGGTGAAGTTTAGGGTGAGGTTTAGGTTTAGGGTTAGGGTTAGGGTGATGTTTAGGGTGAGGTTTAGTGTTAGTGTTAGAGTTAGGGTGAGGATTAGGTTGAGGGTGGGGGTTAGGGTTAGTGTGAGAGTTAGGGTTAGGGTGAGGTTTAGGTTTAGGGTTAGGGTTAGGATGATGGTGACGGTGAGTGTGAGGGTTAGGGTTAGAGTTAGGGTTAGGTTTAGGATGAGGGTGAGGATGAGTGTTAGGTTTAAGATTAGGGTTAGGTTTAGGTTTAGGCTGAGGATGAGGGTGAGGTTCAGGGTTAGTGTTAGGTTTAGGTTGAGGGTTATGTTGAGGGTTAGGGTGAGGTTTAGGGTGAGGGTTAGGGTGAGGGTTAGGGTGATGGTGAGGTTTTGGGTTAGGAAGGGGTTAGGGTTATGATTAGGCTGAAGATTAGGTTGAGGGTAATGTTGAGGGTTAGGTTTAGGGTGATGGTTAGGGTTAGTGTGATGTTTAGGGTGAGGGTGAGGGTCAGGATGAGGGTGAGGGTTAGTCTGTGGGTGAGAGTTAGGGTTAGGGTTAGTGTTAGGTAGACGGTGAGGCTTAGTGTGAGGATGAGAGTTAGGGTTACGGTTTGAGTTAGGGTTAGGGTGAGTGTGAGGAGTAGTGTGAGGGGTATGGTTAGGTTTAGGGTGAGGGTTAGGTTTAGTGTGAGTGTTAGGGTTAGAGTTAGGTTTAGGTTTAGGTGAGGTTAATGGTTAGGGTGAGGGTTAGGGTGAGAGTGAGATTTAGGGTTAGCATTAGGGTTAGGGTGAGGGTTAGGGTGAGGTTTAGGGTTAGGGTTAAGTTTAGGTTAGGGTTAGGTTTAGGGTGAGGTTTAGGGTTATGGTTAGTGTGAGAGTTAGGGTTAGGGTTAGGTTGAGGGTGAGGTTGAGGGTTAAGGCAAGGGTGAGGGTTACGGTTAGTGTTCGGATTAGGTTTATGGTTAGGGTTAGGCTGAGGGTGAGGGTGAGTGTGAGGATGAGGGTTAGGGTTAGGGTTAGGGTAAGGGTTGGGGTTAGGGTTAGTGTGAGGTTTAGGGTTAGGTTTAGGGTGAGGGTGAGGTTTAGGGTTAGCGTTAGGGGTAGGGTGAGTTTTAGCGTGAGGGTAAGGTTTAGGGTTAAGTTTAGGGTTAATGTGAGCGTGAGGGTTAGGGTTAGAGTTAGGGTGAGGGTTAGGGTGCGGGTTAGGTTTAGGGTTAGGATTAGTTTGAGGGTGAGGGTGAGGGTTAGAGTGAGGATTAGGGTTTGGTTTTCAGATAGGGTTAGGGTTAGGGTTAGGATTTTCAAGATGTTAATGGGGAATACCCGGAGACCTGCCAGCAGCAAGATTCTGAAATTCTTCCTAAGAATCCTTGAAAAGAAGTGAAACGCTCCTATGTTGCAATAACTCAGAACCTCATTCTGAGTGTTCCCAGCGGAGGTCATTCGGGGAACACAACCGTGGACTAATAAGATCCTGATATTGCCAGTGCCATCCATAGTCTTGGATGGAGAGTGGTCGCATCATACACAACTAAGTTCTAGTTCTCCAAACTTTCACAGAGTGCCATAAGTAGAGGTTCAACTTACTCCTCAGGTTGAGTAGAGTGTAGCCATCAAAGCTGTAATCAGTAGCACTCAGGTGAGAACAACCAGAAGCAGATATTCCCAGTAGCTGGCAATGTCCTAGGGGAAAAGAATATCTGGCTGCCACGTCTGAATGTTTGCAACCACGGTAGAGCTCTGCAGGTGCAATTGTGCAGCAATGCAAACTGTGTACCCTTGCCAAACTTCACAGGTGTAGAAGAAACCATGGAAGATTTACAAGGAGATGTTCACCTGGAACCCCTGGAGGCCTTACAGCAGCAAGATTCGGGTTAGGGTTAGGGTTAGGGTTAGGGTTAGGGGTTAGGTTTAGTGTTAGGATTAGGGTTAGGGTTAGGCTTAGAGTGAGGGTGATGGTGAGAGTGATGGTGAGTGTTAGGGTGAGGGTGAGGGTGAGGGTTAGGGTTAGGGTTAGATTTAGGGTTAGGGTTAGGGTTAGATTTTACAAGGAGATGTCCACCCGGAACACCAGGAGGCCTGCCGGAAGCAATATTCTGGAATTCTTCCTAAGAAGCCATGAAAAGGAGTGAAACGCTCCTATGTTGCAATAACTCAGAACCTCATTCTGAGTGTTTGCGGCAGAGGTCATTCTGCTGAACACAACCGTGGACTAATTGATCCTGATATAGCCTGTACAGTGCAATAAGTAGAGGTTCAACTTACTCTTCAGGTTCAGTAGACTATAGCAGTCAAAGCTATAATCAGTAGCGCTCAGGTGAGAAGAACCAGAAGCAGATATTCCCAGTCAGCGGGCCGAGTCCTACTGGGACATGCATGTCTGGCTGCCATGTCTGAATTTTTGCAACCGTGGCAGAGATATACAGGCTCAATTGTGCAGCAATGCAAACTGCTTGCCCTCGACAAACTTCACGGGTGTAGAAGTAACCACAGAGGATTTACAAGGAGATGTTCACCCGTTACACCCGGAGGCCTGCCAGCAGCAACATTCTGGAATTCTTCCTAAGAATCTTTGAAAGGAGTGAAATGCTCCTATGTTGCAATAACTCAGAACCTCATTCTGAGTGTTCGCGGCCGAGGTCATTCTGATGAACACAACCGTTGGGCTAATTAGAGCCTGATATAGCCACTGCCGTCCATAGCCCTGGATGGACAGTGGTCATGTCCCAAACAACTGAGGTCCAGTTCTCCAAACTTTCACAGAGTGCCATAAGTACAGGTGGAACTTATTTCTCAGTTTGAGTAGAGTGTAGCCGTCAAAGCTGTAATCAGAAGAGGGTTAGGCTTAGGGTTATGGTGAGGGTGACGGTTAGGTTCAGGGTTAGGGTTTAGGGTTAGGGTTCAGGTCAGGGTTAGGGTTTAGGGTTAGGGTAAGGGTTCGGATTTAGGGTTAGGATTAGGGTTAGGGTTAGGGTCAGGGTTAGGGTTAGGGTTAGGGTTAGGGTTTGAGTTTGGGTTAGGATTTACAAGGAGATGTTCACCAGGAACACCCAGAGGCCTGCTGACAGCAAGATTCTGAAATTCTTCCTAAGAAGCCTTGAATAGGAGTGAAACGCACCTATGTTGCACTAACTCAGAACCTCATTCTGAGTGTTCCCGGCAAAGGTCATTTGGCTGAACACAACCGTGGACTAATTTGAGCCTGATATAAGTGCCATCCACAGTCCTGGATGGACAGTGGTCACGTCCCAAACAACTGAGGTCCAGTTCTCCAAACTTTCACAGAGTGCCATAAATAGGGGCTCAACTTACTCCTCAGGTTGAGTAAAGTGTAGCCATCAAAGCTGTAATCAGTAGCACTCAGGTGAGAACGGGAAGCAGATATTCCCAGTCAGCTGGCAGTGTCTTACGGGGACAAGCATGTCTGGCTGCCACGTCTGAATGTTTGCAACCACGGCAGAGCTCTACGGGCGCAATTGTGCAGCAATGCAAACTGTGTACCCTTGCCAGACTTCACGGGTGTAGAAGAAACCACGGAGGATTTACAAGGATATGTTCACCCGGAACACCCAGAGGCCTGCCAGCAGCAACATTCTGGAATTCTTCCTAAGAAGCCTTGAAAGGAGTGAAATGCTCCTATGTAGCAATAACTCAGAACCTCATTCTGAGTGTTCGCCACCGAGGTCATGCTGATGAACACAACTGTGGACTAATTAGAGCCTGATATAACCACTGCCGTCCATAGTCCTAGATGGACAGTGGTCGTGTCCCAAACAACTGAGGTCTAGTTCTCCAAACTTTCACAGAGTGCCATAAGTACAGGTTCAACTTATTCCTTATGTTGAGTAGAGTGTAGCCGTCAAAGCTGTAATCAGAAGAGGGTTAGCATTAGGGTTAGGGTTATGGTGAGGGTTAGGTTCAGGGTCAGGGTTAGGGTGAGGGTTAGGGTTTAGGGTTAGGGTTAGGTTTAGGATTTAGGGTTAGGATTAGGGTTAGGGTTAAGGTTAGGTTTAGGGTAAGGGTTAGCAATAGGGTTAGGGTTAGGATTTACAAGGTGATGTTCACCAGGAACACCCAGAAGCCTGTCTGCTGCAAGATTCTGAAATTCTTCCTAAGAAGCCTTGAAAAGGAGTGAAACGCTCCTAGGTTGCAATAACTCAGAATCTCATTCTGAGTGTTTCTGGCAGAAGTCATTCAGCTGAACACAACCGTGGACTAATTAGAGCCTGATATAGCCAGTGCCGTCCATAGTCCTGGATGGTCAGTGGTCGCGTCCCAAACAACTGAGGCCTAGTTCTCCAAACTTTTACAGAGTGCCATAAGTAGAGGTTCAACTTACTCCTCAGGTTGAGTAGAGTGTAGCCATCAAAGCTGTGATAAGTCGCACTCAGATGAGAAAACGGGAAGCAGATATTCACAGTCAGCTGGAAGTTTCCTACGGGGACAAGCATATCTGTCTGCCACGTCTGAATGTTTACAAGCATGGCAGAGGTCTGCAGGTGCAATTGTGCAGAAATGCAAACTGCAAACCCTTGCCAAACTTCACGGAGGATTTACAAGGAGATGTTCACCTGGAACACCTGGAGGCCTGCCGGCAACAAGATTTGTGTTAGGGTGAGGGTTAGGGTGAGGCTGACAGTGAGGGTTAAGGTTAGGTTTAAGGTTAGGGTTAGGGTTACGGTGAGGGCTTGGGTTAGGGTAAGGGTTAGGTTGAGGGTGAGGGTGAGGGTAAGGGTTTGGGTTAGAGGAACGGTTAGCTTTAGCTTAGTGTGAGGATTAGGGCGAGGGTGAGGGTGAGGGTTAGGGTTAGGGTGAGGGTTAGGGTTAGAGATAGGGTGAGGATTAGGGTTAGGTTGATGTTTAGGGTGAGGGTGAGGGTTAGGGTGTGGGTGAGCATTAGGGTTAGGGTAAGGGTAAGGGTTAGGGTGAGGGGTAGGGTTAGGGTTAGTGTGAGGGTTAGGGTTAGTGTGAGGGTTAGGATTAGTGAGAGGGTGAGGGTTAGGGTGAGGGCTAGGTTGAGGGTGAGGGTTAGAGTGAGGGGGAGGGGGAGGGGGAGGTTTAGTGTTAGGGTGAGGGTTAGGGTTAGGGTGAGGGTTAGGGTTAGGTTTAGAGTGAGGGTAAGGGTTAGGGTTAGGGTTAGGGTGACGTTTAGGTTAGGGTGAGGGTTAGGGTGTGGGTGAGGTTGAGGGTGAGGGTGAGGGTAGGATTAGGGTTAGTGTGAGGGTGAGGGTGAGGGTTAGGTTTAGGATTACGGTTAGTGTTAGGTTTAGGCTGAGGGTGAGGGTGAGGGTTAGGATTAGGGTTAGGGTTAGGGAGAGGGTGAGGGTGCAGTTTAGGGTTAGGATTAGGGTTATGGTTAGGGTTACGCTGAATGTGAGGGTGAGGGTGAGGGTGAGGGTTAGGTTTAGGCTTAGGTTTAGGATGAGGGCTAGGGTGAGGGTGAGGGTTAGGGTGAGTGTGAGGGTGAGGGTGAGGGTTTGGGTTATGTAAGGGTTATGTTTAGGGTTAGGGTGAAGATTAGGGTAAAGGTGAGGGTTAGGGTGAGGGTTAGGGTTAGGGTGAGGCTTAAGTTTAGGTATAGGGTGAGGTTTAGGGTTAGGGTGTAGTTTAGGGTGAGGGTAAGGGTTAGGGTGAGGATGAGGGTTCCAGTGTGGTTGAGGGTTAGGGTGTGGGTGAGGATTAGGGTTAGGTTGACGGTGACGGTTAGAGTGAGGGTGAGGGTTAGGGTTAGTGTGAGGGTTTGGGTTAGGGTTAGGGTTAGGGTGAGTGTAAGGTTTAGGGTGTGGTTTAGGGTGAGGATGAGGGTTAAGGTTAGAGTAAGGGTTAGGGTGAGGGTTAGGGTGAGGGTTAGGGTTAGGGTTAGAGTTAGGGTGAGGGTTAAGGTTAGGGTTAGAGAAGGTTAGGATTAGGGTGAGAGTTCGGTTTAGGGTGAGGGTGAGGGTGAGGGTTAGGGTTAGGGTTAGGGTGAGGTTGAGGGTGAGTGTTAGGGTTAGGATTAGGTTTAGAGTTAGGGTTAGTCTGACGGTGAGGGTGAGCGTTAGGGTTAGGATTAGGGTTAGGGTTAGTTTTAGGCTGAAGTTGAGTGTGAGATTGAGGGTGAGGGTTTGGTTTATGGTCAGTTTTAGGGTGAGTTTTACGTTTAGTGTGAAGGTTAGGCTTAGCGTTAGTTTTAGGCTGAAGTTGAGTGTGAGATTGAGGGTGAGGGTTTGGTTTATGGTCAGTTTTAGGGTGAGTTTTACGTTTAGTGTGAAGGTTAGGCTTAGCGTTAGGGTTAGGGTTAGGTTGAGGGTGACGTTTAGTTTGAGGGTGAGGTTTCGGCTGAGGGTGAGGTTTAGGGTGTGGGTGATGGTTAATGTTAGGGTAATGATGAATGTTAGGGTGATGGTGAGGTTTAGTGTTAGGGTTAGGGTGAGAGTTAGGGTTAGGGTTAGGGTTAGGATGAGGTTTAGGGTGAGGGGTAGTGTCGCTACCGCCTCGACCAGCAAGGAAGACGTGACACCGGACTCCTCTCTGCAGTTTATTCAGGACCTTTGAGTAATCTTCTGACCCCAACCCCGGGGAGCATTCCCCACAGCCTTAAGTACCCGCTGGGTAGCCAACCCTGATACGCCACGTGGGAACCACCAATAGGTTCAGGTGCGCGGAAGCAAGCCAGATCCTTTGCCTTAGCCATATAAGGAGTTGTTTACCACGAGAGCACTCTCCATCGGGAAGGCGGAGAGCGGAAGCCGGCGCCATCTTCCAGGTGCGGCCTCTCGCAGCTCTCTACAGTTCCCCCTTTTTTGTTTAAAGAACACAGATGAGAACAGAGGTCTGATCCCTGTTCTGCAATGCAAGGACTGCATACAAGCCTTCTCCCAGAGGGTACCTTCTCTAGGGATGACTCAGCCTGTCCATTGATTCGTTTTTCACAAGGACGGGAAAAGGCGAATCGAACCCGTGTGCAATCAAACATGCTCTCCTCGAGGGCAAAACTCATGCCTCCCGACTGCAGTACTTTGGCTTTGCAATCTGTGTTCATTGTTTTAGGGTGGCAAGCCACGCTTGGGGGGACTGACCTGCTCCAATGACTGTAAAGGCTTGGATAATCATGGCTGCACTGCAACGCTGAGAACCTCTAATTTGGCAAATGCACCACAGACATACCAAGGAGGCTAACACCAGAAGGCCTGTCAGGGCTCCTAAACCCGCCCATTCCTTAAGATGATTCATATCAGCGGAGATCCATGAAGATAACCCCTCCACCAATCCGGCATCCACTCGGGTCGAGTTCACCATGACAATGGCAACCCTGAGCTGTTCCATCAGGCTGTCGAACTCCCCAGTTCAATTACCTAAAAGATAACTAGACAACTGTTTAGACAAATTTGCAGCGTTTTTTAAATAGGTTTTTCCTGGGCCTGAACTCTGGGCCTGGGCGCTGTCCCTCAGCTCTTCAGCTCAAGACTAGCGCTCTACCACTTGAGCTACAGCGCCACTTCCGGCTTTTTTCTCTTCTTTTTGCTTATATGGTACTGGGGAATTGAACCCAGGGCCTCATGCATGCAAGGCAAGCGCTCTACCACTGAGCCACCTTCCCAGCCCCTCTCCTTAAGATGATTGGGTCATAGCATTAGGAGCATCCTCAGGCACAGGCACCCAACGAGGCATGCGGGTAACTAAAGCATATTTAAACTTTGAGGCATTCCAGCATTGGGTTACTGCACGAGGTAAGTTCTTCCATACTCACAATGAACAAAAATGGGGGATACACGCACACAGAGGTAGGCCTGTGAGTAACAGAAGATTTAGGTTTAACACTTTGGCCACCACAACCCGTAGCAGTTGCCACAACACCAGTCACGGTACCAGAACCCGAAGAGGCTGTAATCAAGGAAACAGTTATGCATCATGTCGTACGGGCATCGGTCTCGGGAACACAGACAGGGTTCCCCATCTTGGTACTGGTCTTCCCGGTTGCACCATCGCAAGGATGAGCAGGAGGACCATCACCCCCCGCATCTCGTGCCTCTTCACACTGGGCTTTTCTAGTGAGGCGTTCAGGCACCCACACCGGATCTTGTTGGTCCTGAGGAAAAACACAAACAGAGCCTCGTGCCCATGTCAGTACGGGATCGGGCCCACGCCAGAGCCCTGTCAAGACATCCTTCCATTTTACCATCCCTTTTGCTGGGCCATAAGGTTCATTATGTCTATCTGCTGCGGATTGACTCTGAGCATCCAAATTTAAAAAATTAATAGTAAATAAAGCAAGAGAAAGTCTTTCCTTTGGGGTACAGCCATGGCCAATTCCCCCCTTTTGTTTTTGTAGGCACTCTTTTATCATGCGGTGAGCACGTTCCACAATGCCTTGGCCTTGGGGATTGTAGGGCAAACCATGTATAAGTTGTACCTCCATTTGATGACAAAAGGAGGCAAACTGTTGTCCTGTGTACGCAGGTCCATTGTCAGTCTTAAGTTGATAAGGTTTTCCCCAGGCTGCCCAGGCCTCCAAACAATGGGCAATAACATTGCGTGCCTTTTCTCCAGCCGAGGGCGTGGCATGTATATCACCTGAACAGGTGTCCACAGGCACATGTACATATTTTTGGTGTCCAAACTCAGAGATGTGAGTCACATCCATCTGCCAAACTTTTAGCGGGAGCAAACCCCGGGGATTAACCCCAACACTAGGCGGATGCTGATAAATTACACATCGAGGACAGTCTAATATCACCTGTCTCGCATCGGCTCGAGAAATTTGAAATTTTTGTTGTAGTGCTTTTGCATTAACATGAAATGTTTTATGAAAGGTTTTGGCTCTGTCTAAGACAGAGCTAATAAATACCCATTCTTGTCTGGTCCATTGATCCACTACATCATTTCCTTTGCCCAGGGGTCCTGGCAGGCCCGTATGAGCCCGAATATGCAAGGGATAAAAGCATGATTTTCTCTGCCAAATCAACTGTTGTAAATGTTGAAACAATGGACCAACCGGACTGGAACTCTTAATAGGTCTGGCAACCTCTAAAACCTTGAGAGCATTAATAACATAAGCAGAATCAGATATTAAATTAAAAGGAAACGGGCATGCTTCAAAAACTTTTATAACAATTTTTAACTCTACCATCTGAGGAGCACCGGGCTGAAACTGTTGTTGTACCGGTCGTTGTGCCTCAACCATGTATACACCACATCCCGTTTTTGAGCCATCAGTAAATACATTAGGGGCACTTACAATAGGTTGAGAAGTCGTTACCTTAGGAAAGATAATTGGGTGTTCCTTGAAAAACCCCAAAAGGGGATGTTTTGGAAAGTGGTTGTCTATTTGTCCAGTAAAGCTACATTGTAAAATAGCCCAATCATCTATAGTAGCACACAAAGTTTGAACTTGATGGCTGGTGTAAGGAACTATAATGGTAGACGGGGCAATTCCAAAATACTGTAAGCATTGTTGAATTCCAGAGAGTGCAACACCAGCCACAGCAGTAGGGTAATATTCAATGGACTTGGCCGGTGATATTTTCGGGTGAATCCAAAACAACGGGCCTTCTTGCCACAACAACCCAGTAGGTTGAGACAAGGTAGGGAGTATACACAGGGTAATACTCTTGTCTTCCTGTATTCTCTGTAAGCAGGCATTTTGTAACCTCTCTTCTATCTTATGTAAAGTCTCTCTTGCCTCTTTGGTTAACTGTCTAGGAGAATCCAAAGCAGAGTCTCCTTGTAATATAGCATAAAGGGGTCTCAACTCATAATTTGGTAGCTTTAAATAGCTTCTAACCCAATTAATATCTCCTAACAATTTTTGAAAATCATTTAAGGTTTTTAGATTATCTTTTCTCAACTCTACCTTTTGTGGAGTAACGCAATTTTTACATATTTTCGCTCCTATGTAATCTATAACCTGGTCCTGCTGTACCTTTTCAGGAGCTATAAACAGTCCTCTGTACTTTAGCATCTCAATCAAATCCACATACGCCTTTTCCAGCATATGTTTACTCTTTGCTGTTAGTAAAATATCATCCATATAATGAATGCATCTTAATTTGGGATATTTTTGTCTAAGAGGGGCAAGAGTTTCATCCACATAAAGTTGGCACATAGTAGGACTATTGGCCATCCCCTGAGGCAAAACTACCCACTCATATCTTTTATCTGGCTCCTCATGATTGCAGGAGGGAATAGTAAAAGCAAACCTCACACTGTCTTGATCATGTAGGGGAATGGAAAAAAAAAAAAAACAATCCTTTATATCAATCACAATAATGGGCCAAAAGGCCAGCAGGGAAGAAAGCAAAGGTAGGCCTCATTGTACGGGGCCCATAATTTGCATCTGGTTATTGATGGCTCGTAAATCGTGTAACAAACGCCATTTTCCAGACTTCTTTTTAATAACAAAAATGGGTGTATTCCACAGGGATACTGATGGTTTAATGTGTCCTTGGGTTAACTGTTCCTGTACTAATGTCCTGGCGGCAGTTAAGTTTTCAGAGGAAAGTGGCCACTGAGGCACCCACACCGGCTCCTCCGTTTTCCAGGATATGGGGATCCCTCCCCCAGTGGCCCCTAGGAAAAACCCAAGCCCTGCCTGTGGTTTCTCTGGTACACTTTAATAGGCTCCTTGTTCCCTCGTAGAAATTTACCTAGTCCAAAGCTGGGGTGATAACCCATACACACCATCATGTCCTGTGATGCAGGGGAATAGTCATTACTTAATTTAAATCCCATTTCTTTCATAAGGTCTCTGCTCCATAAAGAAACCGGGAGCTCTAACACATAAGGCTGTATTATACCGGAATGTCCTTCTTCATCACTCCAGTGCAGCTGTCTCGCACTCATGTCAGGGGCCTTAGCATATCCCAGACCTTGTAAGGTTTGGGAGGACGCTTGTACAGGCCATCCTGATGGCCAATCTTTTCTGGCAATAATGCTCCTGTCTGCCCCAGTATCCAAAAGGCCCAAAATTTTCTTATCAACAACATTGAGTTCAAGAACTGGTCTTTGGTCCAAATCAAGAGACAGGAATGTTAAGTCTGTTCCCGTGGATCCAAAACCCCCTTTTCCTCTTAGCTTGGGCTGAGCCGCAAAATGGTCATGTAAACTGGGTAAAATCAAAAGCTGAGCAATTCTATCTCCTGGGGAGATGGCTAAAATTCCTTTAGGAGATTCAACCATAATCTTTACAATTCCAGTATAGTCTGGGTCAATCACACCAGGATGCACCTTAAGGCCCTGCAGAATTGTGGATGACCTCCCTATCAACAATCCCACCGTGCCAGGCTCAAGGGGTCCTTGGAAGTCTGTGTCAACTAACTGGACCCCCATTCGGGGAGTTAATACGAGTCTGGTGGTGGCACGGAGGTCCAGTCCTGCTGAGCCCGCAGTGGCTCTCCGCGGTCCTTGGGGTGCCGGAGGGTCGGCCACTGTTCTGGGTAGTAGCTCCTGTCCTGGTTCTCGACTGCCCCATATATTTGCGGGCCCTGAGGGCGGGGGCCCTGCTGCCCGTTTTTTGAATGGGCCTGCGTTAAGGTTCGACCGTTGATGTCTTTCACAGATCGGCATTCAACTGCCCAGTGCTTCCCCCTTTTACATCTAGGGCACAGCCCAGGCTGCTTAGGCTGTTGTCCCTTTCCTGTTTCTATCACACTTCCTCTTTCAGGGCAATTACGCTTTATGTGTCCCATCTTGCCGCATCTAAAGCACGCACCTGAGCCTCCCCCTTTCTTCTGGGTTAATTGCACCACAGCAGCAGCTAATCCAGCATTAGTTAGTGGTCCGCCCAGCTCTCTGCAAACTTTCACCCATGCTTCTAGTCCCCTATTCTTATATGGGGTTATGGCGGCTCTGCATTCCTTAGTGCACTGCTCGTAAACAAGCTGTTTAATTAATGGCATGGCTGCGTCTGGGTCACCAAAAATTCTGCCAGCGGCCTCGACCATACGAGCAACAGTCCGAAAACAGCTCCGTAGAGCCCTGCAGGATTTTGGTGAGATTGCCACTCACCTCGCCTTTATTTGGTAAGGCCTTCCATGCCTTTATGCCAATTTTATTGATTTGTT
Source organism: Dipodomys merriami (assembly GCF_024711535.1). Classification (NCBI taxonomy): domain Eukaryota; kingdom Metazoa; phylum Chordata; class Mammalia; order Rodentia; family Heteromyidae; genus Dipodomys; species Dipodomys merriami. The sequence continues at coordinate 852,115 of NW_027202715.1, forward strand.
CATAAACTTGAACCAGGTAGCCTATCTGCTGATTGGTGAATCTCCCCTGTCCAAGCAGCATATCTCTGTCCCAAGCTGGGTTTCCCCCAGCCTGATTGGCCGCAGTCTCTTCACTAGCAAATTCAATCAAAAAGGCCTTCCAATCTAAATACTGACCTGGGCTCAAACAAGCTCGTGCGAGCCCACTCCAATCACCGGGTGTTATGCAATGTCTGTTTAGGGCCTCCACCTGGGCTACAGTAAAGGAGGCTGTGATTCCGTATGTCCGCACAGACTCAGCTAAAGATTTTATAACCTTAAAATCTAAGGGTTCATGATACCGCTGTCCCTGTGGATCCTGAAATATTGGACAGGCTAGATGTAACTCGGCTCTGACCGCTTTCCACACACCTGGGCTGAAAGAACAGCCGGGGCTGCCACTTCCGGGGTCCTCCGCATAGAGCGGAGGGGCCGAAGGTGTGGGGCGGTGCACGGAGGGCGTGCATTCATCTTTATCTGGGTCCTCTCTCTCCTTCCCTTTCCTCCTCTTTCTTATCTTTGTTTTTTCTATTTGTTCTATGAGTGATTGTAGTTCCTCTGAGTCTGTAGACTCAGAGGTCTCTAGTTCGGCAAAATCGAGGTATAACCCCCCCCCCCCCCCGCTCTCCTCCTTTTCGCTGTCTGCCCTTTCCGATCTTTCTTCCTGCAGCATTTCTAGGGCGGCCTGACCATTCTCTACCGCCTCACTGCAACGCTGGTCCTCGAGACAGCCTCTTATCAGTTTCCATATTGGTCTCACTCCCCTCTTAAGCGTTCCTTGTTCAGAGGCAAAATCTAGGTCCCTCCCTAGTTTCTCCCAAGAGGCCACCGTGAGGCTTCCGGAGACAGCGAACCACGGGGCAACGATGTCATATTCATTCAAAAATCTCTCTAAAGTACTCTTTTTTATTTTTAACTTTTTTGAATGCAGTAGCTCATTGAGAGCCAAAAAAATTGGGTGCGAAGAAGAAGCGCCCATGTTTTAAACATTTAAAGCTGGTAAACAAACTTTTACTTTCACTTTTGGCTACTCTATTGACTAGCCCCGGGTTCTCACTCTCTCTTTATCTACCGAGAAGAGCAAAAATCCCCCCGCTCTTGTCTCGGATTCCCCTTTTACCTGGGAACTTACTCCCCGCTCTTGTCGCGGATTCCCCTTTTACCTGGGGACTTACCCCCGATTTTGTCACGTATTCCCCTTTTACCTGGGAACTTACCGGTGCACCACCCTGACCGCAGAGAGTTCTGAGTCCTCCTTGGGGTTATGGCTGATTCCCCGTATGGGCCACCACGTGTCGCTACTGCCTCGACCAGCAGGGAAGACGCGACACCGGACTCTTCTCTCTGAAGTTTATTCAGGACCTTTGAGTAATCTTCTGACCCCAACCCCGGGGAGCATTCCCCACAGCCTTAAGTACCCGGTGGGTAGCAAACCCTGATACGCCACGTGGGAACCACCAATAGGTTCAGGTGCGCGGAAGCAAGCCAGATTCTTTGCCTTAGCCATATAAGGAGTTGTTTACCACGAGAGCACTCGCCATCCGGAAGGCGGAGGGCGGAAGCCGGCGCCATCTTCCAGGTGCGGCCTCTCGCAGCTCTCTACAGGATTGTGTGAGGGTTAGAGTGAGGGTTAGGGTTGGTGTGAGGGTTAGGGTTAGGGTTAGGGTTACAGTGAGGTTAAGGGTTAGGGTGAGAGTTAGGGTGAGGGTGAGGTTTAGGGTTAGGGTTAGGGTGAGGGTGTGAGTTAGTGTGAGGGTTACGGTTAGTGTTAGGGTGAGGGTTAGGGTAAGGGTTAGGTTTAGGGTTGGGGTGAGGGTTAGGGGGAGGGTGAGGGTGAGCATGAGGGTGAGGTTGAGGGTGAGAGTTAGGGTGAGGTTGAGTGTGAGGGTGAGGGTTAGGATTAGGGTTAGGGTTAAGGTTAGGGTGAGGGTGAGGGTGAGTGTGAGGGTTAAGGTTAGGTTTAGGTTTAGGGTGAGGGTTGGGGTTCATGTGAGGTTTAGGGTTAGAATTAGTGTTATGGTGAGGATAAGGGTTAGGGTGAGGGTTAGGGTGAGGGGGAGGGTTAGGGTTAGGGTTAGGGTTAGGGTGCGGTTTAGGGTGAGGTTTAGGGTGAGGGTGAGGTTTAGGGTTAGCGTTAGGGTTGAGTTGAGGGTTAGCGTGAGGGTTAGGGTTAGGGTTAGTGTTAGGGTTAAGGTGAAGTTGAGGGATAGAGTTATGGTTAGGGTGAGGGTTACGGTTAGGTTGAGGGTGATGGTGAGCATTAAGGTTAGGGTTAGGGTAAGGGTTAGGGTGAAGTTGAGGGTGAGTGTTAGGGTTCCAATTAGGGTTAGGGTTAGGGTTAGGCTGAGGGTGAGGGTTAGGGTTAGAGTGAGGGTTAGGGTTAGAGTGAGGGTTAGGGTTAGGGTTAGGTTAAGGGTTAGGGTTAGGGTTAGAATTAGAGTTAGGGTTAGGGTTAGACTGAGGGTTAGAGTAAGGTTGAGGGTGAGCGTTATGGTGTGGGTGAGGGTTAGGGTTAGGGTGAGGGTTAGGGTGATGGTGAATGTTAGGGTCAAGGTGAGAGTTAGGGTTAGGGTTACAGTGAGGGTTAGGGATAGGTTGAGGTTTAGGGTTAGTGTGAGGTTTAGGGTTAGGGTTAGGGTAAGGTTTAGGGTGAGGTTGAGGGTTAGGCTTAGAGTGAGGGTTAGGCTTAGGGTGAGGGCTAGGGTTAGGGTGAGTTTTAGGGTGACAGTGAGTGTGAGGGTTAGGGTTAGGTTGAGGTTAAGGGTTAAGGTTAGAGTTAGGGTGAGGGTTAGGGTGAGGTTGATGGTTAGGCTTGTAGTGTGGGTTTGGGTCAGGGTTCGGGTGAGGGTTAGGGTAAGGGTGAGGGCTAGGGTGAGGGTGAGGTTTAGGGTGATGGTGAGGGTGAGGGTTAGGGTGAGGATAAGGGTGAGGGTTAGGTTTAGGGTGAGGGTTAGGGTTAGGTTTTAGGGTTAGGGTGAGGGTGAGGTTGAGGGTAAGGGTGAGGGGGATGGGGAGGTAACGGTTTGGGTTAGGGTTAGAGTGAGGGTGAGAGTGAGGGTGAGGGTGAGGGTGAGGGTTATGGTTAGGGTTAGGGTGAGGCTTAGGTTTAGGGTGAGGGTTAGGGTTAGGTTTAGGGTGAGGGAGAGGGTGAGCATGAGGGTTAGGGTTAGGGTTAGGATTAGGTTGAGGTTGAGGGTGAGACTGAGGGTTAGTGTTAATATTAGGATGAGGGTGAGGGTGAGGGTGAGGTTTAGGATTATGGTGAGGGTTAGGATTAGGGTTAGGGTTAGGGTTAAGATTATAGTGAGGGTTCGGCTTCGGGTTAGGGTTAGGGTGATGGTTAGGGTGATGGTTAGAGTTAGTGTAAGGGTTAGGGTTAGGGTTAGGGTGAGGATTAGGGTGAGGTTGAGGGTTAGGGTTAGGGTTAAGGTGAGGGTGAGGGTGACAGTGAGGGTGAAGGTTAGAGTTAGGGTTAGAGTTAGGGTGAGGGTAAGGGTTAGGGTGAGGGTTAGGGTGAAGTTTAGGGTTAGGGTTAGAATTGGGTGAGGGTGAGGGTGAGGTTTAGGGTTACGGTGAGGGTGAGGGTTAGGGTTAGGTTTAATGTTAGGGTTAAGCTGAGGGTGAGGGTGAGGGTGAGGTTTAGGGCTAGGGTTAAGGTAAGGGTTAGGGTTAGGGTGAGGTTTTGGGTTAGTGTGAGGTTTAGGGTTAGGTTGAGGGCTATATTTAGGGTGAGGGTGAGGTTTAGGTTTAGGGTGAGGGTGAGGGTTAGGGTTAGGGTGAGGGTTAGTGTTATGGGGAGGGTTAGGTTTAGGATTAGGCTGAGGGTGAGGGTGAGGGTGAGGTTTAGGGTTAGGGTTAGAGTGAGGGTTACCATGAGGGTTAGGTTTAGGGGTAGGGATAGGTTTAGGGTGATGGTGAGGGTGTGGGTGAGGTTTAGGGTTAGGCTTAGGGCTAGGGTTAGGGTTAGGCTGAGGGTGAGGGTGAGGGTTAGGATTAGGGTTAGGGTTAGGGTGAGGGTTAGGGTTAGTGTGAGGGTTAGGGTTAGCTTTAGGGTTAGGGTGAGATTAAGGGTTAGGGTAAGGGTTAGGTTGAGGGTGAGTGTTAGGGTAGGGTTAGGGTGAGGTTTAGGATGAGGGTTATGGTTAGGGTTACTTTTAGGTTTAGGGTGAGTGTTAGGGTTAGGGTGAGGGTTAGGGTGAGGGTAAGGGTTAGGGTGATGGTGAGGGTTAGGGTGAGCCTTAGGGTGAGCATTAGAGTTAGGGTGAGCATTAGAGTTAGGGTGAGGTTTAGGGTTAGGATTAGGGTTAGGGTGAGGGCTAGGGTGAGGGTGAGGTTTAGTGTTACGGTTAGGTTTAGGTTGAGGGTTAGGTTTAGGGTTAGAGTGAGGGTTAGGGTTAGGTTTAGGGTGAGGGTTAGGTTTAGTGTGAGGGTTAGGGTTAGGGTTAGAGTTAGGTGAGGGTAAGGCTTAGGGTTAGGGTTAGGGTGAGAGTGAGGTTTAGGTGTAGCATTAGGGGTAGTGTTAAGTTTAGGGAGAGGGTGAGGTTTAGGATTAGGTTTAGGGTGCGGGTGAGGGTTCGCATTAGGTTTAGGGTGACGGTTAGGGTGAGGCTGAGGTTGAGGGTGAGGGTGATGGTTAGGATTAGGGTTAGTGGGAGGATGAGGATTAGGGTTAGGATTAGGGTTAGTGTTAGGGTTAGTCTGAGTGTGAGGGTGAGGTTTATGGTTAGGAATAGGGTTACGGTTAGGGTTAGGCTGAGGGTGAGTGTGAGAGTGAGGGTGAGAGTTTGGTTTAGGGTTAGTTTTAGGGTTAGTTTTTGTTTAGTGTGAGGGTTAGTGTTAGCGTTAGGGTTAGGGTTAGGGTTAGGGTTAGGATTAGTGTTAGGGTGAGGTTTAGCGTGAGGGTTATTGTTAGGGTTAGAGTGAGGGTTATGGTTAGATTGAGGGTTAGGATTAGGGTGAGGTTAAGGTTTAGGGTGAGGGTTAGGGTTAGGATTAGGGTTAGAGTAACGGTTAGGCTGAGGGTGAGGGTGAGGATTAGGTTTAGGGGTAGGTATAGGGTGAGGGTTAGCATTAGTGTGCGGTTTACCCTTAACATTAGTGTTATGGTGAGTGTAAGTGTTAAGGTGAGGGTTAGATTGAGGATGAGGGTAAGGGTGAGGTTTAGGGTGAGGGTAAGGGTTAGGTTATGGGTTAGGGTGAGGGTGAGGGTTAGGGTTAGCGTTAGGGTTGTGTTGAGGGTTAGGGTGAGGGTTAGTGTTAGGGTTAGTGTTAGGGTTAAGGTGAGATTGAGGGATAGAGTTATGTTTAGGGTGAGGGTTAGGTTTAGGGTGAGGGTTAGGGTTAGGGTGAGGGTGAGGTTTAGGGTTAGGGTTAGCGAAAGGGTTAGGGTGAAATTGAGGGTGAGGGTGAGGGTTAGGGTTACGATTAGGGGTAGGATTAGGTTTAGGCTGAGGGTGAGGGTGAGGGTTAGGGAGAGGGTTAGGGCTAGTGTGAGGGTTAGGGTTAAGGTTTGGGTGAGTGTTATGATGAGGGTTTGTGTTAGTGTTAGGGTTAGGGTTAGGGTGAGTGTACGGGTGAGGTTTAGGCTAAGGGTTAGGTTTAGGGTGAGGGTGAGGGTTAGTGTGAGGATGAGGGTAAGGATTAGGGTGAGCTTTAGGGTTAGGGTGAGGGTTAGGGTTAGACTTTGGGTGAGGGTGTGGGTGAGGGTTAGGGTTAGGTTTAGGGTGAGGGTGAGAGTTACGGTTAGGATTAGGTTTAGGGTTGGGCTTAGGCTGAGGGTGAGGGTGAGGGTGAGGGTTAGGTTTAAGTTTAGGGTTAGGGTGAGGGCTAGGGTGAGGGTTAGTGTGAGGGTGAGGGTGAGCGTTATGGTTTGGGTAATGTTAGGGTTAGGGTTAGGGTGAGGATTAGGTTGAGGGTTAGGTTTAGGGTGAGGGTTAGGTTTAGAATCAGGGTTTGGTTTAGGATTAAGCTGAGGGTTAGAGTTAGCCTGATGTTCAGGGTGAGGGTGAAGGTTTGGGTGAGGGTGAGGTTTTCTTGTGAGGGTGAGGGTTAGGGTGTGTGTGATTGTTAGGGTTAGGGTGACGGTGAGTGTTAGGGTAATGGTGAGGGTTAGGGTTACGTTTAGCATTAGGGTGAGGGTTAGGGTTAGAGTTAGGTTAGGGTGAGAGTTAGGGTGAGGGGTAGGGTTAGAGTTAGGGTGAGGTTTAGTGTTAGTGTGAGGGTTAAGTTTAGAGTTAGGGTTAGGGTGAGAGTAATGGTTAGGGTGTGGGTGAGGGTTAGGGTTATCATTAGGTTTAGGGTGAGGGTTAGGGTGAGGGTTAGGTTTAGGGTTAGGGTGAAGGTGAGTGTCAGGGTTAGTGTTAGGGTTAGGGTAAGGGTTAGGGTGAAATTGAGGTTTAGTGTGATGGTTAGGGTTAAGGTTAGGGTTATAATGAGGGTTAGGGTTTGGGTTAAGGTGAGGGTTAGGGTTAGGGTGAGGGTGAGGTTTAGGGTGAGGGTGAGTGTGAGTGTGAGGGTTAGACTTAAGGTAAGGATTAGGGTTAGGTTTAGGGTGAGGATTAGGGTGAGGGTGAGGGTTAGGATGAGGGTTCGGGTTAGGGTTAGAGTTAGGGTGAGGGTTAGGGTAAGGGTTAGGGTGAGGGTTTGGGTGAGGTTTAGGGTAAGGTTTAGGGTTAGGGTGAGGTTTAGGGTTAGTGTGAGGGTTAGGTTTAGGGTTAGGGCTAGGGTGAGGGTTAGGGTGAGGGGTAGGGTTAGGGTGAGGGTGAGGGTGAGTGTGAATGTGATGGTTAGACTTAGGGTAAGGATTAGGGTTAGGGTTAGGGTGAGGATTAGTGTGAGAGTGAGGGTTCGGGTTAGGGTTAGAGTTAGGTTGAGTGTTAGGCTGAGGGTTAGGGTGAGGTTTAGGGTTAGTGTGAGGGTTTGGGTTAGGGTTAGGGTTAGGGTGAGGGTGAGGGTAAGTGTTAGAGTGAGGGTTAGGGTGAAGGTGAGACTTAGGTTTATGGTTGGGGTTAGGTTGAGGTTTAGGGTGAGGGTTATGGTTAGATTTAGGGTGAGGGTTAGGGTTAGGGTGAGGGTAAGGGTTAGAGTGAGGGTTAGGGTGAAGGTGAGGCTTAGGGTTAGTGTTAGGGTTAGGGTGAGGGTTAGGGTTAGGGTGAGGGTGAGGTTTAGGGTGAGGGGTAGTGTGAGGGTTAGATTTAGGGTTAGGGTTAGTGTGAGGGTTAGGGTTAGGGTTAGGGTTACAGTGAGGTTAAGGGTTAGGGTGAGAGTTAGGGTGAGGGTGAGGTTTAGGGTTTGGGTTACGGTGAGTGTGTGTGTTAGGTGAGGGTTACGGTTAGTGTTAGGGTAAGGGTTAGGGTGAGGGTTAGGGTGAGGGTTAGGGTAAGGGTTAGGGTTATTGTTGGGGTGAGGTTTAGGGGGAGGGTGAGGGTAAGCATGAGGGTGAGTGTGAGGGTGAGGGTGAGAGTTAGGGTGAGGGTGAGGGTGAGTGTCGGGGTTAGTGTTAGTTTTAGGGTGAGGGTTGGGGTTAGTGTGAGTTTTAGGGTTAGCATTAGTGTTATGGTGAGCGTAAGGGTTAGGGTGAGGGTTAGGTTCAGGGTGAGGGTTAGGCTTAGGGTTAGGGTTAGGCTGAGGTTTATGGTGAGGTTTAGGGTGAGGGTGAGGGCTAGGGTTAGCCTTAGGTTTGGGTTGAGGGTTAGCGTGAGGGTTAGGGTTAGGGTTAGTGTTAGGTTTAAGGTGAAGTTGAGGGATAGAGTTATGGTTAGGTTGAGGGTTAGGGTTAGGTTGAGGGTGACGGTGAGGGTAAGGGTTAGGGTTAGGGTGTGGAGAGCTGCGGATGCTACGACCAACGATGGCGCGGCCGCAAAGCAACATTGTAGCTCCTTGGTAAGATGGCGCGGGCTCCCACCTTCCGTCTTCCTGGTGACGAGTGCTCTCTGTAAAAAACAACTCCTTATATGGCTATGACTTGGCTCCTAGTTTGCTTCTGTGTTTGCAGCCCTATCGGTATATGCCACGTGGCACTTCGGGATTGGCCATCCAGGAGGCTTATAACCAGAGCGCGGGGGCGGAGGGAAGAAGAAGCAGGAAGAACCAGGAAGAAGCGGGCAGGAGAGAAGTGGGAGAGAAGCTTGTTACAAGGTTCCTGAATAAACCGCATTGAGAAGAATCCCGGGTTGCGTCTTTCTTGCTGGTCGAGGTGGTCGCGACAGCTGGCGGCCCGTACGGGGATTCAGAACTCTGCAGTCAGGGTGGTGCATCGGTAAGTTCCCAGGAAAAGGGGGAATCCGCGACAAGAGCGGGGGTAAGTTCCCAGGTGAAGTGGGAATCCGTAATTAAAGCGGGCATAATAGGGGGCTCTTCTCTGTAAAAGAGAGAGCGGAAACCCGGAGGGGGAAAAAAACACAGGCCTAAAGTGAAAGTAACAAAAAATAAAATTTTTAGAACTAAGATGGGCGCCGTGACGTCACATCCAATTTTTCTGGCCCTGAAAGAGCTGCTACGCTCAAAAGGACTAAAGTTAAAAAAGGATACTTTACAGAGGTTCCTTGAGGAATGCAACATTGTAGCTCCTTGGTTCATAGTCTCCGGGAGTCTTACAATAGCCTCCTGGGACAAATTAGGGAGGGATTTGGACTTTGCCTATGAACACGGCACATTAAAGGCAGGAGTCTGCCCCATTTGGAAATTGGTTAGTGGCTGCCTGGAGGATCGGAGCTGCTGTGAGATTATAGAAAATGGACAGTCAGCACTGGAGCAGTTACAGGAGGAGAGGTCAGAGGAGGCGATCAGTGAAAAGGGAGACAGTGAACAAGACAAAAGGGGGCGTCTATACCCAGATCTGTCCGAGCTAAAATCGGAAAGAGGGAGTTCCAGCGAGTTAGAGGAGGAGGAAGTGAGAGCACTTATTCAACAGATGAAGAGGAGCCGTATCAAACAAGGGGAACGTAAGCTAAGCCAACCTGCATTTACTGAGGACGTAAAAAGAACTTCCGGTCAGACCCCTTTAGCTCATCCTCCATATCAACATGGAGCCAATGGGCACACGTTTTGCCCAGACACTTGGCAAACTGCTCGAGCAGAACTCGCCTTCCCAGTTTTTCAAGACAATAATCAACAGAGATCCCATGAGCCTCTAGAATTTAAAGTAATTAAGTCCCTGGCTGAGTCTCTTCGGATGTTTGGGCTTACAGCCTCTTTTACCGTAGCTCAAGTGGAAGCTATAAAGAGATATTGCATGACCCCCTCTGATTGGGCAAGCCTAGCACGGGCATGTTTGAGTCCAGGCCAATACTTGGATTGGAGGGCATTTATGCTGGAATTTTGTAATGAGCAGGCAGCCATCAATCAAGCGAACGGACGTCAGGCTTGGGACAGAGACATGCTCTTAGGACAAGGTCGCTTTGCTAATGCTCAGATAGGATATCCCCCTGAAGTGTATCAACAGATAAATGATATTTGCATTAGGGCGTGGAAATCACTACCAAATAAGGGGGAAGTTAGCGGCAATCTCACCAAGATCCTGCAGGGGGCTACCGAGCCTTTTTCAGATTTTGTGGCCAGAATGGTGGAAGCAGCAGGCAGAATTTTTGGGGATCCTGACATGGCTATGCCTCTTATAAAACAATTAGTCTATGAGCAATGCACCAAAGAATGCAAAGCCGCCGTTACCCCGTATAAAAATAGAGGGTTGGAGGCATGGATGAAAGTGTGCAGGGAGCTGGGAGGACCTCTAACTAATGCAGGCCTTGCTGCCACAGTACTCCAGTATTCAAATAGGCGGGGGGGCTCTGGAGTGACATCTGGAGTATGTTTTAAGTGTGGCAAGGCTGGTCATTTTAAGAGAGATTGCCCAGAGAGAAAAGGAACCGGAAGGGCTGGAGGAGTTACAATGGGTAAACAGCCAGGGCTGTGCCCCAGATGTAAAAAGGGAAAGCATTGGGCCAATGAATGTAGATCGGTCAAAGATGTTAACAGCCAGTTCTTGGGCCCCATCATGCAGCCAAAAAACGGGCAGAGGCGCCCCCGTCCCCAGGGCCCGCAAATGTATGGGGCAATGGAGAGCCCAAATGAGGAAATTTCCCAAGAAGGATGGCCTACCCTGAGGCATCCCAAGAACCACGGAGAGCCACTACAGGCTCGGCGGGACTGGACCTCCACGCCACCACCAGACTCATACTAACCCCGCAAATGGGCGTTCAGTTAATAGAGTCAGATTTTCAAGGTCCTTTAGAACGAGGCACAGTGGGATTACTACTTGGCTGGTCTTCCGTTATTCTTAGAGGGCTTAAAATTCACCCAGGAGTTATTGACCCAGATTATACAGGTATAGTTAAAATCATGATAGAAGCTCCAAAAGGTATTGTAGCAATTTCCCCTGGAGACAGAATTGCCCAATTGTTACTCCTGCCTAGCCTACATGAAAAATTTCCTGCCATACAGTCTGAGAGAGGTAAAAAGGGTTTTGGCTCCTCCGGAATTGAGTCAGTGTACCTAGCCCTAGATTTAGACCAGAGACCCACGCTTGAGCTGGAGATTGAAGGAAAAAGGATTATAGGACTGTTAGACACAGGGGCCGATCGTAGCATTATTGCCAAAAAGGATTGGCCGAAAGGGTGGCCATTACAGGCCTCAGGACAAACCCTGAGAGGGTTGGGCTATGCCAAAGCTCCTGACATAAGTGCAAGATCCCTCAACTGGAAGGATGGAGAAGGACACTCTGGAAACATCCATCCTTATGTTTTAGAATTGCCTGTCTCCCTATGGGGTCGAGATTTACTAAAAGAGATGGGGTTTTGCCTTAGTAACGAATATTCTCCTACCTCAAAGGAAATGATGTTACAAATGGGCTACTGCCCAGGGCAAGGACTGGGAAAAAACTTGCAAGGCTATAAAGAGCCTATTGATGTCCACCAAAAACTTGGTAGACATGGGCTGGGTTTTTCATAGGGGCCGCTAAGAATCAAGTTCCCATTACCTGGAAGATGGAGGAACCGGTATGGGTAGCTCAGTGGCCTCTATCCTCCGAAAAGCTTTTAGCAGCTCATAAACTGGTAGAAGAACAAGTAGCCCTGGGCCATGTGAGACCCTCAGTTTCACCATGGAATACTCCAATATTTGTGATAAAAAAAGAAGTCGGGTAAATGGCGATTACTTCATGATTTGCGTGCCATAAAAGCACAAATGCAAATTATGGGCCCTGTACAAAGAGGGTTACCTTTGCTTTCTGCACTCCCTGCCCATTGGCCTATTATAGTAATAGATATGAAAGATTGTTTCTTTTCTATCCCCTTGCATTCCGCTGATTGTGAGCACTTTGCCTTTACTGTGCCCTCTTGTAACCATGAGGAACCTGACCAAAGATATGAGTGGGTCGTGCTGCCACAGGGTATGGCCAACAGCCCCACTATGTGTCAACTGTTTGTCGGCAGGGCTATAGCTCCTGTTAAAGAATGGCATCCTAAACTCAGGGTGGTCCATTATATGGATGACATTTTGATAGCTCATAAGGAAGAAGCTGGGTTACAAAAGGCCTATGCAAAATTAGTTTTGGCCTTAAGGGAACAGGGTCTTTATCCAGCACAAATAGGCAGAGTGGTGGAGTACCTAGGAGCTAAGATACATCCCAGGTCGATCATGCCCCAAAAATTGACCCTGAAAAAAGATAACTTAAAGACTTTAAATGATTTTCAAAAATTTTGGGGGGATATTAATTGGATAAGGGGGTATTTGAAATTGCCAAATTATGAATTAAAACCCTTATTTGATATGTTAAAAGGAGATATAGATTTAAACTCCCCACGAGACCTGACTGAGAGCGCCCAATTTGCGCTCAAAAGGGTGGAGGAGGCCTTAAGCGCCGCCTGTTTAAACAGGCTACAAGATGGCCAACCCTTTGATTTATGCATTCTTCCCACTGAGACCGAACCAACTGGGGTACTTTGGCAAGAGGGGCCATTGATGTGGTTACACTCTCATGTTTCCCCCGGAAAGGCACTGGAGTATTACCCTGAGGCAGTGGCGGGCTTAGCTCTGCAAGGAGTTCAACAGAGTTTACAGTTTTTTGGAATTTATCCGCACTCCATCATTGTTCCCTACAATGCCTACCAAGTTCAGACTTTATGTGCCACTATTGATAATTGGTCCATTTTGAGATGCATGTTTCCAGGAGATATTGATAATCATTTGCCCAAAGACCCCCTGTTGAGATTTGTAAAGGAACATCCAGTGATTTTTCCAAAGGTAACTGCCCAAAAGCCTATTGGAGGGGCCATAAATATTTTTACGGATGGTTCCAAAACGGGATGCGGGGTATACGTCGCAGGTAACCAAGACCCCGTGCAGCATCAATTTGTCCCTGGTAACCCACAGATTGTTGAGTTGATGATTGTAATTGAAGTATTTAAAGCTTTCCCCTGTCCCTTTAATTTAATATCAGATTCAGCCTATGTAATAAATGCTTTAAAGATATTAGAAGCGGTTGGTACAATAAAGGCTACTGGTTCTGTTCTAGCTCCTTTTACCTTGCTACAATCCCTTATATGGCAACACAAGGAACCCTTTTTTCCAATGCATATTCGAGCACATACGGGTCTCCCAGGACCACTGACAAAGGGTAATGCCCTAGCTGATGCACACACTCGTGCTGAGTGGGTGCTTCATGCTTCTTCTGTTAACTTAGCAAAAGATTTTCATGCCAAATTTCATGTAAACGCCAGGACTTTACAAAGCCGCTTTTCCCTTTCTAGAGCGGATGCACGTCAAGTGGTAAAGGAGTGTCCCCCATGTATTATTTACCATAAGCCCCCTACGTTTGGAGTTAATCCACGTGGTTTAAGACCCTTACAAGTATGGCAAATGGATGTAACTCATGTACCAGAATTTGGCCGCTTAAAATATCTACATGTTTCTGTTGACACCTTTTCGGGTGTTATACTTGCCACCCCCCTGTCAGGGGAAAAGGCTACTGATGTAATATCTCACTGCTTGGAAGCGTGGGAGGCCTGGGGAATGCCAAAACAGCTAAAAACTGATAATGGTCCGGCCTATACTGGGCAGCGCTTTGTTTCCTTTTGCACTCAAATGGGTGTTACCCTGGTGCATGGACTGCCCTATAACCCTCAAGGACAAGGAATTGTGGAAAGAGCTCATCGTACTATCAAGGAAATGTTAATAAAACAAAAAGGGGGAGCTGGACCCCTGATGGCTACAGCAAGACAAAGAATAGCCATGACACTTTTCACCCTAAATTTTTTGAATTTGGATAACGCTGGTCGCTCAGCGGCGGATAGGTGTAACTGTTCCACTCCTTCGGGCTTAGGATCGGCTTTGTGGAAGGATGTGCTAACGGGCCTCAGGAACGGGCCTGACCCCGTGCTGGTATGGGCACGAGGATCTGTTTGTGTTTTTCCCCAGAATCGCTCAGATCCAGTGTGGATGCCTGAACGACTTGTGCGGCGAGTCCAAGATGAACGGAACCCAAAGAAACAAAGGATTGCATTGCTGATCATACAGCTCCTGATGATCCAACAGGGGCAGATGGTAGAGAGATGGGGGATACTGTCTGCATTCCCGAGGCCCATGCCCGTGAGACATGATGCCTCTTTTTTCCCTAGATTTTTCACTACAAATAAGACTCTTAACCTTCCCTTTTACCCAGAGGATAAACAAATAGCAGGGATAGGTGAAGCTAGAAAAATTAGCTTGATGGGTATGCTATGCTTTTACTTAAGTGATGTGACCCTTAATGGTAGTTGCAAGGCCTTGACTCGTTCCCCGGCCGCTTATTTTAGATATTGGTATGGTAATCCGGGATCAACTGAGGTTTGGGCAAATGCTACTGGATTTGTCGGTACTGTCTTAGGCAGACATTATGAAAGCTTAACGCTAAGTACTGACCCGTGGATTGTAAAACAACCTAAATGGGCCCCTTTTTGCCCGCCTGACCATATGGGGGCGGCTTGGCCTTGGACAGGTTGCCAATCACGACGCGCTGTTTGGGCTGATGAGTCTGAGCGTTTTTCATTCTCCCCTAGTGTTTTGTCCAATGCTAGTGTACAATTCTGGGCTGGAATTAATCCCTTTAATAATTGGCTGTTATGTGGTCTTAATGGAAGTTGCTTGCAGGCCGAACCTATGGTTATGCTGCAAGGAGGTCACTTTTTTATAGCAAACATGACTTGCAATTTGACTAGTACTGCCCGTACTGTGGGTGCCAATTGTCATTTTAGTAAGAATTATATGGTATTTAGCTATCAGCCTACACCCGTGTGTGTGGTTTCCCCTTTTGTGTTTTTGGTAATTAACAACACCTCTGTATGCTCAGATGATGTATGTGCTTGCACAAATTAAACCTGCTATTATGCTATCTGCTGGAGTTCTCAGTATCCGTTAGCTATAGTTGCACGCATCCCACGTTGGGTGCTTGTGCCAGTAGATGCTTCTCAAGCTGTAACCTTGTTTAGGCATAAGAGAGATTTTGGCATCACTGCGGCCATTGTAACTGCTATAGCTGTGGCTGCTGCGGGTGTGACAGCTGCCGCTGTCGCCATGTCACATACTGTGCAGACGGCTCAGACTTTAAATAACTTGTTGGCTACTACAGCTAGAGCTCTGGATTTACAACAAGCGGCCAATGCACAATTAAAAGGAGGACTGATGCTGCTAAATCAAAGGGTTGACCTTGTGCAGGAGCAGGTTGATGTCCTGTGGCAGTTGGCTCAGCTGGGATGTGTTAAAAAATATGAAGGGCTTTGTATTACTGCTATTCAGTATTATAACTATACCCAAGCAGCAAATTTGTCTAAACAACTGTCAAGTTATCTTTTAGGCAACTGGACGGGGGAATTCGACCAATTGATGTTGCAGCTACGATCGGCCATTGTCGCGATAAACTCTACCCAGATGGATTATGCCCTGTTACAAGATGTTTCCTCCTGGATTTTGACAGCTGTGGATCATTTGAAGGAGTGGGCAGGAATGGGCTCCCTTATTGGTATACTGGCATTGGTGATCTTGTTGTGCCTGTGGTGCATATACCGGATAAGGAGCAGAAGTATGGCTACGGTGGTCCAGGCCTTCACTGCCATTGAGGCCTGACAGTCCCCTAGGAGTGGCTTGCCACGTTGAAAAACAAAAAAGGGGGAGCTGTGGAGAGTTGCGGGAGCCGCGACCAAAGATGGCACAGCCGCAAAAGCAACATTGTAGCTCCTTGGTAAGATGGCGCGGGCTCCCGCCTTTCGTCTTCCCGGTGACGAGTGCTCTCTGTAAAAAAAACAACTCCTTATATGGCTATGACTTGGCTCCTAGTTTGCTTCCCTGTTTGCAGCCCTATCGGTATATGCCACGTGGCACTTCAGGATTGGCCATCCAGGAGGCTTATAACCGGAGCGCGGGGGCGGAGGGAAGAAGAAGCAGGAAGAACCAGGAAGAAGCGGGCAGGAGAGAAGTGGGAGAGAAGCTTGTTACAAGGTTCGTGAATAAACCTCATTGAGAAGAATCCCGGGTCGCGTCTTCCTTGCTGTTCGAGGTGGTCGTGACATTAGGGTAAGTGTTAGGGTGAAGTTGAGGGTGAGGGTTATGGTTCTGATTAGGGTTAGGATTAGGGTTAGGCTGAGGGTGAGGGTTAGGGTTAGGTTGAGGGTTTGGGTTAGATTAAGGGTTAGGGTTAGGGTGAGTGTTAGGGTTAGAATTAGAGTTAGGGTTAGGGTTAGACTGAGGGTGAGAGTAAGGGTGAGAGTGAGGGTTTTGGTGTGGGTGAGGGTTAGGGTTAGGGTGAGAGTTAGTGTGATGGTGAATGTCAGGATGAGGGTGAGGGTTAGGGTTAGGGTTAGGGTGAGGGCTAGGGATAGGGTGAGGTTTAGGGTTAGTGTGATGGTTAGGGTTAGGGTTAGGGTAAGGGTTAGAGTGAGGTTGAGGGTTAGGCTTAGAGTGAGAGTTAGGGTTAGGGTGAGGGCTAGGATGAGGCTGAGTTTAAGGTGATGGTGAGGGTGAGGGTTAGGGTTAGGTTGAGGTAAAGGGTTAGGGTTAGAGTTAGGGTGAGGGTTAGGGTGAGGTTGATGGTTAGGCTTAGAGTGTGGGTTTGGGTCAGGGTTCAGGTGAGGGTTAGGGTAAGGGTGAGGGCTAGGCTGAGGGTGAAGTTTAGGGTGACGGTGAGGGTGAGGGTTAGGGTGAGGGTAAGGGTGAGGGTTAGGGTTAGGGAGAGGGTTAGGCTTAGGTTTAGGGTTAGGGTGAGGTTGACAGTAAGGGTGAGGGAGATGGGGAAATAAGGCATAGGATTAGGGTTAGGGTGAGGGTGAGAGTGAGGTTTAGCGTTAGGATTAGGGTTAGGTTTAGGGTTAGGCTGAGGGTGAGGGTGAGGGTGAGGGTTATGGTTAAGGTTAAGGTGAGGCTTAGGGTTAGGGTGAGGGTTAGGGTTAGATTTAGGGTGAGGGTGAGGGTGAGGGTGAGGGTTAGGATTAGGGTTAGGATTAGGTTGAGGTTCAGGGTGAGAGTGAGAGTTAGGGTTAGGATTAGGGTTAGGGTGAGGGTGAGGGTGAGGGTTAGGATTAGGGTGAGGTTTAGGATTAGGGTTAGGGTTAGGGTTAAGATTATGGTGAGGGTTCGGGTTAGGTTTAGGGTTAGGGTGAGGGTTGGGGTGAGGGTTAGAGTTACTGTAAGGATTAGGGTTAGGGTTAGGGTGAGGATTAGGGTGAGGTTGAGGGTTAGGGTTAGGGTTAGGGTGAGGGTGAGGGTGAGGGTGACAGTGAGGGTGAGGGTTAGGGTTAGGGATAGAGTTAGGGTGAGGGTAAGGGTTAGGGTGAGTGTTAGGGTGATGGTTAGGTTTAGGGTTAGGGTTGTGTTAGGGTGAGGGAGAGGGTTAGGGTGAGATTTATGGTAAGGGTTAGGGTTAGAGTGAGATTTTGGGTTAGTGTGAGGTTTAGGGTTAGGGTGAGGGCTATTTTGAGGGTGAGGGTGAGGTTTAGGGTTAGGGTATGGTTAGGGTTAGGGTTAGGGTGAGGGTTAGTGTTAGGGGCAGGGTTAGGTTTAGGGTTAGGCTGAGGGTGAGGGTGAGGGTGAGGTTTAGGGTTAGGGTTAGAGTTAGGGTGAGGGTAAGGGTTAAGGTGAGGGATAGGGTGAGAGTGAGGGTTGGGTTTAGCGTTAGGGTTAGGGTGAGGGTTACGGTGAGGTTTAGGGTAGGGGTAGGGTTAGGTTTAGGGTGACGGTGAGGGTTAGGGTGAGGGTTAGGTTTAGGATGAGAGTTAGGGTTAAGGTTACAGTGAGGGTGAGGGTGACCGTGAGAGTGAGAATGAGGTTGAGTGTTAGAGCTAGAGTGAGGGTGTGGGTGAGGTTTAGGGTTAGGCTTAGGGCTAGGGTTAGGCTAAGGGTGAGGGTGAGGGTTAGGATTAGGGTTATCGTTAGGGTGAGGGTTAGGGTTAGTGTGAGGTTAGGGTTACCTTTAGGTTTAGGGTGAGATTAAGGGTTAGGGTAAGGGTTAGGTTGAGGGTTAGTGTTAGGGTAGGGTTAGGGTGAGGTTTAGGATGAGGGTTATGGTTAGGGTTACTTTTAGGTTAGGGTGAGGGTTAGGGTGAGGGTTAGGGTGAGGGTTAGGGTTAGGGTGAGGGTTAGGGTGAGGGCAAGGGTTAGGGTGACAGTGAGGGTTAGGGTGAACATTAGGGTGAGCGTTAGAGTTAGGGTGAGGTTTAGGGTTAGGATAAGGGTTAGGGTGAGGGCTAGGGCGAGGGTGAGGTTTAGTGTTACGGTGAGGTTTAGGTTGAGGTTTAGGGTTAGGGTTAGGGTGAGGGTTAGGGTTAGGTTTAGGGTGAGGGTTAGGTTTAGTGTGAGGGTTAGGTTAGGGTTAGAGTTAGGTGAGAGTAAGGCTTAGGGTTAGGGTTAGGGTGAGAGTGAGGTTTAGGTGTAGCATTAGGGTTAGTGTTAGGTTTAGGGAGAGGGTGAGGGTTTGGGTTAGGTTTAGGTTGAGGGTGAGGGTTTGCGTTAGGGTTAGGGTGACAGTTAGGGTGAGGCTGAGGTTGAGGGTGAGGGTGATGGTTAGGATTAGGGTTAGTGGGAGGGTGAGGATTAGGGTTAGGATTAGGGTTAGTATTAGGGTTAGGCTGAGAGTGGGGGGGGTTGAGGGTGAGGGTTAGGGTTATGGTTATGTTTAGGGTTAGGTTGAGGGTTAGGGTGAGGATGAGGGTGAGGGGAAGGGTTAAGGTGAAGTTAAGGGTTAGGGTGAGGGTTAGGGTTAAGGTGAGGGTTAGGCTGAGGGCTAGGGTGAGGGTGATGGTTACAGTTAGTGTAAGGGTTATGGTTAGGGTCATGGTTAGGGTTAGGATTACGGTGAGGGTTAGGTTTAGAGTGAGTGTTAGGGTTAGGTTTAGGGTGAGGGTGAGCGTGAGGTTGAGGGTGAGGGTTAGAGTTAGGGTGAGGGTGAGGGTGAGGGTGAGGGTTAGGGTTAGGATTCGGGCTAGGGTTAGGGTTAGGCTGAGGGTGAGGGTGAGAGTGAGGCTAAGGGTTAGGGTGAGCGGTCGGGTTAGGGTTAGGGTGAGGGTTAGGGTTAGTGGGAGGGTAAGGGTTAGGGTTAGTGTGAGGAAAAGTGTTATGGTGAGGGTTTGGGTTAGGGTTAGGGTTAGGGTTAGGGTGAGGGTTAGGGTGAGGGTTAGGGTGAAGGTGAGGCTTAGGTTTAGGTTTAGGGTTAGGGTGAGGTTTAGGTTTAGGGTTAGGGTGAGGGTTAGGGTTAGAGTTAGGGTGAGGTTTAGAGTGAGGGTTAGGGTGAGGGTTAGGGTTAGGTTTAGGGTAAGGTTTAGGGTTAGGGTGAGGTTTAGGGTTAGTGTTTGGGTTAGGGTTAGGGTTATGGTTAGGGTGAGTGTTAGGTTGAGGGTGAGGGTTAGGGTTAGGGTTAGGTTTAGGGTGAGGGTTAGGGTTAGGGTTATGGTGAGGATAAGGGTTAGGGTGAGGGTTAGGGTGAGGGTGAGGGTTAGGGTTAGTGTTAGGGTTAAGATTAGGTTGAGGGTAATGGTTAGGGTGAGGGTTAGGGTGAGGGTGAAGTTTAGGGTTAGGGTTAGGGTTAGGGTTACAGTGAGCGTTAGGATGAGTTTGAGGTTTAGGCTTAGAGTCAGGGTTAGTGTTAGGTTGGGGGCTAGGGTGAGGGTGAGGGTTAGGGTGAGGTTGAGGGTGAGGGTTAGGTTTAGGGTAAGGGTTATGTTTAGGGTTAGGGTGCAGATTAGAGTGAGGGTGAATGTTACCATGTGGATTAGGATTAGGATTATTGTTAGTGTGAGGGTTAGGTTGAGGTTTAAGGTGAGGGTTAGGTTTAGGGTGAGGATGAGGGTGAGGATGAGGGTGAGGGTTAGAGTTGGGATTAGGGTGAGGCTTAGGGTTAGGGTGAGGGTTACTTTAAGGGTTAGGGTGAGGTTTAGGGTTAGTGTGAGGGTTAGGGATAGTGTTAGAGTTAGAGTGAGCGTAAGGGTTAGGGTGAGAGTTCAGGTTACGGTTAGAGAAGGTTAGGGTTAGGGTGAGAGTTCGGGTTAGGATGAGGGTGAGGTTGAGGGTTAGGGTTAGGGTTAGTGTTAGGTGAGGTTGAGGGTGAGTGTTAGGGTTAGGATTAGGTTTAGAGTTAGGGTTAGTCTGAGGGTGAAAGTTAGGGTTAGGGTTAGGGTTAGGCTGAGGGTGACTGTGAGAGTGAGGGTGAGGGTTTGGTTTAGGGTCAGTTTTAGGGTGAGTTTTATGTTTAGTGTGAGGGTTAGGCTTAGCGTTAGGGTTAGGGTTAGGTTGAGGGTGAGGTTTAGTTTGAGGGTCAGGTTTCGGCTGAGGGTGGGGTTTAGGGTGTGGGTGATGGTTAATGTTAGAGTGATGGTGAATGTTAAGGTGAGGGTGAGGTTTGGTGTTAGGTTAGCGTGAGGGTTAGGGTTAGGGTTAGGTTAGGGTGAGGTTTAGTTTGAGGGGTAGTGTGAGGGTTAGAGTGAGGGTTAGGGTTAGTGTGAGGGTTAGGGTTAGGGTTAGGGTGAGGGTGTGGGTTAGGTGAGGGTTACGGTTAGTGTTAGGGTAAGGGTTAGGGTGAGGGTTAGGGTGAGGGTTAGGGTAAGGGTTAGGGTTAGGGTTGGGGTGAAGGTTAGGGGGAGGGGGAGGGGGAGCACGAGGGTGAGTGTGAGGGTGAGGGTGAGAGTTAGGGTGAGGGTGAGGGTGAGTGTGAGGGTTAGGGTTAGGGTTAGTTTTAGGTTGAGGGTTGGGGTTAGTGTTAGGTTTAGGGTTAGCATTAGTGTTATGGTGAGGGTAAGGGTTAGGGTGAGGTTTAGGTTGAGGATTAGGGTTAGGATTCGGGCTAGGGTTAGGGTTAGGCTGAGGATGAGGGTGAGGGTGAGGGTAAGTGTTAGTGTGAGCGGTCGGGTTAGGGTTAGGGTGAGGGTTAAGGGTTAGTGGGAGGGTAAGCGTTAGGGTTAGTGTGAGGATAAGGTTTATGGTGAGGGTTAAGGTGAGGGTTAGGGTTAGCGTTAGGGTTACGTTGAGGGTTAGGGTGAGGGTCAGGGTTAGGGTTAGGTTTAGTGTGAGGATAAGGGTTAGGGTGAGGTTTAAGGTGAGGGTGAGAGTTAGGGTTAGCTTTAGGGTTAAGGTGATGTTTCGGGTGCGGGTTAGGGTTAGGGTTTGGTTTCGGTGAGGTTGCGGGTTAGGGTTAGAATTAGGTTGAGGCTTAGGGTTTGGGTGAGGGTTAGGATTAGGGATAGGGTTACCATTACTGTGAGGATTAGGGTGATGGTTAGGGTGAGGGTTAGGGTTAGGTTTAGGGTGAGGGTTAGGTTTAGAGTTAGGCTTTGGGTTAGGGTGAGGGTTATGGTGAGGGTTAGGGTTAGAGTTAGGGTTAAGTGAGGGTGAGGGTGAAGATTAGGGTTAGAGTTAGGGTGAGGGGTAGGTAGAGGGTGAGGGTTAGGGTGAGGGTGAGGGTGAGGGTGAGGGTTACAGTTAGGGCGATGTTTAGGGTTAGGGTTATTGTTAGGGGGAGGGATAGGTTAGGATTAGATTTAGGGTTAGGGTTAGGGTTAGGGTGAGGTTTAGTGTGAGGGTTAGGATTAGGGTTAGGGTTAGGGTGAGTTTGTGGTTTAGGGTTAGGTTTAGGCTGAGGGTTAGGGTTGTGGTTGAGGGTGAGGGTTAGGGTTAGGGTTATGGTGAGGTTGAGGGTGAGTGTTAGGTTTAGGATTAGGGTGAGGGTTAGGGTTAGGGTTAGGGTACAGTTAGAGTGAGGTTGAGGGTGAGGGTTAGGATTAGGGTTAGGTTTAGGGTTAGACTGTGAGCGTGAGGGTGAGGGTGCCTGTTAGGGATAGGGTTTGGGTTAGGGTGAGGGCTAGGGTGAGGTTGAGGGTGCGGTTTTCTGTTAGGTAAGTTTTAGGGTTAGGGTTAGGATCACGTTGAGGTTTAGGGTTAGGGTTAGGGTTAGGGTGAGTGGTAGGGTGAGGGAAAGGGTTAGGGTTAGGGCGAGGGTTAGGGTTAGTGTGAGGGTTAGTGTGAGGGTTGGTGTTAGGATGAGGGTTAGGTTTAGGGTTAGGGTTAGGGTGAGGGATAGGTTTCCGTTATGTTTAGGGTGAGGGGTTGGCTGAGGGTTAGGTTTAGGGTTAGGGTTAGGGTGAGGGTGAGGCTGAGGGTTAGTGTTAGGGTTAGGGTGAGGTTTAAGTTTAAGATGAGGGCTAGGATGAGGGTGAGGGTTAGGGTGAGGGTAAGGGTGAGGTTGAGGGTTTCGGTTAGGGAAGGGGAGGTTTATTGTTAGGGTGAGGATTAGGGTGAGTGTGAGGGTTAGGTAAGCGTTAGGGTTAGGGTGAGGATTAGGGATAGGGTGAGGGGTAGTGTTAGGGTGATGTTTAGGGTGTGGGTGAGCATTACGGTGGGGTTGAGGGTTCGGGTTAGGGTGAGGGATCGGGTGAGTGTGAGTGTTCCAGTGTGGGTGAGGGTTAGGGTTTGGTTGAGTGTAAGGGTGATGGTTAGGGGTAGTGTGAGGTTGAGCATTAGGGTTAGGTTTTTGGGTGAGGGTTAGGGTTAGGGTTAGTGTGAGGGTTAAGGTGAGGCATAGGGTTAGGGTTAGGGTGAGGGTGAGGGTTAGGGTTAGTTTGAGGGTTAGGTATAGTGCTAGTGTGAGTATAAGTGTTAGGGTGAGTGTTAGCGTGAGGGTGAGGGTTAGTGTGAGGGTTAGGGTTAGGTTGAGGGTTAGTGTGACGGTGAGGGTTATGGTTAGGGTTAGGGTGAGGGTTATGTTTAGGGTGATGTTTAGGGTGAGGATGTGGGTGAGGGTGAGGGTGAGGGTGAGGGTGAGGTGAGGGCAAGGGTTACTTTTAGGGTTAGGGTTAGGGTTATTGTTAAGGTTAGGGTAGGGTTATGGTGAGGGTGAGGGTGAGGGATAGAGTTAGGGTGAGGGTGAGGGTTAGTTTGAGGGTGAGGGTTAGGTTTAGGATTAGGGTTATGATTAGGGTCAGGCTTAGGGTGAGGGTTAGGATGTGGGTGAGGGTTAGGCTTAGGGTGAGGGTTAGAGTGATGGTGAGAGTTAGGGTGAGGGTGAGGTTTAGGGTTAAGGTTAGCGTTAGGCTGAGGGAAAGGATTATGGTGAGGGTTAGTTGAGGTAGTGGGTTAGGGTTAGGGTTATATTTAGGGTTAGGGTGAGGGTTAGGGTTATGTTTAGGGTTAGTGTTAGGGTGAGGGTTAGGGTTAGGGTGAGGGTAAAAGTTAGGGTGAGGGCTAGGGTGAAGGAGAGCTTTAGGGTTAGTGTTAGGGTTAGGGTGAGGGTTAGGTCGAGTGTTAGGGTTAGGGTGTTAGGGTTAGGGTTAGAGTGAGGGTTATTGTGAGAGTTAGTGTTAGGATTAGGGTTAGGGTGAGGGTGAGGGTGAGGGTGAGGGTTAGGGTTATTGTGAGGGTTAGGGTTAAGGTGAGGGCTAGGTTGAGGGTGAGGGTTAGGGTGAGGGTGAGGGTGACAGTGAGGGTTTCAGTTACATAAGGGCTAAGGTTAGGTTTAGGGTGAGGATTAGGGTAAGTGTGAGTGTTAGGTTGAGGGTCAGGATTAGGGTGAGGGTTAGGGTTAGGGTTAGTGTGATGTTTAGGATGAGGGTGAGGGTTAGGGTGAGGGTGAGAGTTTGGTTGAGTGTGAGGGTTCAGGTGAGGGTGAGGGTTAGGGTGTGGGTTAGGGTTAGGTTTAGGGTGACGGTGATGGTGACGGTGAGGTTTAGGGTGAGGGTGAGGGTTAGGGTTAGCATAAGTGTTAGGGTGAGGGTGAGGGTTATGGTGAGTTTTAGGGTTAGGGTTAAGTTTAGGGTAAGGGTGCGGTTGAGGGTGAGTGTTAGGGTTAGGGTTAAGGTTAGAGTTTGGGTGAGGGTGAGGGTGAGGGTTAGGATTAGTCAGGGTTAGGTTTAGAGTTAGGGTGAGGGTAAGTGTGAGGGCTAGGGTTAATGGTAGAGTTATTGTTAGGGGGAGGGTGAGAGTGAGGGTTAGGGTGAGGATTAGGGTTAAGGTTAGGGTGAGGGTGAGGGTGAAGGTGAGGGTGAGGGTGAGGGGTAGGGTAGGGTTCGGGTTAGGGTTAGTTTGAGGGTAAAGTTTAGGATGAGAGTTAGGGTAAAGGTGAGGTGAGGGTTAGTGTGAGGGTGAATGTTAGGGTTAGGGTCAGCGTTAGGGTGAGGGTTAGGGTTAGGGTGAAGGTTAGTGTTAGGGTGAGGGTTAGCATTAGGGTGAGGGTGAGGTTTAGGTTTAAGGTAGGGTGAGGGTTAGGGTTAGGTTTAGGGTGAGGGTGAGGCTGAGGGTGAGTGTTAGTGTTAAGGTGAGGGTTAAGTTTAGGGTGAGGGCTAGGGTGAGGATGAGGGTGAGGGTTAGGATCAGGGTTTGGGTGTGGGTTAGGATTAGGGTTAAGGTGAGCGTGAGGGTTATGGTGAGGTTAGGTTTAGGGTTGGGGTGAGGGTTAGGGTTAGAGTGAGGGTTAGGGTTAGGGTTAGTATTAGGGTTAATGTGAGGATAAGGGTTAGGGTGAGGGTTAAGGTGAGGGTGAGGGTTAGGGTTAGAGTTAGGGTTAAGGTGAGGTTTAGGGTGAGGGTTAGGTTTAGGGTGAGGTTGCAGGTTAAGGTTAGGGTTAGGTTGAGGCTTTGGGTTTGGGTGAGGGATAGGATTAGGGATAGGGTTACCATTAGGTTGAGGGTTAGGGTTAGGGTTAGGGTGAGGGTTAGGTTTAGTGTTAGGCTTTGGTTTAGGGTGAAGGTTAGGGTGAGGCTTAGGGTTAGAGTTAGGATTAGGGTGAGAATTAGGGTGAGGTTAGGGTGAGGGTGAGGATTAGGGTTAGGGATAGGGTGAGGGTGAGGGTTAGGGTGAGGGTGAGGGTGAGGGTAAAGTTTTCAGTTAGGTAAGGGTTAGGGTTAGGTTTAGGGTGAGGATTAGGTTGAGGGTGAGTGTTAGGTTGAGTGTTAGGGTTACTGTTAGGGTTAGGGTTAGGTTTAGGGTGAGGGTTATGGTTAGGGTGATGTTTAGGGTGAGGGTAAGGGTTAGGGTGAGTGTGAGGATTAGGATTAGTGTTAGTGTTAGAGTCTGTGTAAGGATTAGTGTGAGGGTTAATTGAGGGTAAAGGTTAGTGTTTGGTTTCGGATTAGGGTGAGGGTTACGATTAGGGCTTGTTTTAGGATTAGGGTGTAGGTGAGGGTTAGGGTTAGGGTGAGGCTTAGGGTTAGGGTTAGTGTTGGGGTGAGGGTTCGGGTGAGGGTGAGGGTTAGGGTTTGGGTGAGGGTTAGGGTTAGGGTGACTGTTAGGGTGATGGTGAGGGTTAGGTTGAGGGTGAGATTTAGGGTTAGGTTTAGTGTGCGGTTGAAGGTTAGGGTTAAGGTTAGGGTGAGGGGTAGGGTTAGGGTTATGGTGAGGGTTAGGGTTAGTGGGAGGGTAAGGGTTAGGGTTAGTGTGAAGATAAGGGTTTTGCTGAAGGTGAGGGTGAGGGTTAGGGTTAGCGTTAGGGTTAGGGTGAGGGTTAGGTTGAGGGTTAGGGTTAGGGTGAGGGTTAGGGTTAGGGTTAGGTTTAGGGTGAGGGTGAGGGTTAGGGTGAGGGTTAGAGTGAGGGTGTGAGTGAGGGTGAGGGTGAGGGTGAGGGCGAGGGTTAGGGTTAGGGTTCGGGTGAGTTTGAGGGTGAGGGTTAGGGTTAGGATCAGGGTTAGGGTTAGGGTTAGGCTGAGGGCGAGGGTGAATGATTGTGAGGGTGAGGGTTAGAGTTAGTTTGAGGGTTAGGGTTAGTGTGAGGGTTAGGGTGATGGTGAGGGTGAGGGTGAGGTTTAGGGTGAGGGTGAGGGTGAAGGTTAGGGCTAGGGTTAGGGTTGGGGTTAGGGTTAGGGTTATTGTTACGGTTAGCGTTAGGGTTAGGTTGAGGGTGAGATTGTGGGTTAGCATTAGTGTTAGGATTAGGGTCAGGATTATGGTGGGCGTGAGGGTTAGGTTTAGGAATAGGGTTAGAGTTAAGATTAGGCTGAGTGGGAGGGTGAGTGTGAGGGAGAGGTTAGGGTTATCGTTAGTGTTAGGGTTAGGGTGTGGGCTAGTGTGAGGGTGAGGTTGAGGGTTAGAGTTTCAGTTAGGTAAAGGTTAGCGTAATTGTTAGAGTGAGGATTTTAGGTTTTGGTTTAGGTTTAGTGTGAGGGTAAGAGTTAGGGTGAGGGTTAGGGTTAATGTTTCGGTGAGGTTTAGGGTTAGGGTGCTGTTTAGGTGAGGGTGAGGTTTACAGTGAGGGTTAGGTTTTGGGTGAGGTTGAAGGTTAGGTTGTGAGTGAGGTTTAGGGTTAGGGTGAGGGTGAGGGTTAGGGTTAGGTTTAGGTTGAGGGTTAGGGTTAGGCTTAGGGTTCGGGTGAGGGTTAGGGTAAGGGCTAGGGTTAGATTTAGGATGAGGTTTAGGGATAGAGTGAGGGTTAGGGTTAGGGTTAGGGTGAGGGTTAGGTTGAGATTAAGGGTTAGGGTGAGGATGAGGGTGAGGGTGAGTGATTCGGTTAGGTAAGGGTTAGGGTTAGGTTTAGGGTGAGGATTAGGGTGAGGGTGAGTGTTAGGTTGAGGGTTAGGGTTAGGGTGAGGGTTAGGGTTACGGTGAGGGTGATGGTTAGGGTTAGGGTCATGTTTAGGGTGAGGGTGAGGGTTAGGGTTAGGGTGATGATTAGGCTGAGGGGTAGTGTTAGGGTTAGGGTGAGGGTTAGGTTTCCTGTGAGGGTTAGGATTAGAGTTAGGGTTAATGTGAGGGTAAAGATTAGAGTTTGGTTTAGGATTAGGGTGAGGGTTAGGGTTAGGGTTTGTTTTAGGATTAGAGTGAGTGTGAGGGTTAGGTTTAGAGTGAGGGTTAGGGTTAGGGTTAGGGTTAGTGTTAGGGTGAGGGTGAGAGTGAGGGTTAGGGTTAGGGTTAGGGTTACGGTGAGGCTGAGGGTGAGGGTGAGGTTGAGTGTTAGGGTTTGGATGAGGATGAGGGTGAGGGCGAGGGTTTCGGTTAGGTAAGTGTTAGGGTTAGGTTTAGGGTGAGGATTAGGTTGAGGTTGTGGGTTAAGGTGAGGGTTAGTGTTAGGGTGAGGGTTAGGGTTAGGGTTAGGGTGAGGGTGAGGATGAGGGTTAGGGTGGTGTTTAGGGTGAGAGTGAGCGTTAGGGTGTGGGTTAGGCTGAGGGATAAAGTTAGGGTTAGGGTGAGGATGAGGGTTAGGTTTAGGGTGAGGGTTAGGTTTAGGGTTACGGTTAGGTTTAGGGTGAGGGTAAAGGTTAGGATGAGGGTTAGGGTGAGGCTGATGGTAGGGGTTAGGGTGAGGGTGAGGGTTATGATGAGGGTTAGTGTTATGATTAGGGTGAGGGTTAGGGTGAAGGTTAGGTTTAGGGTTAAGGTGAGGATTAGGTTTAGGTTTACGGTTAGGGTGAGGGTTAGGTTTAGGGTTAGGCTTTGGGTTAGGGTGAGGGTTATGGTGAAGGTTAGGTTTAGAGTTAGGGTTAGGGTTAGAGTTAGGGTTAGGGGAGGGTGAGGGTGAGGATTAGGGTTAGGTTTAAGGTGAGGGGTAGGGTGAGGGTGAGGGTTAGGGTGAGAGTGAGGGTGAGGGTGAGGGTTTCAGTTAGGTAAGGGTTAGGGTTAGGTTTAGGGTGATGATTAGGGTGAGGGTGAGTGTTAGGTTGAGTGTTAGGGTTACCGTGAGGGTTAGGGTGAGGGTTAGGTTTACTGTTAGGGTTAGTATTAGCTTTAGGGTTAGGGTGAGGGTAAGGGTTAGGGTGAGGGTCAGGCTGAGGGTGAGGGTCAGGGTCAGGGCTAGTGTTAGTGTTAGAGTTAGGGTGAGGGTGACGGTGAGGTTTAGGATTAGGGTTAGGTTTAGCTTTAGGCTGAGGGTGAGTGTGATGGTGAGAGTGAGGGTTAAGTTAGCTTTAGGGTTAGAGTGAGGATGAGGGTTAGGGTTAGGGTTAGGGTGAGGGTTGGGTTTAGGATTATGTTTAGGGTTAGGGTTAGGCTTAGGGTGAGGGTTAGGGTGTGGGTGAGGGTTAGGCTTAGGGTGAGGGTTAGGGTGACAGTGAGGTTTGGGGTGAGGGTGAGGGTTAGGTTTAGGGTTAGGTTGAGGATTAGGGTGAGGGTTAGGTGACGGTGAGGGTTAGGCTTAGGGTTAGATTGAGGATTAGGGTGAGGGTGAGGTTTAGGGTTAGGGTTAGGGTGACGGTTAGGGTGAGGGTTAGGGTGAGGTTTAGGGTTACGGTTAGGGTGAGGGTGAGGGTGCGGGTTAGGGTTAGGACTAGGGTTTGGTTTAGGGTTAGGCTGAGGTTGAGGGTGAGGGTGAGGGTTAGGGTTAGGTTAAGGGTGAGGGTTATGGTGAGTGTGAGGGAGGGTTTCAGTTAGGTAAGTATTAGGGTTATGTTGAGGGTGAGGGTTAGGGTGAAGGTTAGGTTTATGGTGAGGGTTTGTGTTAGGTTTAGGGTTAGGGTGAGGGTTACTTTCAGGGTGATGTTTCGGGTGAGGGTGAGGGTGAGAATGAGGGTTAGGGTGTGGATGTGGGATAGGGTTAGGGTGAGGGTTAGGGTGACATTGAGGGTTAGTATGAGGGTGAGGGTTAGCGATAGGTTAAGGGTGAGGGTTAGGGTAAGAATTAGAGTGTGGCTGAGGGTTAGGCTGAGGTAAGGTTTAGGTTTAGGATGAGGGTTAGGGTTAGTGTGAGGGTTACAGTTAGGGTTAGGTTTAGGGTTAGTGTGAAGATAAGGGTTACGGTGAGTGTTAGGGTGAGGTTGAGTGTTAGGGTTAGTATTAGGGTTAAGGTGAGGGTTAGGGTGAGGGTTACGTTTAGGGTTAGGGTTAGATTTAGGGTGTCGGTGCGGGTTAGGGTTAGGGTTAAGGTCAGGTATAGGGTTTGGTTGAGGTTTAGGGTTTGGGAGAGGTTTAGGCTGAGGGTGAGGGTTAGGTTTAGGATTAGGGTTAGGGTTAGAGTTAGGGTGAGGGTGATGTTTAGGGTGAGGGTGAGCGTTAGGGTGAGGGTTAGGCTGTGGGTTACGGTTAGGTTTAGAATGAGGGTGAGGGTTAGGGTTAGGGTTGGGTTATGTTTAGGGTTAGATTTAGAGTTAGGGTGAGGGTAAGGTTTACGATGAGCGTTAGGGTGAGGGTTAGGGTTTGGGTTAGGGTTAGGGTTAGGGTGAGGGAGAGGGTGAGGTTTAGGGTTAGGGTTAGAGTTAGGGTTGGGTTTAGGGTTGGGTTATGTTTAGGGTTAGATTTAGAGTTAGGGTGAGGGTAAGGTTTACGATGAGCGTTAGGGTGAGGGTTAGGGTTTGGGTTAGGGTTAGGGTTAGGGTGAGGGAGAGGGTGAGGTTTAGGGTTAGGGTTAGAGTTAGGGTTAGGTTTTGGGTTAGGGTGAGGGTTAGGGTGAGGGTAAGGGTTAGGGGAACTATAGGGTGAGGGTGAGGGATAGGGTTATGGTGAGGGTAAGGGTTAGGGTGAGGTTTATCGTGAAGGTGAGTGATAAGGTTAGGGTGCGTGTGAGGAATTTTGTTATGGTGAGGGTTAGGGTTAGGGTTAGGGTAACAGTTAGGGTTATGGTGAGGGTTAGGGTTAGGGTGAGCTTCGGGTTAGGGTTAGGGATAGGTTGAGGATTAGGGTTAGGGTTAGGGTTAGGGTGAGCGTTAGGCTGAGGGCTAGTGTTAGGGTTAGGCTGAGGGTCTGGTTTACTGTGAGGGTTAGGATTAGTGTTAGGGTTATCGTGATGGTAAGGGTTAGGGTGAGGGTGAGTTTAAGGGTGAGGGTGAGGATTAGGGTTAGGGTTAGGGTTACGGTAAGGTTGACAGTGAGGGT
Source organism: Dipodomys merriami (assembly GCF_024711535.1). Taxonomy (NCBI): domain Eukaryota; kingdom Metazoa; phylum Chordata; class Mammalia; order Rodentia; family Heteromyidae; genus Dipodomys; species Dipodomys merriami. The sequence goes on from NW_027202715.1 coordinate 881,365, forward strand.
GAGAGTTAGGTTTAGGATTAGGGTTAGGTTTAAGGGTTAGGCTGAGGGTGAGGGTGAGGGTTCGGTTTCGGGTTCGGGTTAGGGTTAGGGTTAGGGTGAAGGCTGGAATGAGGGTCAGGGTGAGGTTTCGGTTAGGTAAGTGTTAGGGTTAGGATGAGGGTTAGGGTTAAGTTGATGTTTATGGTGAGGGTGAGGGTTAGGGTGAGGGTTCGGGTTCGGATTCAGGTGAGGGATCGGGTGAGGGTGAGGGTTACGAATTTTGTGAGGGTTAGGTTTAGGGTGAGAGTTAGGGTGAGGGGTAGGTTTAGGGTTAGAGTTAGGGTGAGGATTACGTTTGGTGGGAGTGTTAGGGTTAGGGTGAGGGTTAGGTTTAGGGTGAGGGTTAGAGTGAGAGTGAGGGTAGGGTTAGCGTGAGTGTTAGGGTGAAGGTTAGGGTGCGGGTGAGGCTTATGGTTAGGATTAGGTTGAGGGCTAGCGTTAGGGTGATGTTTAGGGTGAGGGTGAAATTTAGGGTGAGGGTGAGGGTGAGGGTTCATGTGAGTGTTAGGGTGTGGGTGAGGGTTAGGGTTAGGGTGATGTTGAGGTTTAGGGTGAGAATTAGGCTTAGGGTTAGGGTGACGTTTAGGATGAGGGCGAGGGTTATGGTTACGTTTAGGTTAACAGTTAGGGTTAGGGTGAGGCTTAGTGTTAGGGTTAGGGTAAGGGTGAGGGTGATGGTGAAATTTAGGGTTAGGTTTAGGATTAGGGTTAGGGTTAGGGATCAGATTAGGCTTAGGGTGAGGGTGAGGGTGAGGGTGAGGTTTAGGGTTAGTGTGAGGGTTAGGGTTAGGGTTAGCATTAGGATTAGCATGAGGTTTAGGGTGAGGGTGAGGGTTAGGGTTAGGGTTAGGGTGAAGGTCAGGGTTAGGGTGAGGGTGAGGGTGAGGGTTTGGGTGAGGGTTAGGGTGTGCTGAGGGTTAGGTTTAGGGTGAGGGTCAGGGTGATGGAGTGGGTTAGGTTGAGGGTTCGATTTCGGGTTAGGGTTAGCAATAAGGTGAGGCTTAGGGTTAGGTTTAGGATTAGGGTTAGGGTTAGGGTTAGCATGAGGGTTAGTCTGAGGGGTAGGGTTAAGCTTAGGGTGAGGGTTAGGGTTAGTGTGAGGGTTAAGGTTATGGTTATGGTTAGGGTTAGGGTTAGGTTGAGGGTATGGGTTAGGGTGAGGGTTAAGGTGAGGGTGAGGGTTAGGGATAGGGTTAGGTTGAGGGTGAGGGTTAGGGTTAGGGTGAGGTTTAGGGTTAGGGTTAGGGTTAGGGTGAGGGTGAGGGTTAGGTTTAGGGTTAGGCTTTGGGTTAGGGTGAGGTTTAGGTTGAGGTTGAGTGTTAGGTTGAGTGTTAAGGTTACGGTGAGGGTTAGGGTTAGGGTTAGGGTGAGGGTTATGGTTAGGGTGATGTTTAGGGTGAGGGTAAGGGTTAGGGTGAGGGTGAGGGTTAGGGTTAGGGTTAGCGTTAGGGTCTGGGTAAGGGTTAGCGTGAGCATTAGTTGAGGGTAAAGGTTAGGGTTTGGTTTAGGATTAGGGTGAGGGTTAGTGTTAGGGTTTGTTTTAGATTTAGGGTCTGGGTGAGGGTTAGGGTGAGGGTTAGGGTTATGTTTAATGTTTGGGTGAGGGTAAGAGTGAGGGTTAGGGTTACGGTGAGGGTGAGGGTGAGGGTGAGGGTTATAATTAGGGTTAGGATTAGGGTAAGGATGAGGGTGAGTGTGAGGGTGAGGTTGAGTGTTATGGTTAGGGTCAAGGTGAGGGTGAGGGCGAGGGTTTTGGTTAGGTAAGGGTCAGGGTTAGGTTTAGGGTGAGGATTAGGTTGAGGTTGTGGGTTCAGGTGAGGGTTAGTGTTAGGGTGAGGGTTAGGGTTAGGGTTAGGGTGAGGGGTTCGGGTTAGGGTGGTGTTTAGGGTGAGTGTGAGCGTTAGGGTAAGGGTTAGGCTGAGGGGTAGGGTTAGGGTTAGGGTGAGGGTTAGGGTTAGGGTTACGGTTAGGTTTAGGGTGAGGGTAAGGGTTAGGATGAGGGTTAGGGTGAGGGTGATGTTTAGGGTTAGGGTGAGGGTGAGGGTTAGAGTGATGGTTAGTGTTAGGGTTAAGGTGAGGGTTAGGGTGAAATTTAGGGTTATGATTAGGATGAGGGTAAGGTTTAGGGGGAGGGTTAGGGTTAGGGCAAGGGATAGGGTTATGGTGAGGGTAAGGGTTAGGGTGAGGGTTAGCGTGAGGGTCAGTGTTAGGGTTAGCATTAGCGTTAGGGTGAGGGTGAGGGTTAGGGTGAGGGTTAGGGTTAGATTTAGGGATAGGGTGAGGATTAGGGTTATGGTTAAGGTTAGTATTAGGGTGAGTGTGAGAGTTAGGGTTAGGGTGAGGTTTAGGTTTAGATTGAGGGTTAGGGTTAGGGTTAGGGTGAGGGTGAGGGTGAGGGTTAGGTTTAGGCTTAGGGTTAGGGTTACAGTTAGGATAAATGTGAGTGTGAGGGTTCGGGTTAGGATTAGTGTTAGGTTTAGTGTTAGGGTGAGGGTGAGGGTGAGGCTGAGGGTTAGGGTGAAGGTTAGGCTTAGGGTTAGGTTGAGGGTTAGGTTTAGGGTGATGTTTAGGGTGAGGGTGAGGGTTAGGGTGTGGGTGAGTGGTCGGTTAAGGGTGAGGGTTAGGGTGTGAGTTAGGGTTAGGGTTAGGGTTAGGGTTAGAGGTTTAGGGTGACAGTGAGGATTAGGATGAGGGTGAGGGTTAGGGTTAGGGATAGGGTGAGGGTTAAGTTTAGGGTTAGCGTGAAGGTGAGGGTTAGGCTGAGATTAGGTTTAGGTTTAGTGTGAGGGTTAGGGTTAGGTTTAGTGTTAGTGTGAGTATAAGTGTTAGGGTGAGGGTAAGGGTGAGGGTGAGGGTTAGGGTTAGCGTTAGAGTTTAGGTGAGTTTTAGGGTGAGGGTTAGAGTTAGGGTTGGGGTTAGGGTTAGGGTTTTTGTTAGGGTTAGGGTTAGGGGTATGTTGAGGTTGAGGGTGAGGGTTAGCATTAGGGTGATTGTTAGGGTCAGGATGATGGTGGGGGTGAGGGTTCGGTTTAGGAATAGGGTTAGGGTTAAGGTTAGGCTGAGTGGGAGGGTGAGGGTGAGGGAGAGGTTAGGGTTAAGGTTAGTGTAAGGGTTAGGGTGTGGGTTAGTGTGAGGGTGAGGGTTAGGGTGAGGGTGAGGTTGAGGGTGAGGTTTTCAGTTAGGTAAGGCTTAGCGTTATTGTTAGGGTGAGGATTAGGTTGTGGGTTAGGTTTAGTGTGAGGGTTAGGGTTAGGGTGAGGGTTACGTTTAGGGTTTGGGTGAGGTTTAGGGTTACGGTGCTGTTTAGGTGAGGGTGATATTTACGGTGAAGGTTAGGTTTCGGGTGAGGTTGAAGGTTAGGTTGTGGGTGAGGTTTAGGGTTAGGGTGAGGGTGATGGTTAGGGTTAGGTTTGGGTTCAGGGTTAGGGTTAGGGTTCGGGTTCTGGTGAGGGTTAAGGTGAGGGGTATGGTTAGATTTAGGATGAGGTTTAGGGTTAGAGTGAAGGTTAGGTTTAGGGTTAGGATGAGGTTTAGGTTGAGGGTAAGGTGTAGGGTGAGGTTTAGGGTGAGATTCAGGGTTACGGTTAGCGTTAGGGTTAGGGTGAGGGTTATGTTGAGGGCTAGGGTGAGGGTGAGGGTTAGGGTGAGGGTTAGGGTGAGGGTGAGGGTGAGGGTGAGGGTGAGGGATTCGGTGAGGTAAGGGTTAGGGTCAAGTTTAGGGTGAGGATTAGGGTCAGGGTGAGTGTTAGTTTGAGGGTTAGCACTAGGGTGAGGGTTAGGGTTAGGATTAGGGTGATGTTTAGGGTGAGGTTGAGGCTTAGGGTGATGTTTAGGGTGACTTGAGGCTTAGGGTGAGGGTGATGGTTAGGGTTAGGATCAGGGTTAGGGTGAGTTTTAGGGTTATTGTTAGGGTTAAGGTTATGGTGAGGGTTAGGGTTAGTATTAGGGTTAGGTTTAGAGTTTGGGTTATTGTTAGGGTTAGGGTTAGGGTGAGGGTGAGGGTTAGGTTTAGGATTAGGGTGTGGGTGAGGGTTGGGGTTAGGGTGAGGGTTAGGGTTAGGGTTAGGGTGAGAGTTAGTATTAGGGTTAGTGTGAGGGTGAGGGTTCGGGTGAGGGTTCAGTTTCGGGTGAGTGTGAGGGTTAGGGTGTTGGTGAGGGTTAGGATTAGGTTTAGTGTGAGGCTTAGGGTTAGGGTTAGGGTTAGGGTGAGGGTTAGGGTGAGGGTAAGTTTTAGGGTTAGGGTTAGTGTGAGGATAAGGGTTAGGGAGAGGGTTAGGGTGAGGATGATGGGTAGAGTTAGGGTGGGAGTCAGGGTGAGAGTTAGGGTTAGGGTGAGGTTTAGTGTTAGGGTGAGGGTTAGGGTGAGGGTTAGGGTTAGGGTTAGGCTTAGGGTGAGGGTTAGTGTGAGGATAAGGGTTAGGGTGAGGGTTAGGTTTAGGGTTAGGTTTAGTGTGAGGATAAGGGTTAGGTTGAGTGTTAGTGTTAGGGTTAGGGTTAGGGTGAGGGTGCAGCTGAGGGTGAATGTTAGGGTTAGGGTGAGGCTTAAGTTTAGGGTGAGGGCTAGGGTGAGGTTGAGGGTAAGGGTTAGGGTGAGGGTGAGTTTGAGGGTTTCGGTGAGGAAAGGATTAGGATTAGAGTTAGTGTGAGGATTAGGGTGAGGATGAGGTTTAGGTTGAGGATTAGTGTGAGGGTTATGGTTAGGTTTAGGGTGAGGGGTTGGGTTAGGGTCATGTTTCGGGTGAGGGTGAGGGTTAGGGTGAGGGTGAGGATGACGGTGAGAGTGAGGGTTCGCTTGAGGGTGAGGGTTAGGGTTTGGGTGATGATTAGGGTTAGGTTGAGGGTTAGGGTGATGGTGAGGTTTAGAGTGAGGGTGAGGCTTAGGGTTAGGGTTAGGGTTAGGATGAGGGTGAGGGTTAGAGTTAGGGTTAGGGTGAGGGGTAGGGTGAGGGGTAGGGTTAGGTTTAGGGTGAGGGTTAGACTTAGTGTGAGGGTTGGGGTTAGTGTGAGGATAAGGGTTAGGGTGAGGCTTAGGGTGAGGGTGAGTGTTAGGGTGAGGGTTAGGCTTAGGGTTAGGGTGAGGTTTAGGGTTAGTGTGAGGTTTAGGGTGAGGGTGAGGGTTAGCGTTAGGGTTAGGGTTAGGGTTAGGGTGATTGTGAGGGTTAGGTTTAGGATTAGGTTGAGGGTGAGGGTTAGGGTTAGGGTTAGGTTTAGTGTTAATGTGAGCATTAGAGTTACGGTGAGGGTTATGGTGTGGGTGATGTTTAGGCTTAGGTTTAGCGTGAGGGTTGGAGTTAGGGTTAGGGTGAGGGTGAGGGTTAGGGTGAAGGGTAGGGTTAGGGTTAGGGTTAATATTAGGGTGAGCGTTAGGGTTAGGGTGAGGGTTTGGGTGAGGGTTGGGTTTAGGGTTAGGTTTAGTGAGAGGATAAGTTTTGTGGTGAGGATTAGGGTGAGGGTGAGGATGAGGGTGAGGGTTACGGTGAGGGTGATGGTTAGGGTTAGGGTGAGGGTCAGTGTGAGAGTTAGGGTTAGGGTGAGGGTTAGTGTTAGGGTGAGGGTTAGGGTGAGGGTTAGGGTTAGGTTTAGGCTTAGGGTAAGGATTAGGGTTAGGGTGAGGGTGAGGTTGAGGGTGAATGTTAGGCTTAGTGTGAGGGTTAAGTTTAGGGTGATGGCTAGGGTGAGTGTGAGGGTTAGGGTGACGGTGAGGGTTCGGTTGAGGGTGAGGGTTAGGGTGTGGGTGACAGTTAGGTTTAGGTGAGGGTTAGGGTGATGCTGAGGTTTATGTTGAGGGTGAGGGTTAGGGTTAGGCTGAGGGTGAGGGTTAGGGTTAGGGTTAGGGTGAGGTTTAGGGTGAGGGGTAGGTTTAGGGTTAGGTTGAGGGTTAGGATTAGGGTGAGGATTAGGGTTAGGGTTAGGTTTAGGGTGCGAGTGTGGGTGAGGGTGAGGTTTAGGGTTAGGGTTAGTGTGAAGGTGAGGGTGGGGGTTAGGGTTAGTATTAGGGTTAGAGTTACGTTTAGGCTGAGAGTCAGGGTGAGGGTGAGGGTTAATGTTAGGTTTACGGTGAGGGTTAGGGTTAGTGTAAGGGTTACGGTGATGATGAGGGTGAGGGTGAGGTTTAGGGTGAGAGTGAGGGTGAGTGTTAGGGTTAGGATTAGGGTTATGGTGAGTTTTAGGGGTAGGATTAGTTTTAGGTTTAGGGTGAGGTTTAGTGTTAGTATTAGGGTTAGGGTTAGGGTTAGGGTTAAGGTTTGGCTTAGGGGGAGGGCGAGGGCGAGGGGGAGGGTTATGGTTATGGTTAGGGTTAGGGCTAGTGTGAGGGTGAGGGTTAGGGTGAGGATTAGGTTGAGGGTGTGGTTTAGTGTGTGAGTTAGTGTTAGGTTAGGGTTAGTTTCAGGGTTTGGGAGAGGGTTAGGTTTAGGGTGATGTTTAGGGTGAGGGTGATGTTTAGGGTGAGGTTTATGTTTCAGGTGAGGTTGAGGGTTATGGTGTGGGTGAGGGTTAGGGTTACAGTGAGAGTTAGGGTTAGGGTGAGGGTTAGGGTGAGGGTTAGGCTGAGGGTTAGGCTTAGGGTTAGGGTGAGGGTGAGGGTGAGGGTTATTTGTAGGGTGAGGTTTAGGGTTAGTGTGAAGGCTAGGGTGAGGGTGAGGGTTAGGGTGAGGGTGAGGGTGAGGGTGAGGCTTTCAGTTAGGTAAGGGTTTGGGTTCGGTTTAAGGTGAGGATTAGGGTGCGGGTGAGTGTTAGGTTGAGGGTTAGTGTTAGGGTGAGGGTGAGGATTAGGGTTAGGGAGATGTTCAGCTTGTGGGTGAGGTTTAGGGTGAGGGTGAGGGTTAGGGTTAGGATTAGGGTTAGGGTGAGTTTTAGGGTTAGGTTTATGTTTATGGTGAGGGTTAGGGTTAGGATTAGGGGTAGGTTTAGGTTAAGGGTTATTGTTAAGGTTAGGCTTAGGTTGAGGGTGAGGTTTAGGGTGAGGGTGACAGTTAAGGTGAGGGCTAGGGTTAGAATTAGGTTTAGGGTGAGTTTTAGAGTTAGGGTTAGGTTTAGGGTTAGGGTGAGGGTGAGGGTTAGAATTAGGGTTAGGGTGAGGGTTAGGTTTAGGGTGATGTTTAGTGTGAGCGTGAGGGTTAGGGTGAGGGTTAGCATTCGGGTGAGGGTGAGGTTTATGTTGTGGGTTAGGGTTAGTTTTAGGCTGAGGGTTAAGTTGACGGTGAGGGTTAGCGTTAGTTTTAAGATGAGGGTTAGGGTTAGGGCTAGGGTTAGGGTGAAGTTGAGGTTTTGGGTGCGGGGTAGGTTTTGGGTTGGTGTGAGGGTTAGCGTTAGTGTGAGGGTTAGGGTTAGGTTTAGTGTGAGGATAACGGTTAGGGTGAGGCTTAGCGTCAGGGTGAGGGTTAGGGTTAGCGTTAGGGTTAGGGTTAGACTGAGGGTGAGGGTTAGGGTTACAGTGAGGGTTAGGGTTAGGGTTAGGTGAGGGTGAGGGTGGGGGTTAGGGTTAGGATTAGGGTTAGGGTTAGGTTTAGGCTGAGGGTGAGGGTGAGGGTGAGCGTTAGGGTAGGATTAGGGTTAGGGTGAGGGTTATGGTTAGTGTGAGGGTTAGGGTGATGGTGAGGATGATGGTGAGGGTTAGGGTGACGGTGAGGGTGAGGGTTAGGGTTAGGGTGAGTTTTAGGATTAGGGTTAGTGTTAGGGTTAGGGTGAGGGTTAGGGTTAGGGTTATTGTTAGGGTTAGGTTTATGGTTAGGTTTAGGTTGAGGGTTAGGCTGAGGGTTCGAGTTAGTGTTAGTGGGAGGGTTAGTGTTAGTGTTAGGGTTAGGGTTAGTGTAAGTGTTAGGATGAGGGTTAGGGTGATGATGAGGGTTAGGGTTAGGGTTAGGGTGAGGGTTAGGGTGAAGTTTTGGCGTCGGGTTAGGGTTTGGGAAAGGGTGAGGGTTAGGCTGAGGGTAATTGTTAGGGGGAGTTTTAGGGTGAGGGTGAGGGATAGGGTTATGTTGAGGGTAAGGGTTAGGGTGAGGTTTAGCATGAGGGTGAGTGTTAGGGTTAGCATTAGGGTTAGGTTGAGGGTAAGGTTTAGGGTGAGGTTTCAGGTTAGGGTTAGGGATAGGGTGAGGATTAGGGTTAAGTTTAGGGTTAGGGTGAGCATTAGGATGATGGGTAGTGTGAGGTGTAGGGTGAGAGTTATGTTTACTGTTAGTGTGAGGGTAAGGGTTAGGGTGAGGGGAGAGTGAGGGTCAGTGCTAGGTTTAGTGTTAGATTTAGGTTGAGGGTGAGGGTGATGGTTAGGATTAGGGTTAGGTTTAGCATTAGGCTGAGGGTGAGTGTGAGGGTGAGAGTGAGGGTTAGGGTTAGGGTTAGGGTGAGAGTGAGGGTGAGGGTTAGGTTTAGGTTTATGGTTAGGGTTAGGGTGAGGGTTAGGGTGTGGGTGAGGGTTAGGCTTAGGGTGAGGGTTAGGGTGAAGGTGAGGGTTGGGATGAGGCTGAGGTTTAGGATTAGGGTTAGGTTTAGGGTAAGGGTTACACTTAGGGTTAGAGTTAGAGTGAGGGTTAGGGTGAGGGTGACTGTGAGGATGAGGGTTAGGGTTGAGATTAGGTTTATTGTGAGCTTTAGGTTTATGGTTAAGTTTAGGGTTAGGGTGAGGGTGAGGGTTAGGATTAGGGTTAGGGTTAGGTTTAGGGTTAGGGTGAGGGTTAGGGTTAGTGTGAGGGTTAGGGTTTGGGTTAGGGTAAGGTTGAGTTTTAGGGTTAGATTTAGGTTTAGGCTGAGGGTGAGGGTGAGGGTGAGGGTTAGGCTTAGGGTTAGGGTGAGGGTTAGGATTAGTGTGAAGGTTAGGGTGAGGGTGAGGTTGAGGGGGAGTGTTAGGGTTAGGGTTACGGTGAGGGTGAGTGTTAGGGTTAGAATTAGGGTTAGGGTTAGGGTTAGGGTTATTGTTAGGGTTAGGGTTAGGGTGAGGGTGAGGGTGAGGGTGATGGGTAGCTATACATATAGGGTTACGGTTAGGTTGAGGTTGAGCATTAGGGTTAGGATTAGGTTTAGGGTTAGGGGTAGGCTGGGAGTGAGGGTGAGGGTGAGAGTGAGGGTTAGGGTTCGAGTTAGGGTTAGGTTGAGGGCTTGGGTGAGTTTGAGGTTTAGGGTGAGGGTGAGGGTGAGGGTTTCTGTTAGTTAAGGGTTAGGGTTATTGTTAGGGTGAGTATTAGGTTGATCGTGAGGCTTATGGTGAGGGTTAGGGTTAGGGTGAAGATTAGGGTTAGAGTTAGGGTGAGGGTTAGGATAAGGGTGATGTTTAGTGTGAGGGTGAGGGTTAAGGTGAGGGTTAGTGTGAGGGTGAGGGTGAGTTTTAGGGTGTGGGTAAGGGTTAGGCTTATGGTGAGGGTTAGGGTGACGGTGAGCATTAGCGTTAGGTTTAGGGTGAGGGTTAGGGTTAGGGTTAGGGTAAGGTTTAGGGTTATTGTTAGGGTTAGGGTTAGGGTGAGGATGATGGTGAGGGTTAGGGTTAGAGGTAGGTTTAGGGTGAGTGTGAGGGTGAAGGTTAGTGTTAAGATAATGGTTAGGGTTAGGATTAGGCTGAGGGTTAGGGTGAGGGTGAGGGTAAGAATGAGGGTTAGGGTTAGGGTTATGGTGAGGGTTAGGGTTAGTGTAAGTTTTAGGGTTAGGATTATGATTAGGGTTAGGTTGAGAATAAGGTTTAGGGTGAGGGTTAGGGTGAGGGTGAGGGTTAGAGTTAGGGTGAGGGTGAGGGTGAGGGTTAAGGTTAGGTTTAGGGTTAGGATTATGGTTAGCGTTTCCCTGGGGTTGTGGGTGAGGGTTAGTGTTAGGGTTAGGGTTAGGTTTAGGGTGGGGGTTAGAGTTAGTGTGAGAGTTAGGGTTACGATTAGGGTTAGGGTTAGGGTTAGGGTGAGGGTAAGTGTTAGGGTGAGGGTTAGTGTGAGGGTGAGGGATAGGGTTAGGGTGAGGGTGAAGGTAATGTTGAGGGTTAGGGAGAGGTTTAGGATTAGAGTGAGGCTTAGAGTTAGTGTTAGGGTTAGGGTGAGGGTGAGGTTGAGGGTGAGGGTTAGGTTTAGGGTTAGAGTTAGGGTGAAGTTGAGGTTGAGGTAAGGGTTAGGATTAGGGTTAGGGTTAAGATTAGATTGAGGATTAGGGTGAGGCTGAGGGTTAGGGTTAGGGTTATTGTTAGGGTTAGGGTGAGGGTGAGGGTGAGGGTTAGAGTTAGGTTTAGGGTGAGGGTGAGGTTTAGGGTTAGTGTTAGGATAAGGGTTAGGGTTAGGTTTTGTCTGAGTGTGAGGGTTAGCATTAGGGTTAGGGTTAGAGTGAGAGTGAGGATGAGGTTGAGTGTGAGGGTTAGGGTTAGGATTAGGGTTAGGTTTAGGCTTAGGGTGAGGGTGAGGGTTAATGTGAGGGTTAGGGTTAGGATTAGGCTTAGGGTTAGGGTTAGGGTAAGGGTTAGGGTGAGGGTGAGAGTGAGGGTTAGGGTGAGTATTAGGGTTTGGGTGAGGGTGAGGTGTAGTGTGAGGGTTAGGGTTAGGATTAGGGTTCGAGTTAGAGTGAGGGTAAGGTTTAGGGTGAAGGTAAAGGTGAGGATGAGGTTGAGGTTGAGGGTGAGGTTGAGGGTTACAGTAATGGTGAGGGTGAGGGTGAGGTTTAGGGTTACGATTAGGGTTAAGTTTAGGGTTAGGCTGAGTGTGAGGGTGAGGGTGAGGGTTAGGGTGAGGGCTTGGGTGAGGGTGAGGGTTTGGGTTTCAGGTAGGTAAGTGTTAGGGTTAGGAGGAGGATTAGGGTGAGTTTGAAGGTTTGGGTTTCAGTTAGGTAAGTGTTAGGGTTAGGAGGAGGATTAGGGTGACTTTGAGGGTTAGGGTTAGCGTTAGGATTAGGGTGAGGGTTAGGGTTAGGATGAGTGTTAGGGTTAAGGTGATTTTTAGGGGTGAGCGTGAGGGTTAGGCTGAGGGTGAGGGTTCGGGTGATGCTGAGGGTTCGGGTGATGGTGAGGTTTAGGGTGTGGGTGAGAGTTAGCATGATGGTGAGGGTTAGGGTTACGGTTAGAGTGAGGGTTCAAATTACGGTTAGGGTGAGGGTGAGTTTTAGGATGAGGGTTAGGTTTAGGGATAGGGTGAGGGTGAGGGTTAGTGTGAGGGTTAGGGTTAGTGTGAGGATAAGGGTTAGGGTGATGGTTAGGGTTAGGGTTACCGTTAGGGTTAAGGTGAAGGTTAGGGTGAGGGTAAGGGTGAGGGTAGGGTGAGGGTTAGGGATAGGGTTAGGGTTAGGGTGAGGGTGAGATTTAGGCTTAGGGTGAGGTTTAGGCTTAGGGTGAGGTTTAGGGTGAGGGTGAGGGTGAGGGTGAGGGATATGGTGTGGGTAAGTGTTAAGATTAGGGTGAGGGTTAGGATGATGGTGAGGGTTAAGGTGAGGGTGAGGGTTAGGGTTCGGGTGAGCTTTAGGGTGAGGGTTAGGGTTTGGGCTGGGATTAGGGTTAGTGTGAGGATTAGGGTTAGGGTTAGGGTCATTGTGAGGGTAACGGTTAGGGCGAGATTTAGGGTGAAGTTGAAGGTTAGGTTTAGCATTAGGTTTAGGGTGAGGATTAGGGTGAGTGTTAGGTTTAGGGTTAGGGTTAGGGTGAGGGTTAGGGTTAGGGTTAGGATGAGTCTTAGGGTTATGGTGATGTTTTGGGTGAGGGTGAGGGTTAGGTTGAGGGTGTGGGTTTTGGTGAGGGTGAGGGTTAGGGTGTGGGTGAGGGTTAGGATGAGGATGAGGGTTAGGGTTATGGTTAGGGTGAGGGTTAGGTTTATGGTTAGGGTGAGGGTGAGTTTTTGTGTGAGCGTTAGGTTTAGGGATAGGCTGAGGGTTAGTGTTAGTGTGAGGGTTAGGGTTAGGGTTAGGGTCAGTGTGAGGATAAGGGTTAGGGTGAGCGTTAAGGTGAGGGTGAGGGTTAGGGTTAGCGTTAGAGTTAAAGTGAAGGTTAGGGTAAGGGTTAGGTTTAGGGTTAGGGTTAGGGTTCGGGTTCGGGTTAAGGTGAGGATGAGGGTAAGGGTGAGGGTAGGGTGAGGGTTAGGGATAGGGTTAGGGTGAGGGTGAGGGTGAGGTTTAGGGTTAGGTTTAGGGTGAGGGTGAGGTTTATTTTTAGGATTTGGATTAGGGTGAGGGTGAGGGTGAGGGTTAGATTTAGGATTAGGATCAGGGTTAGGGTTAGGGTGAGGGTTAGGTTGAGGATGAGGGTTCGGTTCAGGGATATGGTGTGGGTAAGGTTTAGGGTTAGGGTGAGGGTTAGGGTTAGGGTGAGCTTTAGGGTGAGGGTTAGGCTTTGGGTTAGGATTAAGGTTAGTGTGAGGAATAAAGTTAGGGTTAGGGTTATGGTGAGGGTAAGGGTTAGGGTGAGGTTTAGGGTGAGGGTGAGGGTTAGGTTTAGCATTACGTTGAGGGTGAGGATTAGGGTGAGTGTTAGGTTTAGGGTTAGGCTGAGGGTGAGGGTTAGGGTTAGGGTTAGAGTTAGAGTTAGGGTGAGGGTGAGGGTAAGGGTTAGTATTAGGTTTAGGTATAGCGTTAGGCTGAGGGTGAGTGTGAGGGTGTGGGTGAGGTTTAGGGTTTGTGTTAGCAATAGGGTGAGGGCTAGGGTGATTGTGAGTATTAGGGTAAGGGTTAGGGTGAGAGTGAGGATTTTGGTTAGCTGCGGGTTAGTGTTAGGGTAGGGTGAGGATTAGGGTGAGGTTGAGGGTTAGGTTGAGGGTTAGGGTTAGGGTGAGAGTTCGGGTTATGGTGATGTTTAGTGTAAGTGTGAACGTTAGGGTGAGGTTTAGGCTGAGGGTGAGGATTAGGGTTAGGGTGATGGTGAGGGTGAGGGTTTCGGTTTGGTAAGGGTTATGGATAGGTTTAGGGTGAGGAATAGGGTGAGGGTGAGTGTTAGGTTGAGGATTAGGGTTAGGGTGAGGGTTAGGTTTAGGGTGATGTTTAGGGTGAGGGTGAGGGTTAGGTTTAGTGTGAGGGTTAGAGTTAGTGTGAGCGTTAGGGTTAGGGTTAGTGGGAGGATAAGGGATATGGTGAGGATTAGGGTGAGGGTGAGGATTAGGGTTGGGGTTAGGGTTAGGGTAAGGGTTAGGGTTTGAGTGAGGGTTAGGGTTAGGGTTAGGGTGAGGGTGAGGGTTAGGTTTAGGATTAGGGTTAAAGTTAGGGTTAGGCTTAGGGTGAGGGTTAGGGTGATGGTGAGGGTTATGGTGAGGGTGAGGGTTAGGTTTAGGGTTAGGGTTAGGTTTAGGAGTAGGGTGAGTGTGAAGGTTAGGTTTAGGGTGAGAGTTAGGTTTAGGGTGAGGGTTAGGGTTAGGGTTACAGTTAGGGTGAGGGTGAGGGTGAAGGTTAGGGTTAGGATTAGGGTTAGGTTTAGGGTTAGGCTGAAGGTGAGGGTGAGGGTGAGGGTTAGGGTTAGGGTGAGGGCTAGGGTGAGGGTGAGGGAGGGTTTCGGTTAGGTATGTATTAGGTTAGGTCATGGTGAGGGTGAGGGTGAGGGTTAGGGTTAGGGCGAGGGTTATGGTTATGGTTAGGGTGAGGGTTAGTTTTAGGGTGATGTTTAGGGTGAGGGTGAGGGTGAGGGCGAGGGTCAGGGTGAGGTTGATGGTTAGGGTGTGGGTGTGGGTTATGGTTAGGGTGAGGGTTAGGGTGACGGTGAGGGTTTGGATGAGGGTTAGGGTTAGGGTTAGGGTTAGGGTTAGGGTGAGTGTTAGGGTTAGGGTTAGGGTGAGGGTGAGGGTTAGTTTGAGGTTAGTTTTAGGGTTAGGGTGAGGGTTAGGGTTAGTGTGAGGGTTAGGTTTAGGGTAAGAGTTAAGGTTAGTGTGAGGATATGGGTTAGGGTGAGGTTTAGGGTGAGGTTGAGGGTTAGGGTTAGCGTTAGGGTTAAGGTGAGGGTTAGGTTGAGGGTTAGTGTTAGGGTTAAGTTTAGGGTGAGGGTGAGGATGAGGGTGACGGTTTCAGTTAGGTTAGGGTGAGGTTTAGCTTTAGGGTGAGGATTAGGGTGAGGTTGTGGGTTATGGTGAGGGTTAGGGTTAGTGTGAGTGTTAGGGTTAGGGTGAGGGTGAGGTTTCGGGGTAGGGTGATGTTTAGGGTGAGGGTAAGCATTAGGGTGAGGGTTAGGCTGTGGGTTAGGTTTAGGGATAGGGTGAGGGTGAGGGTCATGTTTAGGGTGAGGGTTAGGTTTAGGGTGAGGGTAAGGGTTAGGGGGAGTTTTAGGGTGTGCGTGACTGATAGGGTTATGGTGAGGGTAAGGGTTAGGGTAAGGGTTAGAGTTAGGGTGAGTGTTAGGGTTAGCATTAGGGTTAGGGTTCGAGTTAGTGTTAGGGTGAGGGTTAGGCTGAGGGGTAGTGTTAGCATTAGGGTGAAGGTTAGGTTTGCTATGAGGGTTAGGATTAGGGTTAGGGTTAGGGTGAGGGTAAGGGTTCGGGTGAGGGTTAGGGTGAGGGTGATGGTAAGGGTTAGTGTTAGGGTTTGGGTTAGGGTTATGGTAAGGGTGAGGGTGAGGGTTAGGGTTAGGATTAGGGTTAGTTTAGGGTTAGGCTGAGGGTGAGTGTGAGGGTGAGGGTTAGGGTTAGGGTGAGGGCTGGGGTGAGGTTTAGGTTAAGTTTTCGGTTTAGGATTAGGGTTAGTCTGAGGGTGAGGGTGAGGCTGAGGGTTCAGGTGAGGGTGAGTGTTAGGGTGTGGGTAGGGTTAGGATGAGGGTGAGGGTTAGTGTTACGGTTAGAGTGAGGGTTAGGTTACGGTTAGGGTGAGGGTGAGTTTGGGGGTGAGGGTTAGGTTTAGGGATAGGGTCAGGGTTAGGGTTAGTGTGAGGGTTAGGGTTAGGTTTAAGGTTAGTGTTAGATTAGGGTTAGGGTGAGGGTGAGGGTGAGGGTGAGGGTGAGGGTGAGAGTGAGGATTTCGGTGAGGTACGGGTTAGGGTTAGGGTAGGGTGAGGACTAGGGTGAGGTTGATGGTTAGGGTGAGGATTAGGGTTAGGGTGATGGTTAGGGTTAGGGTTAGCATGAGGGTCCAAGTTAGGGTGATGTTTATGGTAAGGTTGAGCGTTAGGGTGAGGGTTAGGCTGAGGGTTAGGTTTAGGGTTAGGGTGACGGTGAGGGTGAGGGTTTCGGTTAGGTAAGGGTTAGGGTTATGTTTCGGGTGAGGATTAGGGTGAGGGTGAATGCTAGGTTGAGGGTTAGGGTTAGGGTTAGGGTTATGGTGAGGGTTAGCGTTAGGATTAGGATTAATGGTAGGATAAGGGTTATTTTTAGGGTTAGAGTTAGGCTGAGGGTGGGGGTTAGGGTTAGGATTAGGTTTAGGATGAGTTTTAGGGTTAGGGTTAGAGTTAAGGTGAGGGTTAGGGTTAGGATTAGGGTTAGTGTTAGGGTTAGGGTTAGGGTGAGGGTTAGGGTTAGTGTGAGGGTTAGGGTTAGGGTTAGGTTGAGCTTTCGGTTTAGGATTAGGGTTAGTCTGAGGGTGAGGGTGAGGTTGAGGGTGAGTGTTAGGCTTAGGGTTAGGGTGACGGTTAGGATTAGTGTGAGGTTTAGGGTGAGGGTGAGGTTGAGGGTGAGTTTTAGGGTGAGGGAGATGGTGAGGGTGAGGGTTAGGGTTAGGATTAGGGTTAGGTTGACTTTTAGGGTTAGGGTTAGGGTTAGGGTGAGGGTGAGGATTAGGGTTAGTGTTAGGGTTAGGGTTAGGGTGAGGGTGATGGATAGGCTGAGGCTAGGGTGATGGTGAGGGTGAGGGTTAGGGTTAGGGTGAGGCGTAGGCTGAGGTTGAGGGTTAGGGTGAGGGTGAGGGTGAGGGTGAGGCTTTCGGTTAGTTAAGGGTTAGGGTTATTGTTACGGTGAGGAATAGGTTGAGGGTGAGTGTTATTGTGAGGCTTTGGGTTAGGGTGAGGGTTAGGGTTAGGTTTAGGATTAGGGTTAGGGTTAGGGATAGGCTTAGGGTGAAAGTTAGGGTGTGGGTGAGGGTTAGGCTTAGGGTGAGGGTTAGGGTGACTGTGAGGGTTAGGGTGAGGGAGAGTGTTAGGGTTAGGGTTAGCGTTAGGGTGAGGGTAAGGTTTAGGGTTAGGGTTAGGTGAGGGTGAGGGTAAGGGTTAGGGTTAGGTTTAGGATTAGGGTGAGTGTGAGGGTTAGGTTTAGGGTGAGAGTTAGGGTTAGGGTGAGGGTTAGGGTTAGGGTTACAGTTGGGGTGAGGCTGAGGGTGAGGGTTAGGGTTAGGATTAGGGTTAGGTTTAGGGTTAGGCTGAATGTGAGGGTGAGGGTGAGTGTGAGGGTTAGGGTTAGGGTTAGGGTTAGGGTGAGGGCTAGGGTGAGGGTGAGGGAGTGTTTCGGTTAGGTAAGTATTAGGGTTATGTTGAGGGTGAGGGTTAGCTTGAGGGTTAGGGTTAGGGTGAGGGTTAGGGTTAAGGTTAGGGTTGGGTGAGGGTTAGGTTTAAGGTGATGTTTAGGGTGATGTTTAGGGTAAGGGTGAACATTAGGATGAGGGTGAGGGTTCTGGTGAGGGTGAGGGTGAGGGTGAGGGTGACGGTTAGGGTTAGGGTGAGGGTTAGGGTTAGGGTTAGTGTGAGGGTGAAAGTTAGGTTGAGGTTAGGTTTAGTGTTAGGTTTACGGTTAGTGTGAGGGTTAGGGTTATTTTGAGGGTTAGGTTTAGGGTTAAGCTTAGGGTTAGTGTGAGGATAAGGGTTAGGGTGAGGTTCAGGGTGAGGGTGAGGGTTAGGGTTAGCATTAGCGTTAAGGTGAGGGGTAGGGTTAGGGTTAGGGTGAGGGTGAGGTTAGGCTTTGAGTTAGGGTGAGGGTTAAGGTTATTGTGAGGGTTAGGGTTAGTGTGAGGATATGGGTTAGGGTGAGGTTGAGGGTGAGGTTGAGGGTTAGGGTTATCGTTAGGGTTAAGGTGAAGGTGAGGGTTAGGGTTAGGGTGAGGGTGAGGGTGAGGGTGAGGGTTTCGGTTGGGTAAGGGTTAGGGTTAGGTTTAGTGTGAGGATTAGCATTAGTTTGTGGGTTATGGTGAGGGATCGGTTTAGGGTTAAACTGAGGGGTAGTGTTAGGGTTAGTGTGAGGATTAGGTTTGCTGTGAGGGTTAGGATTAGGGTTAGGATTATGGTGAGGGGAAGTGTTAGTGTGAGGGTTAGGGTGAGGGTGAGGGTGAGGGTTAGGTTTAGGGTTAAGGTTAAGGTAAGTGTGAGGGTGACGTTGAGGGTTAGGTTTAGGATTAGGTTAGGTTTAGGGTTAGGCTGAGGGGGAGGGGGAGGATGAGGAGGAGGGTTAGGGTTAGGCTGAGGGATGGAGAGAGGGTGAGGGTAAGGGTTTCGATTAGGTAAGTGTTAGGGTTAGGGTGAGGATTAGGGTGAGAGTAAGGTTTACTGTGAGGGTTAGGGTTACAGTGAGGGTTACGGTTAGGGTTAGGATGAGTGTTACGTTTAGGGTGATGTTTAGGTTGGGGGTGAGGGTTAGGGTGTCAGTGAGGGTTCGTGTTAGGGTGAGGGTTAAGGTGACGGTGAGGGTTAGGATGAGGTTGAGTGTTAGGGTTAGTGTTAGGGTGAGGGTTAGGGTTAGGGTGACGGTGAGGGTGAGATTTAGGGTGAGAGTTAGGTTTAGGGTTAGGATGAGGGTTAGGGTTAGTGTGAGGGTTAGGTTTAGGTTTAGGATTAGTGTGAGGATAAGGGATAGGTTGAGGGTTAGGGTGAGGGTGAGGGTTAGGTTTAGCGTTAGGGTTAAGGTGAAGGTTAGGGTGAGGGTTAGGGTTAGGGTTAGCGTTAGGATGAGGGTGAGGGTTCAGTTTCGGGTTTCGATGAGGGTAAGGGTGAGGGTGAGGGTTAGGGTTAGGGCTGGGGTGAAGGTGAGGGTAAGGTTTAGTATTAGGGTCAGGGTTAGGGTTTGGGTGAGGGTTAGGTTTAGGGTGAGGGTTTGGGTGATGGTGAGGATTAGGTTGAGGTTGAGGGTTAGGGTTAGCGTGAGCTTTAGGGTGAGGGTGAGGGTTAGGGTTAGGGTTAGTGTGAGGATTAGGGTTAGGGTTAGGGTAGGGTGAGGATTAGGGTGAGGATTAAGGTTCGGGTAAGAGTTAGGGTTAGGGTTAGGGTAAGGGTTCGGGTTAGGGTGATGTTTAGGGTGAGGGTGAGCGTGAGGGTGAGGGTTAGGGTTAGGGTTAGGGTTAGTGTGAGGATTAGGGTTAGGGTTAGGGTAAGGGTGAGGGTAAGGGTTAGGGAGAGGGTTAGGGTGAAGGTAAGGGTTAGGGTTAGCATTGGGGTTAGTGTGAGGGTTAGGGTGAGGCTTAGGGTTAGGGTAAGTGTTAGGGTGAGGGTTAGGTTATGCGTTAGGGGTACGGGTTGGCTGAGGGTTAGTGTTAGGTTTAGGGTGAGGGTGAGGGTAAGGGTTTGGGTTAGGGTGCGGGCTAGTGTGAGGGTGAGGGTTAGGGTGTGGGTGAGGGTGAAGTTGAGGGTTTCAGATAGGGAAGGGTTAGGGTTAGGGTTAGGGTGAGGATTAGGGTGAGGGTGAGGGTTCGTTTGAGGGTTAGGGTTAGGGTGAGGTTTAGGGTTATGGTGAGGGGTAGGTTTAGAGTGATGTTTTGGGTGAGGGTGAAGGTTAGAGTTCGGGTTCAGGTTCGGGTGATGGTGAGGGTTCGGGTGAGGTTGAGGGTTAGGCTGTGAGTGATGGTTAGGGTTAGGGTGAGGGTTACTGTGATGGTGAGTGTTAGGGTGAGAGTGAGGGTTAGGGTTAGGGTGAGGGTTAGGGTTAGGGTTAGGGTTAGGGTGAGGTTTAGGGTGAGGGTTAGAGTTAGGGTGACGGTGAGGGTTAGGGTTAGTGTGAGGGTAAGGGTTAGGGTTATTTTGAAGAAAAGGGTTAGGGTGAGGGTGAGGGTGAGGGATAGTGTTAGCGTTAGCCTTAGGGTTAGGGTGAGGGTTAGGGTTAGGGAGAGGGTTAGGATTAGGGTTAGGGTGAGGGTTAGGGTTAGAGTGATGTTTAGGTTGAGGGTGTGGGTGAGGGTGAGGGTGTGGGTGAGGGTGAGGGTGAGGGTTAGGGTGAGAGTGAAGGTGAGGCTGAGCGTGAGAGTTAGGGTTAGCCTTAGGGTTAGGGTGCGGCTGAGGGTCAGGATTAGGGTTAGTATTAGGGTTAGGTTTAGGGTTAGGCTGAGGGTGAGGGTGAGGGTGAGGGTTAGGGTTAGGGTGAGGGTTAGGGTTAGTGTGAGGGTTAGGATGATGGCGAGGGTGAGGGTGAGGGTTAGGGTGAGTGTGAGGGTGAGGGTGAGGGTTAGGGTTAGGATTAGGTTTAGGGTTAGGGTTAGGGCTATTGTTAAGGTTAGGGTGAAGGTTAGGGTGAGGGCGAGTGTGAGGGTTAGCGTTAGGGTTAGAGTTATTGTTGGGGTGAGGGTGGGGGTGAGCGTTGGGGTTAGGATTAGGGTTAGGGTCAAGGTTAGGCTGAGGGGGAGGTGCAGAGTGAGGGTGAGGGTTAGGATTAGGGTTAGGTTTAGGGTTAGTTTGAGGGCTAGTGTGAGGATGAAGGTTAGTGAGAGAGTGAGGATGAGGTTGAGGGTTATGGTTAGGTAAGGGTTAGCGTTATTGTTAGGGTGAGGATTAGGTTTAGGGTGAGGGTTAGGGTGAAGTTGAGAGTTAGGGTGTGGGTGAGGGTTAGTGTTAGGGAGAGGGTTAGGGTGAGGGTGAGGGTTAGGGAGAGGGTTAGGTTGAGGGTTAGGGGTAGGTTTAGGTTTAGGATGAGGGTTAGGGTTAGTGTGAGTGTTAGGGTTAGGGTTAGGGTTTGAGTGAGGGAAGGCTTAGGGTGAGGTTTAGGGTGTGGGTGAGGGTTAGGGTTAGCATTAGGGTTAGTGTGATGGTTAGGGTGAGTGTTAGGGTTAGGGTGAGGGTGAGGGTTAGGGTGAGGGTTAGTCTTTGAGTTAGGGTGAGGGTGAGGGTTAGGTTTAGAATTAGGGTTATGGTGAGGGTGAGGGTTAGGTTTAGGGTTAGGTTGAGGTTTGGGTTTAGGGTGAGGGCTAGGGTTATGGTGAGGCTTAGGGTGAGGGTGAGGTTGAGGGTGAGCTTTTCGGCTAGGTAAGGGTTAGGGTTAGGTTTAGGGTGAGGATTAGGGTTAGGGTGAGTGTTAGGTTGAGTGTTAGGGTTAGGGTAGGGTTAGGGTTAGGGTGAGGGTTCAGGTTAGGGTGATGTTTAGGGTGAGGGTGAGGATTAGAGTGAGGGTGAGGATTAGGGTTAGGTTTAGCATTAGGGTGAGGGTAAGGGTTAAGGTGAAGGTTAAGTGAGGGTGAGGGTTATGGTTAGGGTTTGGTTAAGGATTAGGGTGAGCTTGAGGGTTAGGGTTACCGTGAGGGTTAGGGTGAGGGTGAGGGTTAGGGTTAGGGTTAGTGTTAGGGTGAGGGAGAGGTTTAGGGTTAGGGTTAGGGTTACAGTTAGGGTGAGGGTGAGGGTGAGGGTTAGGGTTAGGATTAGGTTTAGGGTTAGTGTTAGGCTGAGGGTGACTGTGAGGCTGAGGGTGAGGGTTAGGGTTAGGGTCTGGGTTAGGGTTATGGTTAATTAGGTTGAGGGTTAGGTTTAGGGTGATCTTTAGGGTGAGGGTGAGGGTTAGGTTTCAGGTTCGGGTGAGCGTTCGGGTGAGGGTTAGGGTGTGGGTGAGGATTAGGGTTAGGATGAGTGTTAGGCTGATGGTTAGTGTTAGTGTGAGGTTGAGGGTTAGGGTTAGGTTTAAGGTGAGGGTTAGGGTTAGTTTGAGGGTAAGGGTTAAGATGAAGGTTAAGGTGAGGGTGAGGGTTAGGGTGAGGGTGAGGGTTCTTGTGTGGGTGAGACTTAGGGTGTGTGTGAGGGTTAGGCTTAGGGTGAGGGTTAGGGTGAGGCTTAGGTTTAGGGTTAGAGTTAGGGTGAGGGTTAGGTTTGTTGTGAGGGTTAGGGTTAGGGTTAGCGTTAGGGTGAGGTTAAGGTTTAGGGAGAGGATAAGGGTGAGGTGAGGGTGAAAGTTAGGGTGCGGGTGAGGGTGAGGCTGAGGCTGAGGGTTAGGTTGTGGGTGAGGTTTAGGGTTAGCGTGAGGGTTAGGGTGATGTTGAGGTTTAGGTTGAGGGTGAGGGGTAGGGTTAGGATAAGGTTAGGGTTAGGGTGAGGGTGAGGGTTATGTTTATGTTGAGGGTTAAGGTGTCGGTGAGGGTTACACTTGGGGTGAGGGTGACATTGAAGGTGAGGATTAGGGTTAGGATTAGCGTTAGGGTGAGTTTTAGGTTTAGGGTTAGGGTTAGGGTTAGGGGGAGGGTTAGGGATAGGATTAGGTTTAGGGTTAGGGTTAGGGTGAGGGTGAGGTTTAGGGTTAGTGTGAGGGTTAGGGTTAGGGTTAGGGTTAAGTTGAGTTTTAGGGTTAGTGTTTGGATTAGGCTGAAGGTTAGGGTGTGTTTGAGGGTGATGGTTAGGCTTAGGGTTACGGTGAGGGTTAGGGTTAGTGTGAGGGTTAGGGTGAGGGTGAAGGTTAGGGTTATGGTTAGGGTTAGTGTGAGGTTGAAGGTGAGTGTTAGTTTTAGGATTAGGGTTAGGTTGAGGGTTAGGGTTAGGGTGAGGTTAGGGTTAGGGTGAGGGTTAGGCTTAGGGTTAGGGTGAGGGTTTGGGTTAGGGTTAGGGTGAGGGTGAGGGTGAGGATGAGGCTGAGGGTTCGGGTTCGGGTGAGAGTGAGGGTTTTGGTTTGGGTGAGGGTTAGTTTTAGGGTGAGGGTTAGGGTGACGGTGAGGGTTAAGTTTTGGGTGAGGGTTAGGGTTAGGTTTAGGGTGAGGGTTAGGGTTAGGGTTAGGGTGAGGGTTAGGGTGAGGGGTAGTGTTAGGTTTAGGGTGAGGGTTAGGGTTAGTGTGAGGGTTAGGGTTAGGGTTAGATTTAGGATTAGTGTGAGTTTAAGGGTTAGGGTGAGGGTTAGGGTGAGGGTGATAGGGTGAGGCTTGGGTTTAAGGTTAGGGTTAGGGTGAAGTTTAGTGTTAGGGTTTGGGTTAGGGTAAGTGTTAGGGTTAAGGTTAGTGTTAAGGTTCAGGTTAGTGTTAGGGTTCGGGTGAGGGTTCAGGTGAGAGTTAGGGTTAGGGTTAGGGTGAGGGTTAGGGTGAGGTTTAGAGTTAGGTTTTTGGTTAGTGTGAGGATAAGGGTTAGGTTGAGGGTTAGGGTGAGGGTGAGGGTTAGGGTGAGGTTGAGGTTTAGGGTTAGGGTGAGGGTTAGTGTTAACGTGAGGGTTAGTGTTAGGGTTATGGTTATGGTTAGGGTTAGGTTTATGGTTAGGGTGAGGGTTAGGGTGAGGATTAGGGTTAGGGTTAGGGTGAGGCTGAGGCTGAGGGTGAGTATTAGGATTAGGTTGAGGGTTAAGGTTAGGGTGAGGGTGCGGGTTAGGGTGAGGGTTAGGGTTAGCGTTAGGGTGAGGGTGAGGCTGAGGTTGAGGGTTAGGATTAGGGTGAGGGTTAAGGTTAGGGTGAGAGGCAGGGTGCGGGTGAGCGTTAGGGTGAGGGTGAGGGTTAGGGTGAGGGTGAGGGTTTGGGTGAGGGTGAGGGTGAGGGTGAGGTTGAGGCTTAGGGTGTGTGTGAGGGTTAGGGTTAGTGTGAGCGTTAGGGTGATGGTGAGGTTTAGGGTGAGGGTGAGATATAGGATTAGGATTCGTGTGAGAGTGACGTTTAGGGTTAGGGTTAGGGTTAGGGTAAGGGTTAGGGTGAAGCGAAGGGTTAGGGTTAGAGTGAGGGTTAGGGTTAGGGTGAGGGTAAGGGTTAGGGTTAATGTGAGGATAAGTTTTAGGGTGAAGGTCAGTTTGAGAGTTTGGTTTAGGATTAGCGTGAGGGTTAGAGTGAGGTTTAGGGTGAAGGTTGGGGTTAGGGTGAGGGTTAGGATTATGGTTAGGGTGAGGGTTAGGTTTAGGGTGTTGTTTAGGGTGAGGGTGTGGGTGAGGGTGAAGGTGAGGCTGAGGGTGAGGTTTAGGGTTAGAGGTAGGGTTAGGGTGAGGCTGAGGGTCAGGATTAGGGTTAGGATTAGAGTTAGGGTTAGTGTTAGGCTTCGGCTGAGGGTGAGGGTGAGGGTGAGGGTAAGGGTTAGGGTTAGGGTGAGGGTTAGGATTATGGTTAGGGTTAGGTTTAGGGTGAGGATTAGGGTGAGGGTGAGTGTTAGGTTGAGTGTTAGGGTTAGGGTGAGGGTGAGGGTTAGGGTGAGGGTGAGGGTTAGGGTTAAGTTTAGGATTAGGGTGAGTGTTAGTTTTGGGGTGATGTTTAGGGTGAGCGTGAGGTTTAGGGTGAGGGTGAGGGGTCGGGTGAGGGTTAGGTTTAGTTTCAGGGTGAGGGTTAATGTTAGGGTCATGTTTAGGGTGAGGGTATGGGTGATGGTGAGTGTGAGTGTGAGGGTGAGGGTGAGGGTTAGGGTTAGGTTTGGGGTTAGTGTGAGTGTTACGGTTAGGGTGAGGGTAGGGATAGGGATAGGGTTAGGGTGAGGGTGAGGATGAGGATTAGGGTTAGGGTTTGGTTTAGAGTTAGGGTGAGGGTGAGGCTGAGGGTGAGGGTGAGGGTGAGGGTTAGGATTACGGTTAGGTTCAGGGTTAGACTGAGGGTGAGTGTGAGGGTGTGGGTGAGGCTTAGGGTTTGGGTTAGGGTTAGGGTGAGGGCTAGGGTGATTGTGAGGATTAGGGTGAGGGTGAGGGTGAGTGTTAGGTTGAGGGTAATGGTGAGGGTGAGGGTTAGGGTTAGGATTAGGTTTAGGGTGAGTTTTAGGGTTAGGGTTAGGGTTAGGATTAGGGTTTGGGTTAGGGTTAGGATTAGGGGTTGGGTTAAGGTTAGGGTTAGAGTGAGGGTTAGGGTTAGGGTGAGGGTTAGGGTTACAGTTAGGGTAAGTTTTAGGGTTAGGATTAGGGTTAGGCTGAGGCTGAGGATGAGGGTGAGGGTGAGGGTTAGGCTTAGGTTTAGGGTGAGGATTAGGGTTAGTGTGAGATTTAGGGTGAGGGTGAGGTTGAGGGTGAGTGTTAGGGTGACGGTGATGGTGAGGGTGAAGGTTAGGGTTAGGATTAGGCTTAGGGTGACTTTTAGTGTTAGGGTTAGGGTGAGGGTGAGGGTTAGGGTTAGGATTAGGGTTATGGTGAGTTTTAGGGTTAGGGTTAGGGTTATGGTGAGGGTTAGGGTTAGGATTAGGGTTAAGGTTATTGTAAGGGTTATTGTTAGGGTTAGGGTTAGGGTTAGGGTGAGGGTGAGGGTTAGGGTGATGGTGACAGTGAGGGTGAGGGTTAGGGTGAGGGTTAGGATGAGGGTGAGGGTTCGGGTTAGGGTTTGCCTAAGGGTGAGGATGAGGCTGAGGGTTAGGTTTAGGATTAGGGTCAGGTTTAGGTTTAGGTTGAGGGTTAGGGTGAGTGTGAGTGTTCCGGTGAGGGATATGGTGTTGGTAAAGTTTAGGTTTAGGGTGATGGTGAGGGTTAGGTTGAGGCTGAGGGTTAGGGTTAGGGTGAGCTTTAGGGCGAGGGTGAGGGTTAGGGTTAGGTTTAGGTTGAGGGTTAGGGTTAGGGTTAAGGTTAGGGTGAGGGTTAGGGTTACGGTGAGAGTAGGGATATTGTTAGGGTTAGGGTGATGGTGAGGGTGAGGGTTAGGGTTCGGGTTAGAGTTAGGGTGAGGGTGCGGGTGAGGTTTAGGATTAGGGTTAGGTTTAGTGTTAGGCTGAGGGTGAGTGTGAGGGTGTGGGTGAGGTTTAGTGTTTGGGTTAGGGTTAGGTTGAGGGCTAGGGTGATTGTGAGGATTAGGATTAGGGTGAGGGTGAGGGTGAGGATGAGGATTTCGGTTAGGTATGGGTTAGGGTTAGGGTTGGGTGAGGACTAGGGTGAGGTTGAGGGTTAGGGTTAGGCTGAGGGTTACGGTTAGGGTGAGGGTAAGGGTTAGGGTTATGGTGAGTGTAAGAGTTAGGATGAGGGTTAGGGTTAGGGTTAGGATTAGGGTTTGGGTGAGGGTTAGGGTGAGGGTTAGGGTTTGGGTTAGGGTGAGGGTTAGTTTTTGGGTGAGGTATCGGGTTAGGGATGGGTTTAGGGTGAGGGACAGTGTTAGTGTTAGGATTAGGGTTAGGGTTAGGGTGAGGGTGAGGATTAGGGTTAGGGTGAGGGTTAGGGTTAGGGTGATGTTTAGGGTTTAGTGTTAGGGTGTGGGTGAGGGTTAGGGTTAGGGTGAGGGTTAGGGTGATGGTGAGTGTTAGAATGATGGTGAGGGTGAGGGTTAGGGTTAGGATTAGGGTTAGTGTTAGGGTTAGGCTGAAGGTGAGTGTGAGCATGAGGGTGAGATTGCGGGTTAGGATTTGGGTTAGGGTTTGGATGAGGGCTAGGGTGAGTGTTGGGGTTAGCATTAGGGTTAGGGTGAGGGTTAGGATGAAGGTTCGGGTTAGGGTTAGGGATAGGGTGAGGATTAGGGTTAGGGTTAGGGTTAGTGTGAGGGCTGGGGTGAGGTTGAGGGTGAGGTTTTCGGTTAGGTATGTGTTAGGGTTAGGGTGAGAATTAGGGTGAGGTTGAGGGTTACGGTGAGGGTTAGGGTTAGGGTGATGGTTAGGGTTAGGGTTAGGTTGAGTGTTAGGGTTAAGGTGATGTTTATGGTGAGGGTGAGGGTTAGGGTAAGGGTGAGGATGAGGGTGAGGGTGAGTGTCAGTGTTATGGTGTGGGTGAGGTTTAGGATGAGGGTGAGGGTTGGGGTTATGGTTAGAGTGAGAGTTAGGGTTACAGTTAGGGTGAGGATGAGTTTTAGGTTGGGGGTTAGGTTTAGGGATAGGGTGAGGGTTAAGGTTAGTGTGAGGGTAAGGGTTAGCGTTAGGGTTAGTGGGAGGATAAGGGTTAGGGTGAGGTTGAGGGTTAGGTTTAGCTTTAGGGTTAGGGTGAGGGTTAGGGTGAGTGTTAGGTTTAGGGTTAGGGTTAGGGTGAGGGTAGGGTTAGGGTTAGGGTTAGGGTGAGGGTGAGGGTGAGGGTGAGGGTTAGGGTTAGGGGTAGGATTAGAGTTAGGGTGAGGTTGACGGTGAGGGTGAGCATGAGGGTTAGGAATAGGGTTAGGTTTAGGGTTAGGCTGAGGGTAAGTGTGAGGGAGTGGATGAGGGTTAGGGTTTCGGTTAGGGTTAGGGTGAGGGCTAGGGTGATTGTGAGGATTAGGGTGAGGGTGAGGGTGAGGGTGAGGATTTCGGTTAGGTATGAGTTAGGGTTAGGGTAGGGTGAGGATTAGGGTGAGGTTGAAGGTTAGGGTGAGGATTAGGGTTAGGGTGAGGGTTTGGGTGAGGGTTACAGTGAGGGTTAGGGTTAGAGTTACGGTGAAGTTTCTGGTTAGGGTTAAGTTTAGGGTAAGGGTGAGCATTAGATTGAGGGTTAGGCTGAGGGTTAGGTTTAGGGTTAGGGTGAGGGTGAGGGTGAGGGTTTCGGTTAGGTAAGGGTTAGTGTTAGGTTTAGGGTGAGGAATAGGGTGAGGGTGAGTGTTAGGTTGAGGTTTAGGGTTAGGGTGACGGTTAGGGTTAGGGTTAGGATGAGGGTTAGGGTTAGGGTTAGGATTAGGGTTACGGTGTGTTTTAGGGTTAGGGTTATGGTAAGGGTCAGGGTTAGGATTAGGGTTAAGGTTATTGTAAGGGTTATTGTTAGGGTTAGGTTTAGGGTTAGGTTGAGGGTGAGGGTGAGGGTGAGGGTTAGGGTGATGGTGACGGTGAGGGTGAGGTTTAGGGATAGGGTTAGGGTGACGTTGAGGGTTAGGTTTAGGGTGAGGGTGAGGGTAAGGGTGAGGCTGAGGTTTAGGCTTAGGATAAGGGTCAGGGTTAGGGTTAGGGTGAGGGTTAGGTTGAATGTGAGTGTTCCGGTGAGGGATATGGTGTGGGTAAAAGTTAGGGTTAGGGTGGGGGTTAGGGTGATGGTGAGGGTTAGGGTGAGGGTGAGGGTTAGGGTTAGCATGAGCGTTAGGGCGAGGGTTAGGGTTTGTGTTAGGATTAGGGTTAGTGTGAGGATTAGGGTTAGGGTTAGGGTGAGGGTTAGGGTTAGGGTAGGGAAAGGGATAGGTTTAGGGTGTGGGTGAGGGTTAGGGTTCGGGTTAGAGTTAGGGTGAGGTTGAGGGTGAGGATTAGGATTAGGGTTAGGTTTAGGGTTAGGCTGAGGGTGAGTGTGAGGGTGTGGGTGAGGGTTAGGGTTTGGGTTAGGGTTAGGGTATGGGCTTAGGTGATAGTGAGGGTTAGGGTGAGGGTGAGAGTGAGGATGAGGACTTCAGTTAGGTATGGATTAGGGTTATGGTAGGGTGAGGACTAGGGTGAGGTTGAGGGTTAGGGTGAGGGTTAGGGTTAGGGTGAGGGTTATGGTTAGGGTGAGGATTAGGGTTATTGTTAGGGTGAGTGTAAGAGTTAGGATGAGGGTTAGGGTGAGGGTGAGGGTTAGGGTTAGGGTGAGGCTTAGGTTGAGGGTTAGGGTTAGGGTGAGGGTTAGGGTGAAGTTTAGGGTTAGGGTTAGATTTTGGGTTAGGGTGAGGGTTAGTGTGAGGGTAAGAGTTAGGGGGAGTTTTAGGGTGAGGTGAGGGATAGGGTTATGGTGAGGGTAAGGGTTAGGGTGAGGGTTAGGGTTACGGTTAAGGTTAGGGTGAGGGTGAGGGTTTAGGTGAGGGTGAGGGTGAGGGTGAGGGTGAGGGTTAGGGTGTGGTGAGGGTTAGGTTTACGTGAGGGTTAGGGTGAAGGTAAGGGTTAGAGTTCGGGTTCGAGTTGGGGTTAGGGTTAGCATTAGCGTGAGGGTTAGGGTTAGGGTTAGAATTAGGTTGAGGGTTAGGGTGAAGAATGGGGTTAGGGTTAGGGTTAGGGTTAGTGTGAGGATTAGGGTTAGGGTTAGGGTGAGGGTAAAGGTTAGGGTGAGATTTATGGTGAGGGTTAGGGTTATCATTAGGGTTAGGGTGAGGGTTAGGGTGAGGGTTAGGGTTAGGATTATGTGTAGGGTGAGGGTGAGCGTGAGGGTTATGGTTAGGGTTCGGGTAAGGGGTAGTGTTAAGGTGAGGGTTAGCGTGAGGGTGAGGGTTAGGTTTAGCATTAGGGTTACGGTGAGGGTGAGGTTTAGGGTGAGCTTAGGGTTAGAGTTAGGGATAGGTTGAGGATTAGGTTTAGGGTTAGGGTTAGGGTGAAGTTTAGGCTGAGGGGTAGTGTTAGGGTTAGGGGGAGGGTTAGGTTTACTGTGAGGGCTAAGATTAGGGTTAGGGTTAGGGTGAGGTTAAGTGTTAGGGTGAGGGTTAGGGTGAGGGTGATGGTGAGTGTGAGGGTGAGGGTTAGGGTTATGGTTACGGTAAGGTTGAGGGTGAGATTTAGGGTTAGGATTAGGGTGAGGTTTAGGGTTAGGCTGAGGGTGAAGGTGAGGGTGAGGTGAGGGTTAGGGTTAGGGTTAGGGTGAGGGTGAGGGCTGGTGTGAGGCTGAGGGTGAGGTTTCAGTTAGCTAAGTGTTAGGGTGAGGATGAGGACTAGTGTTAGGGTGCTGTTTATGGTGAGGGTGAGGGTTAGGGTGAGGGTGAGCGTTCGGGTGAGGGTGAGCGTTCAGGTGAGGGTGAGGGTTAGGGAGTGGGTGAGGGTTAGGGTTAGGGTGAGGGTTAGGATGAGGGGTATGTTCAGCGTTAGAGTTAGGGTGAGGATTAGGTTTGGTGTGAGGGTTAGGGTTAGGGTGAGGGTTAGTATGAGGTTTAGGGTTAGGGTGATGTTTAGGGTGAGGGTGAGGGTTAGGGTGAGGGTGATAATTAGGGTTAGAATTAGGGTTAGGTTTGGGTTAGGCTGAGGGTGAGGGTGAAGGTGAGGGTTAGGGTTGGGGTGAGGGCTGGGTTGAGGGTGAGTGTGAGGGTTTCGGTTAGGTAAGTGTTAGGGTTAGGGTGAGGATTAGGGTGAGTGTGACAGTTAGGGTGAGGGTGAGGGTTAGGGTGAGGGTGGGTGTTAGGTTTAAGGTGAGGGTAAGGGTGAGGGTAGGGTGAGGGTTAAGGATAGGGTTGGGGTGAGGGTGAGTGTGAGGGTTAGGGTTAGGATTAGGGTTAGGGTGAGTGTGAGGGTTCGCATTAGGGTTAGGGTTATTGTGAGGGTGACGGTGAGGGTTAGGTTTAGGATTAGAGTCAGGGTTAGGGTTAGGGTGAGGGTGAGGGTGAGGATGAGGGTTAAGGCGAGGGTGAGGGTTAGGGTTAGGGTGAGCAATAGGGTGAGGGTTAGGGTTTGGGTTAGGATTAGGGTTAGTGTGAGGGTTAGGGTTAGGGTTAGGGTTAGGGTGAGGGTAAGGGTTAGGGTGAGGTTTAGGGTGAGGGTGAGGGTTAGGTTTAGCATTAGGGTTAGGGTGAGGATTTGGTTGAGTCTTAAGTTTAGAGTTAGGGTTAGGGTGAGGGTTAAGGTTAGGGTTGGGGTTAGTGTGAGTGTTAGGGTTAGGGTGAGTGTAGGGATAGGGTTAGGGTGAGGGTGAGGGTGAGGATTAGGGTTAGGGTTTGGGTTAGAGTAAGGGTGAGGGTGAGGGTGAGGGTGAGGGTTAAGATTACGGTTAGGTTCAGGGTTAGACTAAGGGTGAGTATGAGGGTGTGATTGAGGGTTAGGGTTTGGTTTAGGGTTAGGGGGAGGGCTAGCGTGATTGTGGGAATTAGGGTGAGAGTGAGAGTGAGGGTGCGGAATTCAGTTAGGTACGGGTTAGGTTTATGTTAGGGTGAGGACTAGTGTGAGGTTGAGGGTTAGGGTTAGGGTGAGGGTTAGGTTTAGGGTGAGAGTTAGGGTTAGGGTGAGGGTTAGGGTTAGGGTTAGGGTGAGTAAGAATTAGGATGAGGGTTAGGGTGAGGGTGAGGGTTAGGGTTAGGGTTAGGGTTAGGGTGAGGTTGAGGGTGAGGGTTAGGGTTAGGGTTAGGGTGAGGTTTATGGTGAAGTTTAGGGTTAGGGTGAGGGTTAGGCTGAGGGGTAGTGTTAGTGGTAGGGTGAGGGTTAGGTTTGCTGTGAGGTTTAGGATTAGGGTTAGGGTTAGGTTGAGAGTAATGGTTAGGGTGAGGGTTAGGGTGAGGGTGAGGGTTAGGGTAAGGGTTAGGGTTATGGTAAGTGTGAGGGTGAGTGTGATGGTTAGGGTTAGGATTGGGGTTAGGTTTAGGGTTAAGCTGAGGGTGAGGGTGAAGGTGAGGGTTAGGGTTGGGGTGAGGGCTGGGGTGAGGGTGAGTGTGAGGGTTTCGGTTAGGTAAGTGTTAGGGTTAGGGTGAGGATTAGGGTGAGTGTGAAGTTTAGGGTGAGGGTTACGGATAGGGTTAGGGTGAGGGTGAGTGTGAGGGGTAGGGTTAGGGTGAGGTTAAGTGTTAGGGTGAGGGTTAGGGTGAGGGTGAGCGTGAGGATGAGGGTTAGGGTTATGGTTACAGTAAGGTTGAGGGTGAGATTTAGGGTTAGGCTTAGGGTTGGGGTTATTGTGAGGGTGAGGGTGAGGGTTAGGTTTAGGATTAGGATTAGGGTTATGTTTATTGTGAGAGTAAGGGTTAGGGTGAAGTTTAGGGTGACGGTGAGGGTTAGGTTTAGCGTTAGGGTTAGGGTGAGGATTAGGTTGAGTGTTAGGTTTAGTGTTAGGGTTAGGTGAGGGTTAGGGTTAGGGTTGGGGTTAGTGTGAGTGTTAGGGTTAGGGTGAGGGTAGGGATAGGAATAGGTTTATGGTGAGGGTGAGGGTGAGGGTGAGGATTAGGGTTAGGGTTAGGGTTTGGGTTAGAGTTAGGGTGAGGGTGAGGGTGAGGGTGAGGGTTAGGAATACGGTTAGGTTCAGGGTTAGACTGAGGGTGAGTATGAGGGTGTGGGTGAGGCTTAGGGTTTGGGTTAGTGTTAGGGTGAGGGCTAGGGTGATTGTGAAGGTTAGGGTGAGGGTGAGGGTGAGGGTGAGGATTTCGGTTAGGTACAGTTAGGTTTATGGTAGGGTGAGGACTAGTGTGAGGTTGATGGTTAGGGTGAGGGTTCGGGTTAGGGTGTGGGTTTGAGTTCGGGTCATATTTAGGGTAAGGGTGAGCTTTAGGGTGAGGGTTAGGCTGAGGGTTAGGGTTAGGGTTAGGGTGAGAGTGAGGATGAGGGTTTAGATTAGGTAAGGGTTATGGTTAGTTTTAGGGTGAGGAATAGGGTGAAGGTGAGTGTTAGGTTGAGGGTTAGGTTTAGGGTGAGAGTTAGGGTTAGGGTTAGGATGAGGATTAGGGTTAGGGTGATGTTTAGGGTGAGGGTGAGTGTTAGGGTGAGGGTTGGGGTTAGGATTAGGGTTAGGGTGAGTTTAAGGGTTAGGATTAGGGTTATGGTGAGTGTTAGGTTTAGGATTAGGGTTAAGGTGAGGGTTAGGGTTATTGTTAGGGTTAGGGTTAGGGTTAGTGTTAGGGTGAGGGTGAGGGTGAGTGTTAGTATTAGAATTAGGGTTAGGGTTAGGGTTAGGGTTAGGGTGAGGGTGAGGGTGAGGGTTAGGTTTCGGGTTAGGGTTAGTGCGAAGATAAAAGTTGGGCTGAGGGTTAGGTTGAGGGCTAGGGTGAGGGTGAAGGTTAGGGTGAGGGAGTGGGTAAGGGTGAGGTTTTCGGTTAGTTAAGGGTTAGGGTTATTGTTAGGGTGAGGATTAGGTTGAGGGTGAGGGTTATTGTGGGGGTTAGTGTTATGGTTAGAGTGAGGATTAGGGTTAGAGTTAGGGTGAGGGTTAGGATTAGGGTGATGTTTAGGGTGAGGGTGAGGTTTAGGATTAAGGTGAGGTTTGGAGTGATGGTGAGGGTTACGGTGTTGGTGACGGTTAGCATTAGGTTTAGGGTGAGGGGTAGGGTTAGGGTAGGGTTAGGGTGAGGGATAGGGTGAGGGGTACGGTTAGGGTTAGGGTGAGGGTTAGGGTTAGTGTGAGGGTTAGGGTTAGGGTTAGGGTTTGTGTGAGGATAAGGGATAGGGTGAGGGTTAGGGTGAGGGTGAGGGTTAGGGTTAGGGTAAGGGTTAGGGTTAGGGTTAGAGTTAGGGTTATGGTGAGGGTGAGGGTGAGGGTGAGGGTGAGGGTTAGGGTTAGGGTGAGGGTGAGTTTGAGGGTTAGTTTTAGGATTAGGGTTAGCGTTAGGGTTAGGCTTATGGTGAGGTTTTGGGTGTGGATGAGGGTTAGGCTTAGGGTGAGGGTTAGGGTGCCAGTGAGGGTTAGGGTGAGGATGAGGGTTAGGGTTAGGGTTAGCATTAGGGTGAGGGTAAGTTTTAGGGTGAGGGTTAGGTGAGGGTGAGGGTGAGGGTTAGTGTTAGGGTTTGGGTTAGGTTTAGGTTTAGTGTGAGTGTTTAGTTTAGGGTTAGGGTGAGAATTTGGGTTAGGGTTAGTGTTAGGGTGAGGGTCAGGGTGAGGGTTAGGTTTAGGGTTACAGTTAGGTTGATAGTGAGGCTTAGGGTTAGGATTAGGGTTAGGTTTAGGGTTAGGTTGAAGGTGAGGGTGAGGTTGAGAGTGAGGGTTAGGGTTAGGGTTAGCATGAGGGCTAGGGTGAGGGTAAGGGACGGTTTCGGTTAGGTAAGTATTAGGGATATGGTGAGGGTGAGTGTTAGGGTGAGGATTAGGATTAGGGTCAGGTTTAAGGTTAGGGTTAGGGTCAGGGTGAGGGTTAGGTTTAGGGTGATGTTTAGGGTGAGGGTGAGGGTTAAGGTGAGGGTGAGGCTGAGGGTGAGGGTGAGGTTTCTGGTGAGGGTGATGGTTAGTTTGTGGGTGTGGGTTAGGGTTAGGGTGAGGGTTAGGGTTAGAGTTAGGGTGAAGTGAGGGTTAGGGTGAGGTTAGGTTTAGGGTTAGGGTTAGTGTGAGGGTTAGGTTTAGGGTTAGGGTTAGGTTTAGTGTGAGGATAAGGGTTAGGGTGAAGTTTAGGGTGAGGTTGAGGGTTAGGGTTAGCGTTAGGTTTAAGGTGAGGGTGAGGGTGAGGTTTATGTTTAGGATTAGGGTTAGGGTTAGGGTGAGGATTAGTTTGAGGGTGAGGGTTAGGGTGAGGGTTAGGGTTAGGGTGAAGGTTAGGGTTAGGGTTAGGTTTGAGGTGAGGGTGAGGTTGAGGTTTAGGTTTAGGATTAGGGTTAAGTTTAGGGTGAGGATTAGGCTGAGGGTGAGTGTTTGGGT
Organism: Dipodomys merriami; assembly: GCF_024711535.1. Taxonomy (NCBI): domain Eukaryota; kingdom Metazoa; phylum Chordata; class Mammalia; order Rodentia; family Heteromyidae; genus Dipodomys; species Dipodomys merriami. The sequence continues at coordinate 914,361 of NW_027202715.1, forward strand.
GAGGCTGAGGGTTCGGGTGAGGGTGAGGGTTAGGGTGTGGGTGAGGGTTAGGATGAGGGTGAGGGTTAGGGTTACGGTTAGAGTGAGGGTTAGGGTTATGGCTAGGGTGATGTTGACTTTTAGGGTGAGGGTTATGTTTAGGCATAGGGTGAGTTTTAGGGTTAGTTTGAGAGTTAGGTTTACGGTTAGGGTTAGTGTGAGGATAAGAGTTAGGGTGAGGCTTAGTGTGAGGGTGAGGGTTAAGGTTACCGTTAGGGTTAAGGTGAAGGTTAGGGTGAGGTTTAGGGTTATGGTTAGGGTTAGGGTGAGGGTTCGGGTTAGGGTTAGGGTGAGGGTGAGGGTGAGGGTGTGGGTGAGGGTAGGGTTTGGGTTTGGGTTAGGGTGAGGGCTAGGGTGATTGTGAGGATTAGGGTGAGGGTGAGGGTGAGGGTGAAGGTGAGGATTTCGGTTAGGTAAAGGTTAGGGTTAGGGTAGGGTGAGGACTAGGGTGAGGTTGAGGGTTAGGGTGAGGTTTAGGGTTACGGTGAGGGTTAGGCTGAGGGTTAGGTTTAGGGTTAGGGTGAGGGTGAGCATGAGGGTTTCAGTTAGGTAAGGGTTAGGGTTATTGTTAGGGTGAGGAATAGGTTGAGGGTGAGTGCTAGGTTGAGGGTTTGGGTTAGGGTGAGGTTTAGGGTTAGGGTTAGGATGAGGGTTAGGATTAAGGTGATGTTTAGGGTGAGGGTGAGGGTTAGGGTGAGGGTGAGGGTTAGGGTTAGGATTAGGGTTAGGGTGAGTTTTAGGGTTAGGGTTAGGGTTAGGTTTATGGTAAGGTTTATGTTTAGGATTAGTGTTAAGGTTAGGGTAAGGGTTATTGTTAGGGTTAAGGTTAGGGTTAGGGTGAGGGTGAGGGTTAAGGGTGAGGGTGACGGTGAGGGTGAGGGTTAGGGTTAGGATTAGGTTTAGTGTGAGTTTTATGGTTAGGGTTAAGGTTAGGGTTGGGGTGAGGGTTAGTGTTAGGATTAGGTTTAGGGTTAGGGTTAGGGTGAGGGTGAGGGTTAGTGTTAGTGTGAGGGTTAGGGTTAGGGTTAGGGTGAGTTTTAGGCTTAGTATTAGGTTTAGGCTGAGGGAGAGCATGAGGGTGAGGTTGAGTTTTAGGCTTAGGGTTAGGGTGAGGTTTAGGGTTAGTGTGAGGTTTAGGGTGATGGTGAGGTTGAGGTTGAGTGTTAGGGTGAGGGTGATGGTGAGGGTGAGAGTTAGGGTTAGGATTAGGGTATGGGGGACTTTTAGGGTTAGGGTTAGGGTTAGGGTGAGGGTGAGTATTAGCGTTAGGATTAGGGTTAGGTTTAGGGTTAGGCTGAGGTTGAGGGTGAGGGTGAGGTGAGGGTTAGGGTTAGGGTTAGGGTTAGGGTGAGGGCTGGTGTGAGGCTGAGGGTGAGGTTTCGGTTAGCTAAGTGTTAGGTTTAGGATGAGGGCTAGTGTTAGGGTACTGTTCATGGTGAGGGTGAGGGTTAGGGTGAGGGTGAGCATTTGGGTGAGGGTGAGCGTTCAGGTGAGGGTGAGGGTTAGGGAGTGGGTGAGGGTTAGGGTTAGGGTGAGGGTTAGGATGAGTGGTATGTTTAGGGTTAGAGTTAGGGTGAGGATTAGGTTTGGTGTGAGGGTTAGGGTTAGGGTTAGGGTTAGGGTGAGGGTAAGGTTTAGGGTGAGGGTTAGGGTGAGAGTGAGGGTTAGGGTTAGCATGAGTGTTAGGGTGAAGGTTAGGGTGAGGATTAGGGTTAGGGTTAGGGTGAGGGTGAAGGTTATGGTTAGGTTGAGGGTTAGGATTAGGGTGATGTTTAGGGAGAGGGTGAAAGTTAGGGTGACGGTGAGGTTTCATGTGAGGGTGAGGGTTAGGGTGTGGGTGAGGGTTAGGGTTAGGGTGATGGTGAGCTTCAGGGTGAGGGTGAGGGTTAGGGTTAGGGTGAGGGTTAGGGTGAGGGTGAGGCTTGTGGTTACGTTTAGGTTGACGGTTATGGTTAGGGTGAGGGTTAGTGTTAGGGTTAGGGTGAGGTTGAGGGTGAGGTTTAGGGTTAGGGTTAGGGTGAGGGTGAGGGTTAGGTTTAGGATTAGGCTTAGGTTTAGCGTGAAGCTTAGGTTGAGGGTGAGGGTGAGGGTTATGGTTAGTGTAAGGTTAGGGTTAGGTTCACGGTGAGTGTGAGGTTCAGGTTGAAGGTGAGGGTTAGGATGAGGGTGAAGGTGAGGATGAGGGTGAAGGTGAGGGTGAGGGTGAGGCTGAGGTTTAGGGTTAGGATTAGGGTTAGGGTTAGGATGAGGGTGAGGGTGATGCTGAGGGTGAGATTGAGGGTTAGGGTTAGGGTTAGGGTGAGGGCTAGGTTGAGAGTGAGGGTTAGGGTGAGGGTGAGGGTGAGGGTTTCGGTCAGGAAAGGGTGACGGTTAGGTTTACGGTGAGGATTAGGGTGAGGTTGTGGGTTAGGGTGAGGATTAGGTTTGATGTGAGGGATAGGGTTAGGTTTAGGGTTATGGTGAGGGTAAGGGTTAGGGTGAGGGTTAGGGTGAGGGTAAGGGTGAGGGTTTGGGTTAGGGTTAGGGTTAGGTTTAGGGTTACACTGACGGTGAGGGTGAGGGTGAGGGTGAGGGTGAGGGTTAGGGTTAGGGTTAGGTTTAGGTGAGGGCTGGGGTGAGGGTGAGGGTGAGGGTTTCTGTTAGATAAGTGTTAGGGATAGGGTGAGGATTACGGTGAGGGTGAGAGTTAGGGTGAGAGTTCGGGTTAGGTTGAGGGTTAGGGGTTGGTTTACGGTGATGTTTAGGGTGAGGGTTCAGGTTAGGGTTAGGGATAGGGTGTGGATTTGGTGTATGTTTAGGGTTAGAGTGAGGGTTAGGCTGAGGGGTAGTGTTAGGGTTAGTGTGAGAATTAGGTTTACTGTGAGGGTTACGGTTAGGTTTAGGGTTCGGTTGAGGGTAAGGGTTAGGGTGAGGGTGAAGGTGAGGGGTAGGGTTAAGGTTAGTGTGAGGGTGAGTGTGTGGGTTATGTTAAGGATTAGGGTTTGGGTTAGTGTTATCCTGAGGTTGAGGGTTTGGATGTGGGTGAGGGTTAGGGTTAGGTTTAGGGTGAGGGTTAGATTTAATGTGAGGGTTAGGGTGAGGGTGAGGTAGAGGGTGAAGGTTAAGGTGAGGTTGAGGGTGAGGGTAAGGGTTAGGGTTATGATTAGGGTTAAGATGAGTTTTAGGGTTAGGGTTAGGATTAGGGTTAGGATGAGGGCTAGGGTGAGGGTGATGGTTAGGGTTAGGGTTAGGGTGAGGGTTAGGGTGAGGGGTAGGTTTAGGGTTAGAGTTAGGTAAAGGTTAGGTTTAGGGTTATGTTGAGGGTAAGGTTTAAGGTGAGGGTTAAGGTGAGAGTGAGGGTTAGGGTTTATGTGAGTGTAAGGGTGAGGGTTAGGGTGAGGGTTAGGGTTAGGGTGATGTTTAGCGTGAGGGTGAAATTTAGGGTGAGGGTGAGGGTGAGGGTTAGGGTGTGGGTGAGGGTTAGGGTTAGGGTGAAGGTTAGGGTGATGGTGAGTGTTAGGGTGAGGGTGAGGGTTAGGGTTAGGGTGAGGGTTAGGCTTAGGATTAGTGTAAGTGTGAGGTTGAGGGTGAGTTTTAGGGTTAGGTTTATGGTTAGGGTTAGGGTGAGGGTGAGGGTTAGGTTTAGGATTAGGGTTAGGGTTAGGCTTAGGCTTAGGGTAAGGGTGAGGGTGAGAGTTAGGGTTAGTGTGAGGGTTAGGGTTATGGTTAGGGTTAGGATGAGTGTGAGGTTTAGGGTGAGGGTGAGGGGTAGGGTTAGGGTTAGGGTTAGGGTGTGGATGAGGGTTAGGGTAAGGGTGAGGTTTCTGTAAGTTTGAGGGTTAGGGTGAGGTTTAGGGTGAGGTTGAGGGTTTGGGTTAGCGTTAGGGTTAGGGTGAGGCTTAGAGTGAGGATTGGGGTGAAGGTGAGAATTAGGGTCCAGGTTGGGGTTAGGGTTAGGGTTAAGATATGGGTTAGAATGAGGGGTAGGGTTAAGCTTAGCGTGAAGGTTAGGATTATTGTGAGGGTTAGGGTTATGATTATGGCTAGACTTAGAGTGAGGGTAAGGGTTAGGATGCAGGTTAGGGTGAGGGTGAGGGTTAGGGTTAGGGTTAGGGTTAATGTGAGGGTTAGGGTGAGGGTTAGAGTTAGGGTTATGGTTAGAATTAGGGTGAGGGTGAGGGTTAATGTTAGGGTGAGGGTTAGGGTTAGCATTAGGGTTGGGGTTAGGATTAGGCTGAGGGTGAGGGTGAGGGTGAGGGTTAGGGTTAAGGTTAGGGTGTGTGTTAGGGTTAGTGTGAGGGTTAGGGTTAGTGCGAGTGTTAGGGTGAGGGTTAGGTTGAGGTTTAGGGTTAGGGTGAGGATTAGGGTTAGGGTTAGGTTGAGATTTAGTGTTAGATTTAGAATTAGGGATAGGGTGAGGATTAGGGTTATGTTAAGGGTGAGGGTGAGGGTTAGGTTTACGGTGAGGTGTAGGATGAGGGTGAGGGTTAGGGTGAGGGTGAGAATTAGGGTGAGGGTTAAGGTGAGTGGTAGGGTTAGGATTAGGGTGAGGGTTAGGGTTAGTTTGAGGGTTAGGGTTAGGGTCAGGGTTAGGTTTAGTGTGAGGATAAGGGTTAGGGTGAGGGTTAGGGTAAGGGTGAGGGTTAGGGTTAGTGTTAGGGTTAGGGTGAGGGTTAGGTTGAGGGTTAGGGTTAGGGTTAGGGATACGGTGAGGATCAGGGTTAGGGTTAGGTTCATGGTGAGAGTTAGGCTGAGGGGTAAGTTTAGGATTAGGGTGTAGGTTAGGTTTAGTGTGAGGCTTAGGGTAAGGGTTAGGGTAAGGGTATGGGTTAGGGTGAGGTTTAGGTTGAGGTTGAGGATTAGGGTTAGCATTAGGGTTAGGGTTAGGGTTAGGGTTAGGTTATGGGTTAGGGTGAGCGTGAGGGTTAGGGTTAGAGTTAGGGTGAGGGTTAGTTTGAGGGTGAAAGCTAGGGTGAGGGTAAGGGTTAAGGTGAGGTTGAGGGTGAGGGTGAGTGTTAGGTTGAGGGTTAGAATTAGGGTGAGCGTTAGGGTTAGGGTTAGGGTTAGGATTAGGGTGATGTTTAGGGTGAGGGTGAGGGTAAGGATGAGGGTGAGGGTGAGGGTGAGGGTGAGGGTTAGGGTTAAGGTTAGGGTTTGGGTTAGGGTTAGTGCGAGTGTTAGGGTGAGGGTTAGGTTGAGGTTTAGGGTTAGGGTGAGGGTTAGGGTTAGGGTTAGGTTGAGGTTTAGTGTTAGATTTAGAATTAGGGATAGGGTGAGGATTAGGGTTATGTTAAGGGTTAGGGTGAGGGTTAGGTTTACGGTGAGGTGTAGGGTGAGGGTGAGGGTTAGGGTGAGGGTGAGAATTAGGGTAAGGGTTAAGGTGAGTGGTAGGATTAGGATTAGGGTGAGGGTTAGGGTTAGTTTGAGGGTTGGGTTAGGGTCAGGGTTAGGTTTAGTGTGAGGATAAGGGTTAGGGTTAGGGTTAGGGTTTGGGTGAGGGTTAGGGTTAGTGTTAGGGTTAGGGTGAGGGTTAGGTTGAGGGTTAGGGTTAGGGTTAGGGATACGGTGAGGATCAGGGTTAGGGTTAGGTTCATGGTGAGAGTTAGGCTGAGGGGTAAGTTTAGGATTAGGGTGTAGGTTAGGTTTAGTGTGAGGCTTAGGGTAAGGGTTAGGGTGAGGTTTAGGTTGAGGTTGAGGATTAGGGTTAGCATTAGGGTTAGGGTTAGGGTTAGGGTTCGGTTATGGGTTAGGGTGAGCGTGAGGGTTAGGGTTAGAGTTAGGGTGATTGTTAGTTTGAGGGTGAAAGCTAGGGTGAGGGTGAGGGTTAAGGTGAGGTTGAGGGTGAGGGTGAGTGTTAGGTTGAGGGTTAGAGTTAGGGTGAGCGTTAGGGTTAGGGTTAGGATTAGGGTGATGTTTAGGGTGAGGGTGAGGGTAAGGATGAGGGTGAGGGTGAGGGTGAGGGTGAGGGTGAGGGTAAGTGTTTTGGTTAGGAAAGGGGTAGGGCTAGGGTTAGGGTGAGGATTTGTTCGAGGGTGAGGTTTAAGGTGAGGGTTAGGGTTAGGCTTAGGGTGAGGGTTAGGGTGAGGTTTAGCATTAGGTTGAGGGTGAGGGTTAGGGTTAGGATTAGGGTTAGGGTTAGGGTTAGGCTGAGGATAAGGGTGAGTGTGAGGGTGAGGGTTAGGTTTAGAGTTAGGTTTAGGGTTAGAGTGAGGTGTAGGGTTAGGGTTATGATGAGGGTTAGGCTGAGGGTTAGGGTTAGGGTTTGGGTGAGGGTTAGGGTTAGTGTGAGGGTTAGGGTTAAGGTTAGGGTTAGGATGAAGGTAAGGGTTAGGGTGAGGGTTAGGGTGAGGGTGAGAGTTACGGTTAGGTTTAGGGTTAGGGTGAGGTTTAGGGTTAGGGTTAGGGTTAGGGTGAGGGTTAGGGTGAGTGTTAGGGTTCGGGTGAGGGTTAAGGTGAGGGCAAGTGTTAGGGTGAGGTTTAGGGTGAGGGTGAGAGATACGATTATGGTGAGGGTAAAGGTTCGGGCGAGGGTTAGTGTGAGGTTGAAGGTTAGGTTTAGCATTAAAGTTAGGGTGAGGGTTAGGGTGAGGGTTAGGGTTAGGGTTAATGTTAGGGTGAGGGTTAGGGTGAGGGTTAGGGTTAGGGCTAGGGTTAGGGTTAGGTTGAGGATGAGGGTGAGGGTTATGTTTAGGGTGAGGGTTAGGGTGAGGGTGAGGGTTAGGGTTAGCATTAGGCTTAGGGTTAGGGTTAGGGTGAGGGTTAGGGTTAGGGTTAGGGTTAGGGTTAGGGTGAGGTTGAGGGTTTAAGTTACCATTAGGGTTAGGGTTAGGTTAAGGGTGAGGGTTAGGGTGAGGGTGAGGGTGAGGGTACGTGTTAGGGTTAGGAATAGGGTTAGGGTTAGGGTTAGGTTGAGGGTGAGGGTGAGTGTATGGGTGAGGGTTAGGATTAGGATGAGTGTGAGGGTTAGGGTGTGGGTGAGGTTTAGGGTAAGCCTGAGGGTTAGGGTGACGGTGAGGGTTAGGGTGAGGGTGAGAATTAGGGTTAGGTTTAGGGTGAGGGTTAGGGTTAGGGTTAGGGTTATGTTGAGGGTTACGCTGAGGGGTAGTGTTAGGGTTAGGGTGAGGTTTAGGGTTAGTATGAGGGTGTGGGTTAGGGTTAGTGTTAGGGTTAGTGTGAGGATAAGTGTTAGTGTGATGATTAGTGTGATGGTGAGGGTTAGGGTTAGTGTTAGGGTTAGGGTGAGGGTTAGGGCTTGGGTTAGGGTTAGGGTTAGGGTTAGGGTGTGGGTTAGGGTTGGGTTAGGGTAAGCGTTACCGTTAGGGTGAAGGTTTGGTTTAGGGTTAGGGTTAGGGTGAGGAGGAGCGGGAGGTTGAGGGTTAGGGTTAGGGTTAGGATTAGGGTTAGGGTGAGGTTTAGGGTTAGGGTGATGTTTAGTTTGAGAGTGAGGGTGAGTTTTCGGTGAGGGTTAGGCTTAGGGTGTGTGTGAGGGTTAGGCTTAGGTTGAGGGTTACGGTTAGGGTAATGTTTATGGTGAGGGTGAGGGTTAGGGTTAGGGTTAGCGTTAGGGTGAGGGTAAGGGTTAGGGTGAGGTTTAGGGTGAGGGTGAGGTTTACGGTTAAGGTTAGGATGAGTGTTAGCATGAGGCATAGAGTTAGGGTTAGGGTGAGGGTTAGGGTTAGTGTAAGGGTTAGGGTTAGGGTTAGGGTTAGTGTGAGGATAAGGGTTAGTGTGAGGGTGATGGTTAGGTTTAGCGTTAGGGTTCGGGTGAGGGTTAGGTTGAGGTTTAGGGTTAGGGTGAGGGTTAGGTTTAGGGTTTGGGTGAGGTTTAGTCTTAGGGTGATGTTTAGGGTGAGGGTTAGGGTTAGGGTAAGGGTGAGGGTTAGGGTTAGTGTTAGGGTTAGGGTTAGGTTGAGGGTGAATGTGAGCGTAAGGGTTAGGTTTAGGGTTATGCTGAGGGTGAGGGTTAGAGTTAGGGTTAAGTTGAGGGATAGGGTGAGGGTTATGGTTAGGTTTATGGTGAGGTTTAGGGTTCTTGTGAGGGTTAGTGTTAGGGTTAGTGTGAGGATAAGGGTTAGGGTAAGGGTGAGGGTGAGGGTGCGGGTTAGGGTTAGCGTTAGGGATAGGGTTAGGGTTAGGGTGAGGGTTAGGGTTAGGGTGAGGGTTACGGTTGATGTTTAGGGTCAGGGTGAGGGCGAGGGTTAGGGTTAGGGTTAGTTTTAGGGTTAGGGTTAGTGTGAGGATGAGGGTGAGGGTGAGGGTTAGCGTTAGGGTTAGGTTTAGGTTTAGTGTGAGTTAAGTGTTAGGGTGATTGTTAGGGTGAGGGTGAGGTTGAGGGTTAGGGTGAGGGTGAGGCTTAGGGTTAGGGTGAGGGTTAGGGTTAGAGTGAGGGTTAGGGTTAGGATGAGTGCTAGGGTTATGGTGGGAGTTATGGTGAGGTTTAGGGTTAGTGTTAGGTTTAGGTTTAGGGTGAGGCTTTGGGTAAAATTTAGGGTTAGGGTTAGGATTAGCGTGAGGGTGAGGGTGAGGTTTAGTGTTATGGTTAGGGTGAGGGTTAAGTTTAGGGTGAGGGCTAGGGTGAGGGTGATTGTTGGGGTGAGGGTGAGGGTAAGGGTGAGGTTTTCGGTTAGGTATGGGTTAGGTTTAGGTGTAGGGTGAGGATTACGGTGAGGGTGAGGGTGAGGTTGAGGGTTAGGGTTAGGGTTATTGTGAGGGTTAAGGTTAGGGTGATGTTTACTGTGAGGCTTCGGGTTAGGTTGAGGGCAAGGGTTTGGGTGAGGCTGAGGGTTCGGGTGAGGGTGAGGGTTAGGGTGTGGGTGAGCGTTAGGGTTAGTATTAGGGTTAGGGTTAGGCTTAGGGTTAGGGTTAGGGTGAGGTTTAGGGTTAGGGTTAGGCTTAGGGTTAGGGTTAGGGTGAGGTTTAGGGTTAGGGTGAGGTTTAGGATTAGGGTGATGTTTAGGGTGTGGGTTAGATTGAATGTGAGGGTTAGGGTGAGGGTGAGATTCAGGGTTAGGTTTAGGGTTAGGGTTAGGATTTTGGTTAGGGTGATGGTTAGGGTGATGGGTAGGGTTAGGGTTAGGGTGAGGTTTAGGTTTAGTGTGAGGGTTAGGGTTAGGGTTAGGGTTAGTATGAGGATAAGTTTTAGGGTGAGGGTTAGGGTTAGGGTGAGGGTTAACGTTAGCATTAGGGTTAGTGTGAGGGTTAGGGTTAGGGTGAGGAATAAGATTAGTGTGATGTTTAGGATGAGGGTGAGGGTGAGGGTGAGGGTGAAGGTTAGGGTTTGGGTTATGTTTAGGGAAAGGGTGAAGGTGAGGTTTAGGATGAGGGTTAGGGTTAGGCTGAGGGTGAGGGTGAGGGTGAGGTTGAGGGTTAGGGTCTGGTGTGTGTGAGGGTTAGTGTTAGTGTGAGTGTTAGGGTGATGTTGAGTGTGAGGGTGGGGTTAGCTTGAAGGTGAGGGTGAAGGTTAGGGTTAGGATTAGAGTTAGGGTGAGTTTTAGGGTTAGGGTTAGTGTTAGGGTGAGGGTTAGGGTTAGGATTAGTTTTAGGGTTAGGGTTAGTGTTATTCTTAGGGTTAGGGTTAGGGTTAGGGTGAGGATAAGTTTGAGGGTTAGCGTTAAGGTTAAGGTAAGGATTAGCGTGAGGGTGTGGGTAAGGGTTTGGGTTAGGATTAGGGTTAGGGTTAGGCTGAGGGGAAGGGTCAGGGTGAGGGTGAGTGTTAGGGTGAGGGTGAGGGTGAGGGTGAGGGCGAGGGTTTTGGTTAGGTAACCGTTAGCGTTATTGTTAGGGTGTGGATTAGGTTGAGGGTGAAGGTTAGTGTGAGAGTTAGGGTTAGGGTGAGGGTTAGGGTTTGGGTTTGGGTGAAGGTTAGGTTTAGGGTGAGGTTTGGGTGAGGGTGAGGATTAGGTTGAGGGTTAGGGTTAGAATTATGGTTCGGGTGATGTTGAGGGTTAGGGTGTGGGTGAGAGTTAGGTTTAGGGTGAGGGTAAGGGTGAAGGTGAGGTTTAGGGTGAGGGTGAGGGTTAGGGTTAGGTTGAGGTTGAGGGTTAGGGTTAGTGTTAGGGTTTGGGTGAGGGGTAGGGTGAGGGGTAGTGTTAGGGTTACGGTGAGGTTTAGGGTTAGTGTGAGGGTTAGATTTGGGTTTAGGGTTAGGGTAAGGGTGAAGGTAAGGGTTAGGGTGAGGGTTTGGGTTATCGTTAGGTTTAGGGTGAGGGTCAGGATGAGGGTTAGGGTTCGGGTTAAGGTGAGGCTTTGGTTAGGGTTAGGTTCAGGGTTAGGGTGAGGTGAGGGTGAGGGTTAGGGTTAGGGTTACGGTGAGGGTGAGGGTTAGGGTTAAGGTGAGGGCTAGGGTGAGGGTGAGGGTTAGGGTGAGGGTGAAGTTTCGGGTGAGGTTGAGGGTTTGGATGACGTTGAGGGTTACGGTGTGGGTTAGGGGTTGGGTGAGGGTGAGGGTTAAGGTGATGGTGAGTGTTAGGATGATGCTGATGGTTAGGGTTAGTGTGAGTATAAGGGTTAGGGTGAGGGTTACTGTTAGGGTGAGGGTTAGGGTTATCCTTAGGGTTAGGGTGAGGGTTAGGGTGGAGGTTAGTGTTAGGGTTATGTTTAGGGTGAGGGTGAGGGTTAGGTTGAGGGTGAGGGTTCGTGTGAGGGTGAGGGTTCAGATGAGGGCGAGGGTTCATGTGTGGGTGAGGGTTAGGGTTCGGCTGAGTGTTAGGGTGATTGTAAGGGTTAGGGTGACGGTGAGGGTTTGGGTTAGTTTTAGGGTTAGGTTGAGGGTGAGGGTTAGTGTTAGGTTTAAGGTGAGGGATAGGGTGAGGGTTAGGGTTAGTGTGAGGGTTAGTGTTAGGTTTAGTGTGAGGATAAGTGTTAGGGAGAGGGTGAGGTTGAGGGTGAGGGTTAGGGTTAGCGTTAGGGTTAAGGTGAGTGTTAGGGTGAGGGTTAGGTTTAGGGTGAGGGTTAGGGTCAGGGTGATGTTTAGGGTGAGGGTTAGGGGGAGAGCGAGGGTTAGGGTTAGTGTTAGGGATAGGGTTAGGGTGAAGATGAGGGTGAGGATTAGGTTTAGCATTAGGGTTAGCATTAGGATTAGGGTAAGTGTTAGGGTGAGGGTGAGGGTTCCGGTGAGGGTGTGGGTGAGGGTTAGGGTTAGGGTGAAGATTAGGGTTAGAGTTAGGGTTAGGGATATGGTGAGGGTAAGGGTTAGGGTGAGGTTTATTGTGAGGGTGAGGATTAGGGTTAGCATTAGGGTTAGGGTGAGGGTTAGGGTTTGATTTAGGTTTAGTTTTAGGTTGAGTGTTAGGGTGAGGGTTAGTGTTAGGGTTAGGGTTAGGGTGCGGGTTAGGTTGAGAGTAACGGTTAGGGTGAGGGTTAGGGTGAGGGTGAGAGTTAGGGTTAGGGTTAGTTTTAGCGTGTGGGTGAGGGTTAGGGTTAGGGTGAGGATTAGGGTTAGGGTTAGGGTTAGGGATATGGTGAGTGTAAGGGTTAGGGTGAGGTTTAAGGTGAGGTTTAGCGTTAGGGTTAGGGTGAGGGTTAGGGTTTGGTTTAGGATTAGGGTTAGGATTAGGGTTAGGTTGAGTGTTAGGGTGAGGGTTAGGGTTAGGGTTACGGTGCGAAATAGGTTGAGGGTAAGGGTTAGGGTGAAGGTTAGGGTGAGGGTGAGAGTTAGGGTTAGGGTGAGGGTAAGGGTTAGGGTGAGAGTTAGGGTCAGGGTGAGGGTTAGGGTTAGCATTAGGTTTAAGGTGAGGATGAGGGATAGGGTGAGTGTTAGGTTTACATTTAGGGATAGGGTGAAGATTAAGGTTAGTGTGAGGCATAGGGTTAGGGATAGGGTTAGGGTTAGGGTGAGGGTGAGGGTTAGGGTTAGGCTTATGGTGAGTGTTAGGGGTGTTTCTTCCTTGTGGAAGGTGTAGAGCCCTCCTTCCTTGGGGGCCTTAAGACTGTTCTTGGGTCCCCATATTCTGAAGTGTTTATCTTATCGTTTGTACCTCGGCTCCCTAACCCTGGTCACTTCTCCCAGAATTGGAAGAACAAAGTTTGGACTGTTTACTGTGGATAGTGCAAGAGTCATTGAGCCCTGCTAAGATTCAGAGCACAACTGCTGGGACAGAACATTGTTTTGTATTTCTCCTACGGGGCTTGTCTCGCTTATGGGAAAAGTTGAGAGCACTCAGATCTTGGAGATCTTAAAACAATTTTTTAATGCTCCCAAATTTCTGAGAACTCTCTCCTGTTGTTCGCATCCTGTGCTCCCAAACCCTCCACAGCTCTCCCAAAATTGCAAGGAAAAAATATTGACCTGTGGATGGTGACACCAAGAGGGGCTTTGAACCATGCCAGGATGCACACAGGGGCTGCTAGAAACCGAACGATGTTGTCTATTTCTCTTCGGGGGCTGGTCTTTTCTTTTTCGATGGTATAGAGCATTCAGAACCTTGGCAACATAAAACAATTTTGTTTTAAGTTCCCCACACTGAGCTCTATCTTGTCTTTTTCATCCTGATCATCCTAACTCTGATCAGCCCACCCTGAATTGCAAGGGAAAAAATCGGATTTGTTACTGTGGACAGTGTCAGGGACTTCAAGCCCTGCTAGGATGCCAACCGCTGTTGCCTGTGACTGAACCATGCTGCCTATTTCTCTTTAGTGGCTTGTCACTCCTTTGAAGAATTGTAGAGCCTTCAGAACTTGGGCACCATAAAATATTGTTTACCTAACCGAAGGTCTGTGTGCTCTATCTTGTCATTTACATCCTGAGATCTCAAAAACATTGCAGCCCTCCCATTGGTAAGGAAAAAATGGAACCTGTGATTGTAGACAGGATGAGACACTTTCTGTCTTGCTAGGATGCAGAATAGAGCTTCTTGGGAAGATTGGGGCTGTCAATTTCTCTATGGAGGACTGTCCCTCCTTTGGGGAAGGAGTAAATCCTCATTCCTTGGGGGCCTTAAAACTGTTTCAAGGTCCCCAAGTTCTGAGTGCTCCATCTTTTCTTGTTTTTAAATTTATTTTTTTCTTTATTTGTTTGTTCATTTATTTTTTTGTCAAAACAATGTACAGAGGGGTTACAATTACATGTGCAAGATAATGAGTACATTTTGTATAAAGTATTTTAACGTCCTGGGTTGTTTCCCCTTTCCATCTTTTCCCATCCTCCTCCTGCCCTCCCCAACAGTCCTCCCCGCTCCCATATCCCCCACCACTCACAAACCAAAGTTGTAAATTTCGTTTTGGACATAACGACTTGTACATCGCATTTTTCATTGGGTCCTCCTGTATGCATATTTAAACGAATTGTTTTTCTACTTCCCCTCCACAAATTATACCGACATAAAATAATTAGAAGAAAAAAATTGGACGGTTACTGTGGATGGACAGTGTAAGGGACTTTCAGCAATGCTAGGATGCAGACTGTAGTAACCTGGGTTAGAAAGATGCGGTCTATTTCTACTTAGAGCCTTGTCTCTCCTTTGGGGAAGGTGTAGATCATTGAGAATTTGAGCCCTGAAAAACAATTTTGTTTTAAGGCGCCGAATTTCTGTGTTGCCCTATCTTGTCGTTTGCATCCTGTGTTTCCAAACACTATTCAGCTCTCCCAGAAATGCAAGGAATATAATTGGACCTGTTATTATTGACAGTATAAGGAACTTTCAGTCTTGCTAGGATGTAGATTAGGGCTTAGTGGGAAATTTCGGTGCTGTCCATTGATCTTTGGAGGCTAGTCCCTCCATTGAGGAAGGAGTAGAGCCTCCTCACCTTGGGACCTTAATAGTGTTTTAAAGTCACCAATTTCTGAGTGCTCTATCTTGTCGTTTGCATCCTGAGCTCGCTAACACAGGTCAGCTCTCCCAGAATTGGATGAAAAATTGGACTAGGATCTGTGGACAGTGTGAGGGGCATTAAGCCCTGATGGATGCAGACCAGAGTTGGCTGGGCGAGAAAAATGCAGACTATTTCTATTTAGCAGCTTTTCTCTCCTTTGGAGAAGTTGTAGAGCACTCAAAACTTGGGGACCTTAAATTGTGAGTGCTCTTTCTTGTTATTTGCATCCTGTGCTGCCAAAACCTCCTCAGCTCTCCCAGTATTTCAAAGAAAACTTTTGACTTATGGCTGGGGATACCGAGAGGGGCTGTGAACCATGCCAGGATGCACATAGGAGCTACTAGAGACTGAAATATGCTGTCTATTTCTCTTTGGTGGCTTGTCTCTTCATTATGGAAGGTGGAGAGTATTCAAAACTGAGGCGCGAAAAAACAGTTCTGTTTTAAGGTACCCAAGTTCTCAGGGCTCTATCTTGTCGTTTTCATCCTGAGCTCCCTAACACTGCTCAGCAATCCCAGAATTGCAAGGAAAAAATTGAGACTGGTTAATGCGGACAGTGTGAGGAGGTTTAAGCCCTGCTAGGATGCAGACCGAAGATGCCTGGGATAGACCACCTTCTTGGGGGTTGCGAAAACTGGGTTCTTCCTATGGTTCTTGGAAGTTTCTTGGCCTTTATTGCGGTCTTGTTGGTTTTCTATGTGTAGGACATCTTTAAGAATCTTTTGTAGGGCTGGTTTGGTGGAGATGTATTGTTTCAGTTTTTCTTTGCTATGGAAGGTTTTTATTTGGCCTTCAGTTATGAAGGAGAGTTTAGCTGGGTACAGTATTCTTGGTTGATAGTTGTTTGTTTTTAGGGCATGGCATACATCATTCCAGACTCTTCTTGCTTTGATTGTCTCTGCTGAGAAATCTGAGGTGATTCTAATTGGTTTCCCTTTATAGGTGATTACCCGTTTCTCCTTGACAGATTTAAGGATCTTTTCCTTGGTCTGAGTTGATCCTGTGTGAATTATAATGTGACAGTGGGATGTCCTATTCTGGTCTGGTCTATTTGGGGTTCTAAAAGCTTCTTGTATCTGAATAGGCCTATCTTTTTGTATGTTTGGGAAGTTCTCTGCTAGGATCCTGTTAAACAAATTTCCTAGACCATTAACTTCTGTTTCTAGATGCTCCTCTACACCCATTATCCTTAGATAAGGCCTTCTGATGCTGACTTCCAGGTGTTGGATAGATCTATCATATTTCTTGGACTTGTCTTGGATGGTTGTATGTTCTTTCTCTATAATATCTAGGCTGTCTTCAATCCCTGGATTCGATCTTCTGCATGGTCTAACTTGCTGTCAAGACTCACTACTTTTTTTAATCTCTTTTCCTTCTAATTGGTCAGCTTTGATGGTTTCAAGTTCTTTGTTGAAGCTCTGTTTTAGGTCTTGTATGAATTTCTTTACTTCCTTAATTTGGTGTTCAGTGTTTGTTCTCAAATCACTTAGTTGATTGCTTATGGTTTCTTTGGACTCCCATTCCTTCTGTTGGGTTCCATTCAGCATTCCTTTTTTGGTCTCCCTGACTTCCTTCAGCTCTTTGTTAATGGATTCCATGAATGTCTTTAGTGATCTTTGTGTATTCTCTACCTGGTCTCTCAATTCCTGTATTCCTCTTTGATTAGCTTCCTCCCGTTCGTGGGCTTCCTGCAGTTCTCTTTGAGTGTTCTCAGCCTGCTCACGCCATTCCTTCCTTTCTCTTTGAGTATTCTCAAGTTGTTCACACAAATCCTGTATCAGTTTTTGAGTAGCTTCCTCACATTTATGATATTCCTGTATAAACTTTTGGGATGCCTCCTCTCTCTCTCACTATCACGCTAATACAAAGTCCTTTGTAAGTTGTCACACTTCTCATTTATCATGTTTGCCAGCAGTGTTTGTAGAGCTATTTGGGAACTCTCCTCTGGATTATTCATTATCTGTTCTGACCCCTGATTATCAAGATTGGGAATTCAGATACCCGGAATTGCCATTTTTCTTGTGTTTTTCCGAATTACTCTGCCCATTTGAGATGAAAATAGCACCAGTTTTGTGCTAGATCACTATCTAAAGGCAACCATCAACCAAAGTTTGCATTTGTACAGTCAATAGTCTACAGATACAATCTAGTTCAACAGATACATCTATTCAACATCAAACAACTATATGTTAATGGGCTTCGAACCGCAGAGAAGAATTTGGAAAATCAGAAATTATTAGGGTTAGGGAGAGATGTGGGTAAAAAATGGGAATAGATTGGTGGGGGGAGGCACAGGGAGAGTTAACTATGTCCTAATCGCAATGCAGGAAATAGGTTGGGTAGGATGCAAGTAGAGAGAGAGAGAGAAAGAAGAAAGGGAAAGGGAAATGAAAAGAGACCAGAAAAAATAGAAACATAAAAATTAATATTATTATGGAGATTGAAAGACCATCTATTTAGAGAGGAATGTGAATATATTGAGAGAAGTGGAGGGACATAGAGGAGATGTGAAAAACTTTAAAAAATGCTTAAAATATTATATAGGTATAAAGAGGTAGTACTGCTATTAAGGAATTTAAGTCTCAGAGGTTTTGAATTGAGTAATAAATTTGTGGATTAAGTGTGTACACAATGGGGGATAGGGTCTACTAGTTAACTACGGGTTTATCTGAGGATGTGCAGGACAACAGTTAAGTCACCTAAAGAAGAACAAAAGAGAGGAAAAGGGGAAAAGGATAAGAAAGGGAGAAAAAAGATCAAAAGTTCAGTAGAGCTAGACAAAAAACAAAAAGATAATTTAAAAAGAAAGAAAAAGAGAAATAAGACAAGAAAAGAAAGGAAAACGCACATTCACGTATTCCTAAAATAAAAATTATAAGAGGAAAAAAATGTACTGGAAAACAATTATTTTTTCAAAAAAGGCAAAAATTAAAGATTAATAAAAGTTTTAGAAAAGAAAAAATTTTTTATATATATAAGGTACCAAAAAATAAGAAAGAAAAGAAAAGAGGAAGAAGAATAAAAGAAATAAAAAGTTCGTTGACATTTTTTTTTATTTTTTTGGGAGGTGTGGGAAGAATCCTGTATCTCCCTTTTGTCTGTAACCAGCCTCTTGTTGGAGTCTCTGGTCAGCTTGAGATCCTGTGGCTTGTTTGGTTTCTTAAGTCAATTTGTTCGAACAGGCAGAAAAAATGCTCTGCTTTACCCAAGATTTTGAGATCCCCCTCCCAGGTTAGTTTAATGGGAGGGTGATCTGCTTTGAGAATCACAAAAGAGGCGGATGTAGTGATGAGGCTAGGTTCTGGGTAGAGTTGAGGCCTTTCAACAATCAGTAGCTTTTCCCTGGGGCTATTTTGTGAAAAACTCACAGAGCCCAGCCTGGAGCCATTCTCAGGGTTTCTGTTTTTCAATTGATTGTTGAGGCTGCTAGAGGGAGGGGCAGCCTCTGGCTCTGGTTACCCAGAGAGGAAAGCCACTCCAATGGCTGGCACCTGAGCTGGGTGACTTTTCCCTGGATGGAGCTGAGTCTGGCAGGTCACTTCGCCGTTAAATTCTTGTGACCTGCTAAATGACTCGTTTTATTCCAAGGCCTGAGTTGGAGCTAGCAGCTCCTCCGAGCTCTGTCGGTATCCAAGATGGAGATTTACGGTGCTGGGGGGGGGGAGGGGTGGCCTTCCCGCCTCTGCTCCCTGAGAAGGAGTGAGGACGTCAGGCTTCTACTCACGCCGCGTCTTGGTTCCTGGGTCGTCCCTGGTCTGCAAACTGCAGGATGAAGATGTCCGCTCCTTGTCGGTTCTTGCTGGTGTTGAGTAGAATCCGCTTGCCGGCTGCGTCTGGCTCCTTCATCCCAGACTCTCTGTGGCTCAGGTTTGGGTGCCCTGCGGTCGCTACGGCGATCCTGCCGCCGCAGCCGCGGCTGCTGGGAAGCGCTCAGATGTGTCTCCTTGCCTTGGCTTCCCCACTCTTGCCTAACTCTCTGTCCTGTCATGGCGCACTTGGTGTGATTCTCTGGCTTAGGACTGTTCACTGGAACTCTAAAACTGCTTTCTATGGGAGAGTTTGTTCAGATTCCAGCTTCTCCTCCATGATCTTCCCGGAACCCCAAATCGCTGAGGTTCTGAGTGCTCTATCTTGTTCTTTGCATGCTAAGTTCCTAAACACTTTGGACCTCTCTGAGAATTAAAAGGAAAAAAAAAATTCACCTGTTATTGTAGACAGAATGAGGCACTTTCAATATTGCTAGGATGCAGAGCAGAGCTTCTTGTGAATGATGGATGCGGTGAATTTCTCTTTGGAGGGGTGTCTCTTCCTTGGGGAAGGTATAGAGCCCTGGGGGCCTTAAGACTGTTCTAGGCTCCCCATATTCGGAGTACTCTTTCTTATTGTTTGTACCTGGGCTCCGGAACACTGGTCACTTCTCCCAGAATTGGAAAAACAAAGTTTGGACTGTTTACTCTGGATAGTGCAAGGGTCATTAAGCCCTGCTAAGATTCAGAGCACAATTGCCTGGGACAGAACAATGCTTTCTATTTCTTCTAAGTGGCTTCTCTCGCTTTTGTGAAAAGTTGAGATCACTCAGAACTTGGAGACCTTAAAACAATTTTTATGGTCCCCAAATTGTGAGAACTCTCTCTTGTTGTTTGCATCCTGTGCTCCCAAACCCTCCAACAGCTCTCTCAAAATTGCAAGGAAAAAAGATTGACCTGCAGATGGTGACACCAAGAGGGGCTTTGAACCATGCCAGGATGCACACAGGGGCTGCTAGAAACCGAACGATGTTGTCTATTTCTCTTCGGGGGCTGGTCTTTTCTTTTTCGAAGGTATAGAGCATTCAGAACCTTGGCAACATAAAACAATTCTCTTTTAAGTTCCCCACATTCTCAGTGCTCTATCTTGTCGTTTTCATCCTGAGCATCGTAACACTGGTCAGCCCACCCTGAATTGCAAGGAAAAAATTCGGACTTGTTACTGTGGACAGTGTAAGTGGCTTCAAGCCCTGCTAGGATGCAGACCTCTGTGGCTTGTGATAGAACCATGCTGTCTATTTCTCTTTACTGGCTTGTATTTCCTTTGAGGAATTTTAGAACCTTCAGAACTTGGGCTCCATAAAATAATGTTTACCTCACCGAAGGTCTGAGTGCTCTATCTTGTCATTTACATCCTGAGAACAAAACTTTTCAACCCTTCTCGTGGTAAGGAAAATAACGGAACCTGTGATTGTAGACAGGATGAGACACTTTCTGTCTTGCTAGGATGCAGAACAGAGCTTCTCCGGAAGATTGGTGCTGTCAATTTCTCTATGGAGGCGTGTCCCTCTTTGGGGAACGAGTAAATCCTCATTGCTTGGGGGCCTTCAAACTGTTTCAAGTTCCCCAAGTTATGTGTGCTTCATCTTTTCTTGTTTTTAAATTTATTTATTTATTCATTTTTTTTGTTCACTTATTTTTTGGCAGAAAACAATGTACAGAGAGGTTACAATTACCTGTGCAAGATACTGAGTATATTTTTTTATAAATTATTGTAACAACCGCCTTTGTTTCACCTTCCCATCTTTTCCCATTCTCCTCCTGCCCTCCCCAGCAGTCCTCTCCACTCCCATATCCCCCACCACCCAAAAACCAAAGTTGTAAAGTTCGTTTTGGACATACGACTTGAACATCGCATTTGTGCAATGGGTCCACCTTTGTCCCTATTTAAACGAATTGGTTTTCCCCTTCCCCTGCACAAATTATACCAACATGAAATACAGTGAAAGCAGTGATTGTACAATGGGGGAGGGACTTACAAAGTTAAAAAATGATCTCATGAATGTGTCATAAACAATCGCTTGAAAGCAAATAAAAAACATTTGAATACATATTTTAGGGTTCATTTCATTAACATCACGTGATCTGACTTTCTCTGCTTTACTCAAATTTTCGCTTACATGCTGAACTTGCTAACACTGGTCAGCTCTCCCAGAATTGGAAGAAAAAAATTGGCCTGGTTACTGTGGATGGACAGTATAAGGGTCTTTCAGCCATGCTAGGATGCAGACCGGAGTAACCTGGCTTAGAAAGAAGTAGTCTATTTCTATTTACAGGCTTGTCTCTCCTTTGGGGATGGTGTAGATCATTGAGAATTTGAGCCCTGAAAAGCAACTTTGTTTTAAGGAGCCGAATTTCTATGTTGCTCTATCTTGTCGTTTGCATCCTGTGCTTCCAAGCACTTTTCAGCTCTCCCAGAATTGCAAGGAATATAACTGGACCTGTTATTGTTGACAGTATATGGAACTTTCAGTCTTGCTAGGATGTAGAATAGGGCTTAGTGGGAAAGTTCGGTGCTGTCCATATATCTTTGGAGGCTTGTCTCTCCATTGGGGAAAGAGTAGAGCCTCCTCACTTTGGGACCTTAAAACTGTTTTAAGGTCACCAATTTCTGAGTGCTCTATCTTGACGTTTGCATCCTGAGCTCGCAAACACAGGTCAGCTCTCCCAGAACTGGATGAAACAAATTGGACTGGGTTCTGTGGACAGTGTGAGGGGCATTAAGCCCTGATGGATGCAGACCAGATTTGCCTGGGCGAGAAAAATGCAGTCTATTTCTATTTAGCGGCTTTTCTCTCCTTTGGGGAAGGTGTAGAGCACTCACAACTTGGGGACCTTAAAACAGTTGTTTTAAGGTCCCCAAGTTGTGAGTGCTCTTTCTTGTTATTTGCATCCTCTGCTCCCAAAATCTCTTCAGCTCTCCCAGTATTTCAATGGAAACTTTTGACTTATGGCTGGTGATAAACCAGAGGGGCTGTGAACCATGCCAGGATGCACATAGGAGCTACTAGAGACCGAAATATGCTGTCTATTTCTCTTTGGTGTCTTGTCTCTTCATTATGGAAGGTGGAGAGTATTCACAACTGAGGCACCAAAAAACAGTTCTGTTTTAAGGTTCTCAAGTTCTCAAGTTCTCAGGGCTCTACCTTGTCATTTTCACCCTGAGCTCCCTAACACTGCTCAGGAATCCAAGAATTGCAAAGAAAAATTGGGAGTGTTTAATGGGGACAGTGTGAGGAGGTTTAAGCCCTGCTAGGATGCAGACCGAAGATGTCTGGGATAGACCTATGCTGTCTAATTCCCTTAGTGCCCTATCTTTTCTTTGGGGAATATGTAGAGCATTTATAACCTGGTCACCGTAAAACAATAATGTTTTAAATCACCGAGCTTCTGAGTGCTCTACCTTGTTCTTTGCATCCTGAGTTCTTAAACACTTTTGACATCTCTCAGAATTAAAAGGAAAAAATAGTTTCACTTATGATTGCAAACAGAATGAGGCACTTTTTATATTGCTAGGATGCAGAGCAGAGCTTCTTCAGA
Source organism: Dipodomys merriami (assembly GCF_024711535.1). Lineage (NCBI taxonomy): Eukaryota > Metazoa > Chordata > Mammalia > Rodentia > Heteromyidae > Dipodomys > Dipodomys merriami. The sequence goes on from NW_027202715.1 coordinate 935,534, forward strand.
AAGATGTGTGCTGTGAATTTCTCTTTGGAGTGTTGTCTCTTCATTGGGGAAAGTGTAGAGCCCTCCTTCCTTGGGGGCCTTAAGACTGTTCTAGGGTCCTCATATTTTGAGTACTCTAACTTATCATTTGTACCTGGGCTCCCTAACACTGGTCACTTCTCCCAGAATTGGAAGAAGAAAGTTTGGACTGTTCACTGTGCATAGTGCAAGGGTCATTAAGCCCTGCTAAGATTCAGAGCACAGTTGACTGGGACAGAACAGTCCTTTCTATTTCTCCTAAGTGGTTTGACTCGCTTTGGGGAAAAGTTGAGAGCACTCAGAACTTGGAGATCTTAAAACATTTTTTATGCTCCCCAAATTCTGAGAACTCTCTCTTGTTGCTTGCATCCTGTGCTCCCAAACCCTCCACAGCTCTCCCAAGATTGCAAGGAAAAAAGATTGACCTGCTGATGGTGACACCAAGAGGTGCTTTGAACCATGCCAGGATGCACACAGGGGCTGCTAGAAACCGAACGATGTTGTCTATTTCTCTTCGGGGGCTGGTCTTTTCTTTTTCGATGGTATAGAGCATTCAGAACCTTGGCAACATAAAACAATTTTGTTTTAAGTTCCCCACATTCTCAGTGCTCTATCTTGTCGTTTTCATCCTGAGCATCGTAACACTGGTCAGCCCACCCTGAATTGCAAGGAAAAATTTGGACTTGTTACTGTGGACAGTGTAAGGGGCTTCAAGCCCTGCTAGGATGCAGACCGCTGTTGCCTGTGATAGAACCATGCTGTCTATTTCTCTTTAGTGTCTTGTCTCTCCTTTCAGGAATTGTGGAGCCTTCAGAACTTGGGCACCATACAATATTCTTTACCTCACTGAAGGTCTGAGTTCTCTATCTTGTCGTTTACATCCTGAGATCTCAAAAAATTTTGAGCCCTCCCAGTGTTAAGGAAAAAAACGGAACCTGTGATTGAAGACAGGATGAGCCACTTTCTGTCTTGCTAGGATGCAAACCAGAACTTCTTGGGAAAATTGGTGCTTTCAATTTCTCTATGGAGGCGTGTCCCTCCTTTGGGGAGGGAATAAACTCTCATTGGATGGAGGCCTTCAAACTATTTCAAGGTCCCCAAATTCTGAGTGCTCCATCTGTACTTGTTTTTAAATTTATTTATTTATTTGTTTGTTTTTGTGCAAACAATCTACAGAGGGGTTACAATTCCCTGTAAAATGTATTGAGTATAGTTTTATAAAGTTTTGTAACATATTCATTTGTTTCCCCTTCGCATCTTTTCCCCTCCTCCTCCTGCCCTCCCCCACAGTCCTCCCCGCTCCCATACCCCCCACCAATCAGAAACCAAATTTGTAAGGTTCATTTTGGAAATAACGACATGTGCATCGCATTTTTGCAATGTGTCCACCTGTATCCCATTTTAAACGAATTGTTTTTCCCCTTTCCCCTCCACAAATTATACCAACATGAAATACAGTGAAAGCAGTGTTTACACAATGGGGGAGGGATTTACAAAGTAAAAAAGAAATGATCTTATGAATGTGCCATAAACAATCGCTTGAAAGCAAATAAAAAAATTGAATACATATCTTAGGGTTCATTTCATTAAAATCACGTTATCTGACTTTCTCTGCTTTACTCAAACTTTTGTTTGCATGCTGAACTCGCTAACACTGGTCAGCTCTCCCAGAATTTGAAGAAAAAAAATGGACTGGTTACTGTGGATGGACAATATAAGGGTCTTTCAGCCATGCTAGGATGCAGACCGGAGTAACCTGGCTTAGAAAGATGTGGTCTATTTCTATTTAGAGGCTTGTCTCTCCTTTGGGGAAGGTGTAGATCATTGAGAATTTGAGCCCATGAAAAGCAACTATGTTTTAAGGCGCCGAATTTCTCTGTTGTTCTATCTTGTCGTTTGCATCCTGTGCTTCCAAACACTTTTCATCTCTCCCAGAATTGCAAGGAATATAATTGGACCTGTTATTTTTGACAGTATATGGAACTTTCAGTCTTGCTATTATGTAGTTAAGGGCTTAGTGGGAAAGGTCGGTGCTGTCCATACATTTTGGGAGGCTTGTCTCTCCATTGGGGAAGGAGTAGAACCTCCTCACTTTGGAACCTTAAAACTGATTTAATGTCACCAATTTCTGAGTGCTCTTTCTTGTCGTTTGCATGCTGAGCTCAGTAACATAGGTCAGTTCTCCCAGAATTGGATGAAACAAATTGGACTAGGCTCTGTGGACAGTGTGAGGGGGATTAAGCCCTGATGGATGCAGACCAGAGTTGCCTGGGGGAGAAAAATGCAGTCTATTTCTATTCAGCAGCTTTTCTCTCCTTTGGGGAAGGGGTAGAGCACTCACGACTTGGGGACCTTAAAACAATTTTAAGGTCCCCAAGTCGTGAATGCTCTTTCTTGTTATTTGCATCTTGTGCTCCAAAAACCTCCTCAGCTCTCCCAATATTTCAAAGAAAACTTTTGACCTATGTCTGGTGATACCGAGAGGGGCTGTGAACCATGCCAGGATGCATAGGAGCTACTAGAGACCGAAATATGCTGTCAATTTCTCTTTGGTGGCTTGTCTCTTCATTAAGGAAGGTGGAGAGTATTCACAACTGAGGCGCCAAAAAACAGTTCTGTTTTAAGGTACCCAAATTCTCAGGGCTCTATCTTGTCATTTTCACCCTGAGCTCCCTAACACTGCTCAGCAATCCCAGAATTGCAAGGAAAAAATTGGGACTGGTTAATGGGGACAGTGTGAGGAGGTTTAAGCCCTGCTAGGATGCAGACCGAAGATGCCTGAGATAGACTTATGCTGTCTAATTCCCTTAGTGCCCTGTCTTTTCTTTGGGGAATGGGTAGAGCATTTATAACCTGGTCACCGTAAAACAATAATGTTTTAAATCACCGAGCTTCTGAATGCTCTACCTTGTTCTTTGCATCTTGAGTTCTTAAACACTTTTGACCTCTCTCAGAATTAAAAGGAAAAAAAGTTCACCTGTTATTGTAGACAGAATGAGGTACTTTCAATATTGCTAGGATGCAGAGCAGAGCTTCTTGGGAAAGATATGTGTTGTGAATTTCGCTTTGGAGGGGTGTCTCTTCCTTGGGGAAGGTGTAGAGCCCTCCATCCTTGGGGGCCTTAAGACTGTTCTAGGGTCTCCATATTCTGAGTACTCTATCTTATCATTCGTACATGGATTCCCTAAGAGTGGTCACTTCTCCCAGAATTGGAAGAAGGAAGTTTGGACTGTTTACTGTGGATAGTGCAAGGGCATTAATCCCTGCTAAGATTCAGAGCACAGTTGCCTGGGACAGAACAATGCTTTCTATTTCTCTAAGTGCCTTGTCTCGCTTTTGGGAAAAGTTGAGAGCACTCAGAACGTGGAGACCTTAAAAGAATTTTCTTTTGGGGGGGGGGGGTCTGGTCGTGGGGCTTGAACTCTGGGTCTGGGCGCTGTCCATCAGCTCCTCAGTTCAAGGCTAGCACTCTACCACATGAGGCACAGCGCCACTTCCGGGTTTTTTCTTTCTTCTTATGTGGTGCTGAGGAATCGAACCCAAGGCCTCAGACATGCAAGGCAAGCGCTCTACCACTGAGCCACCTTCCCAGCCCAAAGCAATTTTATTTATGGTCCCCAAATTGTGAGAATTCTCTCTTGTTGTTTGCATCCTGTGCTCCTACACCCTCCACAGCTCTCCCAAAATTGCAAGGAATAAAGGTTGACCTGCAGATGGTGACAGGAAGAGGGGCTTTTAACCTTGCCAGGATTCACACAGGGGCTTCTAGAAACCGAACGATGTTGTCTATTTCTCTTCGGGGGCTAGTCTTTTCTTTTTCGATGGTATAGAGCATTCAGAACCTTGGTGCCACAAAACAAATTTGTTTTAACTTCCCCACATTCTCAGTGCTCTATCTTGTTTTCATCCTGACCATCCTAACACTGGTCAGCCCACCCTGAATTGCAAGGAAAACATTCGGACTTGTTACTGTGGACAGTTTAAGGGGCTTCAAGCCCTGCTAGAATGCAGACCGCTGTTGCCAGTGAGAGAACCATGCTGTCTATTTCTCTTTATTGGCTTGTCTCTCCTTTGTGGAATTGTAGAGCCTTCAGAAATTTGGCCCATACAATAATCTTTACCTCACGGAAGGTCTGAGTGCTCTATCTTGTCATTTATATCCTGAGATCTCAAAAACTTTTCAGCCCTCCCAGTGGTAAGGAAAACATACAGAACCTGTGATTGTAGACAGGATGAAACACTTTCTGTCTTGCTAGGATGCAGACCAGAGCTTCTTGGGAAGATTGGTGCTGTCAATTTCTCTATGGAGGCGTGTCCCTCCTTTGGGGAAAGAGTAAACCCTCATTGCTTGGGGGTCTTCAAACTGTTTCAGGGTCCCCAATTTCTGAGTGTTCCATCTTTCCTGGTTTTTATATTTATTTATTTATTCATTTGTTCATTATTTTGTGAAAACAATGTACAGAGGGGTTACAATTACCTGTGCAATATAATGAGTACATTTTTTATAAAGTATTGTAACGTCCTCTTTGTTTCCACTTCCCATCTTTTCCCATCCTCCTCCTGCCCTCCCCCCACAGTCTTCCCCGCTCCCAGACCCCCCACGACTTACAAACCAAAGGTTTAAAGTTCATTTTGGACATAACGACTTGTACATCGCATTTTTGCAATGGGTCCAGCTGTATCCCTATTTAAAAGAATTGTTTTTCCCCTTCCCCTCCACAAATGATAGCGACATGAAATACAGTGAAAGCAGTGGTTATACAATGGGGGAGGGACTTACAAGGTAAAAAAGAATTAATGTCATGAATGTGTCATAAACAATCGCTTGAAACCAAATAAAAAACATTTGAATACATATCTTAGGGTTCATTTCATTAACATCACCTTATCTGACTTTCTCTGCTTTACTCAAACTTTCGTTTGCATGCTGAACTCCCTAACACTGGTCAGCTCTCCCAGAATTGGAAGAAAAAAATTGGACTGGGTACTGTGGATGGACAGTATAAGGGGCTTTCAGCCATGCTTGGATGCAGACCGGAGTATCCTGGGTTAGAAAGATGTGGTCTATTTCTATTTACAGGCTTGTCTCTCCTTTGGGAAAGGTGTAGAACATTGAGAATTTGAGCTCTGAAAAACAATTTTGTTTTAAGGAGCCGAATTTCTGTGTTGCTTTATATTGTCGTTTACATCCTGTGCTTCCAAACACTTTTCAGCTCTCCCTGAATTGCAACGAGTATAATTGGACCTGTTATTGTTGACAGTATATGGACATTTCATTCTTTCTAGGATGTAGATTAGGGCTTAGTAGGAAAGGTCGGTGCTGTCCATATATCGTTGGAGGCTTGTCTCTCCATTGGGGAAGGAGTAGAGCCTCCTCACTTTGGGAACTTAAAATTGATTAAAGGTCACCAATTTCGGAGTGCTCTACCTTGTCGTTTGCATCCTGAGCTTGCTAACACAGGTCAGCTCTCCCAGAATTGGATGAAACAAATTGAACTGGGCTCTGTGGACAGTGTGAGGGGCATTAAGCCCTGATGGATGCAGACCAGCGTTGCCTGGACGAGAAAAATGCAGTCTATTCCTATTTAGCAGCTTTTCTCTCCTTTGGGGAAGGTGTAGAGCACTCACAACTTGGGGACCGTAAAACAATTGTTTTAAAACCATTGTTTTAAGGTCCCCAAGTTGTGAGTACTCTTTCTTGTTATTTGCATCCTGTGCTCCCAATACCTCCTCAGCTCTCCCAATATTTCAAAGAATACTTTTGACTTATGGATTGTGATATCGAGAGGGGCTGTGAGCCATGCCAGGATGCACATAGGAGCTACTAGAGACCGAAATATGCTGTCAATTTCTCTTTGGTGGCTTGTCTCTTCATTATGGAAGGTGGAGAGTATTCACAACTGAGGCACCAAAAAACAGTTCTGTTTTAAGGTACCCAACTTCTCAGGGCTCCATCTTGTCCTTTTCATCCTGAGCTCCCTAACACTGCTCAGCAATCCCAGAATTGCAAGGAAAAAATTGGGACCGGTTAATGGGGACAATGTGAGGAGGTTTAAGCCCTGCTAGGATGCAGACCGAAGATGCCTGGGTTAGACCGATGCTGTCTAACTCTCCTTAGTGCCCTGTCTTTCCTTTGGGGAATGTGTAGAGCATTGAGAACCTGGTCACCGTAAAACAATAATGTTTTAAATCGCCGAGGTTCTGACTGCTCTGTCTTGTTCTTTGCATCCTGTGTTCCTAAAGACTTTTGACCTCTCACAGAATTAAAAGGAAAAAAATTTCACCTGTTATTCTAGACAGAATGAGGCACTTTCAATATTGCTAGGATGTAGAGCAGAGCTTCTGGGGAAAGATGGGTGCTATGAATTTCTCTTTGGAGAGGTGTCTTTTCCTTGGGGAAGGTGTAGAGCCCTCCTTCCTTGGGGGCCTTAAGACTGTTCTAGGTTCCCCATATTCTGAGTACTCTACCTTATTGTTTACTCCTGGGCTTCCTAACACTGGTCACTTATCCCAGAATTGGAAGAACAAAGTTTGGACTGTTTACTGTGGATGCTGCAAGGGTTATTAATCCCTGCTAAGATTCAGAGCACAGTTGCCTGGGACAGAACAATGCTTTCTATTTCTCCTACGTGCCTTGTCTCGCTTTTGGGAAAAGTTGAGAGCACTCAGAACTTGGAAACCTTAAAACAATTTTCTTTATGGTCCTCAAATTCTGAGAACTCTCTCTTGTTGCTTGCATCCTGTGCTCCCAAACCCTCCACAGCTCTCCCAAAATTGCAAGGAAAAAAGATGGACCTGCGAATGGTGACACCAAGAGGGGCTTTGAACCATGCCAGGATGCACACAGGGGCTGCTAGAAACCAAACGATGTTGTCAATTTCTCTTCGGGGGCTGGTCTTTTCTTTTTCGATGGTATAGAGCATTCAGAACCTTGGCAACATAAAACAATTTTGTTTTAAGTTTCCCACATTCTCAGTGCTCTATCTTGTCGTTTTCATCCTGAGCATCGTAACACTGCTCAGCCCACCCTGAATTGCAAGGAAAAAATTCGGACTTGTTACTGTGGACAGTGTAAGGGGCTTCAAGCCCAGCTAGGATGCAGACCGCTGTTGCCTGTGATAGAACCATGCTGTCTATTTCTCTTTAGTGTCTTGTCTCTCCTTTCAGGAATTGTGGAGCCTTCAGAACTTGGGCACCATACAATATTCTTTACCTCACTGAAGGTCTGAGTTCTCTATCTTGTCGTTTTCATCCTGAGATCTCAAAAACTTTTCAGCCCTCCCAGTGTTAAGGAAAAAAAACGGAACCTGTGATTGTAGACAGGATGAGACACTTTCTGTCTTGCTAGGATGCAGACCAGAGCTTCTTGGGAAGATTGGTGCTGTCAATTTCTGTATGGAGGCGTGTCCCTCCTTTGGGGAGGGAGTAAACCCTCATTTCATGGGGGCCTTCAAACTGTTTCAAGGTCCTCAAGTTCTGACTGCTCCATCTTTACTTGTTTTAAAATTTATTTATTGATTTATTTGTTCATTTCTTTTTTTGAAAACAATGTACAAAGGGGTTACAATTACCTGTGCAATATATTGAGTACATTTTTTATAAAGTTTTGTAATGTCCTCCTTTGTTTTCCATTCCCATCATTTCCCATACTCCTCCTGCCCTCCCCCACAGTCCTCCCCGCTCCCATACCCCCCACCAATCAGAAACCAAATTTGTAAAGTTCATTTTGGACATAACGACTTGTGCATCGCATTTTTGCAATGGGTCCACCTGTATCCCTATTTAAACGAATTGTTTTTCCCCTTTCTCCTTCACAAATTATACTGACATGAAATACAGTGAAAGCACTGTTTACACAATGGGGGAGGGACTTACAAAGTAAAAAAGAAATGATCTTATGAATGTGCCATAAACAATCGCTTGAAAGCAAATAAAAAAATTGAATACATATCTTAGGGTTCATTTCATTAAAATCACCTTATCTGACTTTCTCTGCTTTACTCAAACTTTCGTTTGCATGCTGAACTCGCTAACACTGGTCAGCTCTCCCAGAGTTGGAAGAAAAAAATTGGACAGGAGATGGGTGGGAAGATGGCGGAGGAGAAGGTGGAATTCGAACAAGCTCTCACATAGAAAGCAGTTTTAGAGTCCCAGTGAACAGTCCTAAGCCAGAGAATCACACCAAGTGCGCCATGACAGGACAGAGAGTTAGACAACAGAGGGAAAGCCAAGGCAAGAAGACACGTCTGAGTGCTTGCCAGCAGCCATCGCGGCGGCGGCGGCAGGGTCGCGGCGGAGACCGCAGCCGGGGCCATACCTGAGCGCTCATACAGACAGTCTGGGATGAAGGAGCCAGACACAGCGGGCAAGGGGATTCTACTCAACACCAGCAAGAACTGACAAGGAGCAGACATCTTCATCCTGCAGTTTGCAGACCAGAGACGGCCCAGGATCCAAGACTCGGTGTGAGTAGAAGCCCGATGTCCTCACTCCTTCTCAGGGAGCAGAGGAGGGAAGGCCAACCCTCCCCCCCCAGCACCGGTGATCTCCAACTTGGATACCGACAAAGCTCGGAGGAGCTGCCAGCTCCAACTCAGGCCTTGGAATAAAACGAGTCATTTAGCAGGTCACAAGAATTTAATGGCGTAGTGATTTGCCAGACTCAGCTCCATCCAAGGAAAAGTCACCCAGCTCAGGCGCCAGCCATTGAAGTGGCTTTCCCACTGGGTAACCAGAGCCAGAGGCTGCCCCTCTCTCTAGCAGCCTCAAAAATCAATTGAAAAACAGAAACCCTGAGAATGGCTCCAGGCTGGGCTCTGTGAGTTTTTTCACAAAATAGCCCCAGGGAAAAGCTACTGATTGTTGAAAGGCCTCAACTCTACCCAGAACCTAGCCTCACCACTGGATCCCCCTCTTTTGTGATTCTCAAAGCAGATCACCCTCCCATTAAACTAATCTGGGAGGGGGTTCTCAAAATCTTGGGTAAGGCAGAGCATTTTTCTGCCTTTTTCCAAAAAGCTGACTTTAAAACCCAATCAAGCCACAGGACCTCAAGCTTACCAGAGACTCCAACAAGAGGCTGGTTACAGACAAAAGGGAGATACAGGATTCTTCCCACCCCTCCCAAAAAAATAAAAAAAAAAAGCAAAGAACATTTTTTTCTTCTTCTTCTTTTCTTTTGTTTCTCTTTTTTTTTTTTGGTACCTTATATATATAGAAATATATTTTTTTTCCTTTTCTAAAACTTTTATTAATATTTAATTTTTGCCTTTTTTGAAAAAATAATTGTTTTCCAGTAACTTTTTTTCCTCTTATAATTTTTATTTTAGGAATATGTGAATGTGCGTTTTCCTTTCTTTTCTTGTCTTCTTTTTCTTTTTCTTTCTTTCTTAACTATCTTTTTGTTTTTTGTCTAGCTCTACTGAACTTCTGATCTTTTTTCTCCATTAATTATCCTTTTCACCTTTTCCTCTTTTTTGATCTTCTTTATGTGACTTAACTGTTGTCCTGCACATCCTCAGATAAACCCGTAGTTAACTAGTAGACCCTATCCCCCATTGTGTACACACTTAATCCACAAATTTATTACTCAATTCAAAACCTCTGAGACTTAAATTCCTTAATAGCAGTACTACCTCTTTATACCTATATAATATTTTAAGCATTTTTTTAAGTTTTTTACTTCTCCTCTATGTCCCTTCCATTCTCTTAATATACTCACATTCCTCTCTAAATAGATGGTCTTTCAATCTCCATAATAATATTAATTTTTATGTTTCTATTTTTTCTGGTCTCTTTTCATTTCCCTTTCCCTTTCTTCTTTCTCTCTCTCTCTCTACTTGCATCCTACCCAACCTATTTCCTGCATTGCGATTAGGACATAGTTAACTCTCCCTGTGCCTCCCCCCACCAATCTATTCCCATTTTTTACCCACATCTCTCCCTAACCCTAATAATTTCTGATTTTCCAAATTCTTCTCTGCGGTTCGAAGCCCATTAACATATAGTTGTTTGATGTTGAATAGATGTATCTGTTGAACTAGATTGTATCTGTAGACTATTGACTGTACAAATGCAAACTTTGGTTGATGGTTGCCTTTAGATAGTGATCTAGCACAAAACTGGTGCTATTTTCATCTCAAATGGGCAGAGTAATTCGGAAAAACACAAGAAAAATGGCAATTCCGGGTATCTGAATTCCCAATCTTGATAATCAGGGGTCAGAACAGATAATGAATAATCCAGAGGAGAGTTCCCAAATAGCTCTACAAACACTGCTGGCAAACATGATAAATGAGAAGTTTGACAACTTACAAAGGACTCTGTATGAGCGTGAAGGGGAGAGAGAGGAGGCATCCCAAAAGTTTATACAGGAATATCATAAATGTGAGGAAGCTACTCAAAAACTGATACAGGATTTGTGTGAACAACTTGAGAATACTCAAAGAAAAAGGAAGGAATGGCGTGAGCAGGCTGAGAACACTGAAAGAGAACTGCAGGAATCCCACAAACGGGAGGAAAGAGAACTACAGGAATCCCATGAACGGGAGCAAGCTAATCAAAGAGGAATACAGGAATTGAGTGACCAGGTAGAGAATACACAAAGATAAGCAAAGGCATTCATAGAATCCATTAACAAAGAGCTGAAGGAAGTCAGGGAGACCACAAAGGGAATGCTGAATGGAACCCAACAGAAGGAATGGGAGTCCAAAGAAACCATAACCAATCAACTAAGTGATTTGAGAACAAACACTGAACACCAAATTAAGGAAGTAAAGAAATTCATACAAGACTTAAAACTGAGCTTCAACAAAGAACTTGAAACCATCAAAGCTGACCAATTAGTAGGAAAAGAGATAAAAAACAAAGTAGAGAGTCTTGACAGCAGGTTAGACAATGCAGAAGATCGAATCCCAGGGATTGAAGACAGCCTAGATATTATAGAGAAAGAACATACAACCATCCAAGACAAGTCCAAGAAATATCATAAATCTATCCAACACCTGGAAGACACCATCAGAAGGCCTAATCTAAGGATAATGGGTGTAGAGGAGCACCTAGAAACAGAAGTTAATGGTCTAGAAAATTTGTTTAACAGGATCCTAGCAGAGAACTTCCCAAACATACAAAAAGATAGGCCTATTCAGATACAAGAAGCTTTTAGAACCCCAAATAGACCAGACCAGAATAGGACATCCCACTGTCACATTATAATCCACACAGGATCAACTCAGATCAAGGAAAAGATCCTTAAAGCTGTCAAGGAGAAAAGGGTAATCACCTATAAAGAGAAAACAATTAGAATCACCTCAGATATCTCAGCAGAGACAATCAAAGCAAGAAGAGCCTGGAATGATATATGTCATGCCCTAAAAACAAACAACTATCAACCAAGAATACTGTACCCAGCTAAACTCTCCTTCATAACTGAAGGCCAAATAAAAACCTTCCATAGCAAAGAAAAATTGAAACAATACATCTCCACCAAACCAGCCCTACAAAAGATTCTTAAAGATGTCCTACACATAGAAAACCAACAAGACCGCAATAAAGGCGAAGAAACTGCACCCAAACTGAGAATCCAAGAACCATAGGAAGAACCCAGTTTTTGCAGCCCCCAAGAAGGTGAATAACATGGCAGGAACTCCCAAATAACTCTCAGTCCTATCTCTTAATGTTAACTGACTGAACTCTCCAATTAAGCGACATAGACTGTCTAGTTGGATTAAAAAACAAAACCCTTCTATCTGCTGCCTACAGGAGTCACATCTTGCCCGTAAAAACAAACACATTTTCAATGTTAAAGGCTGGAACAAAATCTACCAAGCAAAGGGCCCCCATAAACAGGCGGGAGTTGCAATCCTAATATCAGATAAAATAGACATCAAATTAAAATTCGTGAGAAGAGATAAAGGCGGTCGCTACATACTAATTAAAGGATCTCTCCTTCAGGAGGATATTACAATTCTAAATATCTATTAGCCAAACAATGGAGCACCCAAATTTATCAAAGAAACACTACTTTCCCTCAAATCCCATATAGATCCAAAGACATTAATTGTTGGGGATTTTAACACACCACTCTCCTCACTATATGGATCAACGCGGCAAAAACTCCACAGAGAAACCGCAGATCTAAACAGCTGCATAGATCAACTAGACTTAACAGACATCTACCGAACATTTCACCCAGCAGCATCAGAATACACGTTTTTCTCAGCAGCACATGGAACGTTTTCTAAAATAGACTACATTTTACTCCACAAAGCAAACTTATCTAAATTCAGAAACACTGAAATTATACCTTGCATTCTCTCTGACCACAAGGGAATAAAATTAGAACTCAACACCAAAAGCCACCAAAGAAAGTCCGGCATCACATGAAGGCTGAACAACACACTGCTGAATCATGAGTGGGTCATGGAAGAGATTAGAAAGGAAATTCAAATGTTCATGCTATTCAACAAAAATGAACACACAAATTACCAGCTCCTCTGGGACACAGAAAAGGCAGTACTCAGAGGCAAGTATATAGCTCTGAGCTCCTAGATCAACAAATAGGAGAGATCTGAAACTAACAATTTAATAACACATCTAAACCTCCTTGAAAAAGAGGAGCAAGATAAACCCCAATCCAGTAGACGGAAAGAAATAATCAAAATTAAATCAGAATTAAATGAATTAGAATCCAAAAAAACTATAGAAAGAATCAACAAAACAAAGAGTTGGTTCTTCAAAAAAATTAACAAAATTGACTGACCCTTAGCAAATCTTATCAGAAAAAGAAGAGAACAGACCCAAATTAATAAACTCAGAGATGAGAGTGGAAACATCACCACGGAAACAACCAAGATTTAGAACATTATAATGGAATACTTCTCAAAACTTTATGCTAATAAGTTTGAGAACTTGACAGAAATGGACCTTTTCCTAGCAAATATTGACATGCCAAAACTAAACTAAGATGAGTTAAACTATCTTAAAAGGCCCATATCAAGCACTGAAATAGAAACAGCAATAAGAGACCTCCCAGTTAAGAAAAGTCCAGGACCAGATGTTTTTACAGCAGAATTCTACAAGGCCTTCAAAGCAGAGCTCGCACCAATACTCCTCCAACTCTTCAATGAAATTGAAAGAGAAAGCTCACTACCGAACAAATTCTATGAAGCCATCATAACCCTCATCCCAAAACTAGGCAGGGATTCATCAAAGAAAGAGAACTATAGACCCATTTCTTTGATGAACATTGATGCAAAACTTCTCAACAAAATTTTGGCCAATCGACTTCAACAATTCATCCAAAAAAATCATACACCATGATCAAACAGGATTCATATCAGGGATGCAAAGCTGGTTCAATATACGCAAATCAATTAATGTTATTCATCACATCAAGAGGAGCAAGAATAAGAACCACATGGTTATCTCAACAGATGCAGAAAAAGCATTCGACAAGATCCAACACCCCTTTATGATGAAGGTTTTGGAAAAATTAGGAATCCATGGAACAGTCCTCAATACAATAAAGGCTGTATATGACAGACCTACAGCCAGCATTATACTCAGTGGTGAAAAACTAAAGCCATTTGCTCTTAACTCAGGAACAAGACAAGGATGTCCACTCTCTCCACTTCTCTTCAATCTAGTATTAGAATGCCTAGCTACAGCAATAAGACAAGATGCAAACATAAAGGGGATCCAAATAGGGAAAGAAGAAATAAAACTCTCCCTCTTTGCAGATGACATGATCTTGTATTGAAAGAATCCCATAGACTCCACTCCCAAATTACTCAAGCTGATTCAAAACTTTGGCAAAGTAGCAGGGTATAAAATTAACCCCCCAAAATCAATGGCTTTTCTGTATGCCAACAATGAGAAAAGTGTGGCTGAAATTAGGAAAGCAACTCCATTTGTAATAGCCCCACAAAAAATGAAATACTTAGGAATTAACTAAAGAAGTGAAGGACCTCTATGATGAAAACTTTAAAATCTTGAAAAAGGAAATCAACACATAACTAAAAAATGGCACAGCCTCCCATGCTCCTGGATAGGAAAGATTAACATCGTGAAAATGGCAATACTTCCCATGGCTATCTACAAATTCAATGCAATACCTATCAAAATTCTAACCTCATTCTTCAAGGAAATAGAAGAGGCAATCCAAAAATTTATATGACACAATAAAAGACCCCGAATAGCAAAAACGCTCCTCAATGGAAAGAACACTGCTGGAGGAATATCAATACCAAACTTCAAACTCTACTATAAAGCCATAGTAATCAAAACAGCTTGGTATTGGCATAAGAACAGACCTCAGGACCAATGGAATAGAATTGAAAACCCAGAAATGAACCTACAGACCTATAGCCATCTAATCTTCGATAAGGGAGCTAAAACAATAGAATGGAAGAAAGACGGCCTCTTCAGTAAATGGTGTTGGCAAAATTGGTTAATTACTTGTAGAAAACTAAAGCTAGATCCTCATATATCACCCTGCACCAGAATCAACGCCAAATGGATCAAAGACCTTGAACTCAAAGCAGACACTCTGAAAACATTACAGGATGGAATAGGAGAAACCCTAGGTCTCCTTGGCTCAGGTCGAAATTTTCTGAATTGAGACCCGGAAACACAACAAATCAAAGGAAGGTTGAACAAATGGGATTGCATAAAGTTGCAGAGCTTCGGCAGGGCAAATGACATAGCTAGCAAGATCAATAGAAAACCCACGGATTGGGAGAAGATCTTTACTAGCCATACAACGGACAAGGGTCTTATATCTAAAATATACTTGGAACTCAAAAAATTAAACCACCCAACAACAAATCCTCAAAGAAACAACTGCCCAATAAATAAGTGGGCTGAAGACTTAAAGAGAAACTTCTCTGAAGAAGAAAGAAGGATGGCCAATAGACACATGAAGAAATGTTCAACATCCTAAGCCATAAAAGAAATGCAAATCAAAACAACATTGCGATATCACCTCACCCCAGTTAGAACGGCAAAAATCAAGAACTCTAACAACAACAGATGCTGAAGGGAATGTGGACAGAAAGGAACCTTACTTCATTGTTGGTGGGAATGTAAACTTGTTCAACCACTTTGGAAAGCAGTATGGAGGTTTCTCAAAAGACTTCACATAGAACTCCCCTATGACTCAGAAATCACACTTTTGGGCATTTACCCAAATGTTTACAAATAAGACCACACTAAAGCTACCAGCACAACTATGTTTATTGCAGCATTATTTACCATAGCTAAGATATGGAACCAACCCAGATGCCCCTCAGTAGATGAATGGATCAAGAAAATGTGGTATATATACACAATGGAATTCTCTGCCTCCATCAGAAAGAATGACATTGCCCCATTTGTTAGGAAATGGAAAAACTTGGAAAAAATTATATTAAGTGAAGTAAGCCAGGCCCAAAGAAACATAGGTCCCATGGTTTCCCTTATTTGCAATATCTAGTATATGTATGAGTCAAGCGGAAAAAGTCAGGAAAATGAACCCTTAGATATGTATTTTAATGTTTTTTTTTTCATGCATGTGTTTCTAACGCATTTATAAGATTATCTCTTTTTTGCTTTGTACGTTCCTCCCCCACATTATAACCCCTGCTTTCTTTATATTTGATGTCACTATAACTTGTGGAGGAGATGGGGAAAAACCAGTTGTTTAAGGATACAGGTGGACCTGTTGCAACAATGAGAAGTACAAGTTGTCATGTCCAAAACGAGCTTTACAACGTCGGTGGGGGCGGGGAAGGGAGGAAGGAGAAGGATTGGGATTGGGGGGGGAGGGGGGAGGCTGGGAAAGGATGTGAAGGGTAAACCAAAGGAGGAGGCTGCAATGCTTGGTAAGAAATTTACGCATTATCGTGCCCATGTAATTGTAACCCCTCTGTACAATATGTTCACAAATAAAATAAAATTAAATTAAGAACAATAAAAAGGCAAGGCAAGCACTCTACCACTAGCCACCATCCCAGATAAGTTGATGTTACAGAAATGAACGCTAAGATATGTATTTAAAAGTTTTTTTTCTTGGGGCTGGGAAGATGGCTCAGTGGTAGAGTGCTTGCCTTGCATGCCTGAGGCCCTGGGTTCGATTCCTCAGAGCCACATAAGCAAAAAGAAAAAGAAAAAAAGCCGGAGATGGTTCTGTGGCTCAAATGGTAGAGCGCTAGCCTTGAGCTGAAGAGCTGAGGGACAGCACCCAGGCCCAGAGTTCAGGCCCCACTACCGGACCCAAAAAAAAAGTTTTTTTTGCTTTCATGCGATTGTTTCTAACACATTTATAAGATTATTTCTTTGTTGCTTTGTATGTCCCTTCCCCACAGTATAACCCCTGCTTTCACTGTATTTGATGTTGGTATAATTTGTGGAGGTGAAGGGGAAAACCAAATCATTTAAATAGTGGTACTGGTGGACTCATTGAAACAATGAGATGTACAAGTCGTTATGTTGAAAATGAACTTCACAACTTTGGTGGGGGGCAGGACTGGTTGGGGGTCGGGGAAAGGATGAGAAGGGATGGGAAGGGGAAACAAAGGAGGAGGCTACAATGTTTGATAAGAAATGTACTCATTATCTTCCCCATGCAATTGTAACCCCTCTGTACAGTATTTTCACAATAAAAGAGCCAAAAAAGAAAAAAAAAGGAGAGAGGACAAAATAGGTCAGGGGAAAAATGTGTTAAGAAATAAGGTGAATACTGTGGTTTCTCATCAGTGGAATGTGCTTACAGCCATGAAGGATAAGCCATGTATAAATGCTGTACTAGGGAAGAACCAACAGACAGCTGTCTATTTGCCTATGTACAAATGGGGATTGGCTACACTGAACATAAGATCACAGTATAGAATGATTAAAAAGAAACTTTTATTAATATGTTTTTTATTGTAGAAATATTGTACAGAGGGGTTACAATTACATGAGCAAGGTAAAGGTAATGAGTACGTTTCTTATCAAGCATTGTTGTCTCCTCCTTTGTTTCCCCTTACCATCCCTGCCCTCCCACTCCCCTGCCCCACTCCACCCTGTCCCCCTCCTATCAATCCCCCCATACACATGCCAAAGAGAACCAGGCACCAGTAGATCAAACTTGTAATCTTAGCTACTTAGGAAACTGAAATCTAAGGATCAAGATTCTAAACCAGCCCAGTCTGTAAGAACCTTATCTCCAATTAACCACCAAATAGCTGGATGTAGATCTGTGATTCAAGTGGTAGAGCACTAGTCTTGAGCAAAATAGTTGAGGGACAGTGCCCAAGGCCTGAGATTAATCTCTAATACCAGCACACACACACACACACACACACACACACACACACACACACACACACACACACACCATAAAACTGGATTGAGCCTAACATGGTAGGGGTGTGCCTACAGTCCCAGGTACAGAACAAGCTGAGAAAGTAGAAATCAATTGAGCCTTGTACTAAAATGAACAGCAAACAAAAGGCATTAGTTGTTCTTCACCTCAGGGTGGAGGGCCCCTATGGCAATAGTTTAGATAAAAGCATGATATCTATCGAGTTCAGCTCAGATACTACACTGTGAATAAATAAGTCTTTAGATGATTACACATAGTGCCTTCGGTCATCACAGTGTGTATCAACCAGCATTAGTGACCCCGAACCTCAAACTCACCATTATATACATCTAGGGTGACGAAGCTTTAAGATGCTGTAGGCCAGAAAATATCTGATAGCCACAGTCTAGAAACTCACTAAAGTATCAAATCATACCTGTCTTGAATTTCTGATTCATAAAGTTATGAGCAAATAAGTTGTTTTAAGCTGCTAGGATTTGGGTAATTTGTTACATAGCAGAAGCCAGGTGAAGGGAAGTGATAAGGTAGAGAGGAAGGTTATCCAAGAGTTAAGTCCTTCAAAAAAAAAAGAGTTAAGTCCTCTTGTTAGCTGAGATATGAGGTTCATTATATTACTTCACTACTTCTGTTAACACCTCAATTTCGGCTTGTAAAACCCATTGACATAACCATATTATACACAGCATATTACAATATCGTACAATATTGTAATCACCCTATTTTGATTATAATCAAAACTATAATCAGCCTATTTTAAAATGTTGCAAATTCTACCAACATTTCACAGATTTCTTCAACAAGTAAAAGATTTTAAAAAGGCAGATTGTCCCCCAACAACAAATCTTCAAAGAAACAACTGCCACATAAATAAGGAGGCTAAAGACATAAAGAGAAACTTCTCTGAAGAGGAAAGAAGGATGGCCAATAGACACATGAAGAAATGCTCAACCTCCCTAGCCATAAAAGAAATGCAAATCAAAACAACACTGAGATACCACCTCACACCAGTTAGAATGGCTATAATCAAGAACTCTAATAACAACAGATGCTGGAGGGAATGTGAATAGAAGGGAACCTTAATGCATTGTTTGTGGGAGTGTAAACTTTTTCAACCACTTTGGAAAGCAGTATAGAGGTTCCTCAAAAGACTCCACATAGAGTTCCCATATGACTCAGCAATCCCATTTTGGGGCATTTACCCAAATGTTTACAAACAAGACCACACTAAAGCTACCAGCATGACAATATTTATTGTAGCAGTATTTACTATAGCTAAGATATGGAACCAACCCAGATGCCCCTCAGTAGATGAATGGATCAAGAAAATGTGGTATATATACACAATGGAATTCTATGCCTCCATCAGAAAGAATGACATTTCCCCATTTGTTAGGAAATGGAAAGACTTGGGAAAGATTATATTAAGTGAAGTAAGCCAGGCCCAAAAAAACATAGGTCCCATGGTTTCCCTTATTTGCAATAACTAGTATATGTCTGAATCAAGCAGAAAAGGTCAGATAAGTTCATGTTACGGAAATGAACTCTAAGATATGTATTCAAATGTTTTTTTCTTTCATGTGATTGTTTCTAACACATTTATAAGATGATTTCTTTGGTGCTTTGTATGTCCCTCCCCCACGGTATAACCCCTGCTTTCACTGTATCTGATGTTGTTATAATTTGTGGAGGGGAAGGGAAAAAACAAATCATTTAAATAGGGATACAGGTGGACGCATTGCAACAATGAGATGTACAAGTTATTATGTCAAAAACGAACTTTACAACTTTGGTGGGGGGGAGGAGGATTGGGTAAGGGGTTAGGGGGAGGATGGAAATGGATGGAAAGGGGAAACAAAGGAGGAGGCTACAACGCTTGATAAGAAATGTACTCATTATCTTGCCCATGTAATTGTAACCCCTCTGTACAGTATTTTCACAATAAAAAAGGGGGATTGATATGAGGAATCTGGGCTAACTAGGATTCAAATGTACTTGTGGACCTGGGATAGTTTATCTTGAAGAATAAAGTTAGATAATAATAGTAATAATGATAATAATAAATAAAAATAAAAGTTGATATTAAGGTGGAGCCATAGCACACTGGTAGTCATTGCCTAACACACAAGACTCTGCAGTACCACAATGTGTGTGTGTGTGTGTGTGTGTGTGAGAGAGAGAGAGAGAGAGAGAGAGAGAGAGAGAGAGAGAGAGAGAGAGAGAGAGAGAGAGAGTGTTTGTGTGTGTATTTCATAACTGGTGAAACTTGATCAAACTAGGCGAAAGCTTTAGACCACTTTGGATTACATTTTCATTTCATTACATTTAGATTGTTCATAAATGTATAGAGATACTAAAAATAAAACATTTTAAATTATAAAAAAGTAGACAATTTTCCATTGTGATATATGCTCTAAAAAATACAAGATTACTTGAGAAATGTGTAACAGATTCTTTCACTTTCAAGGATCCAAAGATTCCCTGAAAGAAGTAATATTCAGCAAAATGTTAATCTGTAAACTAGGAATTAAAAAGGAGGTAACTAAATGACGATGGGAAGGACGATTAAGAGAAGAAACAGGAACTAAGTGATATAAGGTTGACTGTATTGGTTTATAGAATATGCAGTGAGAACTTGACATGAACAGAGGAAAGAGTTTCCATCAAGATATATCTTTGTCAGCTGGAGATTTGACAGGTTAAGATAAACTTGATGGATCAATGTCTCTTCATCCTAATTGGAACTGAAGAAAAATCACAGTAATAAAGAGACCTATCTACCAGGTCAGCACAGAATACACACAGAAACTCAGAGTAGCCTATATCATAAGACAGTGAAAAATCTATTTACTAGAGTTTGGGGAGGTACCTGTATCTCTTTTATGTTATTCTAGTAATGGCTTAATCTTTTAGCTTTGTATAAATGATTTAAAACTGCCTTTTGAATGACCATCTATTTCACAAGGATTCCAGAGCTTAAACCTTTCACCTCTGGCTGCACAGAATGAATCAGTAGTAGCTCAAATTTACTAACCACTTAAAAACTAGGTATGTGGAATGAAAGGGTACAGAATATAATGCTACACAGGCAGGTTTCAACAGGTGAGGGTGACATTTAGGCATGGATGAAAATGAAACAGCTAGGTGACATGGAAAGACCTAAACTAATCTAGCTAGGTGCATATTCTTAAATCAAGCTGAAGGAAGTTTGACAGGTGTATGAACACAGAAAGACTTTTATTTCAGAGGTCACATGACTTGCTGTCCAAGCACCAGCTATGCCTGTACTTTCTAACATGGTTAATGCATGATACATACTACTATGTGCACAAGTACACACACATACAAGGACACACATTGAACAACTAGTTGTTTTCATTCTAGTAATTTTTATCTTTAGATGTTCTCTTACACTTATTCAGAGTTTTCTGAACTGTAATAGACCTGAAAGCTATTATATTATCTAACAGAAGGAAGAAGAAAACTAAATTCCCATATCTTGATTCTTTCCCTATATTCTCAGAAGGAGATTTCAATATATATATATATATATATATATATATATATATAGATATAGATAGATAGATAGATAGATAGATAGATAGATAGATAGATAGATAGATATAGATATAGATATATACATGTATATATATATACATGTATACATAAACATGTGTGTATATAGACACATATACTTGTATACATATACATATATACATATACACATACATCTATATCCTCTTCTCCTGAAGTTGTTTTTTATTCAAAAGAAAAATTTTTAGACTTCAAAGATTGCAGAGGAGCAGCTGGGAGCTAACTGAGATCTCACGAAGAAACCAGTTTTAGTGTTCCAGTGAAAAATCCAAGGCTGAAGAGTCACCCAAGTGAGCCATCATAGCACAGAGAGTTTGGCCAGAGAGGAAAAATTCAGGCAGCCTGTTTAAGGAGGCAGATTTGAGCATACACCAGTGATGGAGGTGGCAGTGGCTGTGGCTGTCAACATAGCAGTAGACCGAGCCTGAGAAAAAGGTGCCAGAAACAGAGTGCAAGCAGTTTCTACTCACCACCAGTGTGAACTGACAAGGAGTAAAAATCTTCATCCTGCTGGCCACAGATGGACACAGATCACAGATGGCCTGAAAAAACAAGGAAAGGTGTGAGTACCCAAAAAGACATTCCCACTCCTTCTCACAGAACAGTGTTTGGAAGGTAGCTCTTCCCCTATCACCCGAGAAGATTGCCATCTTTGATACTGGCAAACACTGACTCAGCTCCATCCTGGAGAAAGTTGACCTTTCCAGATGGGGGAAGGACCACCCAAGGCAGGGCAACTTTTTTCTCAGAGTAAACAGGCGGCCCCACCCCTCTGCAGCATGGCAGTAGCAGCTCTCCATGCTGCAGGAGGTTAAAAATAAATAAATTCAAAACTGGAGAGTAACAGAAAAGCCCAGGACCAGATGCATTCACAGCTGAATTCTACAAGGCCTTTGAAGCAGAGTCCTCCAACTCTTCAATGAAAATGAGAGTTCACTACCAATCTCATTCTAGGAAGCCTGCAAAACCCTCATCCTCAAAACAGACAGGGAATCATCAAAGAAACAGAACTCTAGACCCATTTCTCAGATGACCAGCAATGCAAAACTACAAAATGCTGGCCAATCAACTTCAACAATTCATCAAAAAAAATCATACACTATGATCAAACAGGATTCATTCCATGGATGCACAGCTGATTCAATATACGCAAATCAGTTAATGTAATACATCACATTAACAGGAGCAAGGACAAGAATCACATGGTAATCTCAATGGATGCAGAAAAAAGATTTGACAAGATCCAACACCACTTTATGATGAAAGCGCTGCAGAAACTAGGATACATGGAATGAACATTCCTCAATATAAGAAAAGCTGTGTATGACAAATTTACATTATAACTTATATTATAACTAGCATTATACTTAATGGCAAAAAGCTAAAGTCATTTCCTCTAATTTCAGGAACAAGACAGACTGTCCATCTCTCCACTCCTCTTCAGTATAGTATTAGAATGCCTAGCTACAGCAATAAAGCAAGATGCAAACTTTAAGGGGATCCAAATAGGGAAAGATGAAGTAAAACTCTCCCTCTTAGTAGATGACATGATCTTGTATTTAAAGAATCCCCTAGCCTCCACCCCCAAGTTATTCGAGCTGATCTGAAACTTTGGCAAAGTAGCAAGGTATGTAAAATTAAAAAGTCCGTGGCTTTTCTGAATGCCAACAATGAGAGTAACCCTATCTCCTCAAATAATTATACTTTCTTTCTGTTAAAGCATTCAAACTCCTTTCATTGCTCTTTTGGAAACATGCAGTATGTATTTTCGTAGTCTGCCATGAACACTACAAGTTACTTCTACTGAATTATAACTATCTACATACTGACCAATCTTTTTCCATCTCTCCATTCCCATTCCTAACTTCTATCTCTTATAAAAATCACTGTTCTATTCTCAATTTCTGAGAATTTAGGTCCTAGCACGAGTGAGATTATGCAGCATTTGCTTTTTTGTGCTTGCCTTACCTCTCTTAACATGATCTCCAAAGGTCACAGTAATGTCAGCATCAAAGGACAACACTGTTCCAATCACAATAGAAACCATTTCTATTCGAAGTTCTAAGTAGGTGAGTGACTAGTGTCCCTCCATAGAAAACAGTCACAGCTTCTCTCTGTTTCTAAACCCTTTTAAAGGCAACTGTACATTAGCCAGAGAATAGGGATAAATTAATAAGTTAATAAAATTTAAAAACCCAACCTAAGTACTAAGTATCATATTAACCTAAGATTCCTAATTAGAAAATGCGTAGCTTGCAATAAAAGTATTTGCTATTAATGAATGTAAATTAATGCAACCAAATAATGTTTAACTATTGAAACTAATATTGAAGCATTTGTTTGCCCTCTTTCTTCACAAGTTAATAAAAAAACAAGTAAATTAGAGCACTGTGACATATCTCAATCGAAGAAAGAAAATCCTTCCTTTTAGAATGACTGATTAATGAAACTTGAATTAAAAATCAACCTCAAAGAAATTATGAGTGAAGGGGCTGGGAAGGTGGCTCTGTGGTAGAGCACTTGCCTTGCATGCATGAGGCCCTGGGTTCGATTCCTCAGTACCACATAAGCAAAAAGAAAAAAGCCGGAAGTGGCGCTGTGGCTCAAGTGGTAGAGCGCTAGCCTTGAGCTGAAGAGCTGAGGGACAACACCCAGGCCCAGAGTTCGGGCCCCACGACCGGATCCCCCCCCCAAAAAAAGAACTTATGAGTGAAAACTACTGTCTACACTACTCTAGAAGACAAAGCCAATTTCAGTGTAGAACTTTTCTGGCATACAACAAATGCTTACAGTCTCATTGAATTATTTCAGTACTATAATATCCTAGATCTTATATATAGGATGCCTATACAAATGAGAGATGGTGTTAACAGTCCTATAGTTAAGAATTTTCTTCTTGTATACCATTTCAAACACATCTATCCTCAAAACCTTACCCATGGCTGCACATTGGTGGATATCCATAAAGTAGGCAAATAGCTTTCAAGAAAATTCCACAGCAAAGTCAGACCATGCTCAAGAAAACTCTTAAAACTCGTCTTAATGATATTTTTGTTTCATTTCTCCTCAGTACTATTTCCAAGCTCCTTCCAAAATTTTCCCTTGTTCTTTGATTGTCATGTAATTAAAACTAATAGTTAATGCACCTAATTCTAGGCTTAAGAGCCTAGAGCAGTGAAATGCTCTCATGTTGCTATGACTCAGAACCTCATTCTAAGTGCTCCCGGCAGAGGTCATTCGACTCAACACAACCGTGCATTATTTAGAGGCTGATATTTCCCATGCCATCCATAGCAAGGGATGGACATAGGTCGCATCCCAAACAACAGAAGACTGGTTTTCAAATCTTCAACACAGTGCCATAAGTTGAGGTTCACCATATTCCTCAGGTTCTGAAGAGTGTAGCTGTAAAAGCTATTGGTAGGACTCAGGTGGGAGAAATGGAAAGCGGATATTCCCAGTCAGCTGGCATCATCCTACATGGACAAGCACAACTGGCTGTCACTTCTGATTGCTTGCCATCTATGCAGAGCTTTGCAGGTGCAATTGTACAGCCATGCAAACTGAGTAACCTTGTCAAACTTCAGGGGTATTGAAGAAACCACGTAGGGTTTACAAGGAGATATAAACCAGGAACACCATGGGCCCTCTCTGCAATGAGAATCTGGAATTTTTTCTAAGAAGACTTGAAAGTAGTGAAATGCTCTCATGTTGCGATGATTCAGAACCTTATTCTGAGTGTTCCTGGCAGATGGCATTCAGCTAAACACAACCATGGAGTATTTAGAGGCTGATATGTCTAGTGCGGTCCATAGCAATGGATAGACAAAGGGCACGTCCCAAACAATGGAAGACTCCTTCTCAAATCTTCAACACAGTGCCATAAGTAGAGGTTCAACTGTAAAATCTGTATCTGTAAAATCTGTAATCATCAGAACTCAGGTGAGTGGAGAGTGAAGCGGATATTCCCAGTTAGCTTGCAGCGTCCTACGGGGACAAGCACAAATGGTTGCCATGTCAGAATGCTTGCACCTGCTACAAACTTCTGCAGGCACAATTGTGCAGCAATGCAAACTGAGTAACCTTGCCAAACTTCAGGCATGTGGAAAAAATCACGTATGATTCACAAGGAGAAATTAACCCGGATCACCTGGGGGCCTGCCGGCAACAAGAATCTGGAATTCTTCCTAAGAAGCCTTGAAAGCAGTGAAATGCTCTTATGTTGCGATGACTGAGAACGTCATTCTTTGTGCTCCCGGCAGAGGTCGTTCAGCTCCACACAACCGTGCATTAATTAGAGGCTGATATATCCGATGCCGTCCACAGCAATCAATTGACATAGATCATGCTCCAAACAACAGAAGTCTGGTTCTCAAATCTTCAACACAGTGATATGAGTAGAGATTCAACTTGCTCCTCAGGGTGAGCAGAGTGTAGAGGTAACACCTGCAATAAGTAGGACTCAGGTGGGAGGAATGGAAAGGGGATATTCCCAGTCAGCTGGCATTGTCCTGCGGGGACTAGCACAACTGGCTGCCACTTCTGAATGCTTGCAACCGCTACAGAGTTCTGCCAGTGCAATTATACAGCCATGCAAACTGAGTAACCTTGTCAAACTTCAGGGATGTTGAAGAAACCACGTAGGATTTACAAGGAGATATTAACCCAGAACAACTGGGGACTTCTCTGCAACAAGAATCTGGAATTCTTCGAAGAAGACTTGAAAGTAGTGACATGCTCTTAAGTTGCGATGACTCACAACCTTATTCTGAGTGTTCCTGGCAAAGGTCATTTGGCTAAACACAACCATGGAGTATTTAGAGGATAATATGTCCGGTGCCATACATAGCATTGGATACACACAGGTCGCGTCCTAAACAACGGAAGTCTGGTTCTCAAATCTTCAACACAGTGCCATAAGTAGAAGTTCAACTTACTCCTCAGGTTGAAGAGTGTGTATCTGTAAAAGCTGTAATCAGCAGGACTCAGGTGAGTAGAAAGTGAAGCAGATATTCCCAGTTAGCTTGCAGTGTCCTACGGGGACAAGCACAACTGGTTGCCATGTCAGAATGCTTGTACCCACTACAAACTTCTGCAGGCTCAATTGTGCAGCAATGCAAACTGAGTAACCTTGCCAAACTTCAGGCATGTGGAAAAATCCCGTATGATTCACAAGGAGATATTAACCCGGAACACCTTGGGGCCTGCCAGCAACAAGAATCTGGAATTCTTCCTAAGAAGACTTGAAAGCACTGTAATGCTCTTATGGGGCAATGACTCAGAACCTCATTCTGAGTGTACCTGGCAGATGTCATTCAACTCAGCACAACCGTGGAATATTTAGAGGCTGATATTTCCGGTGCCATCCATAGCAATGGCTAGACATAGGTCACATCACAAACAACTGAAGACTGATTCTCAAATCTTCAACACAGTGCCATAAGTAGAGGTTCAACTTATTCCTCAGGTTGAGGAGTGTGTATCTGTAAAAGCTGTAATCAGAAGGCCTGAGGTGAGTGGACAGTGAAGCGGATATTCCCAGTTAGCTTGCAGTGTCCTAAGGGGACAAGCACAACTGGTTGCCATGTCTGAATGATTGCACTGGCTACAGAGATCTGCAGGCGTAATTGTGCACCAATGCAAACTGACTAACCTTGCCAACCCTCAGGGGTGTAGAAGAGACCATGTAGGATTTACAAGGAGATATTTACATAGAATACCTATGGCCCTGCTGGCAAAAAGTACCTGGTATTCTTCCTAAGAAGCCTTGAAAGCAATGAAATGTTCTCATGTTGCGATGACTCAGAACCTCATTCTGAGTGTTCCCCACAGAGGTCATTCAGCTCCACACAACCGTGCATTATTTAGAGGATGATATATCTGATGCAATCCACAGCAATGGATGGACATAGGTCGGGTCCCAACAATGGAAGAATGGTTCTCAAATCTTCAAAACAGTGTCTTTTTTTTTGTGAACATACTGTACAGAGGGGTTACAATTACATGGGCAGGATAATGCGTATATTTCTTAACAAGCATTGCAGCCTCCTCCTTTGTTTACCCTTCACATCCCTTTCCAGCCTCCCCCCTCCCCCTCCAATCCCAATTCTTCTCCTTACCCCCCCCTTACACCCCACCCGGCACCGACGTTGTAAAGCCCGTTTTGGACATGACAACTTGTACTTCTCATTGTTGCAACAGGTCCACCTATATCCTTAAACAACTGGTTTTTCCCATCTCCTCCACAAGTTATAGTGACATCAAATATAGTGAAAGCAGGGGTTATACTGTGGGGGAGGGACATACAAAGCAACAAAGAGATAATCTTATAAATGCGTTAGAAACACATGCATGATAGAAAAAAACCTTAAAATACATATCTAAGGGTTCATTTTCCTGACATCACATTATCTGACCTTTTCCGCTTGACTCATACATATACTAGATATTGCAAATAAGGGAAACCATGGGACCTATGTTTCTTTGGGCCTGGCTTACTTCACTTAATATAATTTTTTCCAAGTTTTTCCATTTCCTAACAAATGGGGCAATGTCATTCTTTCTGATGGAGGCAGAGAATTCCATTGTGTATATATACCACATTTTCTTGATCCATTCATCTACTGAGGGGCATCTGGGTTGGTTCCATATCTTAGCTATGGTAAATAATGCTGCAATAAACATAGTTGTGCTGGTAGCTTTAGTGTGGTCTTGTTTGTAAACATTTGGGTAAATGCCCAAAAGTGGGATTGCTGGGTCGTAGGGGACCTCTATGTGAAGTCTTTTGAGGAACCTCCATACTGCTTTCCAAAGTGGTTGAACAAGTTTACATTCCCACCAACAATGAAGTAAGGTTCCTTTCTGTCCACATCCCCTTCAGCATCTGTTGTTGTTAGAGTTCTTGATTTTTGCCATTCTAACTGGAGTGAGGTCATATCTCAATGTTGTTTTGATTTGTATTTCTTTTATGGCTTAGGATGTTGAACATTTCTTCATGTGTCTATTGGCCATCCTTCTTTCTTCTTCAGAGAAGTTTCTCTTTAAGTCTTCAGCCCACTTATTTATTGGGCAGTTGTTTCTTTGAGGATTTATTGTTGGGGGGTTTAATTTTTTGAGTTCCAAGTATATTTTAGATATGAGACTCTTGTCCGTTGTATGGCTAGTAAAGATCTTCTCCCAATCCATGGGTTTTCTATTGATCTTGCTAGCTATGTCATTTGCCCTGCAGAAGCTCTGCAACTTTATGCAATCCCATTTGTCCAACCTTTCTTTGATTTGTTGTGTTCTAGGTCTCTATTCAGAAAATTTTGGCCTGAGCCAAGGAGACCTAGGGTTTCTCCTATTCCATCCTGTAATGTTTTCAGAGTGTCTGCTTTGAGTTCAAGGTCTTTGATCCATTTGGCGTTGATTCTGGTGCAGGGTGATATATAAGGATCTAGCTTTAGTTTTCTACAAGTAGTTAACCAATTTTGCCAGCACCGTTTACTGAAGAGGCTGTCTTTCTTCCATTCTATTGTTTTAGCTCCCTTATCGAAGATTAGATGGCTATAGGTCTGTAGGTTCATTTCTGGGTTTTCAATTCTATTCCATTGGTCCTGAGGTCTGTTCTTATGCCAATACCAAGCTGTTTTGATTACTATGGCTTTATAGTAGAGTTTGAAATTTGGTATTGATATTCCTCCAGCAGTGTTCTTTCCATTGAGGAGCGTTTTTGCTATTCGGGGTCTTTTATTGTTCCATATGAATTTTTGGATTGCCTCTTCTATTTCCTTGAAGAATGAGGTTGGAATTTTGATAGGTATCGCATTGAATTTGTAGCTAGCCTTGGGAAGTATTGCCATTTTCGCGATGTTAATCTTTCCAATTCAGGAGCATGGGAGGTTTTGCCATTTTTTAAGTTCTGTGTTGATTTCCTTTTTCAAGATTTTAAAGTTTTCATCATAGAGGTCCTTCACTTCTTTAGTTAAGTTAATTCCTAGGTATTTCATTTTTTGTGGGGCTATTACAAATGGAGTTGCTTCCCTAATTTCAGCCACACTTTTCTCATTGTTGGCATACAGAAAAGCCATTGATTTTGGGGGGTTAATTTTATACCCTGCTACTTTGCCAAAGTTTTGAATCAGCTTGAGTAATTTGGGAGTGGAGTCTATGGGATTCTTTCAATACAAGATCATGTCATCTGCAAAGAGGAAGAGTTTTATTTCTTCTTTCCCTATTTGGATCCCCTTTATGTTTGCATCTTGTCTTATTGCTGTAGCTAGGCATTCTAATACTAGATTGAAGAGAAGTGGAGAGAGTGGACATCCTTGCCTTGTTCCTGAGTTAAGAGGAAATGGCTTTATTTTTTCACCATTGAGTAAAATGCTGGCTGTAGGTTTGTCGTATACAGCCTTTATTGTATTGAGGACTGTTCCATGGATTCCTAATTTTTCCAAAACCTTCATCATAAAGGGGTGTTGGATCTTGTCGAATGCTTTTTCTGCATCTATTGAGATAACCATGTGGTTCTTATTCTTGCTCCTCTTGATGTGATGAATAACATTAATTGATTTGCGTATATTGAACCAGCTTTGCATCCCTGAAATGAATCCTGTTTGATCATGGTGTATGATTTTTTGGATGAAATGTTGAAGTCGATTGGCCAAAATTTTGTTGAGAAGTTTTGCATCAATGTTCATCAAAGAAATGGGTCTATAGTTCTCTTTCTTTGATGAGTCCCTGCCTGGTTTGGGGATGAGGGTTATGATGGCTTCATAGAATGTGTTCTGTAGTGAACTTTCTCTTTCAATTTCATTCAAGAGTTGGAGGAGTATTGGTGTGAGCTCTGCTTTGAGGGCCTTGTAAAATTCCGCTGTAAAACCATCTGGTCCTGGACTTTTCTTAACTGGGAGGTCTCTTATTGCTGTTTCTATTTCAATGCTTGATATGGACCTGTTAAGATAGTTTAACTCATCTTGGTTTAGTTTTGGCATGTCAATATTTGCTAGGAAAAGGTTCATTTCTGTCAAGTTCTCAAACTTATTAGCATAAAGTTTTGAGAAGTATTCCCTTATAATGTTCTGAATCTTGGCTGTTTCCGTGGTGATGTTTCCATTCTCATCTCTGAGTTTATTAATTTGGGTGTGTTCTCTTCTTTTTCTGCTAAGATTTGCTAAGGGGCTGTCAATTTTGTTAAGTTTTTCGAAGAACCAACTCTTTGTTTTGTTGATTCTTTCTATAGTTTTTTTGGATTCTAATTCATTTAATTCTGATTTAATTTTGATTATTTCTTTCCATCTACTGGATTGGGGTTTATCTTGCTGCTCTTTTTCAAGGAGGTTTAGATGTGTCATTAAATTGTTAGTTTCAGATCTCTCCAATTTGTTGATGTAGGAGCTCAGAGCTATAAACTTGCCTCTGAATACTGCCTTTGCTGTGTCCCAGAGGAGCTGGTAATTTGTGTGTTCATTTATGTTGAATAGCATGAACATTTGAATTTCCTTTCTAATCTCTTCCATGACCCACTCATGATTCAGCAGTGTGTTGTTCAGCCTCCATGTGATGCCGGACTTTCTTTGGTGGCTTTTGGTGTTGAGTTCTAATTTTATTCCCTTGTGGTCAGAGAGGATGCAAGGTATAACTTCAATGTTTCTGAATTTAGACAAGTTTGCTTTGTGGCCTAAAATGTGGTCTATTTTAGAAAACGTTCCATGTGCTGCTGAGAAAAACGTGTATTCTGATGCTGCTGGGTGAAATGTTTGGTAGATGTCTGTTAATTCTACAAAACAGTGTCTTAAGTAGAGATTCAACTTATTCCTCAGTTTGAGAGGAGTATAGTGGTAAAAGCTGTAATCCACAGGACTCAGGTGGGAGGAAGGGGAAGTAGATATTCCCAGTCAGTTGGCAGCATCCTACGGGGACAAGCACAACTGAATGCCACATCGGAATGCTTGCAACCATTTAAGAGCTCTGCAGGTGCAATTGTGCAGCAATGCAAACTGAGTAACCTTGCCAAACTTCAACCGTGCAGAACATACACGTACGATTTACAAGGAGATATTAACCTGGAAAAACTGGGGGCCTGCTGGCAAAAAGAACTTGGTATTCTTCCGAAGAGTACTAGAAAGTAGTGAAATGCTCTTATGTTGTGATGACTCAGAACCTTATTCTAAGTGTTCCTGGCAGAGGTCATTCAGCTAAACACAACCGTGGAGTATTTAGAGGCTGATATTTACGGTTCTGTCCATAACAATGGAGGGACAAAGTCGGGTCCTAGACAATGGAGTCTGGTTCTCAAATCTTCAACAGAGTGCCATAAGTAGAGGTTCAACTTTTTCCTCAGGTTGAGGAGAGTATAGCGGTAAACGCTGTAATCTGCAGGACTCAGGTTTGAGGAAGGGGAAGCAGATATTCCCAGTCAGTTAGCAGCATCCTATGGGGACAAGCACAACTGGATGCCACGTCTGAATGTTTGCAACAGCTGAAGAGCTCTGCAAGCACAATTGTGAGGCAATGCAAGCTGAATAACCTTGCCAAACTTCAGCCGTGTAGAACATACCACGTAGGATTTACAAGGAGATATTAACCCAGAACAACTGGGGGCATGCTGACAAAAAGAACCTGGTATCCTTCCTAAGAAGCATTGAAAGCAGTGAAATGCTCTTATGTTGATGACTGAGAACCTCATTGTGTGTGTTACCGGCAGAGGTCATTCGACTCCTCACAATCATGCATTATTAAGAGGCTGATATATCCGATGCTGTCCATAGCAATGGATGGACATAGGTCTCATCCCAAACAACTGAAGACTTGTTCTCAAATTTTCAACACAGTTCCATAAGGAGAATTTCAACTTCCTCCTCACTTTCAGGAGAGTGTAGCTCTAAAAGCTGTAATCAGCAGGACTCAGGTGGGAGGAAAGGGAAGCAAATATTCTCAGTCAGCTGGCAGCGTCCTACGGGGAAAAGCACAACTCGCTGCCATGTATGAATGTTTGCAACCACTTCTGAACTCTGCAGGTGCAATTGTGCAGAAATGCAAACTGAGTAAACATGCCAAATTACAGGTGTGTAAAAAAAAAACTTAGGATTTACAAAGAGATATTAACCAGGAACACCTAGGGTCCTTATAGCTTCAAGAATCTGGAATTCTTCCTAAGTAGCCTTGAAAGCAGTGAAAAGCTCTTATGTTGTGATGAATCACAACCTTATTCTGAGTGGTCACGGCAGAGGTCATTCAGAACAACAGAACCGTGGAGTATTTAGAGGGTGATATTTCCGGTGCCTTCCATAGAAATGGATTTACATAAGTCGCATCCAAATCAATGGAAGTCTTATTCTCCAATCTTCAACACAGTGACATAAGTACAGGTTCAACTTACTCCTCAGGTTGAGGAGAGTGTAGCAGTAAAAACTGTATTCAGCAGGAGTCAGGTGGGAGGAACGGGAAGATGATATTCCCAGTCAGCTGGAAGCATCCTAAGGGTACAAGCACAACTGGCTGCCAGGTCTGAATGCTTCAAGTTGCTGCAGAGCTTTGCAGGCGCAATTGTGCAGCAATGCAAACTGAGTAACTTTGCCAAACTTCAGGAGTGTTGAAGAAACCAAGTAGGGTTTAGAAGTAGATATTAACCCGTAACACCTGCGGCCTGCCAGACACAAGTATCTGCCCTTCTTCCTAAGAAGCCTTGAAAGCATTGAAATGCTCTTATGTTGGGATGATTCAGAACCTCATTCTGAGTGTTCCTGACAGAGGTCATTTGGCTCAACACAACCATGGAGTATTTAGAGGCTGATATTTCTGGTGCTGTCCATAGCAATGGATGGACATATGTCTTGCCCAAACAACAGAAATCTGGTTCTCAAATCTTCAACACAGTGCCATAAGTAGAGGTTCAACTTACTCCTCATGTAGAGGAGAGTGCAATGGTAAAAGCTGTAATCACCATGACTCATGTAGGAGGAAAGGCATGCGGATATTTCCAGTCAGATGGCAGCATCCTATGGGGGCAGGCACAACTGACTGTCACGTCTGAATGCTTGCAACTGCTGCAGAGCTCTGCAGGTGCAATTCTGCAGCAATGCAAACTGAGTAACCTTGCCTAACTTCACGAGTGTAGAAGAAACCATGAAGGATTTACAAGGAGATATTAACCCAGAACATCTGGGGGCCTGCTGGCAACAAGAATCTGGATTTTTTCCTAAGAAGTCTTGAAAGCAGATAAATGCCCTTCTGTTGCAATGAATCAATCATATTCTGAGTGTTCCCAGCAGAGGTCATTGGGCTCAATACAAACGTGGAATATTTAGAGGCTTATATTTCCAATGCCTTTCATAGCAATGGATGGACAGAGGTCGTGTCCCAAACAACACAGTGCCATAAGTAGAGGTACAACTTACTCCTCAGTTTGAGGAGAGGGTAGCGGTAAAAGCTGCAATCAGCATAACTCAGGTGGGAGGAATGGGAAGTGGATATTCCCAATCAGCGGAAGTGTCCTACCGGGACAAGCACAACTGGCTGCCACTGCTGAATGCTTGCAAACGCTGCAGAGCTTTGTAGACATAATTGTGCAGCAATGCAAACTGAGTAACCTTGCCAAACTTCAGTGATGTAGAAGAAATCGCATAGATTTTACCAGGATATATTTATCTGGAACACCTGGGGGCTTGTCAGCACAAGAATTTGGAATTTTTCCTAAGAATACTTGAAAGCAGTGAAATGAACTTATGTTGCATTGACTCAGAACCTCATTCTGAGTGTGCATGGCAGAGGTCATTTGGTTCACCAAAACCTGTGTATTCTTTAGAGGCTGATATTTCCAGTACGATCCATAGCAATGGATAGATATAGATCACATCCCAAACAGCAGAAGACTGGTTCTCAAATCTTCAACACAGTGCCATAAGTAGAGGTTCAACTTACTCCTCAGGTAGAGGAGAGTGTAGTGGTAAAAGCTGTAATCAGCAGGACTCAAGTGGGAGGTATGGAAAGTGGATATTCCTAGTCAGCTGGCATTTTCCTACAAGGACAAGCACAACTGGATGCAACATCTCAATGCTTACAACCGCTGCAGAGCTCTACAGGTGCAATTGTGCAGCAATACAAACTGAGTAACCTTGCTAAACTTCAGGGGTGTAGAAGAAACCACATAGGATTTACAAGCACATATTAACGCGGAACACCTGGAGCCGGCTGGCAGCAAGAATCTGCCCTTCATCCTAAGAAGCCTTGAAAGCAGTGAAATGCTCTTATGTTGCCATGAATCAATCTCATTATGAGTCTTCCCGGCAGAGGTCATTCGGCTCAACACAACAGTGGATTATTTAGAGGCTGATATTTCCGGTGCCATCCATAGAAATGGATGGACAGAGATCATGTCCCAAAAAAACGGAAGTCTGGTTCTCAAGTCTTCAACACAGGGCCATAAGTAGAGTTTCAACTTATTCCTCAGTTTGAGGAGAGTGTAGTGGTCAAAGCTGTAATCAGCAGGACTCAGGTGAGAGGAATGTGAGGTGGATATTCCCAGTCAGCTGGCAGCATACTATGGGGGCAAGCACAACTGGCTGCCATGTCTGAACGCTTGCAACTGCTGCAGAGCTATGCATGTGCAATTGTGTAGCAATACAAACTGAGTAAACTTGCCAAACATCAGGGGTGTAACAGAAACCACTTAGGATTTACAAGCAGATATTAACCCAGAACACCTGGGGGCCTGCTAGCAACAAGAATCTGCCCTTCATCCTAAGAAGCCTTGAAAGCAGTGAAATGCTCTTATGTTGCCATGAATCAATCTCATTCTGAGTGTTCTGGGCAGAGGTCATTCGGCTGAACACAACCATGGAGTATTTAGAGGCTGATATTTCTGGTGCCGTCCATAGCAATGGATGGACAAAAGTTGCGTCCCAAACAACAGAAGTCTGGTTCTCAAATCTTCAACACAGTGCCATAAGTAAAGGTTCTACTTACTCCTCAAGTAGAAGAGAGTGTAGTGGTAAAAGCTTTAATCAGCAGTACTCAGCTGGGAGGAACGGGATGCAGATATTCTCAGTCAGCTGGCAGACTCCTACATGGACAAGCACAACTGGCTGCCATGTCTGAATGCTTGCAACCACTGCAGAGCTTAGCAGACACAAGTGGGCAGCAATGCAAGTTGAATAACCTTGCTAAACTTCAGTGGTGTGAAGAAATCACGTAGGTTTTAACAGGAGATATAAATCTGGAACACTAGAAGGCCTGTCAGCAACAAGAATCCGGAATTCTTCATAAGAAGCCTTGAAAGCATGAAATGCTCTTACATTGCGATGACTCAGAACCTCATTCTGAGTGTTCCCGGCAGAGGTCATTGGGCTCAACACAACAGTGGATTATTTAGAGGCTGATATTTCCAGTGTCGTCCATAGAAATGGATGGACAGAGGTCGTGTCCCAAAAAACAGAAGTCTGGTTCTCAAATCTTCAACACAGGGCCATAAGTAGAGGTTCAACTTATTCCTCAGTTTGAGGAGAGTGTAGCATTCAAAGCTGTAATCAACAGGACTCAGGGGAGAGGAACGGGAGGCAGATATTCCCAGTCAGCTGGCAGTGTCCTACTGAGACAAGCTCAACTGGCTGCCACGTCTGGAAGCTTGCAACCACTGCAGAGCTCTGCAGGCACAATTGGGCAGCAATGCAAACTGAGTAACCTTGCCAAACTTCAGGGGTGTAGCAGAAACATCGTAGGATTTACAAGCAGATATTAACCTGGAACACCTGGGCCTACCAGCCCCAAGAATCTGCCATTCTTGCTAAGAAGCCTTGAAAGCAGTGAAATGCCCTTATGTTACAATGACTCAGAATCTCATTCTGAGTGTTCCCAGCAGAGGTCATTTGGCTCAACACAACAATGGAGTATTTAGAGGCTGATATTTCCGGTGCCATCCCTAGCAATGGATAGATATAGGTCATGTCCCAAACAAAGGAAGTCCGCTTCTCAAATCTTCAACACAGTGCCATAATTAGAGGTTCAACTTACTCCTCAGGTAGAGGAGAGTGTAGTGGTAAAAGCTGTAATCAGCAGGACTCAGGTAAGAGGAACAGTAAGCAAATATTCACAGTCAGCTGGCAGCATTCTATGGGGGCAAGCCCAACTGGCTGCCATGTCTGAAGGCTTGCAGCTGTTGCAGAGCTCTGCAGGTGCAATTGTGCAGCAATACAAACTGAGTAACCTTGCCAAACTTCAGGGGTGTAGAAGAAACTACACAGGATTTACAAGCAGGTATTAACTCGGAGCACCTGGGGCCTGTCTGTCACAAGAATCTGCCCTTATTCCTAAGAAGCCTTGAAAGCAGTGAAATGCTCTTACGTTGCAATGAATCAATCTCATTCTGAGTGCTCCCGGCAGTGGTCATTGGGCTCAACACAACTGTGGAGTATTTAAAGGCCAATATTTCCTGTTCCATCCATAGCAATGGATGGACATAGGTCACATCTCAAACCACAGAAGTCTGCTTCTGAAATCTTCAACACAGTGCCATAAGTAGAGGTTCAACTTACTCCTCAGGTTGAGGAGAGTGTAGCTCTAAAAGCTGTAATGAGCAGGACTCAGGTGGGAGGAACGGGAAGCGGATATTCCAAGTCAGCTGGAAGAGACCTACGGGGACAAGCACAACTGGCTGCCACGTCTGAATGCTTGCAAACGCTGCAGGGCTTTGCAGATGCTATTGTGCAGCAATGCAAACTGAGTGACCTTGCCAAACTTCAGTGGTGTAGAAGAAATCACGTAGGTTTTACCAGGATATATTATTCTGGAACACCTGTGGGCCTGTCGGCAACAAGAATCCAGAATTCTCCCTAAGAAGCCTTGAAAGCAGAGAAAATGATCTTATGTTGAGATGAGTCAGAAACTCATTCTGAGTGTGCAAGGCAGAGGTCATTCAGCTCACCACAACCGTGGATTCTTTAGAGGCTGATATTTCCGGTGCTGTCCATAGAAATCCATACAGATAGGTCACATCCCAAACAACAGAAGCTTGGTTCTCAAACTTTCAACACAGTGCCATAAGTAGAAGTTCACCTTACTCCTCAGGTTGAGGAGTGTGTAGCTGTAAATCTGTAATCAGCAGGACTCAGGTGGGAGGAAGGGGAAGCGGATATTCTCAGTCAGCTGGCAGCATCCTACAGGGGCAAGCACAACTGGCTCCCACGTCTGAATGCTTGCAACCACGGCAGAGTTCTGCAGGCACAATTGTGCAGCAATGCAAACTGAGTAACCTTGTCAAACTTCAGGGGTATAGAAGAAACCAAGAAGGATTTACAAGCAGATATTAACTCTGAACACCTGGGGACGTCCAGCCACAAGAATCTGCCCTTGTTCCTAAGAAGCCTTGAAAGCAGTGAAATGCTCTTATGTTGCGATGACTCAGAATCTCATTCTGAGTGTTCCTGGCAGAGGTCATTCGGCTCAACACGACCGTGGAGTATTTAGAGGCTGATATTTCTGATTCCGTCCCTACAAATGGATGGACATAGGTCACGTCTCAAACAACAGAAGTCTGGTTCTCAAATCTTCAACACAGGGCCACAAGTAGAGGTTCAACTTATTCCTCAGTTTGAGGAGAGTGTAGCATTCAAATCTGTAATCTGCAGGACTCAGGGGAGAGGAATGGGTGGCGGATATCCCCAGTCAGCTGGCAACGTCCTATTGGGACAAGCTCAATTGGCTGCCAGGTCTGAATGCTTGTGACCTCTATAGAGCTTTGCAGATGCAATTGTGCAGCTATGCAAACTGAGTAACCTTGCCAAACTTCAGTGGTATAGAAGAAATCACGTAGGTTCTACCAGGATATATTATTCTGGAACATCAGGGGGCTAGTCGGCAACAAGAATCTGGCATTCTTCATAAGAAGCCTTGAAAGGAGTGAAATGATCTCATGTTGACATGACTCAGGACCTCATTCTGAGTGTGCACTTCAGCAATCATTAGGCGGAAAACAACCATGGATTATTTAGAGCCTGATATTTCCGGTTTCGTCCATAGCAATGGATGGACATAGGTAGTGTTCCAAACAACAGAAGTCTGGTTCAAATCTTCAACACAGTGCCATAAGTACAGGTTTTGTTACTCCTCACGTAGAGGAGAGTATAGCGGTAAAAGCTGTAATCAGCAGGACTCAGGTAGGAGGAATGAGAAGTGGATATTCCCAGTCAGCTGGCAGCGTGCTACAAGGGCAAGCAAAACTGGCTGCCACGTCTGAATGCTTGCAACCGCTGCAGAGCTCTCCAGGCACATACTGGGCAGCAATGCAAACTGAGTAACCTTGCCAAATTTCAGGGGTGTAGAAGAAACCACGTAGGATTTACAAGGACTATTAACCCAGAACGCCTTGGTACCTGCCAGCCCCAAGAATCTGCCATTCTTGCTAAGAAGCCTTGAAAGCAGTGAAATGCTCTCATGTTGTGATGACTCATAACCTCATTGTGAGTGTTCCCAGCAGAACACAATCATGGAGTAATTAGAGGCTGATATTTCCAGTGGCGTCCATAACAATGGATATAGGTCGTGACCTAAAAAACGGAACACTCATTCTCAAATCCTCAACACAGTGCCATAAGTAGAGGTTCAACATGTTCCTCAGGTTGAGTTTACAGTAACTGTAAAGCTGTAATCAGCAGGACTCAGGTGGGAGGAACGGGAAGTGAATATTCCCATCAGCTGGCAGAATCCTTCAGTGACAAGCACAACTGGCTGCCACGTCTGAATGCTTGCAACCTCTATAGAGTTTTGCAACTGCTGCAGAGCTCTCCAGGCACAATTGGGCAGCAATGCAAACTGAGTAACCTTGCCAAACTTCAGGGGTGTAGAAGAAACCATGTAGGATTTACTAGGAGATATTAACCGGGAACACCTAGGGGCCTGCCGGCCACATACCTGGAATTTTCCTAAGAAGCCTTGAAAGTAGTGAAATGCTCTTATGTTGTGATGATTCAGAAGCTCATTCTGAGTGTTTCTGGCCGAGGTCATTTGGCTAAACATAGCTGTGGAGTATTTAGGGTCTGTTATTTCTGATGTCATCCATTGCAATGCATGGACATAGGTAGCATCCCAAACAATGGAAGACTCATTCTCAAAGCTGTAATCAACATGACTCAGGTGAGTGGAAAGTGAAGACGATATTCCCAGTCAGCTGGCAATGTCCTAAGGGGAGAAGCACACTGGTTGCCACATCTGAATGCTTGCACCCGCTGCAGAGCTCAGCAGGCTAAATTGTGCAGAAATGCAAACTGAGTAACCTTGCCAAACTTCAGGAGTTAGAAGAAACCATGTAGGATTTACAAGTAGATTTTAACCTGGAACTCCTGGAGTCCTGTCGGCAACAAGAATCTGGCATTCTTCCTAAGAAGCCTTGAAATCCATGAAATGCTCTCATGTTAGGATGACTGAGAACCTCATTCACAGTGTTCCTGGCAAAGGTCATTCGGCTCAACACAACCATGGAGTATTTAGAGGCTGATATTTCCTATGCTGTCCATAGCAATGGATGGACATATGTCATGCCCAAACAACAGAAATCTGGTTCTCAAATCTTCAACACAGTGCCATAAGAAGAGGTTCAACTTGCTCATCAGGATAAGGAGAGTGTAGCTGTAAAAGCTGTAATCAGCAGGACTAAGGTGAGAGGAAGGGGAAGCAGATATTCTCAGTCAGCTGGCAGCATCAGACGGGGACTAGCACAAATGGATGCCACTTCTTAATTCTTGCAACCACTGCAGAGCTCTGCAGGTCCAATTGTGCAGCAATGCAAACTAAGTAACCTTGCCAAACTTCAGGGATGTTGAAGAAACCACGTAGGATTTACAAGGAGATATTAACCTGGAACAACTGGAGGCCTACCGGACTGAAGAATCTGGCATTCATCCTAAGAAGCCTTGGAAGTAGTGAAATGCTCTTATGTTGTGAGGATTGAGAACCTCATTCTGTGTGTTCACAGCAGAGATCATTTGGCTCCACACAACCGTGCATAAATTAGAGGCTGATAAATCCGATGCCACCCAT
The DNA here is from genome assembly GCF_024711535.1 of Dipodomys merriami. Lineage (NCBI taxonomy): Eukaryota > Metazoa > Chordata > Mammalia > Rodentia > Heteromyidae > Dipodomys > Dipodomys merriami. The sequence continues at coordinate 975,495 of NW_027202715.1, forward strand.
AGCAATGGATGGATATTGGTCGCTTCTCAAATGGAAGACTCATTCTCAAATCTTCAACACAGTGCCATAAGTAGAGGTTCAACATACTCCTCAGATTGAGTAGAGTGTAGCAGTAAAAGCTGTCATCAGGAGGACTCAGTTAAGAGGAAAGTGATGTGGATATTCCCAGTCATCTGGCATCGTCCTACGGGGAGAAGCACAACTGGTTGCCACATTTGAATGCTTGCAACGACTGGAGATCTCTGCAGGCACAATTGTGCAGCAATGCAACCTGAGTAACCTTGCCAAACTTCAGGCGTGTAGAACAAACCATGTACGATTTAGAGGAGATATTAACCCGGAACAATTGGGGGCCTGCCTGCCGCAACAATCTGGCATTCTTCCTAAGAAGCCTTGAAAGCACTGAAATGCTCTTATGTTCCAATGACTGAGAACCTCAGAGTGTTCTCAGCTGAGGTCATTGGACTCAACACAACCATGGAGTATTTAGAGGCTGATATATCCGATGTCGTCCATAGCAATGGATGGAGAAAGGTCAACCCCAAACAACAAAAGACTCGTTCTCAAATCTTCAACCCATTGCCATAAGTAAATGTTCAATGTACTCCACAGGTTGAAGAGTGTTCATCTGTAAAAGCTGTAATCAGCAGGACTTAGGTGAGTGGAAAGTGAAGCAGATATTCCCAGTCAGCTGGCAGCGTCCTAAGGGAAAAAGCACAACTGGCTGCCACTTCTGAATGCTTGCAACTGCTGGAGCGCTGTGCAGGTCCAATTGTGCAGCAATGCAAACTGAGTAACCTTGCCAAACTTCAGGGGTGTTGAAGAAACCATGTAGGATTTACAAAAAGATATTAACCTGGAACAACTGGGGACCTGCTGGCAACAAGAACCTGGAAGTCTTCCTAAGAAGCCTTGAAAGTAGTGAAATACTCTTATGTAGTGATGATTCAGAAGCTCATTCTGAGTGTTTCTGATGGAGGTCATTTGGCTAAACACAACTGTAGAGTATTTAGAGGCTGATCTTTCCGGTGCCGTCCATAGCAATGGATGGACACAGGTCGCGTCTTAAACAATGGAAGTCTGCTTCTCAAATCTTCAACACAGTGCCATTAGTAGATTTCAACTTACTCCTCAAGTTGAGGAGAGTGTAGCAGTAAAAGCTGTAATCATTAGGACTCAGGTGGGAGGAACGGGAAGCAGATATTCACAGTCAGCTGGCAGCCTCCTACGGGGACAAGCACAACTAGCTGCCACGTCTGAATGCTTGCAACCGCATCAGAGCTCTACAGGTGCAATTGTGCAAAAATGTAAACTGAGTAACCTTGCCCAACTTGAGGGGTGTAGAAGAAACAACCTAGGATATACAAGGAGATATTAACCCGGAGCACAAGGGGTCCTGTTGGCAACAAGGATCTGAAATTCTTCCTAAGAAGCTTTGATAGCAGTTAAATGCTCTTATGTTGTGATGAGTCAGAACCTCATTCTGAGTGTTCCTGGCAGAGATCATTTGGCTAAACACAACCATGGATTATTTACAGGATGTTAATTCCGGTGCCATCCATAGCAATAGATAGACAGAAGTAGCGACCTAAACAACAGAAGTTTGGTTCTCAAATCTTCAACAAGGTGTCATAAGTAGAGGTTCAACTTATTCCTCAGGTTGAGGAGAGTGTAGCTGTAAAAACAAAATCAACAGGACTCACTTGGGAGGAACGGGAAGCAGATATTCCCAGTGAGCTGGCAGCGTCCTACGGGGACAAGCAAAACTGGCTGCCACATCTGAATGCTTGCAACTGCTGCAGAGCTCTGCAGTTGCAATTGTGCAGCAATGCAAGCTGTGTAACCTTGCCAAACTTCAGGCATGTAGAAGAAACCACCTACTAAGAAGCAGATATCATCCCAGAACACCTGGGGCCTGGTGGCAAAAAGAACCTGGTATTCTCCATAAGAAGCCTTGAAAGCAGTGAAATGTTCTTCTGTTTCGATGAATCAGAAACTCATTCTGAGTGTTCCTGGCAGCGTTCATTCCACTCATCACAACCGGGGAGTATTTAGAGGCTGATATTTCCAGTGCCATCCATAGCAATGGATGGACATAGGTCGCGTCCCAAACAACGGAAGTCTGGTTCTCAAATCTTCAACACAGTGCCATAAGTAGAGGTTCAACTTACTCCACAGGTTGAGGAGAGTGTACTGGTAAAACATGAAATCATCAGGACTCAGGTGGGGGAATAGGAAGAGGATATTCCCAGTCAGCAGGCATCGTTCTTCAGGGACAAGCACAACTGGCTGCCACCTCTGGATGCTAGTAACCGCTGCAGAGCTCTGAAGGCACAATTGTGCAGCAATGCAAACTGAGTAACCTTTCCAAACTTCAGCAGTGTAGAAGAAACCACGTAGGATTTACCAGGAGATATTAACCCGGAATACCTGGGGGCCTGCCGGCAACAAGAATTTGGCATTCTTCCTATGAAGCATAAAATGCAGTGAAATGCCCTTATGTTGTGATGATTCAGAACCTTATTCTGAGTGTTCCAGGCAGCATTCATTCATCACAACCGTGGAGTATTTAGAGGCTGATATTTCCAATGCGATCCACAGCAATGAATTTACAGAGGTCTCCTCCCAAACAACGGAAGTCTGGTTCTCAAATCTTCAACACAGTACCATAAATAGAGGTTCAACTTACTCCAGAGGTTGAGGAGAGTGTCGCAGTAAAAGCAGTAGTCAGCAGGACTCAGGTGGGAGGAACGGGAAGTGGATATTCCCCGTAAGCTGGCAGCATCCTAAGGGGACAAGCACAACTTGCTGCCACATCTGAATGCTTGCAAATGCTACATAGCTTTGCAAACATAATTGTGCAGCAATGCAAACTGAGTAACCTTGCCAAACTTCAGGGGTGTAGAAGAAACCATGTCGGATTTACAGGGAGATATTAACCCAGAACACCTGGGGGCCTGCAGGCCACAAGAATCTTGCATTCTTTCAAAGAAACCTTGAGAGCAAAGAAATGCTTTTATGTATCGATGACTCAGAACCTCATTCTGAGTGTACCCAGCAAGGTCATTCGACTCAGCACAACCTTGCAGGGTTGAGGAGAGTGTATCTGTAAAAGCTGTGATCAGCAGGACTCAGGTGGGAAGAACAGGAAGGGGATACTCCTAGTGAGCTGGCAGCATCGTATGGGGACAAGCAAAACTGTTTGCCACATCTGAATGCTTGCAACCACTGCAGAGCTCTCCAGGCGAAATTGTGCAGCAAAGCAAACTGTGTAACCTTGCCAAACTTCAGGGGTGTAGAAGACATCACGTAGGATTTACAAGTAGATATTTACCCGGAACACCTGTGGCCTACCATCCTCAAGAATCTGCCATTCTTCCTAAGAAACCTTGAAATCAGTGAAATGCTCTTATGTTGAGTTGACTCAGAACCTCATTGTGAGTGTTCCCGGAAGAGGTCATTCGACTCAGCACAACCATGTAGTATTTACAGGCTGACATTTCCCATGCCGTCCATAGCAATGAATAGACACAGGTCAAGTCCCAAACAACAGAAGATTCCTTCTCAAATCTTCAACACAGTGCCATAAGTAGAGGTTCATCTCACTCCTCAGGTTGAGGAGAGTGTAGCAGTAAAAGCTGTAATCAGCAGGACTAAGGTGGGAGCAACAGGAAGCAGATATTCCCAGTCAGCTGGCAGAGTCGTAAGGGGACAAGCACAACTGGTTGCAACGTCTGAATGCTTTCAATTGCTGCAGAGCTCTCCAGACACAATTGGACAGCAATGCAAACTGAGTAACCTTGCCAAACTTGAGGGATGTAGAAGAAACCACGTAGGATTTACAAGAAGATATTAACCTGGAATACATGGGTGCTTGCTGCCAAAAAGAACCTGGTGTTCCTCCTAAGAAGCTTTGAAAGCAGTGAAATACTTTTATGTTGCAAGGACTGAGAACCGCATACTGAATGTTTCCAGCAGAGGTTATTCAGCTCAACACAACTGTGGAGTATTTAGAGGTTGATATTTCCGAAGCCATCCATAGCAATGCATGGACATAGGTTGCGTCCCAAACAATGGTTCTCAACTCTTCAACACATTTCCATAAGTAGAGGTTCATTTTACTCTTCAGTTTGAGGATAGTGTAATGGTAAAAGCTGTAATCAACAGGACTCAGGTTGGAGGAACGGGAAGAGGATATTCCCGGCCAGCTGGCAGTGTCCTACAGGACAAGCACAACAGGCTGCCAAGTCTGAATGCTTGCAACCATGGCAGAGCTCTGCAGGCACAATTGTGCAGCAATGCAAACTGAGTAACCTTGCCAAACTTCAAGGGTGTAGAAGAAACCATGCAGGATTTACAAGGAGATATTTATCCGGAAAACTTGGGGGCCTGACAGCAACAAGAATCTGGAATTCATCCTAAGAAGCCTTGAAAGCAGTGAAATGTTCTTATGTTGCAATGACTCAGAACCTCATTCAGAATCTACCCGGCAGAAGTCATCGACTCAGCACAACGGTGGAGTATTTAGGGGCTGATATTTCCTGTGCAATGGATAGACATAGGTCACATCCCAAACAATGGTAGACTCATTCTCAAATCTTCAACACAGTGCCATAAGTAGAGGTTCAACTTACTTCTGAGGTTGAGAAGAGTGTAGCTGTAAAAGCTGTAATCAGCAAGACATAGGTGACTGGAACCTGAAGCGGATATTCCCCATCAGATGGCAATGTCATTCGGGAACAACCACAATTGGCTGCCATGTCTGAATGCATGAAACTGCTGCAGAGCTCTGCAGGCGCAATTGTGCAGCCATGCAACCTGAGTAACCTTGCCAAACTTCAAGGAGGTAGAGAAGACAATGTGGCATTTACAAGGAGATATTAACCCAGAAATCCTGGTGTCCTGCTGGCAAAAAGAACCTGGTATTCTTCCTAAGAAGCCTTGAAAGCAGTGAAATGCTCTCATGTTGCGATGACTCAGAAACTCATTCTGTGTTTTCACGGGAGAGGTCATTCGTCTCCACACAACCGTGCATTATTTAGAGGCTGATATATCCGATGCTGTCCCTAGCAATGGATGGACATAGGTCGTGCCCCAAACAACGGAAGTCTGGTTCTCAAATCTTCAACACAGTGCCATAAGTAGAGATTCAACTTGCTCTTCAGGGTGAGGACAGTGTAGTGGTAAAACCTATTATCATTAGGACTCAAGTGGGAGGAATGGGAAGTGGATATTCCCAGTCAGCTGGCATCTTCCTACAGTGACAAGCACAACTGGCTGCCACATCTGAATGCTTGCAACCAGTGCAGAGCTCAGCAGGCGCAATTGTGCAGTAATGCAAACTGAGTAACTTTGCCAAACGTCATGGGTGTAGAAGAACCCATGTAAGATTTACACGAGACATTAAGCCAGAACACCTGGGGGACTGTAGGCCACAAGGATCTGCCATTCTTCCTAAGAAGCCTTGAAAGCAGTGAAATTCTCTAATGTTGCAAACACTCAGAACCTCATTGTGAGTTTTCCTGGCAGAGGTCATTCTTCTCAACACAACCGTGGAGTATTTAGAGGCTGGTAATTCTGGTGCCGTCAATAGAAATGGATGGAGTCCCAAACAATGGAAGACTAGTTCTCAAATCTTCAACATGGTGTCTTTAGTAGAGGTTCAACTTATTCCACAGGTTGAGGAGAAAGTAGAGGTAAAAGCTGTAATCAGCAGGACTCAGGTGAGAGGAAAGGGAAGCAGATATTCCCAGTCAGCCAACAGCGTCCTACGGAGACAAGCACAACTGGCTGCCACATCTGACAACTGCTACAGAGCTTTGCAGAAGCAATTGTGCAGCAATGCTTGCAAACCTTCAGGGGTGTAGAAGAAACCACGTAGGATTTACAAGGAGATATTAATAAGGAACACCTGGGGGCCTGCTGTCAACAAGAATCTGGAATTCTTACTAAGAAGCCTTGAAAGCAGTGACGACTCAGAACATCATTCGGAGTGTTCCCGCAGAGGTCATTCGACTCAGTACAACCGTGGAGTATGTAGAGGCTGATATTTCCGGTGGTGTCCATAGCAATGGATAGACATAGGTCGCGTTCCAAACAACAGAAGACTGATTCTCAACACAGTGTCTTATGTAGAGTTTCACCTTACTCCTCAGTTTGAGCAGAGTGTAACTGTAAAAACTGTAATCAGCAGGACTCAGGTGGGAGGAACCAGAAGCAGATACAGTCAGCTGGCAGCGCCCTACGGGGACAATCACAAGTGGCTGCCACATCTGAATATTTGCAACAACTATAGAGCTTTGCAGATGCAATTGTGCAGCAATGCATCTGAGTAACCTTGCTAAACTCAATGGTGTTGAAGAAATCACGTAGGTTTTACCAGGAGCTATTAATCTGGAACATGAGGTGACCTGTCGGCAACAGGAATCTGGAATTCTTCATGAGAAGCCTTGAAAGTAATGAAATGATCTATGTTGTGATGACTCAGAACCTCATTCTGAGTGTTCCCGACAGAGGACATTCGGCTCAACACAACTCTGGAGTATTTAGAGGCTGATATTTCTGATGCGGTCCACAGCAATGGATGGACATAGGTTGGGTCCGAAACAACGGAAGACTGGTTCTCAAATCATCAATGCAATGTGTAATGTAGAGGTTCACTTTACCTCTCAGTTTGGGGAGACTGTAACAGTAAAAGCTGTAATAACAGGACTCAGGTGGGAGGAACCAGAAGCAGATATTCCCAGTCAGCTGCCATCATCCTTCGGGGACAAGCACAACTGGCTTCCACGTCTGAACGATTGCAACTGCTGCAGCATTCTGAAGGTGCAATTGTGCAGCAATGCAAACTGAGCAACCTTGCCAAATTTCAGGGGGGTAGAAGAAACTATGTAAGATTTACAATGAGATATTAACCCGGAACATCTGGGGGCCTGCCAGCAACAAGAATGTGGCATTCTTCCTATGAAGCCTTGAAAGCAGTGAAATACTCTCATGTTGGGATGACTGAGAACCTCATTCAGAGTGTTCCCGGCAGAGGTTATTCTGCTCAACCCAACCGCCGAGTATTTAGAGGCTGATATTTACGGTGGCATCAATAGCAATGCATGGACATAGGTCGCGTCACTAACAATGGAAGACTGGTTCTCAAATCTTCAACACAGTGTCTTAAGTACAAGTTCACCTTACTCCTCAGGTTGAGGAGAGTGTAGCAGTAAAAGGTGTTATCAGCAGGACTCAGGTGGGAAGAACGGGAAGCCGACATTCCCAGTCAACTGACAGCGTCCTATGGGACAACAGAACTAGCTGTCACATCTGAATGATTGCAACTGCTGCAGAGCTCTACAGGCGCAATTGTGCAGCAATGCAAACTGAGTAACCTTGCCAAACTTCAGGGGTGTAAAAGATACCACGTAGGATTTACAAGGAGATATTAACCCTGAACACCTGGAGGCCTGCCGGCAACGAGAATCTGGGATTCTTCCTAAGAAGCCTTGAAAGCAGTGAAATGCTCTTATGTTGTGATAACTGAGAACCTCATTCAGAGTGTTCAGAGGTCATTCGGCTCAACACAACAGTGGAGTATTTAGAGGCTGATATTTCTGATGCCATCTTTAGCAATGGATGGATATAGGTCGCGCCCCAAACAACGGAAGTCTGGTTCTCAAATCTTAAACACAGTGCCATAAGTAGAGATTCACCTTGCTCCTCGGGGTAAGGAAAATATGGGGGTAAAACCTCTAATCGGTAGGATTCAGGTGGGAGGAATGGAAAGCATATATTCCCAGTCAGCTGATTTCATCCTACGGGGACAAGCACAACTAGCTGCCACTTCTGATTTCTTGCAACCGCTGTAGAGCTCTGCATGCGCAATTGTGCAGCCATGCAAACTGAGTAACCTTGCCAAACTTCAGGGGTGTAGAAGAGACTATGTAAGATTTTCAAGAAGATATTAACCCGGAAAAACTGGGGCCTGCTGGCAAAAAAAAAAAAAAAATCTGGTATTCTTCCTAAGAAGCCTTGAAAGCAGTGAAATGCTCTCATGTTGCAATGACTCAGAACCTCATTCTGTGTGTTCACGGCAGAGATCATTCGGCTCCACACAACCGTGCATTATTTAGAGGCTGATATATCCGATACAGTCCATAGCAATGGATGGACATAGGTCGCGCAATAAACAATGTGAGTCTGGGTCTCAAATCTTCAACACAGTACCATAAGTAGAGATTCAACTTGCTCCTCAGGGTGAGGAGAGTGAAGTGGTAAACCTGTAATCAGTAGGAGGCGGGAGGAAAAAAAGGAAAGTGGATATTCCCATTCAGCTGGCATCCTCCTACGGGAACAAGCACAACTGACTGGCACTTCTGAATGCTTGTAAATGCTGCAGAGCTCTTCAGGGGCAATAGTATAGCCTTGCAAACAGTAACCTTGCCAAACTTCAGGGGTGTTGAAGAATTCACGAAGGATTTAAAAGGAGATATTAACCCGAAACACCTGGGGGACTCTCGGCAACAAGAATCTGGAATTCTTCCTAAGAAGACCTGAATGTAGTGAAATGCTCTTATGTTGCGATGATTCAGAACGTTATTCTGAGTGTTCCTGGCAGAGGCCATTTGTCTAAACACAACCGTGGAGTATTTAGAGGCTGATTTGTCCAGTGCCATCTATAGCAATGGAAGGACAAAGGTGGCGTCCTAAACAATGGAAGTCTGGTTCTCAAATCTTCAACACAGTGCCATAAGTAGAGATTCAACTTACTCCTCAGGTTGAGGAGTGTGTATCTGTAAAAGCTGTAATTAGTAGGACTGAGGTGAGTGGAAAGTAAAGCAGATATTCCCAGTCAGTTTGCAGCATCCTACAGGGACAAGCACAACTGGTTGCCTTGTCTGAATGCTTGCACCCGCTACATAACTCTGCAGGCACAATTGTGCAGCAATGCAAACTGAGTAACCTTGCTAAACTTCAGGCATGTGGAAGAAACCATGTAGGAGTTACAAGGAGATATTTACCTGGAACACCTGGGGGGCCTGATGACAAAAAGAACCTGGTATTCTTCCTAAGAAGCCTTGAAAGCAGTGAAATGCTCTCATGTTGCAATGACTCAGAACTTCATTCTGTGTGTTCACGCCAGAGGTCATTGGGCTCCACACAACCGTGCATTATTTAGAGGCTGATACATTTGATTCCGTCCATAGCAATGGATAGACATAGATCGTGTCCCAAACAATGGAAGACTTGTTCTCAAATCTTCAACACAGTGCCATTAGTAGAGGTTCAACTTACTCCTCAGGTTGAGGAGAGTGTAGCTTTAAAAGCACTAATCAGCAGGATTCAGGTGAGTGGAACATGAAGCGGATATTCCCACTCAGGTGGCAACGTCCTACGGGGACAAGAACAACATGTCTGCGACGTCTGAATGCTTGCAACCGCTGAAGAGCTCTGCAAGGTCAATTGTGCCACAATGCAAACTGAGTAACCTTGCCAAACTTCAGGAGTGTAGAAAATTCCATGAAGGTTTTACAACAAGATATTAACCCTGAAGTCCTGGGGGCCTGCCGGCCTCAAGAATCTGGCATTCTTCCTAAGAAGCCTTGAAAGCAGTGAAATGCTCATATGTTGAGATGACTGAGAACCTCATTCTGTGTGTTCATGGCAGAGGTCATTCGGCTCCACACAACCTTGCATTGTTTAGAGGCTGATATATCAGATGCCGCCCATAGCAATGGATGGACATAGGTCATGCCTAAAACAACGGAAGTCTGCTTCTCAAATCTTCAACACAGTGCCATAAGTAGAGATTCAACTTGCTCCTCAGGATGAGGAGAGTGTATCTGTAAAAGCTGTAATCAACAGGACTCAGGTGAGTGAAATGTGAAGTGCATATTCCCAGTGAGGTGGCTATGTCCTACAGGGACATACACAACTGCCTGCAACTTCTGAATGCTTGCAAATGCTGCAGAGCTCTGCAAGTCCAATTGCACGGCAATGCAAACTGAGTAACCTTGCCAAACTTCAGGGGTGTTAAAGAAACAACGTAGGATTTACAAGGTGATATTAGCCCAGAACACTTGGGGGCCTGCTGGCAACAAGAATCTGGAATTCTTCCTAAGAAGCCATGAAAGTAGTGAATTGTTCTTATGTTGCGATGACTCAGAACCTCATTCTGAGTGTTCCTGCAGAGGACATTCAGTTCTGGTGCTGTACATAGCAATGGATGGACAAAGGTCGCATCCTAAACAATGCAAGCCTGGTTCTCAAATCATCAACATAGTGCCATAAGTAGAGGTTCAACTTACTCCTCAAGTTGAGGAGAGTGTAGCGGTAAAAGCTATAATCAGCAGGAATCATGTGGGAGGAATGTGAAGCAGATATTCCTAGTCATCTGGCATCGTCCTAAGGGAACAAGCACAACTGGCTGCCACGTCTGAATTCTTGCAACCTCTATAGAGCTACATAGAAGCAAATGTGCAGAAATGCAAACTGAGTAACCTTGACAAACTTCAGGGGTGTAGAAGAAGCCATGTAGGACTTACAAGGAGATATTAACCCAGAACACCTAGGTGCCTCTCGGCAACGAGAATCTGGAATTCTTCCTAAGAAGACTTGAAAGTAGTGAAAATGCTCTTATGTTGTAATGACTCAGAACCTCATTCTGAGTTTACCCAGTAGAGGTCATTTGACTCAGCACAACCATGGAGTATTTAGAGGCTGATATACCGGGTGCTGTCCTTAGCAATAGATGGACATAGATTGGGTCCCAAACTACGGAAGACTGGTTCTCAATCTTCAGCACAGTGCCATAAGTATAGGTTCAACTTACTCCTCAGGTTGAGGAGAATGTAGCGGTAAAAGCAGTAATCAGCAGGACTCATTTGGGAGGAATGGGAAGCATATATTCCCAGTCAGCTTGCAGCGTCCTACGGGGACAAGCACAACTGGTTGCCACGTCTGAATGCTTGCAACCACTGCAGAGCTCTATAGGCGCAATTGTTTACAAATGCAAACTGAGTAACCTTGCCCAACTTCAGTGGTGTAGAAGAAACTACATAGGACTTACTAGGAGATATTAACCCGGCACACCTTGGGGACTGACAGCAACAAGAATCTGGCATTCTTCCTAAGAAGCCTTGAAAACAGTGAAATTCTCTCATCTTGAGATGACTGAGAACCTCGTTCTCAGTGTTCCTAGCAGAGGTCATTCGGCTCAACACAACCATGGAGTATTTAGTGGCTGATATTTCTGATGCTGTCCATAGCAAAGGATGGAAACAGGTCGCGCCCCAAATAACAGAAGTGTGGTTCTCAACACAATGCCATAGGAAGATGTTCAACTTACTCCTTAAGTTGAGGAGAGTGTATTGGTAAAACCTGTAATCAGCAGGACTCAGGTGGGAGTAACAGGAAGCAGATATTCCCAGTCAGCTGGAACCATCCTAGGGGAAAAGCACCACTGGTTGCCACTTCTGAATGCTTGCAACTGCTGCAGAGCTCTGCAGGTCCAATTGTGCAGCAATGCAAACTGAGTAATCTTGCCAATCTTCAGGGGTGTAGAAGAAACCACGTAGGATTTACAAGGAGATGTTAACCCGGAAATCCTGGGGGCCTGTTGGCAACAAGAATCTGGAATTCTTCCTAAGAAGCCTTGAAAGCAGTGAAATTCTCTCATGTTGCAATGACTGAGAACCTCATTCTGAGTGTTCCCGGCAGAGGTCATTCGGCTCAACACAACCGTGGACTATTTGGAGGCTGATATTTCCAATGCAGTCCATAGCAAAGAATGGAAATAGGTCACGCCCCAAACAATGGAAGTCTGGTTCTCAAATCTTGAACACAGTGCCATAAGAAGATGTTCAACTTATTCCTTAGGTTGAGGAAAGTGTAGTGGTAAAACCTGTAATCAGTAGGACTCAGGTAGGAGTAACAGGAAGCAGATATTCCCAGTCAGCTGGCACCATCCTAGGGGACAAGCACAACTGGATTCCACTTCTGAATGCTTGCAGCCTCTGCAGAGCTCTGCAGGTCTAATTGTGCAGCAATGCAAACTGAGAAACCTTGCCAAACTTCAGTGTGTAGAAGAAACCACTTAAGATTTACAAGGAGATATTAACCTGGAACATCTGGGGGCCTGATGGCAACAAGAATCTGGAATTCTTCCTAAGAAGCCTTGAAAGCATTGAAATGCTCTTATGTTGTGATGCCACATATCCTCATTCTGAGTGATCACAGCAGAGGTCAATCGGCTCAACACAACCTTGGAATATTTAGAAGCTGCTATTTCCGATGCCCTCCAGAGCAATGGATGGACATAGGTCGCATCCAAAACAACGGAAGTCTGGTTCTCAATTCTTCAACACAGTGCCATAAGTAGAGGTTCAACATACTCGTTAGGTTGAGGAGAGTGTAACGGTAAAAGCGGTAATCAGCAGGACTCAGGTGAGTGAGGTGGATATTGCCAGGCAGCTGGCAACGTCCTACGGGGACAAGCACAACTGATTGCCATGTCTGAATGCTTGCAACTGCTGCAAAGATCTGCAAGCGCAATTGTGCAGAAATGCAAACTGAGTAACCTTGCCAAACTTCAGAAATCACGTGGGATTTACAAGGAGATATTAACCCGAAATCCTGGGAGCCTTCCTTCAACAAGAATCAGGCATGATTCCTAAGAAGCCTTGAAAGCAGTGAAATGTTCTTATGTTGCAATGACTGAGAACCTCATTCTGAGTGTTTGGAGCAGAGGTCATTCAGCTAAACACAACCCTGGAGTATTTAGAGGCTGATATTTCCGATGCCATCCATAGCAAAAGATGGACATAGGTCGCGCCCCAAACAACGGAAGTTTGGTTCTCAAATCTTCAACACAGTGCCATAAGAATATGTTCAACTTTCTCCTTAGGTTGAGGATAGTGTAATTGTAAAACCTGTAATCAGTAGGGCTCAGGTGGGAGGAACAGGAAGCAGATATTCCCAGTCAGCTGGCAGTGTCCTAGGGGACAAACACAACTGGCACTCAGGTCTGAATGTTTGCCACCGCTGCAGAGCTCTGCAAGCCCAATTGTGCAGCAATACAAACTGAGTAACCTTGCCAAACTTCTGGGGTGTAGAAGAAACCACGTAGGATTTACAAGGAGATGTTAACCCGGAACTTCTGGGGGCCTGCAGGCAACAAGAATCTGGAATTCATCCTAAGAAGCCTTGAAATCATTGAAATGCTCTTATGTTTTGATGCCACAGATCCTCATTCTGAGTGTTCCCGGCAGAGGTCATTCGGCTCAACACAACCGTGGAAGATTTAGAGGCTGCTATTTGCAATGTCCTTCATAGCAATGGATGGACATAGGTCACGTCCAAAACAACAGAAGTCTCGTTCTCAAATCTAAACCCAGTGCCATGAGTAGAGGTTCAACTTACTCCTCAGGTTTGGAGAGTGTAATAGTAAAAGCTGTAATCAGCAGGACCCAGATGAGTGGAACATGAAGTGGATATTCCCAGTCTGCTTACAGCATCCTACAGGGACAAGCACAACTGGATGCCATGTCTGAATGCTTGCAACTGCTGCACAGCTCTGCATGCACAATTGTTCAGAAATGCAAACTGAGTAACCTTGCCAAACTTCAGGCATTAGAAGAAATCACGTAGGATTTACAAGGAGATATTAACCAGGAACTCCTGGTGGCCTTCCATCAACAAGGATCTGGCATGCTTCCTAAGAAGCCTTGAAAGCAGTGAAATGCTCTTATGTTGCAATCATTGTGAACTTCATACTGAGTGTTCCCGGCAGAGGTCATTCGGCTCAACACAACCATGGAGTAATTAGAGGCCAATATTTCTGATGCCATCCATAACAATGGATGGACATAGGTCACGCCCCAAACAACGGAAAAGTGGTTCTCAAATCTTAAACACAGTGCCATAAGAAGAGGTTCAACTTACTCCTTAGGTTGAGGACAGTGTAGTGGTAAAACCTGTATCAAGCAGGACTCAGGTGGGAGGAACGGGAAGCAGATATTCCCAATTAGCTGGCAGCGTCCTACAGGGACAAGGACAAATGGCTGCCACTTCTGAATGCTTGCAACCACTGCAGAGCTCTGCAGGACCAATTGTGCAGCAATGCAAACTGAGTAACCTTGCCAAACTTCAGGGGACATGAAGAAATCACGTAGGATTTACATGGAGATATTAATCCCGAACACCTGGGGGCCTGCTGGCAACAAGAATCTGGAATTCTTCCTAAGAAGTCTTGAAAGTAATGAAATGCTCTTATGTTGCCATGACTGAGAACCTCATTCTGAGTGTTCCTGGCAGAGGTCATTCAGATAAACAAAACCATGGAGTATTTAGAGACTGATATTTCTGGTGCCGTCCATAGCAATGGATGGACAAAGGTCGCGTCCTAAACAACAGAAGTCTGGTTCTCAAATCTTCAACACAGTGCCATAAGTAGAGGTTCACCGTATTCTTCAGGTTGAGGAGAGTGTAGGAGTAAAAGCTGTAATCCGCAGGACTCAGGAGGGAGGAATGGGAAGCAGATATTTCCAGTCAGGTAGCAGCCTCCTATGGGGACAAGCACAACTTACTGTCACATCTGAAGGCTTGCAACCGCTATAGAGCTTTGCAGATGCAATTGTGCAGAAATGCATCTGAGTAACCTTGTTAAACTTCAGTGGTGTAGAAGAAATCACATAGGTTTTACCTGGATATATTAATCTGGAACACCAGGGAGCCTGTCAGCAACAGGAATGTGGAACCCTTCCTAAGAAGCCTTGAAAGCAGTGAAATGCATTTATGTTGTGATGACTCAGACCCTAATTCTGAGTGTTACTGGCAGAGGTCATTTGGCTCAACACAACCGTGGAGTATTTAGAGCCTGATATTTCCGATGCCACCCATAGCAATGGATGTACATAGGTTGCATCCCAAACAACGGAAGACTCATTCTCAAACACAGTGCCATAAGTAGAGGTTCAACTTACTCCTCAGGTTGAGGAGAGTGTAGCAGTAAAATCTGTAATCAGCAGGACTCAGGTGGGAGGAACTGGAAGAGGATATTCCCAGTCAGCTGGCAGCGTCCTTCGGGGACAAGCACAACTGGCTGCCACATCTGAATGCTTGCAACTGTGGCAGAGCTCTGAAGGTGCAATTGTGCATCAATGCAAACTGAGTAAACTTGCCAAAATTCAGGGGTGTAGAAAAAGCCAGGTAGGATTTACACGTAGATATTAACCCGGAAAACTTGGAGGCCTGCCAGCAACGAGAATTTGGCATTCTTCTTATGAAGCCTTGAAAGCAGTGATATGCTCTCATGTTGCCATGACTCAGAACCTCATTCTGAGTGTTCCTGGCAGAGGTCATTTGGCTCAACACAACCGTGGAGTATTTAGAGGCTGAAATTTCCGATGAGGTCCATAGCAATGGGGTGGACATAGGTCAGCTCCCAAACAACGGAAGACTGGTTCTCAAATCTTCAACACAGTGTCTTAAGTAATGGTTCAATTTGCTCCTCAGATTGCCTAGAGTGTAGTGGTAAAAGCTGTAATCAGCAAGACTCAGGTGGGAGGAATGGGAAGCAGATATTCCTAATCAGCTGACTGCATCCTACGGGGGTAAGCACTACTGACTGCCAGATCTGAATGCTTGCAACTGCTGCAGAGATCTGTAGGAGCAATTGTGCAGCAATGCAAACTGAGTAACCATGCCAAACATCAGGGGTGTAGAACAAACCTCTTTGGATTTACAAGGAGATATTAACCGGGAACACCTGGGGGCCTCAAGAATCTGCCATTCTTCCTCAGAATCCTTGAAAGCAGTGAAATGCTCTTATGTTGCCATGACTTAGAACCTCATTGTGAGTATTCCAGGCAGAGGTCATTCTACTCTGCACAACCATGGAGTATTTACAGACTTATATTTTGGCTGCCGTCCATAGCAGTGGATAGACATAGGTCTCGTCCCAAACAACGGAAGACTGATTCTCAAATCTTCAACACAGCGACTTAAGTAGAGTTTCAACTTACTCCTCAGCTTGAGGAGAGTGTATCGGTAAAAGCTGTAATCAGCAGGACTCAGGTGGGAGGAATGGGAAGCGGATATTCCCTGTCAGCTGACAGTGTCGTACAGTGACAACACAACTGGTTGTCACATCTGAATGCTTGTAACTGCTGCAGAGCTCTACAGATGCAATTGTGCAGAAATGCAAACTCAGTAAGCTTGCCAAACTTCAGCAGTGTAGAAGAAACCAGGATGGATTTACAAGGAGATATTAACCCAGAACACCTGGGGGCCTGCTGGCAACAAGAATTTGTCATTCCTCCTATGAAGACTTGAAAGCAGTGAAATGCTCTCATGTTTCGATGACTCACAACCTCATTCTGAGTGTTCAAAGCAGAGGTCATTTGGCTTAACACAACCATGGAGTAGAGGCTGATATTTCTGATGCGGTCCATAGCAATGGATGGACATAGGTCGGGTCCCCACAATGGAAGACTGGTTCTCAAATCTTTAACACAGTGCCATATGTAGAGGTTCAACTTACTCCTCAGTTTGAGGAGTATAGCCATAAAAGCTGTAATCAGCCAGCCACAAGAATCTGGAATTCTTCCTAAGAAGCCTTGAAAGCAGTGATATGCTATCAGGTTACCATAACTCAGAACCTCATTCTGAGTGTTCCTGGCAGAGGTCATTTGGCTCAACACAACCGTGGAGTATTTAGAGGCTGATATTTCCAGTGTCATCCATAGCAATGGATAGACATAGGTCATGACCCAAACAATGGAAGACGCGTACTCAAATCTTCAACACATTGTCATAAGTATAGGCTCAACTTACTCCTCAGGTGGAGGAGAGTGTAGAGGTAAAAACTGTAATCAGCAGGACTAAGGTGGGAGGAAGGGGAAGTGGATAATTCCAGTCAGCTACCAGCGTCCTTTGGTGACAAGCACAACTGGCTGCCAAGTCTGAATGCTTGCAACCGTTGCAGAGCTCTGAAGGGGCAATTGTGCAGCAATGCAAAATGACTAACCTTGCCAAATTTCAGGGGTGTAGAAGAAATCACATAGGATTTACAATGAGATATTAACCAGGAACACCTGGAAGTCTACTGGCAACAAGAATTTGGCATTCTTCCTAAGAAACCTTGAAAGCAGTGAAATGCTTTTATGTTGCAATGACTCAGAACCTCATTCTGAGTGTTCTCGGCAAGGTCATTCAGCTCAACACAACCATGGAATATTTAGAGGCTGATATTTCCCATGCAGTCTATAGCAATGGATGGACCTAGAATGAGTCCCAAAGAATGGAAGACTCGTTCTCAAATCTTCAACACAATGTCGTAAGTAGAGGTTCAACTTACTCCTCAGGTTGAGGAGAGTGTATCGGTAAAAGGTGTAATCAGCAGGACTCAGGTGGGAGGAATGGAAAGCGGATATTCCCAGTCAGCTGGCTGCATATTTCAGGGACAAGCACAACTGGCTGCCACTTCTGAACGCTTGCAATAGCTGTAGAGCTCTGCAAGCCCAATTGTGCAGCAATGCAAAGTAAGTAACCTTGCCTAACTTCAGGGGTGTAGAAGAAACCACGTTGGATATACAAGGAGATAATAACCCGGAATACCTAGGGGCCTGCTGGCAACAAGAACCTGGAATTCTTCCTAAGAAGTCTTGAAAGTAGTGAAATGCTCTTATATAGCGATGACTCAGAACCTCATTCTGAGTGTTCCCGGCAGAGGTCATTCTGCTCAACACAACTGTGGAGTATTTAGAGGCAGATATTTCTGATGGGTTCCATAGCAATGGATGGACATAGGTCGAGTCCAAAATAATGGAAGACTGATTCTCAAATCTTCAACACAGTGCCATAAGAAGATGTTCAACTTACTCCTTAGGTTGAGGAGAGTGTAGTGGGAAAAACTGTAATCAGCAGGACTCAGGTGGGAGTAACAGGAAGCAGATATTCCCAGTCAGCTGGCACCGTCCTAGGTGACAAGCACCACTGGATGCCACTTCTGAATGCTTGCAACTGCTGCAGAGCTCTGCAGGTCCAATTGTGCAGAAATGCATCTGAGTAACCTTGCTAAATTTCAGTGGTGTAGAAGAAATCGTGTAGGTTTTACCAGGAGATATTAATCTGGAACACCAGGGTACCTGCTAGCAACAGGAATCTGGAATTCTTCATAAGAAGCCTTGAAAGCAGCGAAATACTCTTATGTTGAGATGACTCACAACCTCATTCTGTGTGTTCCTGGCTGAGGTCATTTGGCTCAACACAACCGTGGAATATTTAGAGGTTGATATTTCCAATGCGATCCATAACAATGGATGGACAAAGGTCAGGTCCCCACAATGGAAGTCTGGTTCTCAAATCTCTTTTTTTTATTGTGAAAATACTGTACAGAGGAGTTACAATTACATGTGCAAGATAATGAGTGCATTTCTTATCAAGCATTGTAGCCTCCTCCTTTGTTTCCCCTTCCCATCACTTCCCATCCTCACTCAGGGCCCCTAACCAATCCTCCCCACACCCTGACCAAAATTGTAAATTTTGTTTTTGTCATAAGGACTTGTACATCTCATTTTGCAATAGGTCCACCTGTATCCCTATTTAAACGATTTGTTTTCGCCTTCCCATCCACAAATTATACCAACACTAAATACAGTGAAAGCAGGGGTTATACCATGGGGGAGGGACATACAAAGCAACAAAGAAATAATCTTATAAATGTGTTAGAAACAATCGCATGAACAAAAAAAAACATTTGAATACATATCCTAGGGTTCATTTCCCTAACATCACCTTATCTGACCTTTTCTGCTTGACTCAGACATATACTAGATATTGCAAAGAAGGGAAACCATGGCACCTATGTTTTCTTGTGCCTGGCTTACTTCACTTAATATAATTTTTTCCAAGCCTTTCCATTTCGTAACAAATGGGGCAATGTCATTCTTTCTGATGGAGGCATAGAATTCCATTGTGTATATATACATTTTCTTGATTCATTCATCTACTGAGGGGCATCTGGGTTGGTTCCATATCTTAGCTATAGTAAATAATGCTGCAATAAACATAGTGCTGGTAGCTTTAGTGTGGTCTTGTATGTAAACATTTGGGTAAATGACCAAAAGTGGAATTGCTGGGTCATATGGGAGCTCTATGTGAAGTCTTTTGAGGAACCTCCATACTGCTTTCCAAAGTGGTTGAACAAGTTTACACTCCCACCAACAATGCAGTAGTTTCCCTTCTGTCCACATCCCCTCCAGCATCTGTTGTTATTAGAGTTCTTGATTATAGCCATTCTAACTGGGGTGAGGTGGTATCTCAATGTTATTTTGATTTGCATTTCTTTTATGGCTAGCGAGGTTGAGCATTTCTTCATGTGTCTATTGGTCATCCTTCTTTCTTCTTCAGAGAAGTTTCTCTTTAAGTCATTAGCCCACTTATTTATTGGGCAGTTGTTTCTTTGAAGATTTATTGTTGGGGGGACTTAAATTTTTGAGTTCAAGCTATATTTTAGAAATGAGACCCTTGTCCGTTGTATGGCTAGTGAAGATCTTCTCCCAGTCCGTGGGCTTTATATTGATTTTGCTAGCTATGTCTTTGGCATACAGAAGCTCTGCAATTTCATGCAATCCCATTTGTTCAACCTTTCTTTGATTTGTTGTGTTTCTGGGTCTCTATTAAGAAATTTTTTTCTTTTGTTTATTGTGAAAATACTGTACAGAGGGGTTACAATTACATGGGCAAGATAGTGAGTACATTTCTTATCAAGCATTGTAGCCTCCTCCTTTGTTTACCCTTCCCATCCCTTCCCAGCCTCCCCCCATCCCTCCACCCAATCCTCCCCCCCACCCACCAAAGTTGTAAAGTTCATTTTCGACATGACAACTTGTACTTCTCATTGTTGCAACGGGTCCACCTGTATCCTTATTTAAACAACTTGTTTTTCCCCTTCCCCTCCACAAATTATACCGACATCAAATACAGTGAAAGCAGGGGTTATACTGTGGGGGAGGGCCATACAAAGCAACAAAGAAATAATCTTATAATTGCGTTAGAAACAAATGCATGAAAGAAAAAAAACATTTAAATACATATCTTAGTGTTCATTTTCCTAACATCACCTTATCTGACCTTTTCTGCTTGACTCACACTTATACTAGATATTGCAAATAAGGGAAACCATGGAACCTCTGTTTCTTTGGGCTTGGCTTACTTCATATACTTACTTAATATAATTTTTTCCAAGTCTTTCCATTTCCTAACAAATGGTAAATAATGCTGCAATAAACATAGTTGTGCTGGTAGCTTTAGTGTGGCCTTGATTGCTGGGTCATATGGGAGCTCTATGTGGAGACTCTGAGGAACCTCCATACTACTTTACAAAGTGGTTGAACAAGTTTACACTCCCACCAACAGTTGAGCATTTCTTCATGTGTCTATTGGCCATCCTAATTTCTTCTTCAGAGAAGTTTCTCTTTAAGTCATTAGCCCACTTATTTCTTGGGCAGTTGTTTCTTTGAGGATTTGTTGTTGGGGGATTTAATTTTTTGAGTTCAAGCTATATTTTAGATATGAGACCCTTGTCCGTTGTATGGCTAGTAAAGATCTTCTCCCAATCCATGGGCTTTCTATTAATCTTGCTAACTATGTCCTTTGCCATGCAGAAGCTCTGCAAATTCATGCAATCCTATTTGTCCAACCTTTCTTTGATTAGTTGTGTTTCCGGGTCTCTATTCAGAAAATTTCAGCCTGCGCCAAGGAGACCTAGGGTTTCTCCTATTCCATCCTGTAAGGTTTTCAGAGTGTCTGCTTTGACTCCGAGGTCTTTGATCCATTTGAAGTTGATTCTGGTGCAGGGTGATATATAAGGATCTAGTTTTAGTTTTCTACAAGTAGTTAACCAATTTTGCCAGCACCATTTACTGAAGAGGCTGTGTCTTCCATTCTATTGTTTTAGCTCCCTTATCGAAGATTAGATGGCTATAGGTCTGTTGGTTCATTTCTGGGTTTTCAATTCTATTCCATTGGCCCTGAGGTCTGTTCTTGTGCCAATACCAAGCTGTTTTGATTACTATGGCTTTATAGTAGAGTTTGAAATTTGGTATTGATATTCCTCCAGCAGTGTTCTTTCCATTGAGGAGCGTTTTTGCTATTCAGGGTCTTTTATTGTTCCATATGAATTTTTGGATTGCCTCTTCTATTTCCTTGAAGAATGGGGTTGGAATTTTGATAGGTATCGCATTGAATTTGTAGCTAGCCTTGGGAAGTATTGCCATTTTCACGACGTTAATCTTTCCAATCCAGGAGCATGGGAGTTTTTGCCATTTTCTAAGTTCTGTTTTGATTTCCTTTTTCAAGTTTTTAAAGTTTTCATCATAGAGGTCCTTCACTTCTTTGGTTAAGTTAATTCCTAGGTATTTTATTTTTGTGGGGCTATTACGAATGGAGTTGCTTTCCTAATTTCAGCCCCACTTTTCTCATTGTTGGCATACAGAAAAACCATTGATTTTGCCAAAGTTTTCAATCAGCTTGAGTAATTTGGGAGTGGAGTTAATGGGATTCTTTAAATACAAGATCATGGTGCTGCGAAGGTGGCTCAGTGGTAGAGAGTTTGTCTTGCATGCCTGAGGCCCTTGGTTCGATTCCTCAGCACCACATAAGCAAAAAGGAAAAAGTCGGAAGTGGCGCTGTGGCTCAAATGGTAGAGCGCTAACTTTCAGCTGAAGAGCTGAGGAACTGAGCCCAGGCCCAGAGTTCAGGCCCCATGACTGGACCCTAAATAAATAAATAAATAAATAAATAAATAAATAAATAAATAAATAAATAGATCATGTCATCTGCAAGAGGGAGAGATTTACTTCTTCTTTCCCTTTTTGGATCCTCTTTATGTTTGCATCTTGTCTTATTGATGTAGCATTCTAATACGAGAAGTGGAGAGAGTGGACATCCTTGTCTTCTTCCTGAGTTAAGAGGAAATGGCTTTAGTTTTTCACCATTAAGTATAATGCTGGCTGTAGGTTTGTCATATACAGCCTTTATTGTATTGAGGAATGTTCCATGGATTCCTAATTTTTCCAAAACCTTCATCACAAAGGGGTGTTGGATCTTGTCGAATGCTTTTTCTGCATCTATTGAGATAACCATGTGGTTCTTATTCTTGCTCCTCTTGATGTGATGAATAATATTAATTGATTTGCGTATATTGAACCAGCTTTGCATCCCTGAAATGAATCCTGTTTGATCGTGGTGTATGATTTTTTGGATGAATTGTTGAAGTCGATTGGCCAAAATTTTGTTGAGAAGTTTTGCATTAATGTTCCTCAAAGAAATAGGTCCATAGTTCTCTTTCTTTGATGAGTCCCTGCCTGGTTTTGGGATGAGGGTTATGATGGTTTCATAGGATGTGTTCGGTAGTGAACTTTCTCTTTCAATTTCATTGAAGAGTTGGGGGAGTATTGGTGTGAGCTCTGCTTTGAAGACCTTGTAGAATTCCACTGTAAAACCATCTGGTCCTGGACTTTTCTTAGATGGGAGATCTCTTATTGCTGCTTCTATTTCAATGCTTGATATGGGCCTGTTAAGATGGTTTAACTCATCTTGGTTTAGTTTTGGCATTACAATATTTGCTAGGAAAAGGTCCATTTCTGCCAAATTCTCAAACTTATTAGCATAAAGGTTTGAGAAGTATTCCCTTATAATGTTCTGAATCTTGGTTGTTTCTGTGGTGATCTTTCCATTCTCATCTCTAAGTTTATTTATTTGGGTGTGTTTTCTTCTTTTTCTGCTAAGATTTGCTAAGGGGCTGTCAATTTTGTTAAGTTTTTCGAAGAACCAACTCTTTGTTTTGTTGATTCTTTCTACAGTTTTTTTTTTGGATTCTAATTCATTTAATTCTGATTTAATTTTGATTATTTCTTTCCATCTACTGGATTGGGGTTTATCTTGCTGCTCTTTTTCAAGGGGGTTCAGATGTCTCATTAAATTGTTGGTTTCAGATCTCTCCAATTTGTTGATGTAGGAACTCAGAGCTATAAATTTGCCCCTGAGTACTGCCTTTCCTGTGCCCAGAGGATCTGGTAATTTGTGTGCTCATTTTTGTTGAATATCATGATTCAACAATGTGTTGTTCAGCCTCCATAAGTTCCAGGACTTTCTTTGATGGCTTTTGGTGTTGAGTTCTAATTTTATTCCCCTGTGGGCAGAGACAATGCAAGGTATAACTTCAATGTTTCTGAATTTGGACAAGTTTGCTTTGTGGCCTAAAATGTGGTCTATTTTAGAAAATATTCCATGTGCTGCTGAGAAAAACATGTATTCTGATGCTGCTAGGTGAAATATTCGGTAGATGTCTGTTAAATCTAGTTGATCTATGCAGTTGTTTAGATCTGCAGTTTCTTTGTTGAGTTCTTGCCAATTTGATCTATCTAGTGGGGAAAGTGGTGTGTTAAAATCCCCAACAATTAATGTCTTTGGATCTATGTGGGATTTGAGGGAAAGTAGTGTTTCTTAGATAAATTTGGGTACTCCATTGTTTAGAGAATAGATATTTAGAATTGTAATATCCTCCTGAAGGAGAGATCCCTTAATTATTATGTAGGGACCTTGTTTATCTCTTCTCACAAATTTTAAATTCCTGTCTATTTTATCTGATATTAGTTTTGCAACTCCCGCCTCCTTATGGGGGCCATTTGCTTGGTAGATTTTATTCCAGCCTTCAACATTGAAAATGTGTTTGTTTTTATGAGCAAGATGTGACTCCTGAAGGCAGCAGATAGAAGGATCTTGCTTTTTAATCTAACTGCACAGTCCATGTCGTTTAATTGGAAACTTTTGTCCATTAATGTTGAGTGATAGGATTGAGAGGTATTTGAGAGTTCCTGCCATTTAATCCACCTTCTTGGGGGCTGCAGCTACTGGGTTCTTCCTGTGGTTCTTGGATTCTCAGTTTGGGTGCTGTTTCTTGGCCTTTTTTGTGGTCTTGTTGGTTTTCTATATGTAGGACATCTTTAAGAATCTTTTGTAGGTCTGGTTTGGTGGAATTGTTTCAATTTTTCTTTGCGAAGGTTTTTATTTGGCCTTCAGTTATGAAGGAGAGTTTAGCTGGGTACAGTATTCTTGGTTGATAGTCGTTTGTCTTTAGGGCATGGCATACATGATTCCAGGCTCTTCTTGCTTTGATTGTCTCTGCTGAGAAGCCTGAGGTGATTCTAATTGGTTTCCCTTTTAGGTGATTGATCTTTTCTCCTTGATCTTTTCCTTGGTCTGAATTGATCCTGTGTGGATTATAATGTGACAGTGGGATGTCCTATTCTGGTCTGGTCTATTTGGAGTTCTAAAAGCTTCTTGTATCTGAATAGGCCTATATTTTTGCATGTTTGGGCAGTTCTCTGCTAGGACCTGTTAAACAAATTTCCTAGACCATTAACTTCTGTTTCTAGGTGCTCCTCTACACCCATTATCCTCAGATTAGGCCTTCTGATGGAGTCTTCCAAGTGTTGAATAAATCTATCATATTTCTTGGACTTGTCTTGGATGGTTGTATGTCCTTTCTCTATAATATCTAGGCTGTCTTCAATCCCCGAGATTCGATCTTCTGCATGGTCTAACCTGCTGTCAAGACTTTCTACTTTGTTTTTTATTTCTTTTCCTTCTAGTTGGTCAGCTTTGATGGCTTCAAATTCTTTGTTGAAGCTTTGTTTTAGATCTTGTATAAACTTCTTTACTTCCTTAATTTGGTGTTCAGTGTTTATTCTCAAACCACTTAGTTGATTGGTTGTGGTTTCCTTGGACTCCCCTTCCTTCTAGTGGGTTCCATTCAGCATTCCCTTTGTGGTCTCCCTGACTTCCTTCAGCTCTTTGTAATGGATCCCATGAATGCCTTTAGTGATCTTTGTGTATTCTCATCCTGCTCTCTCAATTCCTGTATTACTCTTTCCTTAGCTTCCTCACGTTCACCCCATTCCTGTAGTTCTCTTTGAGTGTTTTCAGCCTGCTCATGCCATTCCTGCCTTTCTCTTTGAGTGTTCTCAAGCTGCTCACACAATTCCTGTATCAGTTTTTGAGTAGCTTCCTCATGCTCATTATATTCCTGTATAAACCTTTGGTTTGCCTCCTCTCTCTCCCTATCACACTCATACAGAGTTCTTTGTAGGTTTTTGATCTTTCATTTACCATGTTTGCCAGCAGTGTTTGTAGAGATATTTGGGAACTCTCCTCTGGATTATTCATTATCTGTTCTGTCCCCTGATTATCATGAGTGGGAGTTGAGATACCCGGACTTGCCATTTTTATTGTGTTTTTCCAGCTTACTCTGCCCATTTGGGATGAAAGTAACACCAGTTTTGTGCTAGAACACTATCTTAAGGCAAGCATCAACCAAAGTCTGTAGTTGCACAGTCAAAAGTCTGCAGATACAATCTAGTTTAACAGATATATCTATTCAACATCAAACAACTATATATTAATGGGCTACAAACAGCAAAGAAGAATTTGGCAAACCAGAAATTATTAGGTTTAGGGAGAGATGTGGGTAAAAATAGGAATAGAGGGATGTGGGAAGGCACAGGGATAGTTAACTTAACTAAGTCCTAATCTAAAAGCCTGAAATAGGTTGGATAGGATCAAAGTAGAGAGAAAGAAAAAAAAGAAAGAGAAAGAGAAAAAAGAGACAAGAAAAAATAGAATAGCAGCCGGGTGCTGGTGGCTCACGCCTGTAATCCTAGCTACTCAGGAGGCTGAGATCTGAGGATCGCGGTTCAAAGCCAGCCCGGGCAGGAGAGACCGTGAGACTCCTATCTCCAATAAACCACCAGAAAACTGGAAGTGGCGCTGTAGCTCAAGTGGTAGAGCGCTCGCCTTGAGCTGAAGAGCAGAGGGACAGCGCCCAAGCCCAGAGTTCAAGCCCCATGACTGACAAAAAAAAAAAAAATAGAATAGCAAAAATTAAAAATTAATAAGTGCAATGCTTAAAACTTATGCAAATTTCAAAATGAAATATTCAAAGTACAACGAGGATAATGAGAGAAGGGGAGGGATATAAAGGAGATGTGTAAAACTTAAAAATAAAAATACTTAAAATATTATATAGGTATAAAGAGGTAGTATACTGCTATTAAGGAATTTAAGTCTAAGAGGTTTTGAATTAAGTTATAGATTTCTGGATTAAATATGTACACAGTGGGGGATAAGGTCTAATAATCGACTACAGGTATATCTGAGGATGTGCAGAACAGCAATTAAGTCACCCAAAGAAGAACAAAAGAGAAGAAAAGGTGGAAAGGATGAGAAAGAAAGAAAAAAAAGATCAAAAGTTCAGTAGAGCTAAACAAAAAAATATTTTTTTTAAAAAGAAAGAAAAAGGCACACACATATGCCCCTAAAATAAAAATTATAAGAGGAAGAAAAACAGTTACTAAAAAATAATTTTTAAAGGTAAAAATTAAAAATTTTTAAAAGTTTTAGAAAAAAAAATTTTTTTTTGTCAGTCATGGGACTTGAACTCTGGGCTTGGGCGCTGTCCCTCAGCTCCTCAGCTCAAGGTGAGCACTGTACCACTTGAGCTGCAGTGCCACTTCCGGTTTTCTAGTGGTTTATTGGAGATAGGAGTCTCACGGTCTTTCCTTCCGGGGCTGGCTTTGAACCGCGATTCTCAGATCTCAGCCTCCTGAGGGTGAGCCACCAGCACCTGGCTAGAAAAAAAATTTTATAAAAAGTACCAAAAAAAAAGTTCTTTAATTTTTGTGGGAGGGGTGGAAAGATCCTGTATCCCCCTTGTGTCCGTAACCAGCCTCTTGTTGGAGTCTCTGCTCTGCTTGTGGTGTTTGATTTTCCTGTGGCTTGGTTAGTTTCTTAAGTCAGTTTGTTTGAGCAGACAGAAAAATGCTCTGCTTTACCCAGGATTTTGTGATCCTCTTCCCAGGCTAGTCCAATGGGAGGGAGATCTGCTTTGAGTATCACAAAAGAGGGAGATGGCTGTTTCCTCAAGTTTGGAGATGCTGTGGTGAGGCTAGGTTCTGGGTAGAGTTGAGTCCGTTCAGCAAACAGTAGCTTTTCCCTGAGGGGCGAGCTTGTGAGAAACTCACAGAGCCCAGCCTGGAGCCATTCTCAGGGTTTATGTTTACTGAATTTCAATTGATTTTCCAGGCTGCTAAAGGGAGGGGCAGCCTCTGGCTCTGTTTACCCAGTGAAGAAAGCCACTCCTGGGGCTGGCACCTGAGCTGTGTAACTTTTCCCTGGGTGGAGCTGAGTCTGGCAGATCAGTTTAGGTTCTTGTGACCCGCTCAATGACTCTAGTTTTCTTACAAGGCCTGAGTTGGAGCTAGCAGCTCAGCCGGGCCTTTGTCAGTATCAAAGATAGAGATCTCCTGTAGTGGGGGAGGAGGGGTGGTCTTCCCTCTTCTGCTCCCTGAGAAGGAGTGAGGATGTCAGGCTTCTACTCACACTGAGTCTTGGTTCCTGGGTCATCTCTGGTCTGCTAATTGCAGGATGAAGATGTATGCTCCTTGTCAGTTCTTGCTGATGTTGAGTAGAATCCGCTTGCCCGCCGCATCTGGCTCCTTCCTCCCGGACTCCCAGTGTTGCAGGTATGGTGGCTACGGCCGCTGCCGCTGCAGCCGCAGCCACAGCCGAGGCTGCTGGCAAGTGCTCAGATCTGTCTCCTTGCCTGGATTTTCCCTCTCTGGACTAACTCTCTGTACTGGCACACTTGGTGTGATTTTCTGGCTTAGGACTGTTCACTGGAACACTAAAGCTGCTTTCTTTTTTTTTCTTTTTTTTTTTTTTTTTGCCGGTCATGGGGCCTGAACTCTGGGTCTGGGCGCTGTCTCTCAGCTCTTCAGCTCAAGGCTAGCGCTCTACCACTGGAGCCACAGCGCCACTTCTGGCTTTTTCTGTTTATGTGGTGCTGAGGAATCGAACCCAGGGCCTCATGCTTGCAAGGCATGCACTCTACCGCTGAGCTACCTTCCCAGCCCCCTTTTTTTTTTTTGATGGTCATGGGGCTTGAACTCTGGGCCTGGGTGCTGTCCCTCAGCTCTTCAGCTCAAGGCAAGCACTCTACCACTTGAGCTACAGCGCCACTTCTGGCTTTCTGGTGGTTTATTAGAGGTAGGAGTCTCACAGTCTTTCCTGCCCGGGCTGGCTTTGAACCACGATCCTCAGATCTCAGCCTCCTGAGTAGCTAGGATTACAGGTGTGAGCCACCGGCGCCCGGCTACTAAAGCTGCTTTCTATGCAAGAGCTTGTTTAGCCTCCAGCTTCTCCTCCACCATTTTCCTGGAACTCCTGGTTCTCAAATCTTTATCACTGTACCATAAGTACAGGTTCAACTAACTCCTCAGTTTGAGGAGAGTGTAGCGGTAAAAGCTGTAATAAGCAGGACTGAGATGGGAGGAATGGGAAGCAGATATGCAAAGTCAGCTGGCAGCATCCCACGGGGACAACACAACTGGTTGCCACATGTGAATACTTGCAACCGCTGCAGAGCTCTCCAGGCGCAATTGGGGAGCAATGCAAACTGAGTAACCTTGCCAAACATCATGGGTGTAGAAGAAACCATGCAGGATTTACAAGGAGATATTAACCCAGAACACCTGGGGGCCTGCCAGCCACAAGAATCTGGAATTCTTCCTAAGAAGCCTTGAAAGCAGTGATATGCTCTCAGATTGCGATAACTCAGAACCTCATTCTGAGTGTTCCCAGCAGAGGTCATTCAGCTCAACACAACCGTGGAGTATTTAGAGGCTGATATTTCCAGTGCCATCCATAGCAATGGATAGACATTGGTTACGACCCAAACAATGGAAGACTCATACTCAAATTTTCAAAACAGTGCCATAAGTATAGGCTCAACTTACTCCTCAGGTGGAAGAGAGTGTAGCGGTAAAAACTGTTATCAGCAAGACTCAGGTGGGAGGAACAGGAAGTGGATATTCCCAGTCAGCTAGCAGCATCCTTTGGGGACAAACACTACTGGCTGCCACGTCTGAACGCATGCAACCACAACAGAGCTCTGCAAGCCCAATTGTGCAGCAATGCAAAGTAACCTTGCCTAACTTCAGGGGTATAGAAGAAACCATGTTTGATATACAAGGAGATATTAACCCGGAACACCTGGGAGCCTGCTGGCAACAAGAATTTGGAATTATTCCTAAGAAGCCTTGAAAGCAGTGAAATGCTCTTATATTGTGATGACCTAGAACTTCATTCTGAGTGTTCCCGGCAGAGGTCATTCGGCTCAACACAACCATGGAGTATTTAGAGGCTGATATTTCTGATGCAGTCCATAGCAATGGATGGACATAGATCAAGTCCCAAACAATGGAAGTCTGGTTCTCAAATCTTCAACACAGTGTCTTAAGTAGAGGTTCAACTCACTCTTCAGTTTGAGAATTGTGTAGTGGTAAAAGCTGTAATCAGCAGGACACAAGTGGGAGGAATGGGAAGCGGATATTCCCAGTCAGCTAGCAGCGTCCTACAGGGACAAGCACAACTTACTGCAACGTCTGAAGACTTGCAACCACTATAGAGCTTTGCAGACTCAATTGTGCAGAAATGAATCTGAGTAACCTTGCTAAACTTCAGTGGTGTAGAAGAAATCATGTAGGTTTTACCAGGAGATATTAATCTAACACCAGGGGGCCTGCGGGCAACAGGAATCTAGAATTCTTCATAAGAAGCCTTGAAAGCAGTGAAATGATCTTATGTTACGATGACACAGAATGGCATTCTAAGTGTTTCCGGCAGAGGTCATTTGGCTCAACATAACCGTGGAGTATTTAGAGGCTGATACATCCGGTGCCATCTATACCAATGGATGGACATAGGTCAAGTCCCAAATAACAGAAGTCTGGTTTTCAAATCTTCTACACAGTGCCTTAAGTAGAGGTTCAACTTACTTCTCGGGATGAAGAGAGAGGAGCTGGAAAAGCTGTAATCAGCAGGACTCAGGTGGGAGGAACGGGAAGCAGATATTCCCAGTCAGCTGGCAGTGTCCAACGGGGACAAGCATAACTGACTGCCACATCAGAATGCTTGCAACCACTGCAGAGCTCTGCAGGCACAATTGTGCAGCAATGCAAACTTAGTAACCTTGCCAAACTTCAGGGGTGTAGAAAAACCTCGTAGGATTTACAAGGAGATATTTACCCAGGACATCTGGGGGCCTGCTGGCCCCAAGAATCAGACACTCTTCCTAAGAAGCCTTGAAAGTAGTAAAATGCTATGATGTTGGGATGACTAAGAACCTCATTCAGAGTCTTCCCGGCAGAGGTCATTTAGCTCAACACAACCATGGAGAATTTAGAGGCTGATATTTCCGGTGCCGTCCATAGCAACAGATGGACAAAGGTTGCGTCACAAACAATGGATGTCTGGTTCTCAAATCTTAAGCACAGTGCCATAAGTAGTGTTTCAACTTACTCCTCTGGTTGAGGAGCATGCAGCTGTAACAGCTGTAATAAACAGAACTCCAATGGGAAGAAAAGGATTCAGATAATCCCAATCAGCGGGCAAAGTCCTGCAGAGACAAGCACAACTGGATGCCACTTGTGAATACTTGCAATCTCTCCAGAGCTCTGCAGGTGCAATTGTACAGCAATGAAAACTGAGTAACCTTGCCAAACTTCAGGTGTGAAGAAGAAACCACATAGGATTTACAAGGAGATATTAACCCAGAACACCTGGGGACCTGCTGGCCACAGGCTTCTGGAATTCTTTCTAAAAAGCCTTGAAAGCAGTGAAATGCTCTTATGTTACAATGACACAGAACGTCATTCTGAGTGTTCCCGGCAGAGGTCATTTGGCTCAACACAACCATGGAGTATTTAGAGGCTA
Source organism: Dipodomys merriami (assembly GCF_024711535.1). Lineage (NCBI taxonomy): Eukaryota > Metazoa > Chordata > Mammalia > Rodentia > Heteromyidae > Dipodomys > Dipodomys merriami. The sequence goes on from NW_027202715.1 coordinate 1,006,317, forward strand.
ATATTTCTGGTGCTGTCCATAGCAATGGATGGACATAGGTCACGTCCCAAAAAATGGAAGTCTGGTTTTCAAATTTTCTACACAGCACCTTAAGTAGAGGTTCAACTTACTTCTCAGGATGAGGAGAGAGTAGCGGGAAAAGCTGTAATCTGTAGGACTTAGGTGGGAGGAGTGAAAACAAGATATTCCCAGTCAGCTGGCAGCATCCTACAGGTACAAGCACAACTGGCTGCTACTTCTGAATGCTTGCAACTGCTGCAGAGTTCTGCAGGTGCAATTGTGCAGCAATGCAAACTAAGTAACCTTGCCAAACTTCAGGGATGTAAAAGAAACCAGGTAGGATATACAAGGAGATATTTGCCTGGAACATCTGGGGGCCTGCCGGCCACAAGAATCTGGCATTCTTCCAAAGAAGCCTTGAAAGCAGTAAAATGCTCTTATGTTGGGATGACTAAGAACCTCATTCAGCGTCATCCCGGTAGAGCTCATTTTGCTCAACACAACCATGGAGTATTTAGAGGCTGATATTTCCGGTGCTGTCCATAGCAATGGATGGACAAAGGTCGTGTCCCAAACAATGGAAGTCTGGTTCTCAAACCTTAAGCACAGTGTCATACGTAGAGTTTTGACTTACTCCTCAGGTTGAGGAGTGTGCAGTCATAAAAGCTGTAATTAACAGAACTCAGGTGGGAAGAATGGGAATCGGATATTCCCAGTCAGCTGGCAGCATCCTACAGGGACAAGCACAAATGGCTGCCACATCTGAACGCTTGCAACCACTGCAGAGCTCTGCAGGTGCAATTGTACAGCAATGCAAACCAACTAACCTTGCCAAACTTTAGGTGTGTAGAAGAAACCACTTAGGATTTAGAAGCAGATATTAACCTGAACACCTGTGGGCCTACCCGTTGCAAGGATCTGGAATTCTTCCTAAGAAGCCTTGAAAGCAGTGAAATGCTCTTATGTTGTGATGACTCAGAACTGCATTCTGAGTGTTCTGAGCAGAGGTCTTTTGGCTCAACACAACCGTGGAGTATATAGAGGCTGATATTTCCAGAGCCATCCATAGCAATGGATGGACATAAGTCGTGTCCCAAACAACAGAAGTCTGGTTCTCAAATCTTCAACACAGTGACATAAGTAGAGGTTCAACTTATTCCTCATGTTGAGGAGAGTGTAGTCGTAAAAGCTGTAGTCAGCAGGACTCAGGTGGGAAGAAAGGGAATCGGATATTCCCAGTCAGTTGGCAGCATCCTACGGGGACAAGCACAACTGGCTGCCACGCCAGAATGCTTGCAACCGCTGCAGAGCTCTGCAGGTGCAATTGTGCAGCAATGCAAACAGTAATCTTGGCAAACTTAAGGGGTGAAGAAGAAAGCACATAGGATTTACAAGGAGATATTAACCCAGAATTCCAGGGGGCTTGCCGGCAACAAGGATCTGGAATTCTTCCTAAGAAGCCTTGAAAGCAGTGAAATGCTCTTATGTTGTGATGACTCATAACTGCATTCTGAGTGTTCTGGGCAGAGGTCTTTCGGATCAACACAACCATGGAGTATTTAGAGGCTGATATTTCTGATGCCGTCCATAGCAATGTATGGACATAGGTCGCATCCCAAACAACGGAAGTCTGGTTCTTAAATCTTCAACACAGTGCCATAAGTAGAGGTTCAACTTACTCCTGAGGTTGACATGAGTTAAGGGTAAAAGCTCTACTCAGCAGGACTCAGGTGGGAGGAAGGACAAGCCGATATTCCCAGTTAGCAGGTAACATCTTAAGGGGACAAGCACAACTGAATGCCACTTCTGAATGCTTGCAACTGCTGCAGAGTTCTGCAAGTGCAATTGTGTAGCAGTGCAAACTGAGTAACTTAGCTGAACTTCAGGTGTGTAGAAGAAACCACTTAGGATTTAGAAGCAGATATTAACCTGAACACCTGTGGGCCTACCCGTTGCAAGGATCTGGAATTCTTCCTAAGAAGCCTTGAAAGCAGTGAAATGCTCTTATGTTGTGATGACTCAGAACTGCATTCTGAGTGTTCTGGGCAGAGGTCTTTTGGCTCAACACAACCGTGGAGTATATAGAGGCTGATCTTTCCAGTGGGGTCCATAGCAATGGTGGACATAAGTTGCGTCCACAAAAACGGAAGTCTGGTTCTCAAATCTTCAACACAGTGCCATAAGTAGAGGTTCAACTTACTCCTCAGGCTGACATGAGTGAAGGCGTAAAAGCTCTAATCAGCAGGACTCAGGTGGGAGTAAAAAAGCGGATATTTCTGTAAGCTGGTATGGGCAAATGGGATGAACCAAAACTTAATGCCACATCTGAATTCTTGCAACCGTAGCAGACCTCTGCACGTGCAATTGTGCAGCAAGGCATACTGAGTAATATTGAAAAATTTCAGGTGAGTAGAAGAAACCACATAGGATTTAGAAGTAGATATTAACCTGGAACACCTGTGGGCCCACCAGCTGCAAGAATCTGGAATTCTGCCTAAGAAACTTTGAAAGCAATGAAATGCTCTTATGCCGCAATGGCTCAGATCCTCTTTCTGGGTGTGCTCCGCATAGGTCATTTGGCTAACTATAACCATGGATTATTTAGAGGCTGATATTTCCGGAGCCATCCATAGTAATAGATGGACATAGGTCATGTCCAAAAAAATGGAAGTCTGGTTCTCAAATCTTCAACACAGTGCCATAAGTACAGGTTCACCTTTCTCCTCAGGTTGATGTGAGTGAAGGGGTAAAAGCTCTAACCAGCAGGACTCAGGTGGGAGTAACAAGAAGCAGATATTCCCATTAAGCTGGTATCGGCCAACGGGATGAACCAAAACTGAATGCCACATCTGAATTCTTGCAACCGCAACCAACCTCTGCCTGTGCAATTGTGCAGGAATGCAAACTGAGTAATTTGTAAACTTTTCAGGTGATTAGAAGAAACCAGGTAGGATTTAGAAGTAAATATTAACCTGGATCACCTGTGAGGCTACCAGCTGCAAGAATCTGGAATTCTCCCTAAGAAGCCTTGAAAGCATTGAAATGCTCTTATATTGCAATGGCTCAGAACCATGTTCTGAGTGTGCTTGGCAGAGGTCATTCGGCTAACTACAACCTTGAGTCCAAGGTTTAGAGGCTGATATTTCCAGTGCCCTCCATAGGAATGGATGGACAAAGGTCGCGTCCAAGAAAATGGAAGTCTGGTTCTCAAATCTTCAACACAGTGCCAGAAGTAGAGGTTCATCTTACTCCTCAGGTTGATGAAAGTAAGGGGGTAAAAGCTCTACTCAGCAGGACTTAGGTGGGAGGAAAGAGAAGTGGGTATACCCAGTCAGCTGGTATCGGCATATGGGGACAAGCAAAACTGAATGCCATGTCTGAATGCTTGCAGTCTCTTAGAGCTCTGCAAGGGCAATTGTACAGTAATGCAAACAGAATAACATTGCAAAACTTCAGGTGTGTAGACAAAAATACGTAGGATTTAGAAGCAGTTATTAACCTGAACACCTGTGGGCCTACCGGCTGCAAGAATCTGGAATTCTGCCTAAGAAGCCTCGAAAGCAGTGAAATGCTCTTATGTTGCCATGGCTCAGATCCTCTTTCTGAGTGTACTTGGCAGAGGTCATTCGGCTAACTACAACTGTGGACTATTTAGAGGCTGATCTTTCCAGTGGGGTCCATAGCAATGGTGGACATAAGTCGCATCCACAAAAATGGAAGTCTGGTTCTCAAATCTTCAACACAGTGGCAGAAGTAGAGATTCAACTTACTCCTCAGGTTGAAGAGTGTGAGTCCTACTCAGCAGGACTTAGGTGGGAGGAAAGAAAAGTGGGTATACCCAGTCAGCTGGTATCGTCGTACGGGGACAAGCAAAACTGAATGCCATATCTGAATGCTGGCAACCTCTTAGAGCTCTTCAGGTGCAATAGTGCAGTAATGCAAACTGAATAACATTGCAAAACTTCAGGTGTGTACAAAGAGGTTACCAGGGTTAGATGTCATTAAGAACAATATTTTAACTTTGACAAATGCACAGACTTTTCCTCCGGCTACATCAGTGTAGCTTGTTTAGCACTCTGGTTTGTAAAAGCATCTTTAGGAATGTGACCTCTAGTGACCCTAACAATGCCTAAGTCACTTGTGCAGGCCTTTAGACAGATGTTAATAGAAACCCACTCTCAGGTTTACAAATTTTTTTCTTGAACAGATAAATTTCATGTAGCTAGAGTTAGCTCAAAAGTTACTGCCAATTAGAGCTTTTGGTACATACAGGGGTTGGGATTTAAACCATCCCCCACATTTTATAACTTTAGCTTTTGTACTATCAAGATTACTGACAAGTTCCTGTCCCTACAAGCTAGATAGTCATGGACATTAGGCATGCTTACAAACTATCTTCCCATGACCTCCTGGCTCTTACCAATTTTTGAAGGGCCAAGCACAAATAACTCTAGGATCTGACATTTCTGCCATCCAAGCAGTGGCTTATTGCCTTGGATGCTCCTCCATTGCTCTTGTCCCAGGAGTGTCTTCTCTACACTAGGATAAATGCCTCATTTGCATTTCCCTTAGCTGGTCACTGGACTTGAACTCCGGGCCTGAATGCTGTCCCTCAGCTCTACAGCTCAAGGCTAGCACTCTGCCGCTTTGAGTCCCAAAGCAACCCTGTTGAGTAGCGGTGACAGTCTCACAGGGACCTTTTTCTGCAGGGGCTGGCTTCCAACCAGTTTGCAGATCAATGAGTCTTACAAAAGGCCACTTTATTCCAATTAAAAGCAACAAGATGGTCAACATAGAAGTAGTTTTTAAGCATGCTCTTACCTGAAACTTATTAAGACCCAAAGTTACATCTGAAAAACTTGTAAGAATCTTCTGTGCTTTGCTCTGGGCTTGCTGGAAACTTAAAAAACCTATAAGAGCAAACTGGAATCGCAATTAAGCAATTATTTTGGTAATCCTAATTTTTCCACTTTGAGGCAAATGTTAAGAACAATTTTACTTTTAAACTTTATATCCAGAAATCCATTCCTAATTATTTAAGCCTCCTATTAATCTCTTTTATTATTTTATATTTTAGTTTTTAATTACATTTTTTGAAAATCCCTTAAAATCTTGAGGCCAAGTGTCACTCATTGTCCCTTGGTTGCTTGTTTTAAAACAGATACACATTAAAACTTTTAAACTCAAATGACAATTTTTCCTTAATGCAAGAATTACAATCACCATCACTGTACTAAGAAGCTAGACTTAACACCTTTATGACTTTTAAAAACATATCCTAATTGTAGAACATCATTGAAAATCACATTATACAAATACATTTTAACCCTCTTTTTAAGTCCAAGGGGCCGTTTTAGCAATACTAATCAGATTATAATATCACTAATTTTTACCATCATGTTTCTAGTATCTATCTGTAGAGAAAAAGGACAGAACAAAGCTGAGCCACTTGGCCCCTCCTATGGAATGGATACGCACCTAATCTCACTCTTTAGGGTTAGATGAACTGAGTTTGTGCCAGCTTGTCCTCTTTCACCATGTGTAGACTCCTCCCATGCCCCATCCCACCATGTATGACCAGCTGAACTGCACTTTTGCCTGTTTACCCCTTACCCCTACAGATAGGTCTCTTGTTGGCTTTTAAGTTTTTTCCTTTTCTTATCTCTTGGTTTTTGACTGAAAATACACAGTTTTAGACAGACAGAACAGGTAATATCTTTGACAGTGTTAAACTTTTATATTTAAACTTCTAATATTTATCCCCAAATTTTAGCCAAGGGAACTAAATTCCAAACAGCCAATGCATTTTGTTAAGCCAGATAACTTGATTACAGTGTAAACAGCCTTATGCATTTTAAAATACCAGATTTTTTTCAATGGCTTTTCTATATGCCAACAATGAGAAAAGTGTGGCTGAAATTAGGAAAGCAACTCCATTTGTAATAGCCCCACAAAAAATAAAATACCTAGGAATTAACTTAACCAAAGAAGTGAAGGACCTCTATGATGAAAACTTTAAAATCTTGAAAAAGGAAATCAACACAGAACTTAAAAAATGGCAAAACCTCCCATGCTCCTGGATTGGCAAGATTAACATCGTGAAAATGGCAATACTTCCCAAGGCTATCTACAAATTCAACGCGATACCTATCAAAATTCCACCCTCATTCTTCAAGGAAATAGAGGAGGCAATCCAAAAATTCATATGGAACAATAAAAGACCCCGAATAGCAAAAAAGCTCCTCAACGGAAAGAACACTGCTGGAGGAATATCAATACCAAATTTCAAACTCTACTATAAAGCCATAGTAATCAAAACAGCTTGGTATTGGCATAAGAACAGACCTCAGGACCAATGGAATAGAATTGAAAACCCAGAAATGAACCTACAGACCTATAGCCATCTAATCTTTGATAAGGAAGCTAAAACAATAGAATGGAAGAAAGACAGCCTCTTCAGTAAATGGTGCTGGCAAAATTGGTTAACTACATGTAGAAAACTAAAGCTAGATCCTTATATATCACCCTGCACCAGAATCAACTCCAAATGGATCAAAGACCTTGAACTCAAAGCAGACACTCTGAAAACATTACAGGATGGAATAGGAGAAACCCTAGGTCTCCTTGGCTCAGGTCGAAATTTTCTGAATAGAGACCCGGAAGCACAACAAATCAAAGAAAGGTTGGACAAATGGGATTGCATAAGATTGCAGAGCTTCTGCAGGGCAAATGACATAGCTGGCAAGATCAATAGAAAGCCCACTGATTGGGAGAAGATCTTTACTAGCCATACAACGGACAAAGGTCTCATATCTAAAATATACTTGGAACTCAAAAAATTAAACCACCCAACAACAAATCCTCAAAGAAACAACTGCCCAATAAATAAGTGGGCGAAAGACTTAAAGAGAAGCTTCTCTGAAGAAGAAAGAAGGATGGCCAATAGACACATGAAGAAATGTTCAACATCCCTAGCCATAAAAGAAATGCAAATCAAAACAACATTGAGATATCACCTCACTCCAGTTAGAACAGCAAAAATCAAGAACTCTAATAACAACAGATGCTGGAGGGGATGTGGACAGAAAGGAACCTTAATTCATTGTTGGTGGGAATGTAAACTTGTTCAACCACTTTGGAAAGCAGTATGGAGGTTCCTCAAAAGACTTCACATAGATCTCCCCTATGATCCAGCAATCCCACTTTTGGGCATTTACCCAAATGTTTACAAACAAGACCACACTAAAGCTACCAGCACAACTATGTTTATTGCAGCATTATTTACCATAGCTAAGATATGGAACCAACCCAGATGCCCCTCAGTAGATGAATGGATCAAGAAAATGTGGTATATATACACAATGGAATTCTATGCCTCCATCAGAAAGAATGACATTTCCCCATTTGTTAGGAAATGGAAAGGTTTGGAAAAAATTATATTAAGTGAAGTAAGCCAGGCCCAAAGAAGCATAGGCCCCATGGTTTCCCTTATTTGCAATATCTAGTATAGGTATGAGTCAAGCGGGAAAGGCCAGATAATGTGATGTTAGGAAAATGAACCCTTAAATATGTATTTTAATGTTTTCGTTTCTTTCATGCATGTGTTTCTAATGCATTTATAAGATTATTTCTTTGTTGCTTTGTATGTCCCTCCCCCACAGTGTAACCCCCGCTTTCACTATATTTGATGTCAGTATATCATGTGGAGGAGATGGGGACAAACAAATCGTTTAAGGATTCAGGTGGACCTGTTGCAACAATGAGAAGTACAAAATGTCATGTCAAAACCAGCTTTACAATGCCGGCGTGGGGGGGGGAGGGGGGTATAATTGGGTGGGGGGAGGGGGGTAAAATTGGGTGGGGGGAGGGGGGAGGCAGGGAAGGGAAGTGAAGGGTAAACAAAGGAGGAGGCTGCAATGCTTGGTAAGAAATGTATGCATTATCCTGCCCATGTAATTGTAGCCCCTCTGTACAGTATGTTCTCAAATAAAATAAAATACAATTTAAAAAAAAAAATAAAATAAAATAAAATAAAATACCAGATTTTTTTAATTTTGTAAGTTAAAAATCCTTAAAAAGTCATTTAAAACAATGTGAAAATTCTTTAAAATGTTTGATAATGTTCAAACCTCATAACCTTTTGAATTTTAAACTTAAACTCACCCGATTGTTACAGCATGCTGATAATTTTTATCTTGAACATGTTCACAAACACATACAAAACATATACAGATCTTAAAGCGCACAAAAATCAAAATCAGTTGTATGTACATTTAAAACTGGTACCAATTCTAAAACAGAACTAGACAAGACAACAACCAAAGGCTGAGTTGGGGGCTAATGGGCCCCCAGTTTATCCCTACCTCAGAAAACATAGAACAGAAAACACACTGAAGTAAACAAGACAAACAAGTGGCCACAAAGACAAAATCAGGTCTCAGTGAATGGGGTGACATCTCACCACCATTCACAAGTAGGACTCAAATCCACTTACCAGGGAACTTGAACCCCCTCTACTCACCTCTGGAGGATTTTTTCTTTTAGATTCCTGCAAACGTTGACCCAGGGGCCTTCTAAGGTGGAGGAGAAATCCCAGTCATCTTGGGGCAAGGGAAAGAAGTCCCTAGGGGCCATCCCCTCAGACTGACAGGTTCTCCCCCATACTCAGACCCCCTGGGCCAAGGCCTGAGGCTAAGATCTTGCTGGTGTCACTTGCAGGTGGTCAGTGGCAGTTTCATCTTGCTGCAAGTTCTCCCTGCCAGCCCTTTTAAGTTATTATTAGATCCTCCAGGTTTCTCACTCCCCACCACCCCCCTTACTTCTGGATCCAGAGAGGGTGGAGGAGGTGGCAGTGAAGGGTAGAAAGGGGGGTCAGTTTAAAGTGTAAGTAAAAAAGGAGCTAGAGAGAAACAGATATTAAGGGAGTGTTAGCCAGTCTCCTCCGGGGTCTCGCATCAGGATGAATCTCAGACAAGAAACATTCCAAGAATTCCAGAATACATACACACCAACATTGAGACAAAACACATTTACAGAATGCGCATTATAGACTGTCAGACAGAAAGTGCTGGACTACAGATGGGCCCAAATGTCTGCACTAGTGGATAGTTTACCATGATGGGGATCCGGGGGATGGCTCCCACTGGCCCAGTTGGCTGTATAGCATGTCCTCCAAGACCTCTTGCCAACTCCAATACAGAACCTGCAGGCTACACAGATACCAGACAATTATAGGCCATTTGCATCATAGTGTCCCTGAATCCTTTTTTCCATTTTTTTTTTTGCTAAGTTTCTAAACTAATGGTTCCTTCCTCCAGGAACCAGGGGTATACTTCCTCAACAAAGTGAAAGAAACATTCTAACTGACTGTGTCTAACTTTCACTCCTCGAGTGTGAAGCATGCCCTTGAGGGCCTGCAAATATAGTGTGAGGCTGTTACCTTGCCCAATAATTTCTTACTCCCGACTATACTCTCTTCCACTCTCTATTTTAAGTTTCTGGACGTCCTCTTACCTTAGTGGGGTCCTCTGCCATGATCCCAGGTTTTCAGGCCCCTGTTTGGGTGCCACTTGCCGGAGCCTGCCAGCAACAAAAGGGAATCCTGAATTAGGGGGCAAGGATGTGGAAAAATAAAGACATAAGACAAAGGATGGGGACGGGAGGTCTGCAACTCAAGACTGCAGCACTGTTTATTTTTAACTTTCCCTAATATATACTATTAGAAGTCAAGAGGTAACATAAAGTTACAATAGTCCAGAAAAACAAGGAAAATTTCAGTAAAAACAGAGTGCAGTAAAAACAAGACAAGGTCAACTGGTAGAAAGTAAAACAAACTCTGCAGACATAGGAAAGCAATCCCGGGCACCTGGTGTTTTTTAAGTAAGCCAGTTCCTTGAACGTGCCTTCAAGTAAGCACCAGGGTCAAGATGACCTTTAAACTTTACTGTTGGTTCCCAACACCTTGTCCCCTCTCTGCCTCTGGGACTCCTCTGTCCTTGTTCTTTATCCCCCCCCCCCCTTTCAGCTGCCTTCCTCAGGACCAGGGCAGGCAGTGACACCAAGGTGGCAGGAGTTGGTCACCAGTGCCTGTTCCTTCCTCTCCCTGTCCATCTCAGGTCCTGTGTGGATGGATCTGATCTACTGTACCTGGCCTGTGCCTCAGTTTCTGCTTTGTGGAAAAGAGGTCTTTCTCTGGTTGGATGGAACCAGCCTTTTCTCTCAGCACTGCCCAGGACATGTTGGCCATTGTATGGAGAGCTGCTTGAGGAGGGAGAGGCCAGCAGGGGCTACTTTATCCTCTGCACTTGGCCTTGGTGGGCAGTGGCAGAAGCCACCTTCCCTTGGAGCAGCAGCAGGTCGATGGCTGGACACAGCTGTAACTCGCCTGGCTGGCTGAGCCAGTGGAGGTGGTTCATGTACAGGAGGGCCACACTGCCACTCACAGAACTGGCAGCAGCTTGTCACTTTAACAAGGCTGCAAACCCCCTTTCCACCAGGAGGTGGCAGCCTCCCTGTCCCCAGCCCTGATGTGCTCTGATTACTGGTAACAACCAGAGGGCAGAGTTGCACCCATGTCTCCCAGCTCCTGTTTTGCACCTTTATCCCAGCTGACCCAAGCACGTGGGGCCATGAGTTCACAGGCATCTTCCACAGAGTGATCTGCCTCGGTTTCCTCTTCTGTGGCACAGGGACAATTAAGTCTCCTGTATGTGCCCAATGGGAGAGCTCTCAGCGCTGGACAAGCTGGGCACTCACCCCCAGGAGTGGGTGGGGTGGGATGGCAGAGCCACCCATTCCAGATGATTCCTTCGAGTGTTGAAATTCTCACCGCCCACAAGGGGGGTGGGAGGGCCTGGCTGTGCACGGTGAGCCTGCTCCCTCCCACCCACTCAGGCCACGCTCAGCACCTGGCTTCTGTGGTTTGCTCCACTCCCTGGACACGGTCACAGCCACTCACCAGTGGAGGCTCACTCACAGCATGCTGCCTGTCCCTCTCACCCACTGTCCTCCAGTCTCTGCTCTCATCTGGGAAGTTAAAAAAAAAAAGGAAAAAAAAACATGGTATTGCAGATATTTCTTTTTTTTTTCTTTTTTTTTTTGTCGGTTGTGGGGCTTGAACCCTGGACCTGGGCACTGTTCCTGTGCTCTTCAGCTCAAGGCGAGCGCTCTCCCACTTGAGCCACAGTGCCACTTCTGGTTTTCTGGTGGTTTATTGGAGATAAGAGCCTCAAGGACTGGGCTGGGCTGGCTTTGAACCACGATCCCAGACCTCAGTCTCTGGAGTAGCTAGGATTGTAGGCATGATCATCTGGTGCCTGGCTTTGGGGATATTTCTATAAAGTGCTCCAAGCTTAAATGTATATAACCTGTGCAGATGCCTCACAGGTCAAAATATGAACAATTTCCATAGCCTAGGAAATCTCCTTGTGCCCTTCCAGCCAATAATCCCCCCTCAGGCAAAACTGACTCTGACCGAGCAGCACCCCAGAGTTAATTGCAGCTGTCCTTCCATGGAACCACCCATACTATATATAGTCATTCCTGCCTGCTTTCTTTCCTTCAGGATTGTGTATGAGATCCATTCATAGAATGTCAAGTATCTGTTATTTTTCTTTGCTGTCTAGTAGTTCATAGAATTGATGTACCATCATTTATTTATCCATTCTACAGGAGATGGACATTCAAGTTACTTTTAGTCTCTGGCTATTATGAACAAAACTTTGAAGACTCCTTTTGTATGTGTCATTTGGAAGTCATTTATTTTCATTTCTCATGAGTAAAACACCTGTGGATGAAATTGCTGGCCACACATAGACACAAGCTTAGCTTCAATAAATAAACATGGCTAAACATTTTCTCCAGGTGGTTGGTCTAATTAATACTTCTGCTAGCAACACAGGAGAGTTCTGGTGGCTCCACATTCTTGCCAACACTTGAAATTGCTATTCCTGTTTCATTTTAGTATTCTGGATTGAGTATAATGGTTTCTCAGTGTGGGGCTAATTTTCATTCCTCTAATGATTATGATGAACTTACACCTACTTATCAGACAGTTGGGTGTCATCCCTGTAGTTTTAAGAATTGGGTTGTCTAACTCTTCCTTGATTTGGACTTTCTTCTCTTTCCTGTGTTGGAAATGTGCTTTTCTGTCTTCATCCCATCATTCTCCCTCCTGGAAGACCCGTCACCCATCCTAAAGGCTCCCAGGAGTTCCTCTGCCCATGGGGCCACCTCCTTCTTCACTTTATCAGGGCTTGCTCTTCAAATCTGAAATCAAACTCCGGAGCACCTCATCATGGCCACTACCACTGTCTGTGCTCATTTGTTAAGTGTTCTTAACATATAGAAATTGTAAATATTTGCCATGTACAAAGTAGTCCCCTCCTCATCTATTTGTTTTTGGAGATAGAGACTTTCTGTATAGCCCAAGTTGACCTCAATTTTCAGTCCTCCTGCCTCAGCTTCCTATATGCTGGGATTGGAGGCATGTGCCACCACTTCAACTTCATGTTCAGGTATATGTATACATAGTGATATAATTATCTTCATCAAGCTAATTAGCATACCTATCATCTCCAATGACCATCCTTTTTTTTTAATTTGACCATCCTTTTTTTGTCAGTCATAGGTCTTGAACTCAGGGCCTGGGCGCTGTCCCTGAGCATTCTTGCTCAAGGCTAGAGCTACCACTTGGAGCCACAGCACCACTTCTGGTTTTCTGGTAGTTAATTGGAGAAAGAATCTCAACAGACTTTCCTTCTCTCAATGGCTTTGAACTATGATCCTCAGATCTTGGCCGAGGATTACAGGTATGAGCCACCAGTATCTGGCTACTATTTCTTTTTGTGGTGAGAACATTTCAGATCTCCTTTTAGCAATTTTCAAGTATTTAGTATATCAAACACTAGTGCTGTAACATATCGCCTGTCTGAGTGAAAGTCTATCCCTTTCACCTGTATCTCAGTTTAGTTTCAGAGCCTAGGTGGGGTCCCTGTGCAGGATGCCACCAACATGCACCTTCAGGACTTGGTTCCTTGTTGGGAGAACATGTGGGTCCTTCCCTAGGAATGAAATTCAAAGATGTCCTGGGGCAAAAGCTGGCTGAGGACAAGTATGCAAGGGAAGTGGGAGAGTACCAAGTGACAAAAGCCAGAATGTCTGACCCAAGAGGGACCCTTAGAGGTTACAATCCTCATGTCTCAGGGCACAGGTGGGAGATGGAGACTCAGAAGACACAAAGCACTTGGTCGGAGTCACATGGAAAATTCTGTCTCCACACAGACTTAATTTCCTGCTTTCCCTGAGCCATTTGTACCTGGATGTGAGGGTGGGAAGCATTTCCTGGCTCAACCTCAGGTTTCCAAAGCCTGGAACTGGCCTGGACACCTCTAGCTCGGGTTGACTCTAGGCTTCAGGCTCCCAAGCTTAGAGGTCTTGGGGATCCTGGGAGGGACCACCAAGGGGCAGCTCACTCTGGCACATCTCTTCCTTGGTAACGATGGGAAGGTGTGTGGCTGGAACCAGCCATGCAGGAGCATGGAAGCTGGGTGCCAGAATTTGAAGCTATGAAGTCAGATGGGCTCAGAAGGATACTTAAGTTTGCTTCAGTAGGAGCTCAGGGCCGGAGGAGCCACGGGGTAGCTGCAGAGGAGAAGAGCTGGAAGGTTCCAGGACTTAGGAAGTCAGACAGAAAGCCTAGGAAGTAAAGTTTGGGCTGTCTTGCAGAGGGCTCTGTCAGCATAAGGAAGGGTTACTTCCTTCTTTGGGCAGTAGGGAGCCCCTGGTGGCTGGCAAGTTAAGGACTGACATAAACATGGCAGACCTGGGTCTCATTTAGTGACTATGAATAGGAGAGGTGGGACTAAGCTGTACCCAGGCTAGGTTTTGGGGGTGACCTTGAACTTCAGTTTCCTTTTCTTTGTTTCTTCTTTTTTCTTCAAGTGAGGAGGTTAAAAACTACAAACTTTACCTAACAGGAAGATTTTTATTGGGACTCTGACTTGGGTACCACAGGCTGCTAGTCTGACTCTGAACACTAGGTGGCAGTCAATACCAGGCTGCCCAACTGCTACTCTGAATAAGGCTGGGACAGGTGGACTATTCCTGTGCAGAGACCAGCTCAGAACTGTCCCAGCCCAGCCCATTTCTCTGGATAGAATCTTATCTCCTTATCATTCCACTAGCTCTTGTGCACTCAGAGGCATGGAGGAGTGGACCATGAGTTGGTAATACTTTGTCCATGCAGCCTGCATAGGGCTTCTCTCTGTACCTGCATACGGTGGGCCCGTGCAGGCAATACATGCACTATTACGGACATAATTATACTGAAAGTTATTCTTCATCAACTGGAAATTCAAATGTATATATCTACCCTACTCCTGGCCCTCATGGGGGATAAGGCCAGTCGTCCATACCTCTCTATGGAGCATACCACCCAGGTGGATAGGGCTAAAGGCTGGTCAGCTCATGGTCACCTCCCTTAGTCACTGTGCTCCTGTCTGCCCATTCTGCCTAAGAATAAGCAAGTCTCTGAAGATGCAAAGATAATTGTCCCCAGATTCTTCTGGGCTCTGTTTCCAGGCCAGGCTCACCTGTGTTCTCTGGAGCCTTTACAGAGCTGGCAAAGCTGACTTCAGTCACAGTCTTGCACCCTCATGGTGCACTCTGATTGAACATTATACACTCCATATATTATGTGCCAAGTTCAGAAGGCAGGGGCAAACCAAGGTCTGAGGTTGTGGAAGCAAGTTGGTGTGGGCCAGGGTGGGAGCAGAAAGAGCACTGGCTGGCACTGGGGGCAATGCCCTGAGAAAACTTCAGGGAGGAAGACCCTCTGGCCATTCTGGGATTCAGAATACAGAAGTCCAGCCATGGATGCTCAGTGGAGACCAGCTGTCCTCCCTGATTGCTGAATGATAAATGTGGAAACTGAGTCCCAGAGAAGGACAGCAAGCAGGCCATGAATGCACAGCATCCTGTTCCATGCCTGAGCTTGTGCCCTTGTGAACTCTAGGTTCCCATCTGCCTCCAGCCTTCAGGTTCCATAAGGTGCCTCTGCCCCCTAGAGGGTCCAAGCTGGCCTGAAGCCAGGCTCCTGCAGAATCACTGCCCTGGATGGTGGAGCCTCAGCCTCATTCACCCTCTTTAATAGGAGGGGGATTCACAAGGCAGGGAAGTTGGTTTAAAGGGACCTGCAGCCCTTTTATCACCTTGATGGCCACAATGGATTTTGTTTCAGGGAGTATCTGTAAGACTTTAATTAAATCAGGAACTCAGGCCCTGCCACCTTCTAGGCTGCTTATCAGCTTCTTAAGGCTGTGATTCATTACCCAGGATTATTTTTTTCATCCCCAAAATAATCTTTAAAGGCTTCTATCAGGGAGATTAAAGCCATAAGTCATACTCATCCATGTAGGCACTTTGTTTCCCTGAATATAGGTAGTGGAGGCCTGGAGGACTCGGACATAGGGTTGTCCTGGGGGCCCCTCTGAGCTGGGGGTTGAGGAGGCACTGATTGTTAGGGCTCTTGGCTGGGTAACGGTTCAGCTAGAATTGGGAGTTCTAGAACAGCCTGGATAGGTGAGAATGATTGGTTTTCTCCCATCATTTAACATACATTCCTCACCCCTTGAGTCATTCCTTGTTCTGGGCTGGGCTGAATGAGACAGATGCCTTTTCAGGGGCAGACAGGTGAATAGTGACACTTTACCTTTTCCTCCATTATTTACTCTTAAGACTTTCTTTTCTGATGGGAGCCAGGAAGGCCTCTGAGCTCATCTTGAATTGTGTTTTTCCCTGGAGCCAGATTCCTATGGGCTGGGTGGTCTCAGTCTGGAGCCCCAGACTTGGCAATGAATCAGACCCAGAGTTCAGACTCCAATGGGTAAAAGGGCAATTGTGCCTATGAAGGGAGAAGAAAGGCAGAAGAGGTAGAGAAGTAGGAGGAGGCAGCAGTGGGCTTCAGGTCAGTCTTTGGAATTTGGAGTAGAGCACATTCACCCTTCCCTGGTTCCAGAATAGGACACTAGATCCTAAACCCTAGACCTAAAGTATCTACCTTGTCTCCTTTTGGTGTAAAATCTAAGCTGTAAGGGCTCAGCTTTTGACGGCTCCCTGTTTCCCCTAGGGAAGCCCTGTTGTGCATTGCCATATTCATTAAATGACCAGGTAGACATGACTTTGGAGTTGTCATTGAATTTGGGCAACATGGCTTAGAGTAGGAGTTGCTGGTAGAGCTGATATGATTCCTCTGATCATGAGTATTGTTTATGTGAGGGTGACAGGGATATACCTAGGGGAAAGTTCAATAGGAGGTGAATATGTCTCACTGGATGGGACCGGAAGCAGCCTTGGAACACCCATATGCATGAACTGACCTGTGAAGAAAGTATGCATGTGAAGAAGGAATTGTGAGCATGGTAGAATTACACAGAGACAGGGTGAGGGACCAATTGCTGAGGGCCTGGGCACTGGCTTCAGCAGAAGGAGCTGTGTCATCCTCTGCACCCTAACATGATGCTTCTTCCTGTTCTGCATCCTGGGATTTTATTAGACGGTGATTGAGCTCTGGGGGCTGGAGACTGACCTATGGTTCACACAGGAGATGGGGGTGAGGGCCGACCATGGAGAGGCAATTAGCTCATGATTCTTGAAGGGCAAAGGCCTTTGCTTACACTAATGGCTCCTGCTTATTGGCACACACTGAACCCTGCATGCTACAGGCAAGTTCTAAAACTCCCAGCAGTCAGTCATGAGCCCTCTAGTCTTTATTATGAACCCATTGTGTGCTAGTCGGGAATTCTGTAATCTTCACTGTGAACCCACAGTGTGTGCTGGTCATGAATCCTCTAGTCATTATTGTGAACTCACTGTGTGCTAGTCCATGCTGCAAGGAGAGGGAGCTGAGGCTCTGCTCAATCAGGGCCAATCTGGTCCTCTGCAAGGATGCAGGCTGACCTCTCTCCCTGACTGGCTGCTTCTCAGAGTGGACATTGTACTTAACAAGAACCCAAAGGCTGACTGAATTAAGAATCCAAGGAAGGCCAAGCACTGGTGGAGCATGCCTGTAATCCCAGCTCCTCAGGAGGCTGAGATCTGAGGGTTACCACTTGAAGGCAGCAGAAAAATCTGTAAGACTCTTATCTTCAATTAACCAGCAAAAATCCATGAGTAGAGCTATGGCTTCTGTGGCAGGGTGTCAGCCTTGAACAAAACAGTCCACCTATAATCTTACTACTTGAGAGGCTGAACTAGGTAACTAAGAGGATCATGACTTCAAGGCCAGCCTTGAATAATTAGCAAGACTATATTTCAACAGCATAAAATGAAAGAACCCAAGGAGACAGAGTGGAAGATGGGTTCCTGGGTGGCTGGGCTGGATCCAGGCTGGGAGACAGAGCCATTGAGCCTGGCCTTTCCGATGTTTAGAATTCAACTAGGATCCACCCACCTCTTAGGCTCTACTGACACCAAAGTCTGCTTGATAACCTAAAATTTTAGCCTCCTTCATCTTCCTACCTCCCCTGGGCCCTTGATCTCTCAAATCCTCATAACAGCAGCCTAGGCCCTCCATCCCTACCTTGGGTACAGCAGGTCATGGCTCTCTAGCCTCCTGGTGGTATCTTGAAGAATAGAAACCTAGCAGAGCAAGGCTGTGCCTGTCATATTGGGTGTCCATTCACATTCCAGGTCTCTCTGCCCTTAGGAGGGAGGAACTCTCACCAGCACCCCCACTTCCAGTTGAAGAAACTGGCCCATAATGCCCCAGGGACAATATGCAGTCACAGCAGGTTCATCTGTGGCTGAGCTGGGAGCTCAAGGTCTCAGAGGCTGAAAAAGGAGCATTTGGTGGAACCCTCAAGGCTCTGGTCCTCAATTTCCTCTTCTGTACAAAGGAGCCAATGAGTGCTCTCCTCCACCCCCACTGCTACCACCACCACAGGATGGCACTCAAAGCCCTGGCACATTGCAGGCATAGAAGGTCAGATGAAGAACCCCTGTGTATAGAATGGGGGGTACAGCTGTGGGGTGGAGCTCTCCATGAAAGCAGCTGAGAAGTACAGGACATGGTCCTGTCTTTCTCTGTCCCAAAGGAAAGGGAAGCCTGGATCACCACAAGCTCTGCCAGGAGCTAAGGAGCTGGGCAGTGGCCTTAAGCCAGAGCCACTCCCAAAGCCACCATTCCTTCCTTTATAGAATGAGACAGGCAGATCCACCATGCCTACCATTCTAGAGCCTCCCAGAGTCATGGGACTGAGAGCTCTCTGCAGTTCCAGGCCCTGTCCAGGAAAAGGACATCTGGGCCACAACCCTCTCCAGCTCACGTGTGTGTGTGTGTGTGTGTGTGTGTGTGTGTGTGTGTGTGTGTGTGTGTGTGTGTGTGTGTGTGTGTGTGTGTGTGTGCGCGCACGCGCGTGCTGATCCCGGAGCTTGAACTCAGGGCCTGGGTCCTGTCCCTGAGCTTTTTTGACTCAAGGCTAGCACTCTGCCACTTGAGCCACAGCACCACTTCCAGCTTATTGTAGATAAGAGTCTCATGGTTATTTGCAATAATTAGTTAATAATTAGTATATGTGTAGGATAATCTTAGCAGGTTAGCAGAATAGTTCAATAGCTATGTACATATGACCATATAAGATGATGCTAAGTGAAATGAACTCCAAGACATGGACACAAAAGGTTTTTCTTTGTTATTGTTTACAATGTACTATGTGATTTTTTTTGTTTCTTTTGTATGTTCTTCCCTCTATGGTATATCCCCTGTTGTCACTGTATTTGATTTCGGTACCCTGGTACTGTATATACATGTATTTGAATTAGGGAAAGGAAGGGGAAAGCAGAATGGTGAGACAAAGGAAAAGGGGGGAACCAATGCAACAGTGATATTCACAAGATAATATGTTGGAAGTGATCTGTACGTCTTGGGGGGGAGGAAAAGTAGGAGAAACAAGTTTGACAAGAAATGTACTTATTTCCTTACTTATGTAACTATAACCTCTCTGTACATAACCTTGACAATAAGATATATTTAAAAATTTAATTAAAAATGAAATAAAAGAGTCTCACAATCCTGCCCATGTAATTGTAACCCCTCTGTACAGTATGTTCACAAATAAAATTAAATTAAATTAAAAAAAATTTTTAAAAAAGAGTCTCACAGACTTTCCTGCCCATGCTGGTTTCAAACTGTATCCTTAGATCTCAGCTTCCTGAGTAGCTCAGATTACAGGTATGAGCCACCAGTGCCAGGCCATGTGCTCTGTCTTCCCTCAGGGGTAGAAAAAAGATGTGAAAGGAATCTTCCAGTTAGACTAGCCCACCTGTGAGACCCCCTCAACCTCCTGACAGCTGTTCCCCTGCCTCCAGAGCCTCCAGCCTGTGCTGCCCTGGAACCTGCTCTTGGATGGTTAGTTACTGCTTATGTCCCAGAAGTCTCTGAGTGATGACTCAGACCTCAGAGCCTCATCGGTCAGATAGCAGGCATTGGTGGGAGGCTAGCAGCTGGGGTGGGGACAGCAGAGCACAACAGCTAGAACAGCCTACAGCAGGTAGTTAGCAAAGATCAGGACAACCATCTCTTATTCCTCCACCCAGCATCATGCCCTTCTTCAGAGATATGAGGTTGTTCTTAGAGCCAACGGCATTCAGGAGCAGACTCAGAATCACTCCTCTCCTTTTTTGGGAAGGGGGAGGTAAGTATTTGGCTATGAACACAAGGCCTCTGCTGTTTGAACGATGCCTCCAGCCCTCAGTGTCTTGGCATCCCCACTTTACAGACTTGGGGGCAGAGGTTAAAATTCCATGACTTGGTGGCCAAAGGTTGTTTGGTTAGATGGGACAAGCTGGGAGGGTGGGTGCCTTTGCTCCTGAGAGATTTACCTAGGCTGTTAGCCAGGTCCCCAGGAGCCAGTGAGTTTCATGCTTTGTAAATGCTGTGGCTTTTACAGAGGGATGTCGGGAAGCAATAAAAATCTCCAATAGATTTACTGAGCAGCTGAATGCCAGCATTTCTTCTCCCTCCTGCTTGCTCTAGGACCTACATGCGGACAGAGAAGAGGCCTGAGAAGGCTTTTGTGGCTGACAGCCAGGCCTTTCATGGTTTACAGTGTGAAGGAGACCAAGACACAGGGAGAGGGGGAAGGCAGCCTCCCTCTGGGGCTCAGTCAAGGGATAAGACAAACCAGTGCAAGAAGTCAGGGTAGTGGGGGATTAGCTTCTTCTTCTCTCCCAGGGCCTTTCTGCCCATCCCACCATGCTCAGAGCTTCCTGGGAACCAAAAGAATCTTCATGGTGGGTCTTGGAGACTCTCTTGAATCCTGGCTGTCCCACATACCATCTGTGTGACCAGGGACTCCATTTTCTTTTCTGGGCCTCAGTTTCTCCAGGTCTACTCTAATAGTTCTTGACTCCTGCCAAGCATCCCCCTAAAACACTGGTCCCTGAACAGAAGCTCTGGTCTGGCTCCACTGGCAGGGACCTGAGTCAGTAGTTCTAGGATGGTACTGTTCAGGACAGTGGTCCACTTCAGCAGGCAGCCTGGGCTGAGACTCACTTCTGTGGAGGACTGCTGGTGCCAGGTGTTACTCTAGGGTCTTGCCCTCCTGCCTGAAGCTAGTCACCTTCTTTAGGGGTAGTAAAAGGCAGTAGTACATCCCTGTCTCCTACTGTGTCAGGCCCAGCATCAAGTGGCATCTGCTGGGAGTATCTGGTGCCACATGAAGGCCAGTGACCCCTCCAATACTCTCTCTCTCTCTCTCTCTCTCTCTCTCTCTCTCTCTCTCTCTCTCTCTCTCTCTCTCTCTCTCTCTCTCTCTCTCTCTCCCTCCCTCCCTCCCTCCCTCTCCCTCTCTCCCTCCCTCCCTCCCTCCCTCCCTCTCTCTCTCTCTCTCTCTCTCTCTCTCTCTCTCTCTCTCTCTCTCTCTCTCTCTCTCTCTCTCTCTCTCTCTCTCTCTCTCTCCCTCTCCCTCTCTCCCTCCTTCTCTCTCTCTCTCTCTCTCTCTCTCACTCTCTCTCTCTCTCTCTCTCTCTCTCTCTCTCTCACACACACACACACACTGAGCCTTCTTTTTCTCCTTCCTTATGTAATCCCTGAAAGCCCCACAGAGCCACCCTCTAGGCATGTCTAGGGTTTGTGCCTCATTCCCTCACTCCTGCCAGACACCTTGGCCTCTCCCTGCTTGACAGTTGTCCCTTGTCCCATTCCTCTCCCAAATATTGTCATCTGTTTTCCCTGCTCTGGCCAAAGTAACCATCAGCAAAAACAAAACAGACCTCATAGCACCCCAAAAGCTATTGCACTTCACACATTTTTCCTACCACCCTCACTCATAGGGCCTTCGATCTGCTCCTTTTCATGAAGGGGCACTGAGCTTGATGCTTTCTGACAGAGGCTTCAGGCATGGAGCAGGGATGTGGGACTGTGACATGGCCCCTGATGTCCACTCTCTGCTTGTCACCAGCACATGGAGAGGTACATTGGCTACTGGAAAAGACTCACCCAAGTTACCCCAGGAAGTGTGATCACAGCCTTCATGGTAGGAGGACAGTGATAGAGAGGTGAGTGGGCAGTGTAGCAGGAGCTCTTGGAATGGGGCAGAGGTGAGGAAGGAGCAGTGGGGAGCAGGGGGAGTGAGCCTCCGCAGGAAGGCCCTGATCAGCCTATTGTGAGAACTTTCCAGCACTTACAGATGCTAGGTGATGGAACAAGCTGAGCTCCAGGGAGTTGGGGACATTCCTGCCCAGGCTGTGGAGAATGAGCAGAGGGGCAGAGAGTTGTTTAATGGTCTTGAAAATGCTTCCCCACACTCATGGTTACATCCTGGCCTTGCTATGTGTACAAGCCATGTTGAAGACAAAGGATGGGCTGGTCCTGGTTCCTTTGGGACTAAAAGTTTCCAGGAATGTGGACTCTTCAGAACTGAAGCTGGGCAAGTCTTAGGGATGAGTTGGTCACTCTGCATGAGAGCATCTGGTGGGGTGCACCCCTCCCAAGCTACGTGGCTCTGTCCCTCACATGAACTCCAAGGTGGGCAGAAAGATTCAGGGCCTCCCTCCTTCCCAGCCCCACCTGCCAGGAATATAGCTTGGTCCTGCTGGGATGGTGGGGGGGACCGATGGAATCTGGGGACTGGAATCCTAGTGATGACAGGCCCTGCCTCTGGAGGCTTATCCCATTTGCCCTCCCCTTACCTTCATCTGTGACTCTAAGGTGGTGGCCTGTGTCTGGTAACTAGAGAGATGGATCCTATGGGCACCCACCACCCTGTGACATAGCACATTGGTTCCTTCTGTTCCTTCCCAGTTTCCCAGATGTTTTCCTACTGTGGATGGGGGTGGGGGAGGGAATATAAAGGTGACTGGGTCAATGTCACACAGAAACCTGGAAGGAAACCAGATCTCCCCAGAGAGGCTTCCAGATGAACTAGCATGGCAGAGCAATGTGTGCATCTGCCCTGCCCAGCCCTCTCTATCTCTAGCCTGGGCCTGTTTCCTCCTTTGTTGAAAATGGAGTCTGGTCCAGCCACACTTCTCAAATCTTTTCTCCTACCTCCACCTCCTGCTGAGATAACAAACCTCAGATCTGGTAGGGCCTCAACTGGCCAGGACTCCCATGTGTCCTCGGTATGTAGAGGGAAGGGCCCCTGATGTCAGAAGAATGGAGTGGTGGGACAGAGCTGGATGTGACCCTGTGAGTGTCCTCCTCAGCTTCCCTGCCTGCTGCTCATGGGTGGCTACTCTCCTGGGCTGTGTACTACAAAGGAGGCTGGCTGCACATGAGGCCATTGCGGCCAGTGCCCAGGAGCCCCATGCAGAGTGCAGGTTTCCTAAGGGAATTGGGCTGTGGGGCCAACTAGAGCATGTTGTGGAGGAGCCCACAGGAGGCCTTCTGCTGCCCAAGGCACAAGAACATTTTGCTCAGGAAGGCCAGAAGATCCTCTTAGAAATCTTAAAGAAGGGGCTGGGAAGGTGGCTCAGTGGTAGAGCGCTTGCCTTGCATGCATGAGGCCCTGGGTTTGATTCCTCAGTACCACATAAGCAAAAAGAAAAAAAAGCCAGAAGTGGCATTGTGGCTCAAGTGGTAGAGTGCTAGCCTTGAGCTGAAGAGCTGAAGGACAGCACCCAGGCCCAGAGTTCAGGCCCCACAACCGGACCCAAAAAAAAAATCTTAAAGAAGAGGAAAGTGAGTGAACTAGGAACTGGACTGTGTCTCTCTGGTGGCCAATGAACTCCCTCCTATCCTCCCCAGGGTAGGGGCCTTCCTCTGCCTTGTCATCCACCCTTCCCACTGTGCACACTTGCTCTAGTTCTATACATATGTTTAGTGCAAAGTTTCAGGCCCTGTCTGATGGTCTGCCACCCCACAGGGTAGAACTCTTGGTACCAGTTATATGATGGGGCAAAGACAGCCTGTGTACAACCCTTCCATCACCAGCTGGCAAGCACGGGCAGGGCCATCTCAGCTAAAAGGGCCAGGAACTTGGAAAGAATCCCATGTAATTGATATGGTGGTAGCTGGGGTCTTGAGAAAGGCTTTCTGGAACAAGAGAATTTGGAGCTTGATCTTGAAGGCAAAGCAGAATTTCAAGGCATGGTGTCTCCTGGATTTGTAGCTGGGGAATGCTAGAATAGAGAGGGGAACAGCATTCCCAGAGGGGTGAGAGAGAGTACAGGGAGGTAGAGTGGGCTGAGTTTGCAGATCTGGGAAGTTCTGACTTAGAGGATTGGAGAGCCAGAGGGTGACTGCACAGGGATCACTTGGCTTCATGACAAGTTTTTCCTTTTTGTTTTGTTTGTTTGTGTCTCTTTTTTTATTGTGAAAATGCCATACAGAGGGGTTACAATTACATGGGCAAGGTAATGAGTACATTTCTTATCAAGCATTGTTTCCTCCTCCTTTGTTTCACCTTCCCATCTCTCTTCCCCTCCTCCTCCCCCCACCAAAATTGTAACGTTCATTTTTCGACATAACGTCTTGTACATCTCATTGTTGCAATGGGTCCACCTGTATTCCTATTTAAACAATTTGTTTTTTCCCTTCTCCTCCACAAATTATACCAATATCAAATACAGTGAAAACAGGGGTTATACCATGGGGGAGGGACATTCAAAGCAGCAAAGAAATCATCTTATAAATGTGTTAGAAACAATAGCAAGAAAGAAAAACCATTTGAATACTTATCTTGGGGTTTATTTTGCCTAACATCAACTTGTCTGACCATTTCTGCTTGTCTCAGACATATACTAGTTCTTGCAAATAAGGGAAACCATGAGACCTATGTTTCTTTGGGCCTGGCTTACTTCATTTAATATAATTCTTTCCATTTCCTAACAAATGGGGCAATGTTATTCTTTCTGATGGAGGCATAGAATTCCATTGTGTATATATACCACATTTTCTTGATCCATTCATCTACTGAGGGGATCTGCATTGGTTCCATATCTTAGCTATGATAAATAATGCTGCAATAAACATAGTTGTGCTGGTAGTTTTAGTATGGTCTTGTTTGTGATTATTCGGATAAATGCCCCAAAGTGGGATTGCTGGGTCATAGGGGAGCTCTATGTAGAGTATTTTGAGGAACCTCCATACTACTTTCCAAAGTGGTTGAACAAGTTTACACTCCCACCAACAATGAGTTTATATAGAGCCAGGAGCTGGTGGCCCATGCTTGTAATCAGTGCTGCTCAGAAGGCTGAGATTTGAGGATTGCAGTTCCACTCTAGCTTGGACAGGAAAGTCCATGAGACTCTCATCTACAATTAACCACCAGAGAATCTGAAGTGGAGCTGTGGCACAAAGGGACAGATCAGTAGCCTTGAGCACAAAAGCTCAGGGACAGTGCCCTGAGTTCAAGCCCCACAATTGACAAAAACTATATTATGCAGAGTTGAACGAGCTTGTGTCTCCAATGCCAACGAAGATGGCTGGCTGCCATCCTGCAGGGTGGCAGAGGGAAATTGGGTGTGGCCTGGCTGAGAGTGGCTTCTGTGCTCTGGCAGAGGTATTGCTAGACTTGTAGGTATAGCTCCCTCTGGAGGCTCCTAGGTAAAGCAGGGCCCTGCCACCCAGGTGCTTTGTTCCTGAGAGGGACTTTGAAGAGCCTGTCTCTCCAGGGAGCTCTTCTAATCTAGGCACAGTCTGGCAGAGGCAGAGGGAAGGGTCAGGATGGGCTGGCACTCTGGACTCTAATGTGAGGGACATCCTTCTGTGAGTTCACTCCCCATGTAGCTCTGCGTCCCTCTCTGGACGCTAGCATTGTGGTCTTCTCTGTTCTCAGTTCCTAGTCTATAAAATGGGGGTAACCACACCACTACCTCCATCCCTGAAGGCCTGTGAGGAAAGGGCAAGAAGAGCCACAGCCTAACCTCATACTGCTGCCTGTCCTATTTTTTGAGAGGCAGGGTGGGGCTGGAGAGGGAAGGGCATGATGGTGGCTCTACTGGTCACTTGCACTGAAATGAGGGGTGTCCTGCATGACAGGGCTGGAGCAGAAAGAAGGCAAGTGTCAAGTCAGCACTGGTCCCTTGAGGCAGGATCTCAGCAGGTGATCTGTTGGCAGCAGAGGGCTTCTGACCTGTCCTTGCATGGAAGCTACACTTTAACCAGCAGAGTCCTTCACTAAGGAGCTTCACCCATGGCTACTTTGGGAGTCTCCCTATAGGTTGGTGGATGTTCTGGAGATGAAATTTTGATGGGAACTTGCTGAGATCACAGATCAGTGGGAGAACTAGGCAGTCCATCCTGCAGGCTGACTGCTGTTGGTCCTGTTTCTAGCATTCCTTCCAAACACTAGGGATGGGTGGTCATGGCAGTTTTGGGAATCAGGAATGAGACTCATGAGAGACAACAGCTGCTTGGAATGGATATTCAGCTTGGATTCCAGACCCCCACCGTCAGCAGGGGGCCACCTGTCAGACCTCAGACTGCCCCCACCCACGCAGTTCATATTCGAAATGGGAGTGGTGTGGTCACTTACTCATACCTAGTAAAAGCCAGAGGGAGGAGCAGAGGCAACTCCTGACTAAGGTCTCAGAGCTCATTTCTTTGTTCTGGCTCCTTAGGGGATGGAATAGTTGACCCTCCACACATTGGTCCTTCATGGACTTCCTGTGCCCTAAAACTTTCCCAAGAGTTTGGCATACTGGCGCAAGCCTGTAATCCTAGCTACATGGGACACAGAAATTGAGGGATTGTGGGGATTGTGGTTCTAGACCAAGCCAGGCATAAATGTATTACAAAATGAGCAGGGCAAAAAGATCTGGTGGAGTGGTTTAGGTGGTAAGGAACCTGTACATCAAGCACAAGGCTTTGATTCAAGCCCCATCTGCCTGCTGAGTTGGAGAAAAGTAGTAGGATGAAGTCAGATCCAGAGAACATGGCTTGTGGATCTTTGTTTAACTTCTCCTTCTCTGAACCACAGCTTTTGAAATGACAGAAAGTTGGGAAACTTGAGCCAAGTATAGTGGATTATGACTATAATACTAGTTACTTGAAGTTACAATTGGGAGGCTCATAGTTTGAGGCTAGCCTGGGCAAAAAGTTCTCAAGATCTCACCTTAATCAATAAAAACCTAAAGCCTTTCATAGGCACCTGTTATTTCAAGTTTATGTAGGAAGCCAAAATAGGAGGATCATGGTCCGCCTCGCCATAAATGCAAGACCCTATTGAAGTGGTATAGCACCTGCCTAGAAAGCGCAGTCCTGAGTTCGAACCCCAATAAGAAGGCAGAGGCTTCTTCCCCATGCAAGCCAGGGCAGTAGGGAGAGAATATTAATCTGTCTCTTAGAATCTGTCCTTACCATGGCTGTACTTGAGACAGCCTCTGAATTATGGGGCCTTGGGAATATCAGCAGGCTATGAGGGACAGCTGTTCCAAAAGAATCCCCAAGAATTTCCACAGATAGAGACACCTGGGTAAAATGAAGACCTGGGTTTCAACAGATGCACAGTTCAGTCTACTGTCCAGGGAATAGAGCCAATTTGCATGTATGCAAATTGACTTCGGGACTCTTGTTGACTTCACATGAGCCAACGGTGGGAGCACAGCTGCCAGGGCTCTGGTGCTGGCTTGTGCTGCATTCACAGTGACCAGCTGTCCTGCTGTGTGAAGGCCACACTTGAGGACCTTACCCTCAGACAAAAGGCCAACTGTCTCCTGAAGAGAAGTGGACAATGCCTGGGCTACCCACAGAGCTACGGAGGAGAGAGCAGGATGATGAGGGGATAAGAACACGCTGGCTGTTTTCCAGTGTCTGAGGTCTGGCCTAGGGAGGAGGAATCCTGCTGCTTCCAGGTGGTTCCTGAGACAGTGCTAGCTGTGGAGGTAGGGATAGCCCAGAGGCAAGTTCTAGTTCAAATGGGGAAGAGTTTGTAGCTATCACTGTCCCCATTGGCTACTGGAGAGACCAGAAAGGGAACTAAAGGTCTCAGCTCCCTGGGAGGAAAGCATAGAGCTTTGTCACATGTCTTACTCATCCAAAAGAATGCTGGGTCCAAAGGCTTCTCAGAAATGGTATGAGGATCCACCCCCCCCCCCCCGTTCTTGGTGTTGTTTGAGAGATGGGCCTTGGACAAAACACTGAGAGAACCACAAGAATCAGGCTGGTTCCACCTGTCTAGAAGAAACTGGTCTGAATACATTGTGACACAGGCTGTATGTGGACAGTGAGTAGCCCAGCCCTGGAGAAATGCAATGGAGGTCTGGTCACCTTGGGCCTGGGATGTAGAAAAAGGGATCACAGGTTTAGGAGTAAAGAAGGAGTTGGATGTGAGCAGTTGACCTCTGGGGTTCCTTCATATCCACAGTTCCATAGTAGAGAATAACACCTGCCAGAACTCTAAGTGGCACACAAGGTTACTGAGGATGGAGCCAAAACTTGAATATTGCTGGCCGGAGGAAAGGCAGAAGCAGGGAGTGGGGAAGCAGGCCCTCAGAACAAATGAGGTGGGCATAAAATTAACAAGGCTGGAAAAGGCTGAGCTCAGGGACTCTCTTTTGAAAAGCACTGTCTCTTAAGAAAAATGAAGAAAAGAAATTTGGGCCATGGAGTTATAATGGAGATTGTGAAAGTCTCTATCAACAGTGAGACAACTGGCCTCTTGGAGGACAACACAAGATGCAAATCTGTGGGTGTAGAGTGACCCTTAAATGCAAAGCGGGGCAGACAGGAGTTTGCCAACATGATGCTGATGAAAGCAATTGGAGCCACCATCTCCTGCCATGCGTTGTAAGTTCACACTCAATTCTCCTGAGCATCTGAGGGTTGACACTTAGAGTAACCACACATTCTAAGGAATTTGTGGCCTGTCTGTGAATCACCTTAGATGGCCTCAAAGAATTCTCATGTTTGGTCCCACTGAGATAGTAGGGATAAAGGATGCTTCAGTCACTCTCTGAATGACTAGTGGCCTTCACTCTTTTTTTGCAGGGAAGAGGGGTCCTAGGGCTTGAACTCCAAGCCTGAGTGCTATATTTGAGCTCTTTTTGCTCAACTAGTGGTCTACCACTTGAGCCACAGCTACACTTCCAGCTGTATTGATGGTTAATTGGAGATAAGAGTCTCATGGACTTTCTTGCACAGAGCTAGCTTTGAACCTTGATCCTCATATCTTCTCAGCCTCCCAAGTAGCTAAGATTACAGGCATGAGCCATCAGCATCCAGCAACTTTTACTCTTACCTCTTTGAAAAGAAGAGAAGCTGATGCCCAAGTGTCTTAATGTTCTGATACCCTCTCCACCCCATGGACTCTAGTGGATTCTTTTTTGGGGGGGGGTCTGGTCATGGGGGCTGAACTCTGGGCCTGGGTGCTGTCCCTCAGCTCTTCAGCTCAAGGCTAATACTCTACCACTTGAGCCACAGCGCCACTTCCGGCTTTTTTTCTTTTTGCTTATGTGGTGCTGAGGAATCGAACCCAGGCCTCAAGCATGCAAGGCAAGCGCTCTACCACTGAGCCACCTTCCCAGCCCCCTCTAGTGGATTCTTTTCTGATTGTCCCAGTCCTTGGTCTGACACTGTGGGCAGAGGACACACTGAGTGGATGGACATATCTATTCAATCTGTGCACTTCTATGCCATTTGGAAGGTAGCTGTGTGAGAATAATTCTTACTCAGAATTGAGCTACCATGTCCCTGAAGCAAAGGACTGCCCCCTATTCTAGCTCTTCTCAAGTTCAGGCTCCTTAGCTCTTGGCTTTCATCCAGAGTTTAGATTTAGGAGTTAGTTCAAAGAGTCTATCAAAGACAGTTGAGGAGGGTCTGCACTTGAGGCTCCTGCTTGGCTTCATTTGTCTGGGGAGAGCTACAACCAGCGCTCCAGCAGGTGTGCCACAAATGACTAGATGAGGGTTCTTTTTGCTCTGTGCAGCTGGAAGTCACAAATAGGCAACAGACTTAGGAGCTGGGCTTACAAACCCTAAGCTTTCAGAGTTAGGCCCTTAGAGCTAAGAATTTATGAGTCCCAGCATTAAAGATCAGAGATCTATAGACTTATATGCGTATGTCTGATCAAGTTCTGAGCCTTCAAAATCAGGCTTACAGTTCTAGAACTGGAGAGCTAGCGGCTTAGGGTTCTATGCTGCTAAATCCAGAGACTTAAAACTGCTCAGGCCATAGCCTTACTGCTGCCCAGCAATCACCCCTGAACATTGGGCATGAGAATCCTTGGTTATTAACAGCTGCTAGTGTTAGAGCTCCCAGGCTTTGTATGTCAGGTCCCTTGGGCTCTTTACCGCTGGATGTGCTCTGGAACTCTAGTTACTTTGAAGTCCCTTGCTTTCTGCAGTCTTAGCTATCCATAATCTCTGTTCCTGGCCCATCCTCTCTGAAAGCCTTCAATTATCTCCTTGCTGTTGTTGTTGCTGCTGCTGCCACTGTTGTTGCAGTTAGAACTGAGGCTGGAAGCTCTCTGCTCTTTATGCAACCATGAGCCTGTAAGACCCATGATAATGACCACAAGTGGGCAATACAAACAACTCAGAAGTCTTTATTAGGCCTAATGTTGCCAAACTGGGAAAAGTAATACAGAAAGGAGACCTCTCAGATTCTCCCAGAAAGTATGAAATAGCCTGGTTATATTGTAATACTACCAATCACAGCCTCCCATGTGCACAGCATCTAGGTCTACCAGTCACAAGCCCTACATAGCACCAAGCCTTAAATAACCTACAAACTGCTGCGTCACTGAGGAGGTGCTCCTCGATCCCGAGTGTGATTAGTTGTAGGACAGGAAGGGCCATCTAGAGTTCAGTGAGGAATGTGACCTGTCTGGAGCAGTTGTGACTGAAGAGAAACCTCCTGAAGTAGGAGCTGAGATTGCTGTGGCAGTGGGGGTGGAGCTTCCTCAGACCTACTCTGGTGTTCAAGCCTGCTGTGCTTCCAGGTCAGTTGGAATAGGTGTCAAAGGAGTGGTGGCTTGGTTGAGGGCATCCAGCTCAGGGAACCAGGGCAGAAGGGAAAAGGTCTGTCAGCTGTCAACTGAGCAGCCAACTGACTTGCTCTTGACAGCTTCATCCATTTAAAACATTAAAGTGAGTTGGTAAGAAAGGCCTAGGAAATTAACATTTCCAACCATTTTAAACAATGATTACCCCCTAACTATAGGTCCTTAGGGAGGGGTGGGTCCCTCTTATCTGTTTCAGCAGGAATGGCATATGAAGGGGGAGCAGTGGAGAAGTTTCAAGGCCTAGCCACCCTACTCTGGTCTTGGGTCCTGCTATGCAGCAGCACTGGACTAGACTGAGCTTCTCCAGGTACTGGCCCACACTCCAGCCCAGGGAAGGAGAGAGATAGAGCCCAAAAACTGGGGAAGATCACAGCCTCAAGGCACCCTCATACACTGGAAACCTTCATAGCACTGACAAGATTTAGAGGCCTAGAGAGGAGAGAGTAGTGGCCCAACATGATATAGAACAGGAGAGGAGCAACAATGATGAAAACCCAAATCAGAGCTCCATTCTCCTGAGCCTCCTGAAACCAGTGTCCAGGAACAGCTCCTCTGTCTCTTCAGCCTTACCTGTTTCTCAGGCATTTCTCCCTACTCCTTGAGCCACTGTTTTCCCCAGGTGTATGTAAGAGATGAGACTGGAGCTCTTTAAGGAGGGTATTAAATGGTTCTAGTTACCCCATCCACCAGGTTTGGTCAACATAGAAGGAGAATGTGAGTGGAAGCTCTCTGTCCCTAATGTGCTGGCCCTCAGCCCATTGGCTGTCCCTGGGAGCCTCCGCCATGAGCTAGAAACCCCAGCTGCCCTGTGGTCTTACAGCTTGGGCTTTTTCTAGTTGAACTCATCTTCTCTTGTGGTCTTATCCAGGTCACAAGGCCTTAGGAGCTGTCACCAAAGCCCCAGGGCTTGGGGGAGTCAGTTGTACAGAGGCAGCACAGCCCCCTCCAGGAAAGCAGAGGACCCTGGGGGCAAGGAGGGGGAGGAAAAGGGGAGGCTGAGCTTGACAGCCACTTCACACCTTGTCTGATAATTACCCCCATTGATTTGGGAGTCCATTCTCAAGAAGGACCCAAAAAATCAATCCCCTCTAGAAGCTATTCTTAAAGTGGCAGCTGTCCCAGTTACTTGACTCAGCCCTTCTATTGAAGAATAGGCTGAGGAGCTCAGCATGCTTGGGGCTGATGGGTAACCTCCTCAAGATCTCTTATCTTTGGATAGGGAGAAAACTCACCTCACACCTGAGAAGGCTGATTGGAAGATGTTCAGAAAGTTTTTACCTCCAAATGTCCCTATGGCTATGATGTCCTGCTGTCATAATTCCACTATTAAGGTGTCATTTCTTTTGATGAATTCAGGTTAGTAGTTCCAGCTTCCAAAAGACAGAGTTGCTGTTTAGGGCTGCAGTGTTCCAGTTCTCTGGGAGTGGAGCATAGGCCCCTGAGCATCAATAGAGCTCTGTGTGAATAGGGACAACTGGGCAGATATCAGGGTATGGAGAGGGGGAGTAACAACCTGTCTTGACTTAGCCTTTGGGGTGACTTTTCCCAATGCACTCTGGTTAAAAGCCCAGAGAAATCAGGCCTCCAGCTGGGCCTTAGGTGCCAGCCACAGATATGGGAGTCCCCCAAGTCAGGCATGAAGGGAGCAGGTTACCAGATATGATTGGCCTAGGGAGGCACAGAGCTGCCTCAAAATTCTGCCTCAGGTAGAAAAGGATTGTGTCCTCCCAGGCTTATAAACGGAACTCAGAAGAGCACTTGAAGAGCAGTTTGCAGTATAGGAACTTTAGGGGTTGTATCCTTGGGCCTCTGCTGCCTGGTGGACTGTCTCTGTAGCAGGGAGGGAAGATGGAGGAGCTCCTGGTGGCTGGACACCTGGTTTGTCCTGGTCCCCAAGCCAAGCTTAGGGAGGGCCAAGGATGCGATGGTCTTGTGGGACAGGTGCTGGTAGACAGTGCTGTTTCTTTGTGGAGACTCTGAGGGCCCTGAGGTCAGGGGACTGGCCAAGGCCACACAGTGGCTCACAAAGAACAGGCCTGCCACTAGGGTTTTCTGCCTCGCAGCTCTGAGTCCTACAATGACATTGGTTTGAGGGGCTGAATAGATTTCCCTAGATTTCTAGGGAGTCAGGAGAGCTGCAGTGGGCAGGCATTCTGCAACCTGAGGTTAAATACTCCATCATTCAATAAACAAAGGCACAAGGGCATATGATTTGCTGATGCTACATGCTGAAGATAATGTGGCGGGGGCAGGGGAGCCTCTTCTGGGCTCCTCCTCTCTGACGAGCTGCCCCTGCCCACAATTCTACTGTTGGTGGGAAGTTCTGCTGCTGATCCAGCCTGGCTTTTGTCCCTAGCCATCCCACTGAGGCTGCAGAGATGTGAGTTGTGTCACTGAGGATCAGCCATGTGCTGTTCCTTGGGGAACGTGATGACATCACTGTACTCTGGCTCACTGAAACTATATTGTTAGCTTATTGCTCCATGTTCCCAAAGCCCACCCATGAATGCCTCTGTCCTCAGAGGACTGAGGATGAATAGAGAGATTCTGTGGCCTTCCCCACTATTGCAGTTCCCTGTAGGGTGTGTCCATTTTCTGTCAGGCTGGTGTGTGTATTTGTGGGGGAGAGGGTGTGTGGGAAGCAGCATTGTGAAATCTTTACTGCAGTTTATCTTTTTTCCAGTCTACGAGCCCCATGAGTGCAAGCACCATGTATGTTTTGTCCATCACTGATCCCTATGTGTCTGGCTTGTGTGGGGGTAGTCATCAAATGTTTGTTGAATGACTGAATGACTGAGAGACTGAATTAGGAATTGCTTCTCCCTCTACCCAGAGGGAGACAGGAAATCTCTAGGTTGTTTACCATGCTATGAGGCCTTTGGTGAGTTGTTGGATGTCTCTTTGTGCCTATCCCTAGGAAGGGTATTAACTAGATAGAATGGTTAGTGACAGCTAAGCACTGGTAGAGGTAGTGGGCAGGAGGGTGCTTTGTTTGGGGAAGGCACCTGTAGTGTGAACAGCTCTGCCTCTTCCAGGGTGATTTCTACATTCAGACTGACATTGGAACTAAGGGGCACTGGCATAGGTGAGTTGGGCTCACAGTGGTCCTAAATGGAGAACTCAGCAGGGTTAGGCTGACTCTCAGGTTCCTTCAAGTCAGAGTCAGGCTCAGCCTGGAGCAAGACAGAGTAGCTGGGAATGACTCTGATGTTTGGGCCTGTTTGCTATAAGTGCCAGTCAGCTGAGGCTTTCTGAGGGTGGCAGTCAGCACAGGGGGAGTGGTTCTCCTCTAATTGGTTTCCCACACATTCACAAGTCTCTACTATATATAAAACCCCTTTCTAAGCTTGGTGTCAGGGGCTCATGCTGTAATTCTAGCTACTAAGGAGGATTGAAGTTCAAATCCAGACAGGAAAGAAAATCAATTAGCCAGAAAAAAAGGCCAGCCTAGAGGTGTGAATAAGCAAGCTGAGCAAGCATGAGGTCCTGAATTCAAGCCCTGGTACTTGAAAAAAAAATCATTTGTCTGATGTCTGGCTGTCCTCTCCATAGCCCTGAGAAACAGGCATGACAGGAGATGACATCCATTTTACAGATAAATGAAATAGAGACCTGAAGAAGAAACTTGCCCAATGTGGCTCAGAAGATCGGAGCAAAGCTGGGCAAAGCCTCAGGGCTCCTGACTTTTCCTCTGGTTCAGTCACTGCCTAATGGCTAGTTGTTCCCAGCTGTTTGGGGCATTCACACCCACAGCCTTGTGCCCACCAATGCCTTACAAAGGTAACAAACTAAGCCTGCCTGTGGTGCTGCCAGGTCTGTCCAAGTCACCCCAGTCATCTGCAAGTCATATCACTGACATCATGATTGTGTAAAATTAATTTATTTAGTTAAGGGAGGTATTAATTAAGAGTTCTCATTTATTGTGTCTTTGCAGATAGCTCTAAGGGGCTTCTGAGTTGTCACAGAGGGAGGAGTGGGGGGAGAGGCTGGGGCTGTGGGGGAGAGGCAGGAGAAAGCTGAGAATGTGGAGAGGATGGTGCCCTGCCCTTTCTTGTCAAGACAGACTCTCTTCTGTAGGTTTGTCCAGTCATAGACATCCTCCAGGGGGATGAAGGGCTTACTGCTAGGCCCAGCAGTGCTCAGAGTTTGAGGGGAGATGGTATGTTGGTCCTACCTACACTGCCCACTCTGTTTTGCAGTCTGGTCACCTTCCCAAAGCTCCTGTATTTGCCTGAGGCATGCTGGTTCTTTCTCTGCTTGCTTGCTGCCTCTTTCACCCCACTACAACTCTAAACACCTGGTGGTGCAGATAGTGACTGGTTTAGCCATGGATCTCTGGAGCCTGTAACAAACTGTGGAGGCCTGCAGAAATCTGAAGGAAGAATGAAGGATCCTCCATCTCCTGGATAGTCTCCAGTTCTGGTCTTGCCTAGGGAACTGGAGCTGGGATTCCTAGAGGAAGAGGGCAGGTAGATCGGGACACCACTAATCCTGCAGCATCCCTCATCCTCCCAGCCTTGCAGCTGTAGACATTCCACTCTTGGGGAGAACAGAGATATTTGCTGATGAGCCATGGAGGGCGCATGACCCTTCAGCTCTGGGGAAGGCTCGACAGGATGAAGTGGTGGGTAGGAAAGCTCCAGTAAGTGTTACACCATGGGGTTGGCAAGAGAAGAAGGGATCTGAAATGACTTTTAGTTAAATCACAAGGTTGCCAAGAAGCCACTTGGTGCAATGCAAGGAGTGCAGCTGAGGAGCTCAGACATTCAGGTCTGTTCCTCAAGATGGAAAAGGAAGAGTCTGGGGAAGGAGGCTAGGGTCTAGCTCGGGCTCTAGAGGGAATGACAGTTTCTTCATCTGTAATGTGGAGATAAAACTACATTGCCCCATCTCTTCCTAGGGCTATTTTGAGGATCAGAGAAGATCATTGGGGAAAACAGATCATGGAAGTAGAACTACTTTAAAAACCACCATTTACCATATAAAGTCCTCAGCAGTGGCAGAGAACCGTGACTAAAGCCGAAGTGACTGGATTCTTGTAGGCTGGAGACTCTTCCAAGGGTCCAGGTAATCCCTGGTCACAGGAGAAGACATATGTCCCATGCTTCCATCTCACCAAGGACTGTTCAGACAAGGATGCAGCAGAAAGGGATCATGGGGAACCCTTATTTTTGGCAGGACCACCTGAAGTGCCTGCTCAGGGACCTAAGCATGGAAGTTACTGGGGATGGAGGAGAGGAAGCAGAAGAGGATAGATTAGTAGTTATAAACCAGAAGCACTGCAACCAGTTGGGGACACCTTCTTCATTTCCTTCTGGGGGCAGAGATACCCAGGATATGGTAAAGGATCTCCTGTCCATATTCAGCTGCTGAGCCACAGGGAAGCCAACTCTGGCCAGGTTGGCGGGACCCATTGTCTCTTAGAGGTCATGTAGCTTTCCTTTCTTATATTAGGCTAACATATCCTGTATTCCTTGATCCAAGCCAGACTAACTGCAGCCCCAACTCTAACCTCTTGGGTAGTCTTTGGGCTCTGAATATAAAATTGGGGGGCTGACAAGGTATAGATCTTGAGGCAGAAGGTACAGAAATGAGGAGTCCCATATGCATGGCTCTGGGCCCAGAATCCCACAAGACATGGAGTCATTCATTGCCCATAAAAGGAAAGTTGCTGTGCAGTAGGGAGGGTGAGGGAGCTAAGGCAGGAATGAGTGTACACCCTGGTTTGGGATGTCTGGGAAAGGTGTGTTCTGTAGAAGAGACTGCCAACTTTCAGTGCAATGTGGCTGACACATGGTTACCCTTTCTGAGCTCCCTTGGGGCCAACATCTCTCCAGCATCTCTCTTGGATACCAGTAAGAGTACAAATGGCCTCTGTCAAGCTGGTTTATATACTAGGGCATTTCTCTGTGATTTCTTTCTTTTTTTTTGCGGGGGGGGTGTCCGGTCATGGGGCCTGAACTCTGGGCCTGGGCGCTGTCCCTCAGCTCTTCAGTTCAAGGCTAGCACTCTACCACTTGAGCCACAATGCCACTTCTGGCTTTTTTTTCTTTTTGCTTATGTGGTGCTGGGGAATCAAACCCAGGGCCTCATGCATGCAAGGCAAGCACTCTACCACTGAGCCACCTCCCCAGCCCCTCTCTGTGATTTCTTGATTGGAGAGGCACCAGACAAATGATAAGTCCTCACTCTATATCTGAGAACTGTCTAGAACCCCTCATCTCCCTGATGGCAGATAACCGGAGCTCAGAGACCATTCATTCAGGGTGAGGAAGGCAGCACTGAGAAAGTTTTTGTTTTGATTCAAGTGCCTTTTTAAAGTTTAATATAGATTCAGGGGCTTGCCCAAGTGGATTCTTCAGAACTTTCTTTTTCCCACACAATCCCTCCAGAGATTAGCTCAGCTTGTGATTTAAGTGAAAATCTCCAGGTTTGTGATGATTCTGGTTTTCTCTCAATGGCTCACAATCATTTAACGCTTAAACCCAGAGTATGCTTTCTGAACAGGGACCACTGAAAGCACTCATTTTGGAAAGACAAGGGTCATGGCAGACATGTGTCAAGAGGAGAGAAAATGGGGAGAGGAGAGACAGGAATGCGGTAGGAGAGGTGAAAAGAGGGTATCAGTAAACCAAAGAGAAGGAAAGGTTACAAAGTCAATGGGTTATGAGAGAGGAGGAAGAGAGAGAAAAGATTGAAGGAAAGAATCACAAATGCAGAGTAAAATGTGGAGGAAAGACAAAAGGCTGAAGTGAAAGGGAAAAGGAGAAGCAAGGGCAGTGAGGTAGAAAGGTGTGAAGGGGTGGGAGTTAGGGTAGAGGCACAGAGGCATCAAGAGCTGGAGTCTTTTTCTCTACCAAGCATCTGTGCGACCGATATACAGTACAGCTGGGCTTTTTTCTTTTCACTTCTTAATTGACATCTTTGAATCTGTCCTCACTTGACAAATCAGGCCACTTATTATTAGTGATGACAGGGATAAATATCACAAGCATTCATTTTACATCTGGGTCCCCTGATAATAGAAGTTAACACATCACCCCTCTCCCTGCTACTCTCTCCTCCTCACTCCTAGGACTTCTTTGCAGAGAAACTGTGT
Source organism: Dipodomys merriami (assembly GCF_024711535.1). Taxonomy (NCBI): domain Eukaryota; kingdom Metazoa; phylum Chordata; class Mammalia; order Rodentia; family Heteromyidae; genus Dipodomys; species Dipodomys merriami. Next base: position 1,043,859 of record NW_027202715.1, read on the forward strand.
GACCAGGAACTGTCCATGGCTTGCCTGGTGCTGAAATCACTTACAAACCCCTTTTGGTTGGGGGAGGGGAGAGATGTGGAGGGAGTGCCTGGAAGGAACTGTACATGATCTTCAGTGCTCAGTGACCTTCCAAGCCCTCAGTAATGCCAAAGGAAAAGATGATGGTGGCTGGGAGCAGTTAACAACCTATATACTGTGGGCAGCATCCACTGTCCTCAGGGCAGGAGTGGTGTGACCCATCTCCTCTTCATAAGACGAAGTCCTTGTAGACTATACAGTGACTTACATTTTTTCATGTCTGCTGGTGGCTCTTCACAACCTAGATATTTGCAGTATGTCCAGTCCTCCTTCCTGTCTCAGGATTCCCATCCACAACATGAAGGCTTGGATTGAATATTCTCACAGGCTCCTCCAAGCTCTCCCTACTCCTAAAAGCTATCATAGATCCCCTCCACTTACAGGATCAGGTACAAACCCCTAAAGAAGGCCCTGAGCTTCTCACTGACCACTCCCAGTTCCTTATACTAGACTAGCCTTCTGTCTAGCTCCAGCCATGCTCTTCCATTTTTGTCCCTGACCCTGGGCCATCTGCAGCATCCTGCTTCCTCCTCTAACTCTCTGTTGCTAATCTGAGAGAACTGATTATTCTGGTGCTTTTCTGCATGTTTCCAGATTCTAATGCCAGGGTCTTGACACCAGGCCTTTATATTCTATGGCTCCCCTTTAAGGGCTGTGGTCCAGGATGTGAATAGCACTCACCACAGTTTCTTATGGCCATGCCCTGGGGAGCAAGGATGAGGGTATTGTGGTATTTTGACTCATCTGTTTCTTTCTTTTTCTTTAATTTTTACATTTTTGATTGTTAAGATGTTGTACAGAGGGGTTACAGTTACATGTGTAAGGCAATGAGTACGTTACCTGTCAATCATTGTTACCACTTCCCTCCTTGTTGTTGTCCCACTATCCCTTCTTTTCCCCATTTCCCACATTCATATCCCCCCATCCCCCTCCTCTCCACCCAAAAGTTGTAAAGATCATTTCCAGTACACTGTCCTGTGGATATCTTTGTTGCAATGAGTCATCCTGTGTCCTTGTTTCAGCTTTTTGTTATTCCCCTTCCCCTCCCCAGATTAAACATATATATATATATATATATATGATTCATATTCAGGATATCAAAATTAAGTACAGTGACAATAGGGGATATGCCATAGGGGAAAGTACAAAGGAAACAACAACAACAACAAATAAAATCACATGGTACATTTAAAACAGCAACAATATTGCAGCACCATTTACTGAAGAGGCTGTCTTTCTTCCATTCTATATTTTTAGCTCCCTTATCGAAGATTAGGTGGCTATAGGTCTGTGAGTTTATTTCTGGGTTTTCAATTCTATTCCGTTGGTCCTGAGGTCTCTTCTTGTGCCAGTACCAAGCTGTTTTGATTACTATGGCTTTATAGTAGAGTTTGAAATTTCTCCAGCACTGTTCTTTCTGTTAAGAATCATTTTTGCTATTCGGGGTCTTTTATGTTCCATATGAATTTTTGGATTGCCTCTTCTATTTCCTTGAAGAATGAGGTTGGAATATTGATAGGTATTGCACTGAATTTGTAGATAGCCTTTGGAAGTATTGCCATTTTCACGATGTTGATCCTTCCAATCCAGGAGCATGGGAGGTTTTTCCACTTTCTAAGTTCTGCTTTTATTTCCTTTTTAAGGTTTTTAAAGTTTTCATAGTAGAGGTCCTTCACTTCTTTAGTTAATCACCTGTAGAAAACTAAAGCTAGATCCTTATATATCACCCTGCACCAGAATCAACTCCAAATGGATCAAAGGCCTCGGAGTAAAAACAGACACCCTGAAAATATTACAGGACAGAATAGGAGAAACCCTAGGTCTCCTTGGCACAGGCTGAAATTTTTTAAATAGAGACCCAAAAACACAACAAATCAAAAAAAGGTTGGACAAATGGGAATGCATGAAGCTGCAGAGCTTCTGCTTGGCAAAGGACATAGCTACCAAGATCAGCAGAAAGCCCACAGATTAGGAGATCTTCACTAGCCATACAACAGCCAAGGGTCTCATATCTAAAATATACTTGGAACTCAAAAAATTAAATCCCCCAACAACAAATCCACAAAGAAACAACTGCCAGATAAATAAGTGTTCTAAAGACTTAAAGAGAAACTTCTCTGAAAAGGAAATAAGAATGGCCAATAGACACATGAAGAAATGTTCAACCTCCCTAGCAATAAAAGAAATGTAAATCAAAACAACACTGAGATACCACCTCACCCCAGTTAGAATGGCTATAATCAAGAACTCTAATAACAACAGATGCTGGAGGGGATATGGACAGAAGGGAACCCTACTGCATTGTACACTTGTTCAACCACTTTAGAAAGTAGTATGGAGGTTCCTCAAAAGACTCCACATAGAGCTTCCCTATGATCCAGCAATCCCACTTTTGGGACTGATCACAAACAAGACCATACTAAAGCTACCAGCACAACTATGTTTATTGCAGCATTATTTACCATAACTAAGATATAGAACCAACCCAGTTTGTAATCCAAGCTGGAGGAGCTTGTTTGTCTGACCACCTGCAGGTGGCAGGAGCACAAAGGCTCTTTATAGTAGCATATACTACCTGCTGTGTGTGTGTGTGTGCATGCATGCGCACGCGTGCGCACATATGCGTGCACACCCACACCAGTACTGGCTTGAACTTAGGGTCTTGCAGTCTTGCTTGGCTTTTCCACTCAAGACCTGTGCTCTATCACTTGAGCTACACCTCCACTTTGGCTTTTTGCTGGTTTATTGAAGAAGAACCTCACAGAATTTTCTGTCTGAGTTGGCTTTGAACCATGATTTTCAGCCTCCTGAATGGCTAGAAATATAGGCAGGAACCACCAGTACCTGGCTACTACCTACTTTCTAAACACCATTCTTGTGTGTCTCACCACAAAACCAGTGTCTCCCATGTCATGATCATTCAGACTCCCCACCCTGTGAGTAGCTTTCTCTTCCCTACAGCCTGTAATGTTAGACCCTGCTATCCTGGCATGTAAGGGATATACCAGACCTAAGAAGGGAGAGAGAATGAAGTGTAAAAGGGAAAGCATATCATTAGCCTCCATGTGAACCTCCAACAGTTTTATCCCTACTGTGGCTATTGAGATCTTCCATGATCCAGGTGGTCAGTCTGGCCTAACATGGGCCCATGGTGTTTGACTAAAGAAGTAGATCATATGTGGTTGCTTTCAACACTTCCTAGCCATTTGGAGTACTCTTGGAGTCATTAGCTCACCTGATACCAGCCATCAAACCCCTAAGGGTGAGCCAATTAACACTGGTTCTATCTCCAAGATGAGAACACTGAGGTCCAGAGAGGAAAATGACCAACCCAGTATGGTAGATGGGTGAGTGGCATTCAATCACCACTTGAGAATGCCCTAGGAAGCAGCACTGTGGTTCAAGCAATAGAGCGCTCACCTTTAGCTGAAGAGCCTAGTGACAGCGCCCAAGCCCAGAGTTCAAGCCCCATGACTGACAAAAAAAGAGAGAGAATGCCCAGCCCCTGTCAACAAATATTTACTAAGGTGCCATGCTAGAAACTGGGAGTATTCAGGCAAGTGAAAGTGATGTGCCCCATGGTTTCCAGGGTCTTCTGGAGGCCTCAGGCTTCTCCATCAGTGGATCTCTGACCTCCAGAGGGACATGCACCACAGGCTAACTGGCTTGAGAGCTCTGGGTTCAGATTTCCTTTGAGGTTGGAGGTATGGCTCAGTTGGTAGAGTGCTATCCAATGAGCAAAAGCATCGGGTATTGAGTTTGAGTACCAGTCTCAAACAAACAAAAAAAGGGATTCCCACACCTGGGCTCTTTCTCCTTCCCACGGGGCTTTCACTGAAACTCATCTACTTCAACCTGAGTGTACCCCATCTTTGGAGTGTCTATTGACTCCTCACAGGTTCCCACCTGTAGCTTCTACCTGCCAACACTTCCTTTATTCCTATGAAATAAAATCCTGAATGAAAAAATGAAAAGTAAATAACCAACCCCAATTTCTTATTGCCTCATGTAAATAAATAGAGACATCTGGTCAACCTATAGTCAGGCCCTCCAAGTTTTATCTAAATGTTCCCACATATCAAACCCTCACCTCATCCTCATTTTTAGCCCAACCAGGCCAGCTTTGTCTTGCAAAGTGGCATCATCACAAATGCATCAGCCTCCTCTCCTGCTAGCCCATTCAGGCTCAATTACTTCCTAAGCTGTCCAGGGTAATTAAGTTACATTAGGACGCATTCCCCATATCCCTCACAATAATGCAGTGTTCAAAGCCCTAAGCTCCCCCCCCCTCTCTCGGAACTGCCACTGCTGTACCAAGCCCATGTCTGTCTAATGCTCTGCACTGTGACTGTGGCTAATTACTCCACAAACAAGCCTCATTAGCGGTGGGTTTGGACTGGAAGGAGGGGAGCAGACTGCCTTCTCTGCCTCCCTCAGCTCACCTGGTCAGAGCCTGGTGTCCCTTTTCCCTCCAGTCCAGCTTGCTTTGCTCTGTTGTTCCACTGCAATTGAAAGGGGGCTAAGGACAGTCTCAAAGAAGGTTCATCTCATTGATCAAAGGCATAGACTCAACTATAGGCCTTCCAGAATTTTCTACAGAGCTTTTCCCCCACTGCTGGGAAAATAAACTAAGTCAAAGAGGAGCTAACAAACCCACTCAAGGTCACATGGCACAAATTAAATGTGCTATCTTTTCTAACTACCAGAGTCAGACAGGCAAGGATAGACTAAGTCAAATTATGTACAGCCAGGACCTTTCTAGATCCCAAGGGCACCTAGAGGGGTTGGATGGTACATTCTGCCAAGGGCTCCACACTTTTAGTCGTTTCTAAGCCTTGATATGCTCACTTGGGATAGTCTCCTGCCATACTCTCCTTGTCACCTAACTCCAGGCTGGCACCTTCTATCACTGAGGTCTGGCTTTCACAGAGAAATCTTGCCTCACCCCATGTCTGGGTTGATTCTCACATGTGTACCATGATCCTCTAGGATAAATATCAGCAGGTACCATTCTTTTTTATACATTTTTATTGTAAAAATACTGTACAGAGGAGTTACAGTTACATGAGCAAGGTAATGAGTACATTTCCTATCAGCAGGCACCATTCTAAGCAGGCAAACCTAACATCCATAAGGACTATAACTTTACCAGGGTCAGCACTAAACTATCCCATTCTTGTGGTCTGCTCAGGGTCAGCTTATAAGTGGCCTCTGACAAGAATCAGTAAAAGGAAGATGGATGACTAACAGTGGTCATCCATCTCTGTGAGTTTATATTTCCCAGTCTCTCTCTGTTTTAAGTTGGTAATGTGACTTGTTTCAGGCAATGGAATGTACAGAGGTATACTTGTTACTTCTAGAATAATGTGACTAAGTGTCTGGGGTATTTTCCCCATTCTCTTCTCTTGTCTGTTTTCTGGTTGATATCAGGGCGATCTTGAAATTGCAAGGTGGTGAAGACCCAAGATAGAAGAAGCCTGGATCTCTGAGTCACTGCATAGGGAAGAGACATTCAAGAAAGCTGCACTCATGGATCAGATTTTGCATGAGTGAGAAATAAGCTTTTTCTTTTGTTTTGCTCCATTTTGTTTTGAGACTGCATCTTGCTATATAGCTTGGGCTGTCTTTAAACTCAAGACCCTCCTGCCTCAGTCTCTCAAGTGCTGGGATTACAGGTGTGTGTCACCATGTTGGGCTCAACAAATAAAGTTAATTGAGCAAAGTCACTGGGCTGTTGAGGCTGTTAGAGTAGCTAATGAGAAGTACTCTGACTAGTATAAAGGATTTGAACTTGGTGGAATGCACATAAAGAATGACTATTTCTTCCTTCACAGACTTTAAATTTATTCCTATCAGCTCTCTTTTTCCTACCTCTTGACAATACCTTGGGCAGATTCCATTGTTTTTGGTCATTATTGGTTGTAAAAAATATCTAATTTTAACAATTAGGATTCAATTTCAGGGCCAGTCCTGTTTTAGCCAAAGCTCCATTCTCAAATCCAGTTTAAGACTACTTCCTTGCCCCAACGTGGGTCTGACTCATAAATGGAGAGGAAACTTGATTCATTTTCCTTCTGTCTTCTCCCCAGAGATCAGTTGCCCCCAGATCCTGTCCTTGATTCTTCATGGCAATGGAGATAGAGGTATAATAGAACAAAAGATCAAAGATCATTGATACCCTGGGAGTTAGGATCCCAGAGGCCAGTGGTTTGGGTAAAACTTTTGTGGGTTTTGGATGTGCTGGATGACCCACAATGCAGCATATTTCCCTTGTGTGACAATGCAGAATGCAGCCCAGGATGACTTGTATTATTCCTGTCTTCTCCCCCTTCCCACATAGTTTCCACCACAGTGGATATGTCCCAAACCCAAGGAAATTCAAGACTTATAGAAATGCAGCAAGCAGTCTACTCCACTAACCCCTCCTGTTGAATGGCACCTAAGCCAACATGAGCAGCAGAATGGCCAGAAATAATAAGTCCTAAAATATTTGCAGTTGTCTGTCTCATTTCGGGGGTCCTAAAGAGGGAGGAAAGAAGCTTGAAAAATAAATGGGGCTCAAAATTTGGTAACAAGAGGTTCAGAACATCTAAATCGAGGGGAATATTTGGGCTTATAAAAGGCTTCTGGAATTTACTAATTTAGGATTTGGCTAAGTGGAAAGGTTAGGGTGGGAACAATTAAAGCATGAGTCTGTAACATTGGTAGCTCATGCTCTGTGGAGCATGTGATGAAAACTCCTTAGGAAAAGTTGCATGTATCCATGTATAGACATTTTATTTCCCAGAGCATTTTCCGGAATCCTGAATCCCTAATCCCTGAGTCTCCCAGAGTGTTCATGAAATTCCAGTTAATTACTTCTGAGCCAAGGTGCTGGTTCCCCTTCAGGCTGAATTCTTCAGTTCAGACCCCTATGGGACCCTGCTCCCACCCTTGCCTTCTACTCAGGCTCTTCCCAAGACAGAGAGCTTGTTCTTCCTCTCTTCATCACAACACCCCTGCCTCCATGGCTTCTCCTCTGTTGCACCTCTGGCCAAGGCTGATTTTCTTTCTGTCCCTTCAGGTTTCACTGCTGTGCATTCTTCTTAGGAAGTTGTCTATAGTAGAATTCTTAAGAGGTTACCCATAGATTCCTGTTCCTAGATATTCAATTGACTATGAATTCAACTATGTAATGGAGGAACTTTGCTGACAGAATGTCACTAACCAACCCACCTTCAATAAGGTAGATAATGATCCTAGATTATGTGGGCAGGCTAAATGCAATCATGAGCCTTGTGAAGATCAACATGGTGAAGATCAACATGGTGGCTCATGCCTGTAATACCAGCTACCCAGCAGAGAAAGAAGTCAGTCTGGGGTTAACAGGGGTAAAAGTAAGAGACCCTACCTGAAGAACAAATAAAAGCAAGAAGACCAGATATGTGGTTGAGTTAAATCCCAATAATATAAGCAAAGCAAAAAACAAAACAAAACAAACAAAAAACAAAAAAAGCAAAAAAAAAAAACAAAAAATGGCAGAAGGCGACACAGGAGTCCATCTGAGAGACACAGAAGAAAGGGAATGCAGTCTCAAGAAGAGGCAGAAGGAGAAGTTAGTGTGGTTTGGTGTGTGAGGAAGACTTGGATTTTTATTGCTTCTTTGAGGATGTAGAACAGTACAAAGAGACAAGGATTGTGCAAAGTCTTTAGAAACTAAGAACAGCCAGCAAGAAAATAGGGCCCTCGATCCCACAAATGCATGGGTGTGAGTTCTGTCCACAATATGAATAAGTCTAGGAACAGATTTACCCATAGAGCCTTGAGAATGGAACACAGCCCTAAAAACACCATGATTTTGGGTATAAACCCAAGAACCTAGAGCCAGCTGAGTCATGCTATACCTGAACATCTGACGTGAAGAATCCTGCTTTTAAATCTGTGACAACTTCTTACAATGGGAACATAAAATGAATGTATCTTTTGGGGGGGGAGGGGGGTCCGGTCATGGGGTCTGAACTCTGGGCCTGGGCACTGTCCCTCAGCTCCTCAGCTCAAGGCTAGCACTCTACCACTTGAGCCACATACCACTTCCAGCTTTTTTTTTCTGCTTATGTGGTGCTGAGGAATCGAACCCAGGGCCTCATGCATGCGAGGCAAACACACTACCACTGAGCCAACTTCCCAGCCCCACGAATGCATCTTTGTACTGACAACACACATATTGGTTTCTTGGGGCTAGAAGCTGCCTTATAAGAACTTTGGTTATGCTGAAGTGCCTTTGTTATAAAGATTTTAAAAAACTAGCCACAAGGAGAAGCCACATGGGAAGAGAGAGGTGTCAGCTCCCAGCCATGCCAACTAAGGCCACAGACATCACCGAGCAAAGACAGCCATCCCTATGGATCCTTAACCCACAGTATACTGTGCATGTTATTATTAATAAACGTGTAACTGGATTCATTAAGAGTTGAGGTTGTTTGTGGTATAGAAACACATAACTGGAGCAAACCATATTGGTTCTAGCTCCTAGGGCTCTCTTCTTTCAGTACCTGGGCTCACAGTACTGCACACACTAGATTCCAGAAATATAAATAGCTTATAGTGTGAGGGCTCAGGTCTAGGTTGGTCCATTGCCCTGTTCAGCATGTTGCACTGCACATCTCCAGATGCTGCTGGGCAAAGCCAGCATTCAGAGCCTGCACCTGCAGTCAGTGTCTGTTAGAACAGGGGTAGCAAGCTGCTGTCTTGGAGCACACCAGTAGATCTCTCCATAGGCCTTTGGTGCTACCTGAAAGCTAGTTGGTTCTGGTGGGGACAGTTCAGTCATTCTCTGTTCCTGCCCAGGGACTGCTTTGTTCATGTACCTATGAGTTTGGAGAAGTTCCCATCTCTTCCCTGTTATCTCCTCCAGGGCCCACCCCCATCTCCATCAGACCAGGGCCTCCATCAGATCTGCCCCAGCTCCATAAAGCTGGCTGACTCCCAGCTGCTCCGAGGGTGTAATAGGGAACCTTATACAAACTTCATAATAGGTTAAGGTCAAGCCAAACAACCCAGAGATAGCAACATGTTTGTAATCATTGATAGCTTTGTTGTCTTAAGTAAACTCGGGCAGAGTATGCCTCAGATTTCTTGAATCCCAATGATCCCCAGAATGAGGCTGGACACCAAAGAATAGCCTGGCTCCTGATATTTTCTCCTACATCCCAATTCCCACCAGTATCATTGACCCCTCATATGAAAAGGGCAAAGTGATACATAGCACAGCATGGACTTACATACTTCCAGAAATAGGTTACTCACTGTTTCCAAGGCACAGTTCTAATGGCTTAGTGCTGAGCATTCTTAGAACATTCTATTCTTCCTCCTTCCTCTGTGTGTGTGTGGGGGGGGGGGTACTGGTACTAGGGCTTGAACTCAAGGTCTCAGGCTCTCACTTGACTTTTTTGTTTAAGGCTGGTGTTCTACTCCACTTTTTTTTGCCAGTCCTGGGCTTGAACTCTAGGTCTGGGCACTGTCCCTCAGCTCTTGAGCTCAAGGCAAGCACTTTACACTTGAGCCACAGTGCCACTTCTGGCTTTTTCTGCTTATGTGGTGCTGAGGAATCGAACCCAGGGCCTCATGCATGCAAGGCAAGAACTCTACCACTGAGCTACCTTCCCAGCCCCTACACCTCCACTTTTGGCTTTTTGCTGGTTAATTGGAGATAAGAATCTCATGGACTTTCCTGCCAGAGCTGGCTTTCAACCACAATCCTCAGCTCTCAGTCTCCTGAGTAGCTAAGATTACAGGTATGAGCTATTGACACCCTGGCTCATTTTTGCATGTGTATGCACACCTGTATTTGGGTAAATAATTGTGTATGTTTATGGTGAGTCAAGTGAGCATGTGTATGAAAATGTGTGTGTGTGTGAGAGAGAGACAGAGACAGAGACAGAGAGAGAGAGACAGAGAGGGACAAAGAGAGAGAAATGGCAGGGTGCTTGTGAGACTGCTGCTGGAGAAGATGGCAGCAGACCAACATGGCAGCCTTGAACCTTTTCCTGAGCAGCTGCCCCTGTGGTCCTAGTAGATGATGCATTTGTCATATAGTAGGCCCACACAGTAGCTTGGTGAATTAAATCAGTGCCTGCTGTAGGCCAGTGTGGTTTCTGGGTATCCAGAGCAGATATAAAGCTAAGAGGCTTGCTGGCTAGAGGCTTGCTGGCCAGAGACTTGCTGGACAGTTATGTGGTGCTTTCTGGGTCACCTGACTCTTCCTGCTGGGCTGTTTTCACCAAACCTGGTATATTTAATTCATTGCACTGGTGAGGGTCCAGCCCAGCCAGGGCTGAAACCAGGACATTTCCCTCTCCCTCTAAAGCTTGTCCGACTCTGCCTCCCCCTTCCTCCCACGCTCTCTGCTCTGGGAACAGGAAGCTGCCACAAGTACCCATTGACATGGTGAACTGTAATTAGTATTTGTCTTGGTGAGAATGGCTGTGGGCAGTTGGCGTCGCCAGGGTAACTACATCAAATGTTCTTTCTACTCTCTCTGTGTACCTGGGCTGTTTTGCGGGTCACCCTACACTGGGGCCCAGTATCTAGCTGGGTGACTCCAAGCCAGCCCCTATCTTCTCTGGTGTCAAAGAGCAAATGGGATGGCAGGTGACAATGGCTGGCATACAGAAAGTGCCTAATACATGTTGGCTTATCAGAAGAGCCCTAGGCTCCTCCCCAGCTGCAGGGGCCATGTTGAGGGGGGTGAGGGAAGAAGATCTCAAGCCTTTTCTCCTAGTTTTCCCCCAGGCCAATGACTACCTGGGAAGTATCTCAGGTCCTATTATTTGCCAGCCAGCTCACTTGCTGCTTCAGTCTCCACACATGCAGTGGCCCAGGCTTTACTGGAGCCAAGGGGAATTCCGTCTACCTTCCAGGGTAGCAAAACCCACCCCTAGGCTAACATTTGCTGAAAAGTGACTGGCCTAGGGGTGCAAAACCCTAATGGACATTATCTTCTCTCAGGGTCTTACCCTAAGGGAATTTGATATTCTTTGCTGGGGTGCTTTGGTCAATACTCCCCTCAGGAGACTCAGTTTCTCCATCTGTAAAACAAAAAGTTTGCTCCTTACCACTCTCAATGCCCTGTGTCCTTATGGCTGTCAGGCAGTGTGGGTGGCTACGTGGTTTCCTTGGCCCTCCTACCACAGGCCAGGCCCAGTAGAGCCCACTGTCTATGAGGCACTCCTCCCCACCACACACCTCATCAGCTCAAGGCTGGCCATCAGCTTGATGAACCTGCCCTTGGCCTCAGTCTGCAAGGTGCTGGGTTCACTGAGAACCCTGCTTTCTCATAAGAATCAGGCCAGGTAAGGGGAGGAAGCTCACTAGAGAATGCAAGGGCCAGAGAATGGGCAGTTTCCTAACTAGTCACAGGTGCTAAACTCAGATTTAAAACTGGTTCTCCTCTGGAAGCTGGGCACCCCTCAGCATCCTCTCAGGAATAAGATTGGAGGCAGTAGTGTGGCAAGAACCCATCTCTACGGGGTAGCTAAAGTGTCTGGGATGTGAGGACTTCCTCCTCAGTCCCAGCAGCCCTCTGTGCTTCTGCTCCAACCCCTGTAATCGCCCCCCTCATAGCTGTCATCCTCCCGAACCCTGCCTAACCTATAGCTCCCCTGGTCTCTTCCCACTCTGCCCACTACTCCTCTTAGGCCAAGCCCACCCAAACTCTTGGCCTGGCTCTTGACCTGTTCCCATGGGCACACCTCCCACATGATTGATCCTCCCTATCCCAGTGGTCTAAAGCCAAGCCATTATTCACACAATAAACACATATTTAGTACCTACTGTGGACCAGATCCTGTTGTAGGCCCTGGGGAGAGAGCAGTGAAGATGAGCCACCCATTCTTTCCCTGAGAATTTGGTCTGGAGTTGAGCAGCATGTGTGCCAGTGAGCAGCAGGACTGAAGGGAATGGGGACATCTCCCTAAAGGACAAACCCTCAGATGCCCACACCCCAGAGTTCCAGGGTGTCAGAGGCTCTCTCCTCCAGGCTGTCTACCTTTGCAACACAGGTAACTGGGAGAGTGGAGTAGAGCTGAGGGGTCTGGAAGCAATGGCAGGGGACAGGAGAAAGTGGGGCTCTGGAGAGCACAGATTAAGTGAACAAGCTCTGTGATTATTTGACCTGTGGAGTCCACTCTTGTCAGCATACCGTGGGGCAAACTGAGGACTAGTGGGATTTGCCTGACATCACCCATGGAGTTCAATCTTCTAACTCTCAGTCTCATGTTCTTCCCACAGGATCTCAGCTCCCTCTTCCTAGATATAGTCTTTGACACACCCAGCCCAGCCCCTGCCTCTTAAGTGGCCTCAGTGTAGGCCCTGGCATTGTTGTCCATCCAATATAGGTCAGTCCCTGAGCACCCCAGTCTTTAGTGAACACCTTTCCCTGGTACCACCTTGTAATGTCAATTGATTAATAATGACATATTTTAGGTGATGGCATAAATTTTTTTCTGAATTGTGCCATAAGTGAGTCATTAATTTCTTTGCCATGGGAAATGAAGGTATCTCTGACAAGTATGGTATCTAATTCTATAAAAGAGGAGAGGTGCTGAACAGATGATTCTATTAAAGCTAACATTGATAATCCCCACCCCCATTTCTCCCTCTAGTGTAAGGATTTCTCTATTTTCATCCCCCAACCTAGTGTCGGGGGCAGCATCTATTCTTCCAAGGAGAAGTAGGGGCTCTTGCAGTTGGGGAGGGCAGCCTCTCAATACCTTCAGCAGTAATCAAAAGATCCTGTGTACTTACTGCAGCCAAATAATGTCCTTATTGGATGCTGTTAGGATACGGTTGCCATGGAAACACACAGGATCTCGACCTGCCAGGTTTGGATGCCAAACCAGGAACATGTATTTTCTTCTGTAAATGGCTAGAGTCCTAGGGCTGATGGGAGAAGAGGGGACCAAGCTCCAGAGGTTGTGCTGTCAACTTCTATACTGGTCCTTCTATGAGATAGTATCTTCTTCCTCCAGAAAGTCTTCCAGAATTAGCTTTTTCCCATGTTTCACCTACTGTCCCCTTCTCCTCCCACATGGGTGGTTTCTTAGCCTGCCTGACACTTGGACTTCTTCACCAACCTCATGTTCCTGCCTCTTAGACTGTCCAATATTTTTATCCAAGTGGCTCTAGGCATGCCATTCAGCCTTTCTGTGTCTTGTTTCCTCATCTCTCATGGTGGAGATGGGAAGGGGTATCACTTTTTTTGTCTGTTTATGAGAGCTTAATGAGATCATGAATAGAAAGTGATTAGATGTGGCTGGCCTGGGCCAAGTACTTGATCTTTGGGAGACTTGCACACTATGGCAGGGGAGCAGGAGCAGGAACTAGAATCTGTTCTGATTTGGCTCTGTGGCTGGCCTTTGGCTGGCTGTATGCCTGGGCTGGTCTCAGAGCCTCTGCTCCTTAGATTATCTTTCTAGGGGAGATGATTGTACAGGAAGGATGGCCATGCTGCCCAGCCTGCCAGCTCACGCTTGGCATAATTACTAACATCACAGTGGACACCTGTTAGGTGTTTATTACCCCCAAAGAGGCCCCAGAGTACTGGGCTCCCAGGAAGTCTCAGGACATCTGACCCACCCCTACAACCCCAGAGAGACTGAATTGGGCTTGGAAGTCACCTCATTAGCTCAGACCTTGGACTCCCTGGGGCAGCTTCCTACAAACCTCTTCTCTAAGGTCAGAGACCAGGGGTCAAAGGTTACTTGCCTCCTGCCTAGCTCCAAATACTATGTCTGGTCAGATGCTGGGGCCCCGTCTAGTCAGTTCAGCTCCAATTAGTACCCTGGGAGAAATCCCAGCAGCGGCCTCCAGACTATGGGGTCCTGGGGCACCTCACACTCCTCCTACCATGGAAGCTCTGACCCAGAGGGCACAGCTGGGCCCCCGTTCCCTATCCCCTACTTAATATGGTCTTGTGCTGGGTGACCTGGGTGAGCACCCTCCTTGCCATCATGTCTCTATCTATAGAACAGGGTGGCACTAGCAGGTCCCCAAGGCCTTGGCGCTCACAGCCCCACCTGGCCCTGGCCTCTACGGCAGGATGGGCTGTGGGCTGATTACAGGATGATGAATGGGAAGGGTCTTGAGGTACCCAGAGCTCCAGACAATTTGGGGAGAATTACTAGTCACCCTCTATTTAGCACGTGATTTAGCTGACTCAGGATTGATTACTAGCATGGTCATTAATGGCATTATTAATCATGCTGACAGCAGTAGCCACTGTGCTTTTGTTTTTATTCAAATTACCTCCCTCACCTTAGGCCAGACTCTTCAGGAGCATGCTTTCTATCCTGATGTACATTTGGGTAAACCAAGGCAGGGAGCTGCTAGGTCTGACTAGCTGAGATCAGTGAACAAAGCTGGAGAGTAGAGCTCAGCCTTGCCAGTTCTGAGTCCAGGACCTTTAGTCCTAACCCAGCTACTGCTTCCCCTGGCTCCTCATGGGATTCTAGTCTTGCATGTCCTCACCAATCTCTGCTCTGCTCTACATGAAAGATCTCTATGCAGCCCACAGCTCACCAGACTGGAGGTTCTGGCCTGTTCCACACAGCTTGAATGCTGAGAAAAGTGGAGGCTGACCACCTTTGACTACAGCCAAATGAGCACCCTAGGAAGGGAGGTGCCAGCACCTTCACTGGGTTTGAGGCAGGTCATGCCCTGGCTGCCCACAAAATTCAGTCCTCTCTTCTCTGCCATAGCTTAGCTGTCCCAGGACTCATCCTTGCTCACAGCTCTTCACTGGTGACCCCTAGGTGGGTGGAGTCCAGGCCTGAAGTGACTCTGCAAACTTCCATTCTTCTGCTCTCTATCTCTCCCCTGTGCCCAGGTACCAGCCCAACTGACGCAGCCCCTGATGGCTCCAGCCTCTCTTTAGCCTCTGGGTCTCTCATGTTCCCTGGCTTGGCAACTATTCTTCTCCCCTCATTTCATCCTTCTACCTTACAGATGTTGCACTTTCTAAGAATTTCCCAACTCCTCTCCCCTAGCCCAGTTCTTCCTGGGTGTTTATTTTTTGTTTTGGGGGGGGGGGTTGTTCCTTGTAGTACCTCTTCAATACCCATATCCTCTCCATGGAAAATTGGGGTTCCAGTGGGACTCCTTCTTCTCTGTCTCTTCCTAGTCCCTTAGTATCCTTCTCTTGTGGTCCAGGAAGCCCACAGTATTTTTACTCTGTCCTCTGAGCAGCTGCCACCCAAGCCGTTTGGGGCTTTCACTATGGCAGGAGGCAACCTGCCAAAATCATGCAATTGATTACCTGCTGACTGGAGATAATTCAATTTTTTAAAAAAATTGGATTAAAATCTTTTCTTTAAAGATTGTCTTTGAGGATAAGGTCAAGAAAACAAACAACTTCGGGAAATATGATAAACAGACATCACACCCTTTTTCAAATAATGTATCCTTCCAACCCCCAGGATGCAATTTGAAATGTGTACAAAGATTTACATCCAAGGAAGCTCATCACAGCTTTGTTTATGAGGCCAAAATCCTGGAAATAGCCTAAATGTCCAACCCAGAGATTGGTTAAATAAATTATGTGGCACCCATGTGATGAAATACTATACAGCCATTAAAAATGAATGTTTAATGACATGCAAAAATGTTCACAAGATATTAAAGGGGGAAAAACAGTTTGCAAGTAACATGGTCTGTATGGCTCCAACTTTGCTGAAACACAAAGAAAGGAAGAAAGGAAGAAAGGAAGAAAGAAAAAAGAAAGAAAAGAAGGAAGGAAGGAAGGGAGGGAGGGAGGGAGGGAGGAAGGAAGGAAGGAAGGAAGGAAGGAAGAAAGGAAGGAAGGAAGGAAGGAAGGAAGGAAGGAAGGAAAACAAGCCCCCAAGGCCTCTGAGGTTATTTATGATATTGGTTCACTACTTCTGCGATGCCAGCTTCATTAAATCCTATTTCCATTTAGCTCCATGGAGAATGAAGGCTTGGTCCTGAATCCAGTTGGTACTGTGTGTTCTCTAGGTGGCACTGGAGCTTGAGCCTCAATTCCCCTTATCTATAGGATGGGGCAAGAAATGATATGATGGTACAAAATGCAGAACAAATGCTGAGTGCTGGCAGCTCACACCTGTAATCCTAGCTACTCAGGGAGCTGTGATCTGAGGATCACAATTGAAAAGCAGGCCAGAAGCAGGAAAGTCTGTGATAGTCTCCAACTAGCCACCAAAAAGCTTCAAGTAGACCTATGGCTCAAGTGGCAGAGTGCTAGCCTTCAGCACAAAAGCTCAGGAACAGTGTTCATGCCCTGAGTCCAAGCCAAGGACTTGCACGCACACAAACACACACACACACACACACACACACACACACACACACACACACACACACACACACACAAAGATGTTAAACAAATGATGTTCAAAGATAGCATGTCTGTGTGAAATGTCTTCGTAAATAAAGCCTGTAGAATTGTACAAAGAGCAAGAATAATGGGTATTTATTCTATTAACCTGAGGACTCAGTACAGGAGCACTGAAGTGTGGGACCCCAGCCCACCGTCATCTCAGGCCTACCCTTCCACCCCTTCTGAACTTGTCAGCTTTCTCAGTGCTGGGTTTAGCACCCCCCTGCTGGTCCTGAGGGCCCCCAGCATCCTCACACCCCCAGTCTCCCAAAGTAACAAGGAGTGACCATAGTTCTATGCCCAGCCTGAAGGCCATGGTCCTTCAACACCTGGTTCCTACTTTAGAGCCCCTTCTCTGGCTCCTAGCAACTATCTATCTGCCACCTGTGTGGTGGGGCTGGGCCATGCTGGGAGCTGGTCCAGCCTGCACTGCAGGCAGCAGAACCCACTCCTGTTTCTCTGTACTCCAGTCAGATCAGTGTCCTCCATTCCTTCATTGGCAGGGCTGGGTAACTTTACCCACTCCATGAGACAGGAAAAGAGGTTCTCACCAAAAGAGGGTGAGCTGCTCTGAATCAGGGAGTCACTGAGTTATGACAACTCCAGGCCTGGCTCTTCCTACCAGCTCTCCCTACCAGCCCCTGTAGAGGATTTGGAGTACACTCAGGAATCAGCCTTGGAACACTACACTCTATTGTTTCTCTCCTCTCTCTCCTTGTCTGTCTTTCCCTCCTTTCCCCTCCTTTCCCCTCTTCCCCTTCCTCCTTCCCTCCTTCCTTCACATCCGTTCTTTGGCAGATGGGGTCAGTGATCTTCAGATTCAGCAGTAGAAAATGACAAGGGGATCCAGTGTAGTGAAGGGCTGAAGAGAAGATGCTATTAAGCCCTGCCCATATCTTTGTCCAGCTGCCATCCTGTCCAGGAGCTGAGGTTACAACTCTGGATACTTCTCTCGGAGAAGCTGGTGGTGGTGCTGCTGCTGGTGGTGGTGCTGCTGGAGAGCTAGAAGTGTGGCAGCCTCACCTCTCAGGACCACCTGCCTGTGACTTTCCAAGAGGGGACAGAAGCCTGGCCAGACTCAGGCCTGACAGCCCTGCTGTGATCTGCTCTGCAACCTCCTGCTCTGTGCCCTCTTATGAAACTTTCCTGCAGAAGTACTCCCCCAGTGCTTCTGGCGCCCTAAATCCTTGCCTCAAGCTCTGCTTCCAGGGGCATGACATGGGACAGGTGGGGAGCCCTGGTGTGCCTTTGCTAAGTATAGCAGCTAACACTACACGTGGAAGTTCTGTGCCTAAATAGAACAGCTTCCAAGCGTATTATTTTTAGAGAGAGAAAAAACTTGAATATACCAAAAGATCTACTAGAGACAGTATTGAAATTGAGACCTAGAAACATTTTTGGATAAACGTGGCATGGTGTTTATTCCTGGCAGAGGGGCCTAATGACGGGGACTAGGTCTGGAGGTGTGTTTGACGAGACCACCATCATACTTGGGCACTGTGTGTTCCAGGCAGAGCCTCCTGCCTTCCAGCTGAGGCACAGGAAGATGGACCTCACCTGCACCCAGCCTCTGGGGAAGGCTCTGGGCCAGCACCCTACAGCTCCTCCCAGAGCTTCTCCTAGAGCCCAAACCCTTGTTCAAAGGGTACCTGGTGGCTCAGGCAGCCATGAGAGGAATTTTTGTCCCAGTTTCTCCCATTGTCTTTCAAATCTCACTTCCTCCAGGAAGCCCACAGGTGGCACCCATCCTCTGAGCTTCTCCAGCCCCATTAGCTGGCTTCAGATGGCCTGCACAGAGATGCACAAATGGGACAGAAAGACCTGGAATCTGGGGCCTTTGGGGACCCTCTTATGTGTACAGGCTGAGCAGTTAGCAGAAACAGTGGTGGAGAAATGCACACTTCTAGGTAGGAAGACATGGGGTGGCTGAAACTCCAGGCAGCCTTCAGGTGGTAGCACAACATGGCCTGAGTCAGGCTCACACGGTTACCCTGGGCTCTGAGTTGTAGTGGGACTTCTGTGGGTCTCATTCTCTGCTCTATCCTGGTTCCCAGGACAGAACCTGGCACGTGGAAGTCAGTCATTGAGTACTGTGGACTGAGTCAGCCCTGAGAAAAGGCCTGAGCCCAAGACTGGATGATACTGAACACAGGAAGGCCCCACATATCTCAGGTTGCCAGGCCAACAACAGACCAGGAAGAAGCCTTGAAGTTTCCAGCTTACCAGCTTCTCAGGGTAGAAAGAGACAGAAAGGCTGCCTCAGGGGAAGAGGTACTGGGCTGACAACTTTGGCTCCCAGGGTGGCCAGGCTCCAGACAAACAAGCCCAACCTGACCAGGATTGTGCCAGGTGCCATCGAGCAGTTTACACAGGCTGCTGAAGTGTGCCACAATTACAGGGAGGCGTATTTCAACACTCCTCATCCATGCACCCTCCTCTGGTATCCCTCTTTTGGCACCCAACCCATCCTTATTGTGGCAGGGACAGTCAGGAGTAAGGAAGATAGAGATAACCCACCGTACCTCCTGGTTAAGCCAGGAAGGACAGGTAAACAGAGGGGATGTCACAGTAGTCCCCATAAATGTCCCTATGAGTAAAGGTTCCTGCTGGAAATGGGGGTCCATTGCTAAGTGTTCTAGGAGAATTTAATGAGAAAAATTTAGCTGTGTAAAAATAGAATTAAGGTCTAGGAGCCAGTGGCTCAAGCCTCCAATCCTAGCTACACAGGAGGTTGAGATCTGAGGGTCGAGGTTCAAAGTGTATGGGACTCCTATCTCCAGTTAACCACTAGAAAACTGGAAGTGGCACTGTGGCTCAAAGTGGTAGAGCACTAGCCTTGAGCAAAAAGTTCAGGGATACTGCCCAGGCCCTGAGACCGACAAAAATGGGAGGAGGAGGAGGAGGAGGAGGAGGAGGAGGAGGAGGAGGAGGAGGAGGAGGAGGAGGAGGAGGAGGAGGAGGAGGAAGAGGAGGAGGAGGAGGAGGAGGAGGAGGAGGAGGAGGAGGAGGAGGAGGAGGAGGAGGAGGAGGAAATCAACAAGTGTGACACTATAACCTGAGGTCATCCTCAGTGGCTAACATCTGTACCCAAGGCAGAGGGAAGGAGGGTCCACATATCTATAGAAGGTGCATATAGAACAGACACCCCATGAGACCATGATGGGGAACGTCAAGGAACAGATGCCCCTACCTCTCTCACTATTGCCATCTGTCCTTGAAAGGAGCAGGTATATATGCACCAGATCATTGCTGGCTTGTTATTTTCTGTTTCTGGTATTCCCTTGAAAATTTATTCCCAAACCCTCTGTGCTTCTGGGAGTTTCTCAAGTTCCCCTGTAACTTTCTAGAAGATACTGTTCATTTAAGTTAGCTAGACTTAGTTTCCATTGCTTACAACTATAGACTCTAAAAGATACAATGTATGGTCCTGTTCCTCAACACAGGAAAAAGGCCTGCCTCTCAGTTCTCACAATCAAGCAGAGGGTCCATAGAAAGGGCATTGAACCCATCCACTAGTCAGTAAACCTTTGGCCATCAAGGACCATAACCCAGCTGGAGTCTAGCTGCCATCAGGGCCCCAGGCAGGGGAGGGACTGGATTCACTGGTCACCTTTCAGAAAGAATTTATGGATAGACTTGTCCAGGGTGGTCTCTTTTGTTGGGCTGACCACTCACTATTCTCCCTGACTCTGTAGTACCCAGAGTAAGAGGAGTGTGTAGAAGAAACATGATGTCCCTGGCTCAGAAAACAGGATAAAGCAGGGTTGGGTGGGAAAGGTGAGTAAAAAGTGACCATAGTGGTCTTTGTAGGACCAGAGCTGGAAATCCACTGTGAGCTAGAGACAGAAGATTCTAAGGCACTGGAAGGAAGGCAAAGGATGGAGCTGCGAGTGGTCCAACCAATTCTGCTGTCAGTCAGACTTGAGGCTCAGAGGATAAGAATGTTACTAGCACATCTGCTTTTCTTACTTCCAGAGCTCAGACAGGGCTAGAGACAGAGAAGCCACAGATGTGACCTCTCTCACTTCAAGCACCCCCACCTCATTCAGCCTCCCTGCCTAATCTCAACAACCCCTCCCCATCAATCACTTAGTAAAAAACCTTGGTTTTCTTGCATAAGCAAGAAGCACTTTGTTGGACATAAGTTATAATCCAATTACACAATAATTACATTGGGATGGCTTTGTAACTGCAACATTAATTAACTTTGATAGATCTCATTCATTACACACATGAGGATTCCAGAGTGGGTGGAGTCTAAGAGGCAATAAGATAGAGCTAGGAAGCCATTAGTGTCCCAGACCCTAGGAAAACAATGGGGGAGATGTCTTTAGGCCACTCCAGTCTCCAGAATGGATGTAATCTACAGATTCAGATGCCCCAAACTTTTCCTCTCCCTCAGTGCTAACTTTATATTGGGAGGAAGTCAAGAAACTCTATTGTGGCCAAGTGCCAGTGGCTGATGCCTGTAATCTTAGCTACTTAGGAGGCTGAGATCTGAGGATCACAGTTTGAAGTCAGCCTGGATGGACAGTGAAGTCTGTGAGACTTTTTAAAAATATAATTTTATTATTATTAAGGCATTATACAATTACCATTTTACAATCCAGGTAATGCGTACATTTCTTTTGGGGGCAATGTCACTCCTTCCTTCATTTCCCCCTAGTTTTCCCTCCCCATTTCTACCTATAAGTTGCATAGATCATTTTCCACATAATATATATTGAATATTATGATTGTGTTTATTCTCACCTCTTTCCTTCTCTCTGAGTCCCTCTTTGCTTCCCTAAGAAACAGAAAAAGAAAAACAAGCAGCAACAAAAACCATACACACACACGCACACACCACAACCAACAACAACAAGACTATCACTAAAAGCCTGTGAGACTTTTGTCTCCAATTAACTGTCAAAAAGCCAGAAATGGCAAGTGGTAGAGTACTAGCCTTGAGCACAAAAGCTGAAGGGCCATACCTTTAAATTCAAGCCCTGGGACTAACATACACACACACACACACACACACACACACACCAAACAAACAAACAAACAAACAAACACAGTGCTGTCAGAAGATTTCCCAGGGCAGGAAGAACATAGAGGACCTATCTGCATATCCAGGGAGGCATGGGAATAGATGGCCATGGGCTCAGACACTGGCTGGGATGCAGCCTGGGCCAGTACCTAGACATTGTCCACACGGTGCCACCTCCTCTCAGGCTTGTGTATTGGTGGAGTGTAATAGGGTGGAGTTCTATGATGGGAGGGGGGAGGCTACAATGTTTTCTCCCAAGCTTCAAATCTGGCAGGACATCCATACCTGGCTTCATTTGAGGATCTGAGTCTGCAGACAAGCACTCAGGCAGTGTGGATACTGAGGGTCATAGTGCTGGCCCCAAGGCACCCAGGTGCCAGACCTCTTCACTCTTGATCTCTTTACCCCAGAAAATTCCCAACCTGTCATTACCATCAGGTCTGATATCACCTGCAGACCCCAAAGCAAAGAGGAAGCCCTGGGACCTTTCTAGCTTGGGACTTTTTCTCCCAGTAGAGGAGTAGCCCCATGTTAGCCCTGGGATTAAAAATGGGCCTCCCATTGTGATTGCTAAATTGTGTGGGCCTTTAGCACTCCTGTGCTGTTAAATATGTAACAGCCAGCTCTCTGGGTGATGGGCATGGGGAATCCCATTTGGTTGTTCCTACTGATTTCCATAGTGTAAATATTCCCAAATGGTCTGTGTCCAGCCACCCACCAAGTGCCAGCTGGCTCTCAAAACTGCTGAACATGGACCAACCAGCTCCCCTCCACAAGTGTGAGCTGTCTATGGTGAGAGTCCAGGTGAGGAATTGAATTTTAATACTTACAAGCCAGTAGATTGTGGGTTTTGTTTGCAAGGCCATTGCAATCACATAGCTGTTACAAGATTTTCTTTGGTCAGTTCTAAGGAGCACCATGTCCCTCCTGGTTCTCCTGGGGACTCTGGCTAATTTTGATGAATAACAAGGCTGAACTAAGAGCACAGAGTATTCTTTTATTGTCATTGTTTTGTTTGTGCTGGGTCTTGAATTCAAGGCCTGGGTACTGTTCCTTAGTTTAATTGCTCAAGGCTGGTTCTACCACGGTAAGCCACAGCTCCACTTCTAGCTTAGAGATAAGAGTCTTACCGGGCGCCGGTGGCTCACGCCTGTAATCCTAGCTACTCAGGAGGCTGAGATCTGAGAATCGCGGTTCAAAGCCAGCCTGGGCAGGAAAGACCGTGAGACTCCTATCTCCAATAAACCACTAGAAAACCGGAAGTGGCGCTGTAGCTCAAGTGGTAGAGCGCTCGCCTTGAGCTGAAGAGCTGAGGGACAGTGCCCAAGCCCAAAGTTCAAGCCCCATGACCGACAAAAAAAAAAAGTCTTTGGCTGGGAAGGTGGCTTAGCGGTAGAGTGCTTGCCTTGCATGCATGAGGCCCTGGGTTCGATTCCTCAGCACCACATAAACAGAAAAAGCCGGAAGTGGCTCAAGTGGTAGAGCACTAACTTTGAGCTGAAAAGTTGAGGGACAGCGCCCAGGCCCAGAGTTCAAGCCCCACAATGGACCAAAGGAAAAAAAAGTCTTAGGGACTTTCTTACCCAGCCTGGGTTTGAACCATGATCCTCAGGTAGCTAGGATTGCAGGCTTGAACCACCAGTACCCATCTAGTATTCTTGTTTAGAAAGAGTACAGTAGAAATAGAGAGGCAACTCTCCCTTTCACAACCATTAAAAATCCCCCTTTAAGATTAAATTAAGTCTAGTGTGGTGATACACCTCTGTAGTCCCTGTTACTGTGGAGGCAGACAGAAAAGAGGAAGACTGAGGTTCAAGGCCCACTTGGGGAAAAGCATAAGACCCCCTATCCCAAAAGTAAAACAAAGCTCAAGTGGTAGAATACTTGCCCAGTAAATATAAGGCTACAAATTCAGTCCTCAGTACTGGCCCCTAAAGATGATATTAATACAGTGTTTTGTTCTTAATGTATAATACTTGTCTTACCCTTTACACTGTAGGATGTATCATAGCAAGCAAAGCTTGAATCATCACACTGGATCCCCAACACTGCAGTGCACCAAGCTAGTACACTTGATGGGTTCTGTGGGGAGACCAGATGTTTGGTCATCCAAACTTGGATGGAGTACTTGTTATACAAAGGCAATGGGAGCCATCTTCCCAGACACTCTACAAGTTTGGGAACTTGTGACCTGAAGAGGTTAACTCACCTGGTTGTGTTGCTGCTTGTAAGATGGGTGCCCTTTGGGTTTTGCTTCAGAGACCTCAGGGTGATTAATGACAGGTTGTTATATCCCCCTGGACCAAAATGTCCCTCAGCTGTCACTAAGAAAGGTTGTATGCACTGCATCCCAAGTGACACCTTACCTTTGTAGGTCCCTTCCTGAGAACCAGGTCTGAAAGGTAAAGGCTCTGAGGGCCAGTGGTGAGGATGACTGCAATGGCTGTAGTGGGGTGGCAGATACCATGGCTCACTGGCTTTTTTCTACAGACTGCCCAAACAAGGCAGCCAATGTTTGGCAAGTTCCCTGGCCTGGGGAGAAGTTGTGGCAGAAGAGTGCAGAGCAAGACCTGCCTTCTATCTCTCAGACCCCAGCACAGCTGGTCTGGCCACTGGATTTGCAACTGGGAAAGCTGCTCAGGAGCAGCCTTACTCCAGTCATCATTTGCCTCCTGCTTTGTGTTGGGCAAAGGAGAAGGAAACAGCCTGAGAGATGTGGCCCATGGCTGGCCACTGCAAGGTTATGCTTCACACACCCAGTCTGGGTCATAGAGATTACATCAGTCAGGTAGCCTCTGGGCCTACCCCATCCTGGAAGCCTTTCTAGACCCCTTCCCCAGAAAGATGAAGTAAGTCTCCTCCCTGGGCTCTCAAAGCCAAGGTTATGCCTCAATAGCTGCCCCCTACCCTGTTAGAGGCTAAATCCCTTACTTCTCTCCTTTCCAACATCATTGAGCAGAGGAGATGTTTGGCAAACATACAGGAAGCAGACTGATAGAACAAGTGGGCCTAGGATGCCACCTTTAAGGACAGCTCGTGCATTAAACACTTACTGTATACAAGCCATGGTTATAAGGCATCACACCTGTTAACATAGTTAATCCCAACAATCATGTAAGGGCAGTAGGTCCTATTATTTCCCCATTTCAGATGGGGAAACTGAGGCTCAAGGAAGTATGTTGCCACTTTACATGGCTTGGGAAAGAATCTAGCATAAGGATGTAAGAAGAGGTCATACAACTAGCTCCACATGGGGCAATTAGCCTGTCTGTTCCTCAGTTTCCCCACAAGTCAAATGGGACTACTAATTCCTTTCCAGTTCCCAGGAGGATGGCCCTGGCCCTCCCAGGTTTTCTGACAGGATCATAGGGGATAATGGACGTGGTTGCTCTCTGTAAATCACAGGATGTTGTACAAATGTCAGACATTAATACATGTTGACTCCAAGGCCCTCTCTCACAGCTCCTCTGGTCTTCAGAAGATGTGGTTCTTCCAAAATCCAATCCCCTGGGATAAAAATTGGCATTTCCTAATCCCCTCCAAGCACAGAGGCAATTTGATGTCCACAAAAGACTTCTTCAGAGAATTCGATGACCTGATTAAAAAGGAGGTTGTGGGAGCAGATGCCTCTTGAAAAACATTGGTCAGAGCCCCAGCTTCAGCAAGACTGTCCCAGAGGAGATCTTTGTTTCTCCTTTATTCTTGGAAAAATATTTAAAAATCACTAAATAATGGGAGATATTAGAAAATATAGACTGGCATTAAAAATTAAAATTAAAATATCCTATAATACCATGCTATCCAGAGAGGATTGCTCCAAGTTTGGGTTGAAGTTTCTGAGCTTTTATGTAGAACCAGTACCCATAAATGAACCCATTTCCTCAACTCCAGGCAGCATTCTGACAGAGGAAGTTGTATATAAGAAATACTGAGGAAGCTGGGCACTGGTGGCTCATACCTGTAATCCTAGCTACTCAGGAGGCTGAGATCTGAGGATCACGCTTCAAAGCCAGCCTGGGCAGGAAAGTTCGTGAGACTCTTATCTCCAATAAACCACCAGAAAATCAGAAGTGCACTGTGGCTCAAGTGGTAGAGTGCTTGCCTTGAGCTGAAGAGTGCAGGGACAGCACCCAAGCCCAGAGTTCAAGCCCCACGACTGACCAAAAAAAAAAGAAAAGAAATAGTGAGCCAGGCACTGGTGGCTCATATCTGTAATCCTAGCTACTCAGGAGGCTGAGATCTGAGGATCACATTTCAAAGCCAGACAGGACAGAAAAATCTGTGAGACTCTTATCTCCAATAAACTAGAAAACCAGAAGTGGCACTGTGGCTCAAGTGGTAGTGTGCTTGGCTTGAGCTGAAGAGCTGAAGGACAGAGCCCAGGCCCAGAGTTTGAGCCCCACAACCAAGAAAGCAAGAAAGCAAGGAAGGCAGGAAGGCAGGATGGCAGGGAAGGCAGGGAAGGCAGAAAGAAAGGCAGAAAGGCAGGCAGGCAGGCAGAAAGAAAAGAAGAAAGAAAGAAAGAACAAAAGAAAGGAAGGAACAAAGGAAGGAAGGAAGGAAGGAAGGAAGGGAAGCAACGGAAGCAAGGAAGGCAGGAAGGCAGGACAGCAGGGAAGGCAGGGAAGGCAGAAAGAAAGGCAGAAAGAAAAAAGAAAAAGAAAGAAAGAAGGAAGGAAGGAAGGACGGAAGGAAAGAAAGAAAGAAAGAAAGAAAGAAAGAAAGAAAGAAAGAAAGAAAGAAAGAAAGAAAGAAAGAAAGAAAGAAAGGAAGGAAGGAAGGAAGGAAGGAAGGAAGGACAGAGAGGAAGGAAGGACAGAGAGGGAGGGAAGGAGGAAGAAAGAAAGAAAGAAAGAAAGAAAGAAAGAAAGAAAGAAAGAAAGAAAGAAAGAAGGAAGGAAGGAAGGAAGGAAAGAAGGAAAGAAAGAAGGAAAGGAAGGAAGGAAGGAGGGAAGGAAGGAAAGAGAGGGAGAGAGGGAGGGAAGGACGGAGGGAAGGAGGAAGAAAGAAAGAAAGAAGGAAAGAAAAGAAAGAAAGAAAGAAAGGAAGAGAGAAAGAAAAAGAAAGAAAGAGAGAGAGAAAAAAAAGAAAGGAAGAAAGTGAGGATAGATGAAATGGCTCATGCCCGTAATCCCAGCTACTTGGCAGGCAGAGATGGGGAGGATCCTGTTTGTTATTTTGTGCTGGTTCTGAGACTTAAACTCAAGACCTGGATGCTGTCTCTGAGCTTTTTTGCTCAAGGCTAGCATTCTACCATTTGAGCTATACCTCTACTTCTGGTATTTTGGTGGTTAAAGCTAAGAGTCTTGTGGACTTTCCTTCCCAGGCTGGCTTCAAATTATGACTCTCAGATCTCAGCCTCCCCAGTAGCAAGGATTTATAGGCATAAACCTCCAGCACCCAGCTGGTATGTTTTATCCAGCTTGTCATCTGCCTTTTGACTTTGTTACAGGGCTCTTATGAAGAATGTAGTAAGAGATCTGGTTAGATCAATATCTGGTAATAAATGGTATGGTCTCCCTTCTCTGAAAATTAAACAAGGGAACAATGAAATTGGAGGAAGACAGGGGAGACTGACCACTGGTTTAAGGAATGGCCTCAGTTCTGGGGCTGACCAGACTGTAAAGAGAATGAGCCAGGGCCAGTCAGCCTCCGAGCTCCTAGCTGGATCCACTCTGGCCCTTCCCTTCCCCACCCTGAGACCCAGGCCCACCAGAATGGCCTATCCTAGGAACATGTGTTCAAAGTTTCCAGAGCCTTGAGCCCAGTGTCTGGCTCATAATGTACACTTAACAAAACAGCAGCTGTTCTGATTCATCCAATAATGTGTCAGTGCTGCTCTGGGTCCTCAGGGCGCTGGCAGGAACCAGAGAGACTGGTTATTACCACTTGTGTCTGAAGGGAGCTGGGTGGGGCTGGCTCAGTGCTAGAAAGCAATTTAGAGGTCACTTAGTTCAATCTTATTATGGGCCACCTAGGGAAACCAAGTCCCAGGGGTAAAGGGACTTGCCAAGGTCATCGATCCAGTCAATAGTAAAGATTGAATTTGCATTGAGGTCAATAAAGGCCACAGGTACCTCTCAGGCACCATTTTTTTGTGCAAGAAGGTGAGTGTTGTTGCAAATTAAACCATGTGACACCACTTGACCTGGCAGGGAGTGACAGTCATCAGTCAGTTGCTAGAGATGAAGGAATAGTCCTGTTCTGGGCTAAAGGGGAGAAGGGGGCTCAAGTATGGAGGGGACAAAGAAAGACCTCGACTCCCCTGAAGTTGGAAAGTGTCTGTTCCCATCACCCTACTTCTGAGAGGGAGAGAGGCAGGAGTCCACTGTGGATCAGAATGAAATGCCATGGCCTAGTGTGGCTTGTACTGGGCCCTGGGGATCAGCCCAGCTCACTCTGAACATGTTGCCTCCCACTGCCTAGCTGGACAGGGGCTGTGGATCTGGCCCTCCTGTGCCTCTTCATACTTCTGGTGGATTTCTGGCCTGATGTTTAACACAAAGAGCCCCTCTTGTCCTTCCATCTTTAAGAGGTCTAGACACATCCACTCTGATTGGACCACACAGAACAGATCCACAGCTCAACTGAGAGCTGGGAGGCCTCAGCCAGGTTACCTGATGGCATCCTCCTGGCACCTGCTGGCAGTATGGCCCCAACAGGTGCTCAGCACGCATAGAGGTCAATTAATGATTTAAAAACAATGACAACAGTGTTTAGTGAGGAGAGATGAACACTTCTGAGTTTAATTGCCCTCTCAGTAACTGCCTATGATCTGAAAATAACCCACTACATGAGTGCCCCAAAACCTGAGTGAGTACTCCATCACATTAACTTGTTTGTTCAATAGTACACACACCCACATATACACACAAGCCAGAGAGTTACATGGATTTCTACAGGTATCCCTCCCATGCCATGGCAGATGGGCTTTGCCCATACCTAGAGTAGGGCCAGACATGGTGAGGTTGTCCCTGAGGGAGGCTGGTCCAAGCCTGTGTAGAACTGACTTCCCAGCAGAGGCCAAGTATAGACACCAGTATAGGTACCAAGGCAGAATTCAAATCGGACATTTCCAACATGTTAATTTGGGGTATAGGAGAGATTTGAACATTCAGATTACAGCGTTCTACCTCTATCCACCCACCCTCTACTTCACACCTGAATGTGGTCCATTTCATAGCACTTCTCATGGCTTCTAGGTCTGTACTCCCACTTCTCTCACTAGGAAACTGGGCTCAACAAGGTTACCTCATGTGGGCCACAATGGATCACTCATTGATAGAAAGTGTCCAATGGTCAATCCTGGAGAATTAACTGCTTTCTAGTGGCAGAGGTCACTGGAAGAGAGACCTCATGGCCTCAGGCTGAGAGTAAGATCTCATATGCCCAGACAGGGCATATGAGGTCTAGACACCACTCTGATTGGACCACACAGAACAGATCCATAGCTCAACTGAGAGCTGGGAGGGATCAGCTAGGTTACCTGAGTAACCTGAGTAACCTGAGCTGGATGTAAATGCTCTGAAAATCCCCACCTGTTTCCAGGGCAGTGCTGACTCCCTGCCCCTCCCAGTCCTTCCTTTCCCTGCCCCAACCTCCCCTGCCCTTCCTGCCTAGCTCTTCCCCATCATTTCCCAGCCTGGAGCTCTGGGTACCACAGGAAGAGTTTTCAGGTGAGGGTATCCTCTGATATTCTCATTGTTGTTTCTGCCACCTATCACGGACCCCACAGCTGAATTGGTCCTCATATCTCCCATAGCTTCCTGAGGACTCCACAGAGCAAAGGCCATTGTCCAGCCACATGCCCCAGAGAACTCCTAACAGGAGAACAGGGGCTGAAATTTGCCCCCAAACTAGAGGAGAGAAGTTTCTCCCTCCAGGTCCCAGGCAGTGAGGAGACAAGCAGGAAGATACACAGGAAGAAGCCTGGATATCCACTTTTACCCCAGCCCCCACTGTTCTCTTGAAAATGAAGCCATCCCTCTGGGCATCACATGAGCCTTTCTATAGTTGTGTGTTCCCAAGGCCTTAGCTGTACTTCAGGGTAATGGAACTACCTTTTAATTGTCTCATCTTTGTCAATGCCTTGATGGTGAGGGAGACAAAGATGTGTCATTTATCTCATTAGAGATCTGGGCCCAGGAAGAGGTGGTCCTGACACAGGGCCTCCACCCACTTAGGATAGAGAAATGATTTACCCCTATTAACTCCCATACTCCTCTTGTCAATCCAAGGAGGTTTGAGAAGCTATGTCCATGGCATTTGGGGTCTAGATGGTCAGGAGCTGGGAAATGACACAATTAGAGATAGCTGAAGGGACAAAGGAAGGGGTCAAAAGACACTGATGTGTGAGTACAAAATCTCTCTACATTTCACCTCTCCAGAGAAAACAAAGAACACAGAATTAGGATTGAAAAATTATCAACCATCACTGTCCATTCATCCATCCATCTGTCCAACTATCCATTCATCCATCCATTATCCATCCATGCACCCATCTAATCCAATCATGCATCCATCCACCTTCCCACCATTTGTCCGCCTACCCATCACCCATCCAAGGGGCTAGGGAGAAGCCAACATGTGCCATACCTGTCACAAATTCCTTCCTCCTGTCTCAGTAGTTTCAACAACTATTTTGTTCACATTGAAAAGCAGAGAAAATGAGATGCAGACAACAGGGACTTGCTTGATGACAGACAGGTACATAAGTATCATTGGTGACTCAGTATAAAACCTCCTAGTAGTCACACTCTGAAATCCTGGACTGAGGGATGTTTGGGAATTGAAATTCAGTCCTTGTGTCAAGGAGTGAAATTGCTTACAAGAATCAGGGAGAGGTCCTTTCTCACAAACTTACTCTCTTGCCCAAGTAAGACTCCAGCCCCAAAGGTGCCCCTCCCAATTCTAGGAAGAAGTTGGCTGGGCTATTGGTAAGCCTGAGATCACCCATGGCTATAGGAGTGCCCTGGAGATCAGTGGGCATGGGCTTGGTGAGCAGCACGTGGTACTTAGGAAGAGCCCAGGCCTCATAGCACTATGGCCAAGCCAACTAGGGACTGCCATCACCAATTTCATGGCAAATGAGCCAAGGCACTGAGGTTTCTAGTTGGTCACTCTTTAGGGTCAGCTACCCTCTATGTTGTTTGAACCAAACAGTGAGGAATTTTCTTTTGGCTTTGATATGGTCTTAAGTCAATTGTATTGATGGCCAATGAGCACAATAATAAAATGCAGTTACTGAAAATGTGCAGTTCTGTGAGTTGGGCATGTATAGAAACTCAGGTGACTGACTACTACTGCTGATACAGAGATACAGAATTTATCTCTATCACCCCAGGAAATTTTACCCGGCTTTTTGCAGGAGGCCATCTTACCCCAATGTGACCCCCAACAAGGCAGCCTGGGGGGCTTTCTTTGGTGACTGTGAACAAAGCTGTTGCATACATCTGAGTCCAAGTTAGTGTGAGGGCATATGTCTCCCTATTTCTTTTGGCCCAGCAGTCCTACTCCTAGATGTTTAGACTGACAAGAAATTATGACACCTTATGTGAGGTGGCTATGCCACCTAACACTGTTGCCAGCCAAGTGTGAGAGTTCCAGCTGACCCACTTCCTCACCCCCATGAGGTATCACCCTCCTTCCTCATCCGATAAAACCATATATCAGAATGGTTTTAATAGGGGACTGTTTGGGGCCCCTTAGCCTTAGTCTTTTTGTTGTTGTTGTTGTTCTTAGCCTTAGTCTTTAACCTTTCTCTTGAAAGCCTTAGCCTTTCTCTTGACTGTGGCATATTCCACACCACTGACTGTGCCTCAGACAGCAGACAGTAGGGCCAAAAGAGAAATTGAGTCAATGCTGGGTTAACATAGTCAGAGCAGAGCCAGGATGTTCTGGAGAGAGCCTGTTTTCTCATCTGCTAAATAGATATCATCCCTTCCCTGCTTAATCCATAGGTCAGCTCCAAGTTAAAAATTCAGAGCAGAGGGAACAAAATCTCCTTTTGAAGGGACAGTAACTTGGGTTTAAATTTAGAGACTCACACTTGGAAGCCAAACTCCTAGCCCTATTTGTTTTCATTATTTTTCAAATAGAGTCTTGAGTTTATAAAACCCTGTACTGCAATCCTCCTATTGATATTTCCTGATGACAGATATAAAATGCCATGCCAACTTTTATTGGGTAGGGAGTGGTGTTTCACTAACTTTTTGCCTAGGCTTGTCTTCAATCATGATACTCCTGATCTCTGCCTCCTGAGTAACTAGGATTACAAGCAGGGGCTACTGAGCCAGGCAGAAAACCCCTTTAACAATCTGCACCCTGAGCCTCACATCCTTCTTCCTCAGAGCCACAGTGGTAACTGTCACACCCATGAACCAATAGGGGATGAGCTGCACAGCGGGGCTGCATGAAAGCATATCTGTATTACTGCAAACACTGGGCCAGTTGCTTCAATATGAACCACAATGCTACAAAGTCCCCCAGGCCTGGGAAAGGTGTCAAGTGTCATCACAGTCAGCAGACAAGCATCAGCTGGGATGTGCATACAACCAGGTTTCCCTACTACTCTGGCAGCTCTTCTGGGTGCTCAGATCCCTGGGGTTCAGATGCCACGTCTGTCACTCCATTATCTTGAGCAGCCTCCCCAGATCCCATTACTCCACTGCTGTTATTATTTATTCATCTAGAGGATCTTAGCCTGTGCATGAGCACTTACCATGATGTCCCTGACAGGGGTCGGAGCCCTACTCAAAGCATATTAATCACCAGCGGCACCACTGTAGCTTTGTCCCTCAGGATAGAGATCATGTTGCCAGCAAGGAGGAACTGCCAGCATGTCCATCTTCCATGCAAGAATCAGCTGTCTGGCATCATAGAACAGAGAGCATCTGTGCAGGCCAAGAAACTGAGGCTGGGAGAGAGGGGGCTATCTTGAGACCCACAGCTCACTGAAGCACCACACTTGGATCTGAATAGACTATGTACAGTGACCCTAACTCTATTTATAGGGACGGGCTTTGCAGTGGAATCTACTCCCCTATTTGATGCTATAAAGAACTCATTCAGAACAGTAGGAACTTTTAATCACATAGAGAGGAGGGTGGATGAATGGATGGACAGATGGATGGATGGAGATGATACAGACATTGCCATAGAAATTTGAGTTTTCAGAAATTAAGTGACCTATTATATGTCAGGGTTAATTAATCATAAAAACTGAGCTAGGATTCAGGGGCAGAGGCCCCAGCTAAAGGGCTGAGGCCAGGAAATACAAAGTGTGTCTCTAGTTTCTTCCTTCCTTTCTGATCCACTGTGTGCATGTGGGGGTGGGGGATTGTTTTCTCTGGTTGGCAGGCATAGAATCCCTCTGGGAACTGGGCCCTTCCTCACCCTGGGAAGCTAGGTAGAGGCTCCTGCCCTGCCCTCCTTCTGCTGGCCCTTAATCTGTTGCCTCCAGACTCACAGGAGGAGGGGCTCTGGGCAGCTAGCTGGACACCTGGTAGAGACACTGCTGTGGAAGCTGAAATTTGAGATGGCCCTGTCACTCATCAAGAAACAAACAGACAGCACTCACCACTACAGACAAGTTCCCTTAGAGTTTGTGCCCCCCTCAAGGTAGCCAGCCAGGAACAAAGCCAATATCAGAAAGCTTGGAAGTCTCTCCTGGGTCCCTGCTCACAAGGAATTTGCCCTGCCAGAGCTCCTCTGACAGTCTGCTAACAACAGATGGAGGGTAACTTCAGTGAGGCCATGCTCTTACTCTCAAGTGTTCCATGGTTTCTCATTGCCTTTGTGAAAGTAATGGGATTCTAGAAGACCGAAGCTAACTTCTGCCATCTTTTTCTCACACAGAGAAGGGGAATCATATGATGCTTAAGAGCACCTGGGCTTAGAAGTTTGTGAAGAGTCTAAGAAAACTAAGCTAAGCCAGGCTCCAGTGGCTCACACCTGATATCCTAGCTATTCAGGAGGCTGAGATCTGAGGATTGCAGTTCAAAGCCAGCCCAGGGAGGAAAGTCTGTGAGACTTTTTATCTCCAACAAACCATCCAGAAAACTGGAAGTGGCGCTGTGGCTCAAGTGGTAGAGCACTAACCTTGAGCTGAAGAGCTGAGGGACAGCACCCAGGCCCAGAGTTCAAGCCCTACAACTGACAAAAAAAGGAAACTAAGCCAGGCATGAGTGGCTCATGCCTATAATCCTAGCTACTCAGGAGGCTGAGATCTGAGGATCAAGGTTCAAAGCCAACCTACGCAGAAAAATCCAAGAGACTCTTATCTCCAATTAACCAGCAAAACAAAATCTGGAACAAGAGGTATGGCTTAAGTGGTGACAAAGCTAAGCAAGAGCTCAAGGTCCTGTGTTCAAAGCCCCAGTACCAGCATAAAACAAACAAAAACCATTATACAGGAGATGAAATGGAAACGTGGATAGGAGAGATAGTTGACCCTACCCATACTGCTAGAAGTGTTTGAGGCAAGAATCATACCCAGGTGTTTACTCCAGAACCTAGGTTCTTCTTTTTTGTGGGGGCAAAGTAGGTTAAAGTATAATTGTGTCACCCAGACTGACCTTGAACTCAAGATTCTTCTGCCTCCTAAGTACTGGTATTATAGGCATGTACCACTATAACCATTTCAAAACCCAGGTTCCTAACCCAATAAATGGAAAGGGTACAGGAGAAGGAAGAAGGATATCTACATAGCTCCAAGATCAAAACTAGATGTACAGGATGGAAGTTAGAGAGATGGACTCTAGTCCACCTAATTAAGAGCATCCTTCCTGTCTGAGCTGGCTGGGATGGAACAGATTACCTCCCAAGGAGCAGAAGGAGCTCCTCATTAGAAGAGACATGAAAGTGATGCCAGTAAGCCGTCTGCTGGGAGTGTTGGAAGGCCTCATCCTAACTGACATTAGTAGATACTCATTTGAACTCAATCAATGAATCTTGGATCTGGCTGGCCACTAGCAGTCTTCCAGACTCACTCCACCTGCCACTAGCCTATCTGTTTATTCCTTAGAGATCCCTGGGAAAGGGGTGCTCATCCTTTACCAGTCATTGACACCCCACCCACCCACACCAAGAGAACAGTAGAAGCTGTGATCCAGCTGGAGGGGGCAGGAAAGGAGACATGGATGGAGCCCTGGGCACCAGTCATCTTGCTTTAAAGCCAACTTGCCCCAGTGAGGAGAGTGCTAGAGATAGTAGCACCCATAGCAATCTTCTTTGAGCCTCACATTGACTCCTGGGCACCACCCCCCCCACACACACACACACATACACACACAAACTAAACAGAAGAGGCTGTGTTTGTCAGCTCTGGGACTCCCCAGACCTGCACAGACTCAGCATCTATGGGACAAAGATGGAGCTCTTGTGACACCCATTTATCATGCTGGAGACAGTAGGCAGCTTGCCAAGGCAAGCCTCCCCTGTAGGAAAACTGCCCACCAGAGAGCAAGAGCTCCTGTCTTTAGAGAAGAGGATGCATTACACTTGGTCCTGCCCCTTCTCAAACCTGAAAGATGGATAATGGTCAAGAGGATGCAGGGGCTACTTGCTTGAGTGAAAATAACCTGCCAGAGTTCACAGCCCCTCACCTGTGTAGTCAAAAGGGACAGGCACCAGCAGCATCCAATTGTCACTTCTCTGCCAGAACTATGGCTAGCCTCTGTGTGCCCACAAGCTCTGGTCCTTTGCTTATAAAGAAATGGTAGAAGCCAGGCACTGGTGGCTCACACCTGTAATCCTAGCTACTCAGGAGGTTGAGATCTAAGAATCATGGTTCCAAGCCAGCCAGGGCAGGAAAGACTGTGAGACTCCTAATCTCCAATAAACCACCAGAAAACTGGAAGTGGTGCTGTAGCTCAAGTGGTAGAGCGCTTGCCTTGAGCTGAAGAGCTGAGGGACAGCACTCAAGCCCAGAGTTCAAGCCCCATGACCAACAACAAAAAAAAAAAAAAAAGAAAGAAAGAAAGAAAGAAAGAAAGGTGGAATGCTCCAAGTCACTAGGAGACTGGCAACTTAGGGGCCTAGGCCACTACCGCCCTCTAGGAATGCCCACCCACCCTCCTTTAGCAGGGCTGCACTCTTCTTCTTGCAGAGCAGGTGTCCTGGCCAGAGAAGGAAGAGGAATGGGGGGAGGGGTGACACTGGCTTCAGCCCCTGGGATCACCAGGTAATTATGCCTTAGGAGCTAATATTAATAAAGGCTCCAGGAAAAGGGGTTTAATTCCAGATCTCACCACCAGATTATTACACATAAGGGAAATCGTAAGGCCCCAAACTGTCTCCAGCTCTTGTCTTCCTTCTCTAAGCAATCTGCTGTTTTTATTAATTCTGACTTGATCTTCCCATGTCAGAGAGGGAAGGAGGCACACAGAAGGAAGGTGTAGGGAGAGGAGGAGCAGACAGTTTGGAGCAGACTTCAGGCCTTCTTCAACTCCTCCCCACCTCACCTGCACAGTCCTTGGTGCTCCTAAGGGACAGTCTGCAACTGTGCCCAGCCCAGCCCCACCCTGCTGGCTGCTTCCAGACATGGAGCCCCTCCACTTATGCTCCTGTCCTCTTCCCCTCTTCCCCCTCAGCTCCTGCCTTCCTTCTCAGTCTTTCTTCCACCAGGACCCATAATGTGAATTCCCACCTCCAAAGCTTTGAGTGATACTGAGACTCAGCTTCTAGGAATTTTTCAAATATATATATAGATATAGATATATCCATTAAGGGAGCTTTGTTTTCTAAATCACATCTAACCATACTTAAGAATCTCTACATGTTATGAAATGGAATAATAATGTAGAAGATACGTTGTTGAGAGGAAAAAACATGTACTTCTCTTTGTGTAAATACACACACACACACACACACACACACACACACAATCTTTACCTAATTCATTGCATGGTTGTCATGGAGACAAAATGAGAAAATGTTTATAAAACATTTGGAATCATGAACATTCCATAGTAAGTGCTCAATTAATGGTTGCTAATATCACTTGACATTGGCCTCCAAGGTTCCTTCCCTTCTATCACGAGGTCTCTGGCAAGAGCATCTGTGTCCCCAGTGCTTGAAGAGTGTGGTTGCAATAAGAGGAAACCAGTGTAGGCTTTGGGGGCAGTAGGAGACCCTGGGCTGGTCAAAACCCAAGAAGGCTCTTGCATAGGGGCTCATGAAGCAGGCCCAAGAGTCCAGACCTTCAAAAAGTCAGAATACAAAAGACATGGAAGAGACTAGAACCATTGAATCTGATTTTTGGGAGGCAGTGATCTGGACATTATCCTATCAGACCTTCTAGCATCTGATCTATCCATTCATGGTAAAGACCCATGAAGCAAATGAGGAACACAGAAGAACTTCTTCAACTGGGGAAAAGGTGTCTAAGAAAATCTTTATCTCATGTCATGGTCCTCATGATGACAGACTGGATGCTGAATGCCATCCCCTGGGACTGACAGCAGGGCAGATTTGCTTGCTCTGACAGCTCCCAGACTACACTGGGTGGCAGCCCTGACCAGTGAAATAGGCAAGAGAGAAATTTTTTTTAAAAAGATAGAAACCATCAAAAACAGCAGCATCTCTAACCTCAGAAGATGGAATTACCTGGGCAGAAACCCCAAGAAAAAACTTTCTGCAGTGATTAAGTAAATTTACCCAGGTGCCAGGATGCAAAGTTGATACACATAAGCCAAACTTTTTCTACAAACTAGCCATGTACAATTGCAAACAGAAGCATGAAACAGAAGCTTTCATTAGACCTCCCAAAGTAAAATCTAGCATGCTTGATACTACCTTTAAAAAAAGATGAACTACAAAGCCAACCTGGGCACGAAAGTCCCTGAGACTCTTATTCCAGTAAACCACTAGAAAACTGGAAGTGGCACTGTGGCTTTAGCGGTAGAGCACTCGCCTTGAGCTGAAGAGCACAGGGACAGTCAGTGCCCAAGCCCAGAGTTCAAGCCCCACAACTGACAAAAAGAAAAGAAAAGAAAAGAAAAAACCTTTTGGCTGGGAAATGTGGCTTAGTGGTAGAGTGCTTGCCTAGCATGCACGAAGCCCTGGTTTCCATTCCTCTGTTCCATGTCAACACAAAAATACAGAAGTGGAGCCAGGCACTGATGGCTCATGCCAGTAATCCTAGCTACTCAGGAAGCTGAGATATGAGGATCATGGTTCAAAGCCAGCCCAGGCAGGAACATCCATGAGACTCTTACCTCCAATAAACCACTCAGAAAACTGGAAGTGGCATAGTGGCTCAAGTGGTAGAGTGCTAGCCTTGAGCTGAAGATCTGAAGGACAATGCCCAGACCCAGAGTTCAAGCACCATGACCAACAAACAAAAAACAAAAAACAGAAGTGGCACTGTGGCTCAAGTGGTAGGGTGTTAGCCTGGAGCAAAAGAAGCTCAGGGACATTGTCCAGGCCCTGAGTTCAAGCCTAGGACTGGGAAATTAAAAAATAAAAAGAAAAGGAAAAAAAAAAGATGAACTAAATCGTCACAGTGATTGACAGAGACTATTTGCTACAAGCTTCCAGATAATGAAGATTTGGATATGTGGGTTCATGCCACACTGCTGCAGGTCATAAGATTACATATACCAAAACCTGACTGCTGTCTAGCAAGAGACATCACACACTCACTGCATTACAGCCCCTCCCAGAGCTTCTCAAAATCCCCTCACCCCATGGGTGGGCCTCAGGCCCCCCCACACACACTTCTAGATGTTTTGCTGTGCAGCAGAAGATGACCTATTCCAGCTCTGGATCCAGGTAGCAATAGACAGGTGTCTGGTTTCTTTTCATTCTAGGCTTTTCATGTATGTTGCCTGTGTTGCCTTGTATGTATGAGTTACACGTGCACCCGCGCATACACACACACACACACACAAACACAAACACACACACACACAGAGAAATGAAGAGTGTGAATTTAATCCGCCCAGCTGCAAACAAGGAATCAGGGAAGGGAGAGAACAAGGTACCAGAAAGAGTTCCTAAAAGTACTTCCATCATCAGCCAGGACGCCTAGCGGCTGTCAGGTCTGTCAGCCAGCCCTGCAGGTGGTCTGTCAGCAGTGGGAGGGGGGGGCTGTCAGCCAGGCAGCAAGCTGCACAGGCAGTTAAGCAGTGGTCAGTCTGTCAGCTGGCCAGCCAGGCTGGCTGTCACTGCACAGGCCTGTCTCGTTCTAACAGCCAGTGAATTGATTCATTAGAATGGTGGTCATCAGCTCAGCTGGTCAAGGTTCAGTCATTGCAGTCAGTCAGTCACTGTCACTGTGACTGTCAGGCAGTCACAGTAACTGTCACTGTGAGGATGAGTATAAAAGGTTCGGAGTGGTCAGTCATCAGCCTATCCATTGGTAAACCAACCAGCTTGTTACTTGGTCAATCATAATGACGGTTATTGAAATAGTCAGATAAACCCAAGGTAGCCCATGGTGAAACAGCCAGGCAGGACCAAGACCATCTTTAGTCAAGCAACCTGTGAGTCTGTCAGGTAGACACAGCATCATCAGTGGGTAAACTGACCACTCACCAAGACAGTGAGCTAGAGGGTCTGGACAGTGCAATCAGCCACTGCATAGGTGCCATGTGCAGACTTTCACAGTGTCTGCCCATCAGACTGACTGTCCGTCAGTCCCTGCAGCTATCCATCAGTCTGTGGAGCAGGTAGCTGCCAGTCAGGCAGCCACAGAAGCATTTCACCCCCTCACTGAGCTCCTCCATTAAGTGCTGGGCCCACTTGGAAAGAACTCTGGGACACATTCAACAGCAAGCTTGTTACTATTATTACCCAAGACACCTCACAAGGCTCCGGAAAGAGGAGGAGGCCATCAATAGCATAACCCTCTCCCCTCCACTAATGAGGTTCCTGCCACAGACAAGAGGCGCTTCCCTTCCCGGAGGCCAGAATGGGAGGATGGGTGTGTAGTGACTAGTTCCAGTCAGCCATGGGTCTACTTGATGACCTCCTGAGGCCACAGCTATCACCATAGGGAGCCTTGTGGGCTGGTTCTGGGAGCCCCTTTTCCCTGGCCTGGTCCTACCTGGCCCTTCATCCTGTCCTACCTCCTGGCCTAAAAGCTGAGCCATCCTCTCTGGATGGCTGAAAGCAGGGCTGAAAGGTTGTAGCTAATGCCAGCATAGAAAACATGGAAGGTTTTTATTTTTTAATCAACTGTTTTTGTTTTGTTTTGTTTTTCTCTTTTATCATCAGCTAGGACTTATGAAGATAAGGAAATCCCATAGCTGTTGTGGGATTTTGGTTTTGAGAAAAAGCAACTCATCCCAGATGCATCTGGTTCCAGCATCCAGTCATTCCACTGGACCTGCTACCTAGGGGCTGCTGGGGGCTTTCTATTCCCAGCCTCACAATCCCATCTGGAGAGGAGGCTTCTGAAGCCTCTCAGGCTCTTTGCTCTCTGTGAGAAAACCAACTCTCTCCTGGGCTGGCTCTTAGGAAACCTGGGTCCACCCAGGAGATGGGATAAGGCTGCAAAAGCCATTCATTGGCCTAGGCTATGCAGTAATTGGTCAAGTCTCTTACAAGAACTTGGATGGATAATGCCAGGAGGGGAGCTAGGGCCCATGGGAGGCAGACTCCTTCCTGAAGTTATGCAGTCAGCATCCTATCAGTGCTTCTACTCTCCCTGAGACAGAGTTCTCATCACCTTGTAAAGGAGCCCCTTCTGTATAAAAAAAGCCTCAGCCTTTTGAAAGTCCCTTCTTGTCTCAGCCCACTCCTTTAGGTCTCATGTCTGGATTTTAGTGCCACTCAGCTTAAGAGGACTAAGCTCCCACTCAAGACTTGGGGTGAAACTAGTGGGCTGAAGTTTGGGGCAAGGAAAATGGCAGATTACTGAAAGATAGTGGAAGAACAAGGCTATGTCACTGGCCTCCATTCATCTCATCTTGCTATGTCTGTGAAGCAAATGTTACTTGCTTTGGCCAGGGTCATCATAACAAACTTGCTGTAAGGAAAGGTTTGTAAAGATGCTTGGGTGTTTTCTGCTTCTCTTAAACTCCAGCCAGCTTCAGGAGAGCAAGCTCTAACTGGTCTGCTGGTCTGCAAGCGAGACAGGGACAAAGCCACTTTTCCTACCAAGGCCATCTCCTGGCATCCAGGACCAGCTAAGCCTCTAGCTCACAGACACTGGAACGGACACAAGCAATCATTCTAGATTAGACCAAACATACTAGACCAATCACCCAGATTATTCAAACCACTCAGCTGACCTGTATGTATATACTAATACTGGGGCTTGAATTCAAGGCCTGGGCATTGTTCCTTAGCTTTTTTTTTAATTGTGAAAATACTGTACAGAGGAGTTACAATTACATGGGCAAGATAATGAGTACATTTCTTATCAAGCATTGTAGCCTCCTCCTTTGTTTCCCCTTCCAATCCCTTCCCATCCTCCCCCACCCCCCCCACCCCCTGTTCCTTAGCTTTTTTGCTCAAGGCCAGTACTCTACCACTTGAGTCACAGTCTTACTTCTGGGTTTTTATGGTAGTTAAATTGGAGATAAGAGCAGGGCACTGGTGGCTCATACCTGTAATCCTAGCTACTCAGGAGGCAGAGATCTGTGGATTGAGGTTCAAAGCCAGCCCAGGCAGGAAAGTCTGTGAGACTTATCTCTAATTAATCACAGAAAAAGCCAGAAGGGGTGCTATGGCTCAAGTGGTAGAGTGCTATCCTTGAGCAAAAGAGCTTAGGGACAGCAAGCACCTAGACCCAGAGTTCAAGTCCCAGGACTGGCAAAAAAAGGAAAAAAATGGAGATAAGACTCTCATGGACTTGACTGCCTGTGCTGACTTGGAACCATGATCCTCAGATCTTAGCCTCCTGAGGAGCTAGGGTTACAAGTGTGAACCGCCAATGCCTAGATAAACTGTTATAATTTTAAATAGTGTGTAGTATATTAAAGTGTGCGGTAGTTTGTTACCCAGCAGTAGCTAACTAAGAGTCACTGCAAATTGCCCAATTTTCAGTGCAGGCAGTTGGACTTCACATATAGTACATACTCTGGGGCAGGGATTGTAGCTCAGCAGTAGAGTGCTTGCCTAGCTGGAAGTCTGTTATTACCTGTGAAGTGGGGCTACTAAACTCTGGTCTTCCTCCTTTGTCAAAAGAATTGATGGCTAGGGAGGGCATTGCTAAGGGTGAAGAGAATGGGAGGGACAGGGGATTTGTCCCCACAGCTTTATGTGAGGACTCAGCTGAGCAGAAGGTATGCAGTACATTAACCCAGCTCCCCTCCTGCTCAGAAGCCGGAATGCCAGGCTGAGTGATAGGCCAACCCGAGACTTATTTACAAACAGCTCTCTCGCCTTTGCTTCCTCAGTAAGCCCCATTGGCAGCATATAAATGAGAATCAATAGGCCAGTTATTAAACCATAATATTCCTCCCCTCAAGCTATCAGGCCATGAGCTCTGCTCTCTCAGCTGAGGGCAGCTGAGCTGGAAGCCCACGGCTCTAGGCTTCTCAGCTGAGAGGGCAGAGAACTCCCCTTATGGGGTCTGCCTCATGCCCAGTCCCTCTCCTTCTTCCTACCACAACAAAAGCACCCCAAAACAATGAGTTTAGAAGGGAAGGAGAGAGGTGTGAGCAAGGCCCTGTCCCTCCTGGTCAGCCAACACTAGAATATTCAAGTCAAAAGCACTTGAGAAATCCTTTATCCATGCCCCTAAAGTTCTGTGCATGCAGAGCCAATCCAGGACCCTAGAGGGCTGCAGAACATTCAAAAACATTTACCCAGAAAGTGACAGAATCTAGACTTGAACCCAGATGTGCAGCCTTGTTTAGTCTGTGCCATCGTTTAAGATAGAAGAGAGGTTGCGTGAACTGGAAAAGCCTGGTAGTTTGGTATAGGGGAGAAGAGGATGAAGGAGTGTGTGTGTGTGTGTGTGTGTGTGTGTGTGTGTGTGTGTGTGTGTGTGTGTGTGTGCACGTGCATGCACATGCTTGCACGCTTGCAGTCAGGGCACTCACTCGTAGGCACTTCCTGTGTTCCTCGATTATAGGCCTCAGGCAGAGGCTGTGTTAGTACCTTGTAGTAATGGAGAATGGGTAAGATTTTTGTGGGTATATTCTTTCTTTAAAAAGGAGTGAAAGGAAATCCAGAAGGAAGGTAAAGGTATCAGTGGTGGTGGTGGTAGTGGTGGTGGTGATGATGAAAATGATGACAGTGGTGATGGTGATGGTGGTAGTAGTAAAGGGTGATGATAATGATGATGGTGATGATGGTGGTGATGGTGATGGTGATGATAATTATGGTTATTATCACATTTTTAAAGATATGGTTTTGCCATATAGCCCAAGCTGGCTTCTCACTCAGGATCATCTGATCTCAGCCATATGCCACCATAGCTAATTATCACTTGTTAGAGGACTTTGGTACATTGTGACTTGTGCCAGGCACAGTAGTGAGCAGAATATAGCAAGGAGCCCCTTCTCAGCCTCCTCACCCCAAGTAGAGGTCCAGATTCCCAGTACCTGAGGTTCATTTCTACAATCAGCTAACACATTGTTACCTGGGGAACAGTCAATGCTGAGACACACCTTGATTCCTGCGAGTAGGGCTCAAGCATGGATATATAAAATATATTTCATGTCTGGATGATTCTCCTGGAGAGTCAGGCTTGGAAACCACTGGGAAT
Source organism: Dipodomys merriami (assembly GCF_024711535.1). NCBI lineage: Eukaryota > Metazoa > Chordata > Mammalia > Rodentia > Heteromyidae > Dipodomys > Dipodomys merriami. The sequence continues at coordinate 1,087,023 of NW_027202715.1, forward strand.
CACACTCAGCCCATGCTGGATCCCATGTGTTCATGATCTAAGAAGCCCTGATTCACGGGGACAGCTGGTGACTACTTCATGGGGTCCATAGGAAAACTAGCAATGTAGCCAGCTCGTGCCACCTCAACATCTTTGTTGGTGGACATTGAAGGATGTCAGATGGAGCCTTGAGCCAGGGAAGGCGATAAGCAACATGTTTCTCCCTGCCCCTTCCCATGCAGTGGTAACAGCAATCACCCTGGCATGCCTAAGTTTTTGTCTGTGGAGGGGCCTGGTACTGACATCACTGATCTTATAGTCCAGTGTTTTGTGTGTTCTTTGATCCCTGAGAACCATGCCTGAACCAGAAGATAAACAGAGAGCTTCAGGACCATATGCATGAGAACCCAATGCCAAGTTCAAGTTTGGGTCTGGATTGATCCTCAAAGGTCCATGTGTTAAAAGGCTTAGCTCCCAGTGTGGCACTATCCAGAAGTGGTAGAAACTTGAAGAGGTGGAACCTAGTAGAAAGATTGCCAGGGGCTGGTGTCTCACACTATAATCCTAACTTCTCAGGAGGCTAAGATCTGAGGATCAAGGTTTGAAGCTAGCCCAAGCAGAAAAGTCCATAAGACTGTTATCTCTAATAAATCACTCAAAAAAAACTAGAAGTGGCACTGTGACTCGAGTGGTAGAATGCTAGCCTTGAGCAAAAGAAGCTTAGGAACCGTGCCCAGGCCCTGATTTCAAGCCCCAGGACCTGATTTCAAGCCCCAGGACCGGCAAAATAAATAAATAAATAATATAGATTAGATTATATATAATAATAAAGGCTTCAGGTCATTAAAGGTGAGTCCCATTAAAAGGGATTATGGGTCCCTGGTCTCTTCTCTTTTTCTTTTTTGCTTGCTGGCTGTGAGGAGAGCAGCTTTGCTCTGCCATGATGTTCTGCCTTGCCACAGGCCCAAAGTGATAAACTGAAACTCACAAAACTGAGAGCCAAAAATAACCTTATTAAGTGGATCATATCAGGTATATTTGTTATAGCAATGAAAAGCTAACACAGCTGGCTCCTTGGTAGCCCCATGAAGGGAGAAGAGTATTATAATAAGAAAAGCCCCTTTCTCATCAGGGTGCTGCCGGGCTTAGATGAGGCAACCTTCACCATGGCTCAGAAGAGCAGCTGGCACACAGCAAGTGCTTGACTTAGTCATTATTTTTATCTTCAACCCACCTATGGCCTTTCTGCACGTGGACACTTGCCAAAGGCAGGTTGCACTAGTACATATTTCCTGCCCCAGATCTGAACCCTCTTTCTGGATCTGAAGCTTTCCATTTGTTGCCTGCTGCTATAGAAACGGAAATCTCTGCTGGTTGCTTTCACAGCCTCCCTAGCAGCTGGGTCGGGACCCACTCCCCATACTCTGGGGATTGGATGGGCCTGCCTTCCAGGACAGGGCTGCAATGGGTGGCAAGAAACAGTCCATTGGTCATGTGGCCTCCTGGGCTCAGTGGCTGTGTCCTTCCCACACTGGTATGGCCTGTTGTCTGGCTTTGGGACTGTCTGCCCTTTCCTGTAAGTCACTGGTACCTGCTCGATGGTCTTCGTTCTTTTCAGAGTTGAGCCCTGCTGCTGCAGAGAAGGGTGGGGGCTGTTTAGGACCTGGGGAAGGACTTAAGTCCTGTGAGCTTCTTGCAGGCTAAGCTACTTCCTGGAGAAACTGGACCTGGTACTCAGGCCTGGCTTTGGCTCTGCATATCCAGTGGAAGAGAACAAAGGGAAGTCTCTCTCCACAGCATGGCCACCAGTCTGCCTGAGGGGGTCAGCCACCAGCTGTGACAGCCTAAGTGACTGAGGATTAAAATGCCCCTCACTCAGGGAAGGGTAGCTGGTGTCCTTACCTGCAGATCCCTGCCCACTCCACATGGACAGAGCTGGATCACCACACAGCAGTGGTTAGAATCCTTCCTGTTTTGGCTGAGCTCTTCATCTCATTTCTGACTACTCCAGAGGGGAACTGCACTTAAACACACACCTTAGCGGTTAGTGGAAGCTAAGGTCTCACAGCTACCTGGGATTGAAATGTCTAGGCTGAAAGGAAGCTTTGAGGAAATGAAGTCCCAGGACTAGGGTAGGTAGGTAGATTTTGAGTTGTATTAAAAACAAGCAAGATAACCCCAAATATTTATGACCTTGAGATGGAGCAGCCTGTCATGTGAGGAAATAAGTTCCCTATTGGTGAAGGTGTGCTGGAGGAAGTGGGGGTCACAAGGCAGGCAAGGGTGTGCTGGAGGGCAGGGATTTACACACTGGCTGGGCGCTAGCTCCTGGGAATATGTGTTAAAGGGGATGTGAGGGGGGACTGAAATTGTTCTGGTCCCTCTGTGATTGGAGCCAGTTTAATCAAGAGACTGAGAAGCAGCCTCATGTCATTTGTCACATGAGAGATCTCAAGCTGCTTAGAAGAGTACAGGGGAGTTAGAGTCCTGCTCCCTGGCCCTTCCCTTCACCTATACTCACATATACTCAGTGTATTTTACAGATGGAGAAACTGAGTACCTGAGAGGAGAAGCCAGAGACCTTGAGCAAGTAGAACCAGGTTAGTAACAAGAAAGGACAGCACAGCTTTGGATACTTAGCAAGGGTATGGTCAAAGCTGTGATGGAGAGCAGGAGGGTTTGAAAGATCAGGGGTTTTCCCCCACCCTCTAGTCTTATTAAGTGAATCCAGCTACTATAACCATCATCCTTCCCCTTCTGTCTACAGCAGCAGTGGGAGGGGTCCCCAACCAGCAGCCTCCACATCCCTTGGAAGCACTTTAGGAAACTGAATTCTGAGAAATTCCAGGGCAGGACCCTGAATCTGAATTTCCCTAATCCTTCTAGAAGATACAGTATGCACTAGAAGTTGACAGGAATGGACATTAGGGCTCTCTGTTAAGGCACTAACTGACCTGCAGTCCATGAGTGGGAAAGCTTTCCTATGATTAACCTGGCTTGTCAGCTTTCTAAGCCTCAGGATGAAATGGCTTCCAGGCTACACCCACACATTTTCATCTCAGTGGTTAGCACCCCCAAAGCTCAGGACTAGAGAAAGCTGGTGGGTTACTCAACAACATAGAGGCTCATGTAGGATTAGAACTCACAGCTTTCAAGTTTTCCGCCTGTGAACAAATAGATCTTAGACCTGATTCCTCTTGCCCACCCTACATGACATCATGGGGTCCTCACTCCACCCCCAGCCAGGTAGGAGATGCTCTCTGGGCACAGTTCTCCTAGCCCTGTTAGCAACAGGCTTTTCTCCAAGAATCCTGACTACTCTGGGCAGGGAGGGCTGGCTTGGTTTATTTATTACTATCATTAATTAGTTTTGTTGGGAATGAAAGAGAGGTCCCCGGAGAAGACCAGTGCATTACAGCCCATTATTCCATCATTGCTCTGGGCTTGCAGGCAAAATGCACAGCACCTTTCTGCTGTCAGCCCCACACAATTAATTAGCCTTCAGCCCAAGAGGCAGTCCCCGTGTTCCCCTTGGGTGGGGAAGGCCTCTGTTCTGGCATCTAGCATTCTCCAGAACTCTTTTGTCCCTAGTCTAATGGGGAGAGATGTTGTAACTACCTCCCCCTCACCCATAGGAGGTAACTACAATAGCTGGGTGTTAAAGGAAGGTGGGGGTTCCTGTCTGGGTCCCTCTCTTAATGAGTCTGTTATTTATTTTTATTCTCTTTGCAGGGTCCTGGAGCTTAAGCTTTGGGCCTGGGCACTGTCTCTGAGCTTTTTGCTTAAGGTGAATGCTCTACCAGTTGAGCCACAGCTCCACTTCCAGCTTTTTATTGAGTACATCCTTTGATGGGCCTGATGATGGCTGAGTGCTTTGAGTTCACACATGTCCTGAGAGGCACATTATAGGCCTGAGGAAGAAATGGGGTGGGAATGATTTACCCAAGGCAACCAGACAAGAGTCCAATAGGGTCTGCCTGGATGAATGCTGCCTGAGATTTTAGTTCTTTGTTTTGGGCATATACTCAGAGTGTCTCTTACAGCTGAGGACCAGGCCTGGCCCCTAACAAGGAAGCAGAGATTATGGGGGTGGGAGAGGTGATGTGGCCCAAAGGGCCTCCATACAGCATGAACTCAGAAGCTATGAGTTTGAGTCCACATATAAACTGAACGCATAACTGTGGCCAATCCCTCAGTTTCCCCTTCAGTGAAAAGATAGTGTCCAGTGACACAAATTCTCTAGACAAGTAGAATAGCCTAAAAGTTCCGACAGGTGGCCTTTGGGGAGTTACTTTAGTTTTCTCTTCTGAAGACTGGTAGTAGTAATCATGGCAGTGCTGTGGGCCTCATGAGGTGGCAATGAAGTAATATACGACGGACCTAGGCCAGCATCTGACACTTAGCAAGTTCTTGTGATGGAGTAGAGGGTGATTGACAGGACTGAGGTTCAGGTCACTTTCTGTCCCAAGTCTTGATAAGTAAATCCAGGAGCCACCAAAATGGCTCCATGTTGCCATTCACCAACACTGCGGACCCTGGGCAGGGAAGAGATGGCTGACCTAGAATAACTCTTCTGCTTGCCTGTGGCTTGAACCCAGGCATGGCTATGACTCCATTGGCTACAGCAGTGGCAACAGCCCCCTCCTTGGTGCCCTGGCCTTACTCCTCCTCATCTGTGACCTGAGCAGATTGGCCAACTGCAGTCCCCTCATCTTTCCCCACTCAGGCAGAAGTAGCCTCTTGGAAGACAGCCACAGGCCCCCAGCCTGACTCAGGCTTTGCCCAGTGGTGGGGCCAGGCTGCCTGCCTGAGGGAACTAAGATGTTAATTAAACCTCAAAAAGTCATTTGTTAGGAAAGGGAACGGGGCTGGGAAGGTGGCTCAGTGGTAGAGAGCTTGCCTTGCAAGCATGAGGCCCTGGGTTCGATTCCTCAGCACCACATAAGCAAAAAGAAAAAAGCTGGAAGTGGTGCTGTGGCTCAAGTGGTAGAGCACTAGCCTTGAGCTGAAGAGCTGAGGGACAGCGCCCAGGCCCTGAATTCAGGCCCCACAACCAGACCCAAAGAAAAATTAAAAAAAAAAAAAAGAAAAAAAGAAAAGAAAGGAAGTGATGGTATATTCAATACCAGCTAAGGGTTGAGGTGAAGTAATGATTTTTTTCTTTAGCTTTGAATAATGGCATCCCTCTCCTCCCAACATCCCCAATTCTGAAGGATGGTCCTGGGGAAACCATGGCTAATTTTAATGGCCTGGATACTATGGAGTGGAGCCAGTCGGGGCCTAACACATATCACATCCTGCCAGGATAATGGGCAGCTCTGTATTGCTGGAGTCTTGGGCCCAGCAGATACCATTCTTTCCTCTTCCCCTCTCTCCATCTTTCCCCATTATCTGCTCTTTACCCTCCAGGGCAAAGTTGAAGGCCCTGGGTGTACAGCCAAATCCCTGGAATTACTTATGAGTGGACAGACCTGCTATGTCGCAGGCTTAAAACACTTTGGAAGGGGAAAGAGGAAAAGCAGAAAGGGAATGCTAGGCAAAGGATCATGGCTGCAATCTTAGATACTCAAGAAACTGAGATATAAGGATTACCGTTCAAAGCCAGCCTGGGAAGGAAAGTCTGTAAGACTCTTGTCTTCACTAGAAAACCAAACATGGCGGTGTGGTTCAAAGTGGTAGAGTACTAGCCTTGAACAAAAAAGCTCAGGGACAGGACTCAGGCCCTGAGTTCAAGCCCCACAATTGACCAAAAAAAAAAAAAAAAGGAAGTATTCTTTACCTGATTTATGTAACTGTAATCCCTCCGTACATCACCTTAGTAATAATTTTAAATATTTTTTAAAAATAAAGGGAACGAGGAGAGCTTAACTGCCACTTGAGCCAGTCTATCCAAGCTCCTCCTATCCCTTTACCCCAAATCCCCATCACATCTGTATGACTACCCTGCAGAAGATAACCTGCCTTGAACATCTAGAAGACACACACCCAAGAGAGGCATCTACCTGGGCACCAAGCTAGTCTGACTTCAGGGCCCAGCACTGTAATTACAGCAGGTTTCCTTGAATTCTCTGAATTTTTTTCTCCACCTGCATCTGAATTGTAAGGGCCTTGGGGACAAAGATCCTAGCAGGTCCTTGGGAGCAGGGCATTACACTCAGTAGTCACATGGCTCATCTTGTACATCTGTACCCAAGAAACTCTTTTCTGGCAGTTGCAAGGCTAGATCCACTCCTGCCCTGATGCCCACCTTGGGTCACTGTCCGTCTGTCTGTTAATCTCTGTGGGCTCAATACAAAATCCTGGCATTCACAGGTAATTTTAATCCACCACCCCCAACTTATACCTGAGGGAGCATGCTCACAGCTGAGAAATAGGGATCTCCAGGGCCTCCCCCTCACCAGGTGGGCCTGGCTTTGTCTCCCTTTGTGACAGTACAAAAAGATGCAAGGCAGCAGGGAGGGAAGGGGCTGGTGGCCCAGCAGGTGTCTGTCACCGTCCTGGCAGCCAACATGGGCAAAGTAGTAGGAGAGGCAAGCAGCAGCCATTCACTAGCCAAGCTGGGGACAAGGCACCTTGATTAGACGTCTAAGATAATCGCTGCACACCTGGGCTGGCTCCCCCCACCTCATAACCACCCTTTTGTCTACCTGAGGACTCTCCATCTTCAAAGCCCAAGATTGCAGTTGATATATTGGACTGGAGCCAGGCCCTGAAAGCTGAGAGGCAAGCGACACTGGGGAGGAAAACTTTGGGACCTAGGGATCAGAGTCTCTTCCCACCAGGATGAGCCATTCTGGGAGATGAAAGGCCATGTTCTCTGACTCCCTGGGCAAGTGAATGAGCAGGGAGTCAGAAGCAGAGAGGACTGAGTGGGGAGAGGAGGAAAAATGGAAGAGATGCATGAGTGTAAGTAGTGTGTGTGTAATGTACCCATGGATGACACATGTACACATACATGACCGAGGTTGGATGGATCTGCCATGGTGGGTGGTGTCATTTCTTCTAGAGAAAGTTCTTTGGCTAAAAGAATGTGCTTGGTCCTCAAGGGGCAGGACAGTGACACACTTCAAGCCAGGAAGAACGGAAAGAGATGTGCATGCCTGACACTCTTGCTTCTTGAAAGGGAAGTGATTTTGAGACATATCTATCTAGTCTTCCAGATGAATCTGAGGAGGCTCAAGCTGTAGTTGCTCCCAGCCTTCATAGCCCTTTCTCTCTCCTGCTTCATCTCACACTCTTCCCAAGTCTCCCAGAATTTTTGGTTTTTGTTTTGTTTTGTCAGTACTGCAGCCTAAACTTGGGTCTAGGCACAGTCCAGGAGCTTCTTTTGCTCAAGGCTACTGCTTTACCACTTGAGCCACAGCTCCACTTCTGTCTTTTTTTTTTGTAATTTATTGGAGATAAGAGTCTCTTGGACTTTCTTGCCTGAGTTGGCTTTAAACTGCTATCCTCAGATCTCAGCCTCCTGAGTAACTAAGATTACAGGTATGAATCACCAGCACCCAGCTTTCTTCCTTTATTGGCTAGGAAGAATGGGCTCACCTCTCCTGATAGATTAATTGTACCCAAGCTCTTGACCTAGGGCTACCAGTATGGATAAGCAGAGGGAAGGTGAATTTCATTGGTGTGCCCTGTCTGGGCTGAGGGCAGGGAAGGGTTAGGAAACAAGCCTAAAGGAGGCCTATCTTGCTGCCTGCCTTCCTGCCAATTTCTGGGAGTCCAAGGTGAGGACACCCAGAGGAAGAGTTGAGGATGAGATGCTTTAGGACATATGTGGAGCCACAGAAAACTCCACTTGCATTGACAAAGGACCTGTCCTATCCTGGGGATCTTGGAAACTTATGGTTGGGGATACATGTAAGTGTGAGAAGATGATTGTTTTTGTATACAAGTATGAGAGAATGTCCATGATTGTGTATGTGTGCATGCATACTGGCATGCACCTGTGTGTGTGTGTGTGTGTGTGTGTGTGTGTGTGTGTGTGTGTGTGTGTGTGTGTGTGTTCTTTCCAACAACAGAATCAGGGTTGCTTCTGGCTCTGAGAATTTGACCTGCTGGATCTGGTCCTACCTCCAGATCCCAGGACCATTCTAGCCTCCAGTGACTCTGTGGGGAGTGGGGGGCAGGAGTGTGAGGTACCTCCCTGCTCTACCCCAGGATAAGCTCAGTGTGAGGCCAGCAAAGCTTGATCATATTTAACATCCCACTGAATGGATATGGCCTCTCTTGTCCCCAGGCCTGGGGCTGCAGTGCCAGGGTTGCTAGGAGAACCACAATTTCTGTCCCGCCTGCTGCCTTTCATGTTCCACCTCCCCCCTTGTCTATGTCACTCAGCAACACCAAAACCCTGTTTCCTCTCAGAAAAGCTAACAATGAGCTTGACTGTGTGTTGGCAAGGCTGAGGGCTGGGATACTTCCTGCCCATGAAAGAGTAACCTGTGGTCAGCTTTTTGGCAGAATGAACCATGGCGTCCAGGGTCCAGGTTTAGTGGAGGCTCAAGGATCCTTGGGGTTGATTGCCCTGGACTGGGAAACACCAAGTTGAAAATGCACCTTTCCATTCATGCAAAAGCCTATGGAGGCCAGCTAGGCCCGGTCCTTATGTCTTATATGGGGAAAGCAGAGCCTAGACAGAAAAAGACAGTTTCTCAGGGTCTCCCAGGACTGCAGAAGGGCCTGAGTCCTGTTTGTTTTAATCACCTGCCCTGTAGGACCCTCTTGTACCATGGAACCTGGGTTGTCCTGCCCTGACCAGGAGCACCAGGCTCCCTGTTAAACATAGGCCCTGAGGATTTGAGAAAGCTATAAACAGTGATCTCACTCCATCTCCTTTTTCCAGACAATCTCACCCAACAGTTCCACAGGTCTCAGGCAGGCTCAGAGAGCCCTGCTTCACTCCCACCCTGATGCTAGCCCTTCTGTGCTGAATCAGTGAGTGTCCCCTTGAAATTTACAGTACTCTCCCCATCTATAACCCATGAATATTTTTATTTGGAAGTAGGGTGTTTGTTTCCAAAATGGGAAAAGATAAGGTCCAGTTAAAATGAAGTTATAGTGAAGTAGGGCAGGCTCTGATTCTATGATAGATGTCCTGGGAAGAAGGAATTTGGAACTCACAGAAACACACAGGTATAATGTCATGGATGCTGTGGACAGATTAGAGTCAAGTATCTGTGAGCAAAGAACCCAAAGGATCACCAAGCAGCCACCAGCAGCTGGAAGATGCAAGGAAAGGTTTTCCTAAGTTTTATATTGTTGTTTTTTGTCCCAGTGCCAAGTCTTGAGCTCTTGGTGCCTTGTGCTCTTATTCAAGGTTGTCACTCTACCACTTGAACCAAACCTCCACTTCCAGATTTTTGCTGGTTAGCTGGAGATAAGAGTCTCTCAGATGTGTCTATCTGGGCTGGCCTTGAATATTGATCATCAGATCTCCACCTCCTGGGTAACTAGGAGTGAGCCATCAGTGTCCAGCTCCTCTAAAACTTTCTGAGGGAGTATGGACACACTGGCATTTTGGGCCCTGGACTGCACAAATGTGTACTTCTGCTGTGCAAAGTCACTAGTCTATAGTAGTGATCCTGCTTCCCAGCAACAGCAGTTCAGCTTCCTTGGTCCCTCTCCCCAGAACCTGACCTCAAGTCTCCCTGTCTGCTGCTGCATCTCTCCTAACTGCCCTTCTATCCATTCTCAGCCTCCCTATCTGATCCTCTCGCCATGGGGCCCTGGCTGCTGGCAATCCCCACTGCTTTCCCCTGCGGCTCCCTGGCCAGCTCCCCTGCCCCTCCTTGCCTGTCTGAGTCATGTACCCATGACTGGCAATCTCAAATACCAGACTGGCACCAGATTCCTGAGTGCACCTGCAGGCAGGTGGTTCACAGCCTCCAGATCTGGGACTTCAGCTCAGGATCACATAACACTGCCAAACACCTTCATACTGGTGATTGGGAACAGCCAAGGAATAGCTACCTGGTCCCACCCTGGGGACCAAGAGGCCCTGGTGAAGGTCAAGGGCAGCACACGAGGTACCAGGAAAACATGCCACCCCCCCACTATGCCCCACCCCTTCCAGAAGCCCATAAATTTCACCTGTCCCCATGTGGGGAAGATGGGTATCAAGGGAGATAAAGGGCCTGTCCCTCTGCCCAACCAGATGTCTCAGGCAATTTTGCTCATGTCACCTCCCTGGAGATATTAAATATTGATAATACCATAAATTTCCACAGTACTTTATGAGTCATGTCTTGTGTGTGCCGAAGAGAAGACAAGTAGGTTGGGTTGGCTCCATTTAGGCTGATGTGCTTCTATTCTTCCAGCACTCTGGGAACTGTGGCCTTGTGCTGACAGTTCTTAGAGGGGACAGCTGCTCTGTTCCCTGCTGCTGGCCCAGACTAGGGTGAGCATCCTGTCCTCCATGGAGGAAGTCACCTGGACTGCCCATTACAATGACCAATCACACTTCTCAGGGAGGTTCTTCAGTTCTAACTTATCATCCATACTGTCCAGGAGTCTGGTACACAAGCCCCTTATCTTGACAGCCAAGTGACCCCAAAATACCTTTGTTTAAGAGGCTGAATAGGAATTGCTTAGCTTTCTCCCTCAAGGCTACCCCTTGAGCCACACAGCTCTGTTTCTAGCTTAATTAGAGATAAGAGTCTCTCAAACCTTCCTTCCCCAGCCTGGCTTCCTCCTGAGTAGCTAGGATTATAAAAGGGAGCCACTGGTGCCTAGCTTCCAAGGAAGCCGGGCACCCAAATGGGCTTAGAGATCTCACTGTGACCAGTTTCTGAATACCCATTTGCTGTGTGACCTTGGGCAAGCTATAATGTCTCTGAACCTCAGTGTCCTCTTCTAGCAAATAGATGGTAATGTCTGCCCAGCTACCCCCCCCCCTCCAGGAGGCTGGGAGCTAGGCTTCAGCAGAGGTGCTGTGTGGAGGGAGTAGCTGAGCCAGTTCTCTAGGGTAAACAACTGGATCAGATGAGACAATAAATGTGGAAAGACTTTGTAGATGTAAATTGCTTTGTAAACAGTGCTGTGTAAGTAAGTGTTAGGGATAATTATATGCCTCAGGAATTAGGCAGCTTCCTTAGAAGGGGAAAGCCTCCCAAATTATGCCCATGCTGAGGACTGGGGGGAGTGGGAGGAGGGCTGTGCTCTTGTGTATTGAGAAAAGTGGGGAGCCCCAACCACCACTCAGCCTGAATTGGCTGTGTTCTTTCCCATCTCTCTTCTCTCCCTACCACCCTGCCCCCCCCCACTTCCAGCCAGGCTCAACTCCTGATTAAAAAGGCCCAGGAGTGGGGAACTTATCAGTTACATGGAATCAATAGGTATTTTCTTTATATTTTTCAATTAAAAAGAGCCGACAAAAGAAAGAGAAAAACTCAAGGGCCCTGGCCATCAATAGCTGTGGGCGAGGAAAGCACAGGTCAATGGGCTGGGCTGTCTGTCAACTGTTCTGCCCACCTGACCTCTCATCATCATCTGGATGGGCCCAACAGAAGAGAGAGCAGTGTGGGGGTAGGGGGAGGCTCCTTCAGATTACAGCCCTCCCTCGCTAGCCCTTATTTGTCAGGATGCAGCAAATGATGATATAACGACCCTCCCTCAGCCCCAACACACACACACACACACACACACACACACACACACACACACACACACACACACACACACTCACGTACCCTGTCCTTGCAAGGGGCTGGCCAGCCACTGCCATGATCACATATGGGGTGGGGGCACCCTGAACCCTTGATTTTTTAGAGAAAGTGCTTACCCACTGTTCTCCTAAGCATGAGAAAACACAAGAGAAAACAGGCTCAGGTGGCAGGCAGCATGTGGGACGCAGGGTAGATATGAGGAGACTTGGGTACAGAGATGGCTCACAGAGGCCTGACTTGCTACTCATCAGGGCTTTCTGTTCCCTAAGATAAATCTACTGCAGAGCCCCCATCAGCCCTGGGTGGGGGTCAGTGATGCAGTGGTTCCTTCCAGATTCTTCTGCCAGGTCCTTACACACACACACACACACACACACACACACACACACACACACACACACACACACACACACACACACACACACACCTCAGGCTGCTCATGTCCCCCAAATCCCTGCAGCAGGAAGAATTAAGCTCACCTGGATGGCTAGAGCAAGGGCACATCTTTATGCATCTTTATGGCTATGAAAAAGGAAGTTTTGCACTCATCTGTTCCCCTCACTCTGTTATAAGGCTAACCTGTGAGGATCCCCGATGGACTGGAGCCCAAGAACCCTGCCCAAGTTCTGCTTGCTTCTAGGAGAACCTGATCATTCATCCCACAGGTACAATAAGCCTGCCTTATTTGTGGAATTACCTGTGGTTTTGACCAAGAAAAAAAAAGTAGTAAAAAAAATTTTAAGCAAAAGACATTTCTGTAAGGTATATTAAATAGGTAGGTTTCATTAGGTAGCTGATGAAGAGAACACCATGCATTATTCAGACAGGAAAAGAAGTTTATTTACCAAACTATTGTCCCAGCTGTGCATAGTGGAGAGAGACATGGCTGAAAAGGAAGGGGTGACCCACCCCTGGGCCAGAACTTATGTAGGCCTGGAACAGGAGGAAGTGTGGCCGGGGGGGGGGGGGGGGGAAGGTGTGGACACACTGGATCTGGATGTGACCTCAGGGTCTAGTACCCTCCTAAGGTCAGATGGGAGGCATGTGACCAGAGGTGGCCCAGGATGTGACCTAGCAGGAGGGGAATGTGACTTCTTCCAAGTCTGCCAGTTACCTAGGTAACAGATACTGGGCAGAAACATAGCCAAGAGGAAGAGAGGTTTCCCTGTGCAGACCTTACAGTTTCAAAACCAAAATCTTTAAGTTTGTGCAGAGTGCTTGTCCATCCTGGAAGAGCATAGGTTTTGTTTACCTTGTGTGACCTGCCCAGTGTTCCCATGCCCTTAATTTTCTGAAAACATAGTAAGCCTCTCAAAATCAAGGTAATTTAAAAGGCAAAGTGAAAATTCGGGATTTATCAAAAGGAGACGTGTCTTTCACAGAAGTTGGGTGATCATACGTATGGGGAAAATGAATCCAGTACAGTACTGAATTTTATGTGTAGTTTTTCCTCATCAGTAGTCTCCTTGGAACCATGTATCCGTGGATACCAAGGGTCTACTGAAGTGGGGATGTTGGGTCTAACGGGCACCATCTTGGCCACGTGGTAGATAGGGAGTGGATTTAACTGGTGCCATCTTGTGTTCATGGTGGAGGAAGGGGAAGTCTCACCTCCTAGGTGATGACATGCCTGAATTCCTAGAGGCAGGGGCAGGGACTTGGACTGGAGCTGTCAGTCCTGTGTCTTGAACTTGTGAGACTCTTGAGTTTCCTGTGGCCCTGCCCCCTAACCCTGACACTATTTAGGCCTAGACCAGCTCAGGTGCCAGCATACCATGCCTTGTGTTCTGTTTCTCATGTCTCTTGACTCTCCTTGAGTCACCCTAGCGTCACACTTCAGCTCTCCATTGGGGTTGATCTGATTTGTTGGTATTATTTTTCTGTTTTCTTTCCTCTCCTGCTCTTTTGGCTCAGTTTTCTAACAGTATTCAGTGTATTAGTGGGGCTGCAGGTCTTTGTGGCAGGAGTCAGTCTGCAGACACCAGCTTTCTAATAAAGACTTCCAATTCGACCTCTCAGAATGTGGCTTCTCTTATCATCGTAGTGACTGGATTTACCTTCCAACACTACTATATTTTTCTATATTTATTTAGCATCTACTGTACACTGGATTTAGGTTAGACCCTATATATCAATGATGATGACACCTAGTGGAACAATAAGATAATCACAGGCAATCCAGCAGTCTGAGAAGAGAAGGAAGTGGGGGGAGAAGGGCTCTTTTGAGGGAGGAGCTGGGGTAGAGGAGTCAGTCAGGGAAGGTCTAAGGAAGTGCCACCTGAGTACTGACTTGAATGCCATGAAAGAGCCAACCTGTGGAGATGGTGGAGAAGAGGTATATGGAAAGTCACCCACAACTCCAAAAGGCCTAGTCTTCATCCTTTTGTGACTGCCCTAAGTAAATACCACAGGCTAGGTAATTTGTTTATTTTTTTTGGGGGGGGGGGGGGGGTCCAGTTGTGGGGCCTGAACTCTGGGCCTGGGCACTGTCTCTCAGCTCTTCAGCTCAAGGCTAGCACTCTACCACTTGAGCCACAGCGCCACTTCCAGCTTTTTTCTTTTTGCTCATGTGGTGCTGAGGAATCGAACCCAGGGCCTCATGCATGCAAGGCAAACGCTCTACCACTGAGCCACCTTCCCAGCCCCAGGCTAGGTAATTTATAAAGAAGAAACATTTGTGTGGCTCACTGATCTAGAGGCTAGAAGATAAAGAGCATGGCATGAACATCTGGTAAGGACCTCGGGTTGCATCAGAACATAGTATTATATGCCAAGACAGGACAAGTGTGCCAACTTGGGTCTCTCCCAATAAAGTCACTAATTGCATCCTGGGGCCCTACCTCATGGCCTCATTTAACCTGGTCACAGGGTGAGAGAGACCAGGATCAGGACTTAGATACAGGCTGGCCATTGAGACATGGTCTCCTTGAGCCCACTCACCTTCTGGTTTTGCTCTTCTTAGTGGAGCTGTACCTCAGCAATCTCTGGCTGGCAGCTAGAAGCAAGCAGCCTCTTCAGGCCTGGTTCCCAGGGCTGTGTTTTTCCCTGGGACCCAGAGCATCCCCTGAGCCCCAGGGAAAAAAATGTAGCATATTCAGTTCATGGAGTGGGAGAGAGCAAGTGATGACCTGGACCTTCGGCTCAGAGGGGGAAATACACTGGTGAGCAATGTCAAGTCTCTAGAACTCCAGAAAGGGCCACAGCCAGTGAAGGCCTTCCTAGGGACCAGCCCTGCTGTGTACTACCCTGACACTAGCAGGGTGCCCAGCACTGCCTGCCAACCCCAAGCTAGAAGCCAAATTTCTCCATCCTATGGTCATTCTTACACACATGTACCTCATGTTCATGCACACACTGCTCCAGTCTCTCTAACACCCCTTCTGTCTTTCGACTTGGACTAGAGACCCTCCTCCTCTAATCCTTAGGTTAGCTCCTTTCTCCCTGTGGGTCCCACTTTCTCCCAGAGCCTTGCTCTTCATCTACATGCCATAAGGTACACAGAGAGAGAGAGAGAGAGAGAGAGAGAGAGAGAGAGAGAGAGAGAGAGAGAGAGAGAGAGAGAGAGAGAGAGAGAGAGAGAGAGAGAGAAACTCTGAATCCTAACCCTTACAGCAGCTCTAGGGCCTGTTTGTATACAGCTGGTACTCTATAAATGCAACAGGGGGTAGAGGTGTTGACACTTTGGCCTCTTCTCAACCCCTCCCCAGCCATCACCTGCCCCTGGCACATTCTCAAGTGCATGTGTCCTTCATTTGATCGCCTGCTGAAAGCTAGCTTACCCAGACACAGCTCCTGACAGGAGGACAAGCAGACCAAGCCTGAGAGGCTCTGTCTGGGGAGGATCTAGTCTGGCCAAGGCCTTGGTTCCAGGGCTTTTGCCTCTGGGACTATGCCACACCTGCCTTTTTTTCTAACTTGACCTGTGATTCTCTTCCCTCCCCTCCCCTCACCCAGACTTACTCCAGGAAAATCTGAGCAAGCAATGCCACTGCATCTCAGGCTTTCTTTCCATCTGTGGGCTTGGATCACCCACCATCAGCACCATGGCTCCCTGTCCCCAGACAGGTTCCTCCCTAGCCAGGCAAGAACCTCCACACTGCAGGAATCTCACCTGAGAGCAAGTTTCCTAAACCTTCAAAAGACAACCTGCAGTTACCTGGCAGCCACTGACAAGGGACACCTGGGTACTGAGCCAGCTATTCCACTGACAAAGCTCCCCTTCCAGTGTTCAACTCACAACCGCACAAACTGCCCCTGGCACCCTAGCCCTATCCCCTGTGGTTCCAATGGTCCTTGGGTGTGGAGGGAAGATAACTGTTGGGTGGCTGTGTTCAGTTATGCAGGAGGAGATGGGAGTAGGGGGAACTGTGTGAGCAAGAGCTGTGTTTGGGAGTTGCTTAGTCCCTGGCAAAATACTAGTCTGCAGCAGCCTGAAGATGGTGTTTCATCCACTCATCTCAGGCACTTGGTAAGTTCTTGGCACCTGGGCTGCCTGTGTGCTGGGCACAGAGGACGTGCTTCTGTATGTGCAGGAAAGGAGATGGATTCACCGTGGCTGGCACACAGTAGGAGCTCAACAAGACTGGCTGCAGGACAGGGGAAGAATAGGGAAGCAGAGGAGGCAGGACAGTGGGAGCCAGGAAGAGCTGAGTGTGCAGGGCAGTGTGCAGCCAGCTTGGAAGGGGATTGATCCAGAGATGGACCTGGAAGCAGTGGGAAGTGGTGGCTACATGGGCATCCCATGTTTACCAACCTGGGAGTCCTTGTACCATGCAAGTGTGCAACATAGGGGCCCACATGAATATGCCAGGGAGTGTGTGTGGTTCTGAGTGTTCATGCGCGCGAGCACACACACACACGCACACGCACACACACACACACACACACACACACACACACACACACACACGAGGCTACTGCTGGGCTTGTTTTTGCAATTGCTGTGATTTGTTGGATTTCAGCCAAATAGTCAATTCATGAGAGATAAAGCAAATGAATTTTGCACTCTGGGGACAGTGTGTCCAGCCCTGATGGACAAGTGCATGTTGTGGTTACACAAACATAAAGGAGCCATGACCCCTCTAGTCCCCTCTGCCTGGCCACCAGGGGCTCCTTGGGTGACCTTGGCCAGGTTCTCAAGCTTTCTGACTTGGTGCTTACCCAACCAAGACAAGGATGTAGAGCAATAGGGTAGCAAGGAAGAGACAAGACTGAGGGAGTGGGCCTTCCCTGACTGTACCCTCAGCCTCTGGCTAGTGGCATGAACAAGGTCCCCCTGCAGGCTAAGGGCTTCCCAGGAGGGGCTCTGATGCCCCCTTTTGTACCAGGAGCTTGGGGACTCATTATCTCATGAGGAAGGTATGGCCCACCCCAATTTACCAGTGAAGAAATGGAGTGACACTCAGTGACAGGCTCTGAGCTGGGGGAGCCCTGACCACACAGCTGAAGCGACTTAAATGGCTGTGTTTCTGCAGAATGAGGGACAGGGCTATCTTTGGAGGCACAAGTGGGCCTGGCTCCAGTCTCCATGTCCTGAGTTACTCACCATGGGAACCAGGCCGTAAAGCAGGTCCTTCCCCCATGCACAGTGCTGACCAGAGGCAGGAGAAAGCAGTCCCAAGTCCCCAGGCCTTGCTTCCCTCCCCATCTCCTGAGAACTACACATAGCAGAAACCCTCCCCTCCCTTCCTCCTACATGAAACCCTGTGTGTATAAAGGGGATGGGGGTAGAAATGAAGAGTTTAATTGACCAGACCTGGTGTGGCCTGATAAGCAGCTGCCCTGATCCTGGGGAAGGCAGGCTTGAATGTGGATCTACTCATGCATCTGATGGGGAAGTCCTCCCCGCCCCCCACCCCGCACCAGGCTCCCCACTAATCTCCAGGATGCCTGAGGCTCTCGGAGACACCATTACTCATGCTTCCTCTCTGACCTGGAGACTGCTCTCTCCTCCACAGTCCTGCATTGAGGACTCCCAGGCCCCCAGCACAGCCCAGCACACAGTCCCCATTCTTGGATAAAAGTCCTCCCCATTCAGGACTCTGCCTAACAGGCCCAAGGCCTCTACTCAAAAGGTCTTTCCCTACTGGACTGGTGCTGCAGATATGTGGACATTTGGGAATGCAGGCTCTGTTCAGGAATGTCCTTGAACATCCTTTCACCCCTCCCCACCATGAAAATCTAAGTGAATAGATCTAACAGTCTGTTCAGCCTGTGGTATTGGATGACTGGAGATTGCGTGCAAAATATATAAAAAGAACTTGGACACAGAACTTCTGTCCCTTACAAAAAGTCACTCAGCACAGGATGGAGGGAAAATATAGCCATTATATTCAATGTATATTTTATAAAAGTTAAGCTGTATAACTTGAGGGTAGGGATAGATGGAATGGGGACACTTGGGGAGAACAATGGAGGAGGTAATGTTGATCAAGATGCATTGTAGTCAAACCCAACTTGTAGAATTGAAAACTCCGTTGTGCAACTACTTTAAAAAAAAAAAAAAGCCAGGCTCCAGTGGCTCATGCCTGTAATCCTAGCTACTCTAGAGGCTGAGATCTGAGGCCTGGGTGGGGAAGTCTGTGAGACTCTTATCTCGAATAAACCACTCAGAAAACTGGAAGTGGCCCTGTGGCTCCAATGGAAGACTGCCTGCCTTGAGCAGAAAAACTCAGGGACAGGGCCAAGACCCGAAGTTCAAGCCCCAGGACACACACAGACACACACACACAGACACACACACACAGTCACTCACAGTGGGTCAGAGACCTAATGTAAAATGCAAAACTATAAATCCCTACAAAATTGCATAGCAGAAAACCTATATGATCTTGAGTATGGCAATGACTTTTTAATTATGGCGTCAGAGGCACAATCCATGAAAGAAATAATTGATAAACTGGACTTTATTAAAATGAAAATGTCTACTCTATGAGGGACACTGTCCAGAGAATGAGAAAATGGACACAGACTTGGAGGCAGTGTCGTGAATGAGCTACTGATAAAAAGTTATGCAAAATATACGAAGGACTTTTAGAACCCAAAACAACAAAAAAATTTAAAAATGGGCAAAAGATATGAACAAA
Source organism: Dipodomys merriami (assembly GCF_024711535.1). NCBI lineage: Eukaryota > Metazoa > Chordata > Mammalia > Rodentia > Heteromyidae > Dipodomys > Dipodomys merriami. Next base: position 1,105,747 of record NW_027202715.1, read on the forward strand.
TAACTCATGAAAGAAAGAAGAAATCTGGCTTCAGTAAACACATGAAAAGATGTTCTGGGTCAAATGTCCTTAGGGAATTGCAAATAATACCAACAAAGAAAGACTTCAATCCGGAGAAACCAGGCAGAATCCAGAATACTAACAGCACTGAATGCTGGTGAAGCAGTGAAGCAACAGGTACTCTTTCTTTGCTGGTGGGAAGACAAAATGGCACCAGCACTTTGGAAGATGGTATAAAAGTTTCTTATAAAACTAAAGAAACACTGATCCTACAAACCAATGATGGTGCTCCTTGGCACTTACCCAAAATGAACTGAAAACTTATTGACACACACACACACACACACACACACACACACACACACACACACACACACACACACACATACACACCTCTGCATATGGGTATCTATGGCAGTTTATTCATAATTGCAACCAAAGTGTCCTTCGGTAGGTGAATAGGTAAACTTTAGTACACTAAATACAAGGGAATATTATTCAGCTCTGAGCTATCAGGCCATGAAAAGTCTCAGAAAAAAACTCATGTCACTAAGTGAAAGAAGCCAATTAGAAAAAAGGGTGATGTGAGATGTAATTCCAGTCATTCTATATTCTCGGAAAGGCAAAACTGCAGCAAGAATAAAAAAGTCCACTCAGGGGAGAGGAGGATGGACAGAGCATAGGGGATTTATTTGGACAGTAATAAAAATACTCTGCATGGTTCTCTAGCTGTAGACATATGTGATTATGTACTTTCTCTGGAATTTGCAACACCAAAAGTGAATCCTAATGTAAATGATGGACTCTTGGTGGTAAGATGCATCAGTGCAGAGTCATTGATTATAACAAATTCATCATGCTGGTAGTGGCTTTGGTAATGGAAGACTGTGCATGGGAAGGGGCCTGGGCTATACAGGAAATCTCAATCTCTGCACTTGCTGCTGAATTTTGCTTTGAACATAAAGCTACTCTAAAAAATTAAGTCTATATAAAAAGTATATGCACATGAAAAATACTTAAGTTTGACACCTGTTTTGATCTTAAATTCATGCACTATAGCTCTGAAAGCATCCCCACTGACTTTATCATTCATTTGTTCTCTGTTATTGTTGATGTGGTTGTCATGGCTACCCATAGTCATTGAGAATCTGTCAGACACAGCTAAAGCCCTAGACTCTGATGATCTCATCTGACTCAAGATAGCCCTTTGAGGAAGGAACTGGTCCCCCCATTCCCCAGATTAAACAAGGAAAGCTTTGAGAGGTGAGCCCATTGGCTAATAGTCACACAGCTGTCAGCAATGAACCCTCTGAGGATCAAGAGTCTGCACCCTAACTCTTCATGCAGGCGGAACAGTGAGGTTTGCAATGATAGCCACCGTGCTTTTCACCTTCTCTTATTTGTTTGCATTGCTCCCATTTGATACGTGGGAAGCCTGCCTTGGTGATGGCACTCATATTTCTGGGGCTCCCTCCCCAGTCTCTGGAGTCTCAGAGTCTCCATAGAAGTGAAGGGAAATGTCAAGAATATTAAATTTATAATTGAGTAAAACCTGGGGAGAGTCATTAAGTCATGGTTTAATATTTCCCAAATGGTTCACCGACATTTTGAAAACATGTCAGAATCCTTGGCTTGTACATCCTGAAGGTGCAGATGAGAAGTGGGGTGTTTGTATCAGAGGCCAACTGGCAAGCAACATGATCATCTTATGTCTCTTCTGTAATGTATGCATTGTAGATGGGTACCTCTGGATCACTGAACTGGGACCCTACGTATACACTGTTCTGCCGCCAGCTTGTGGCATGAGATTCACAACATTCATCACAAATATTGGCAAGGAAGGGATCTTCTAGACCTTCTGGAATCTTCCCTGTAGAAGTTCTGTGGTCTCCTACTCTCCCAGCATTGCTCTAGCCCCTGTCTCAGACAAAGGGTCAAAAGTCCCCCAGGATCTCAACACCACATAATACAATCCTGGAGCTGCTGCCTGGGAGCTGTCCCAAGACCTTTCAGAAAGAACTCTAACTTGGAAGCCAAGAGATCGGGGCCTGGCAAGTATGGCCCTCTCAGAGCCCTTCCTTCATCTGTGAAAGTGGGAGAACAAAAACCCTAAGTATGGCATATTTTTTGTCAGTTGTGGAGCTTGAACTCAAAGCCTGGGTGCTATCCCTGAGCTCTTTCACCCAAAAATAGTGCTCTACCACTTTGAGCCACAAAGCCACTTCTGGTTTTCTAGTGGTTAATTGAGGATAAAAGTTTCATGCACTTTCCTGCTCAGGCTGGATCCTCAGATCTCAGTCTCCTGAGGAGCTTGAATTTCAGGCATAAGCCACTGGCACCTGGCAGGGTATGGCATCTTTCCTGACATTTCTGGAGGGTTCAAAGGATGGGGGGCTATGGGAAGTAGAGGAAAGCAGCATTAGCTCTACATCTGGCACCAGATTTAAAGCCTGTCAGCTCCTTCCTACCTGGGCAGCCTTGAGTGAGCAGTTTAACTTCCCTCGGCCTCAGTTTCCTCCTCTGCTAACAGGACTGACATCAGGGATTTCTCCCTATGAGTGAAGAAGATAGTGTGCCATGGTGGCTCAGCTCCAGAGCTTGGAATAGGGTAGTTCAGTTAGTGCCAGATTCAGTGACAGCCACTTCACATGTCAGCCAGAGCCACCTAGAGCAAGCCTGGGGCTCCCAGCACAGCTGGCTGGTACCTCATACTACTAGTAGGGCACAGGGCCTCCTTTCTCCTTGGAACCAGCCCCTGTTGGCACAGTCTGTGATCAGCTAACTCAACTGCCAGTTTCCAGATGTCCAGGGTCTCTTGGCCCAAGACCAGCTCCTGTGGGCATCACAAGCCGCCAGTCTGGCAGAGCCTTAATGGCTGGAGAATAGGACAAGGAGGAAAGAGGGCTAGGGCAGCCACAGGCCAACCTCCTCCCGCCTCCCTGGAGATGTTAGAAGCTTAGCGGGGACTGCTTGACACATGTCAGATAAAATAAGGAAAAATACTAGCAATGTTTATAAGGAGATTAACAAGAAGCCAGAAAAATTTCTCTAGGGAGTCCTTGGCTACATCTGGGAGCCACAGACCCATTGCCTTATCAGAGGAATAATGAGGTGACAGGATTTGGGGTCATTAAAAATCCTCTCTGCCCCCAGCCCCCTTCTCCTGTTGCCTTTGATGGTGGAGTTGGGGGCACAAGAACCTCCTCCTCCCATTCTACATCCATCCACTGTGGTCCCTGTTCAACCACGGAACAGAGGTGAGATGCTGAGGCCCAACCTGGCAGAAGTAATACAACATGACAGCCCAATTTGTGCCCTCGGCCCCTTGGGCAGAGAACCCGTCTCCCAGACGTGGATTAGCTCTGTTTTATTTCTGCTCCTTCAAGATGAGCTGGGGTGGGCTCTGTGCAGGCTCATATACATGATGTGATGGTCATAAGGAAAAGAGCTCCCAGCCCATCCAGCACAGTGCTATGCACAAGGGGAAACTGAAGCCTGGGAAGAGACAAGAGGTTGCTGCGTATAGAGACAAAGCCAGGCTGTGACCCCAAGTCTGCAGACTCCCAGCCCCCCACTGGAGTGACAGTGGGAACATACAGGGCCTTCCATCTAGAGAGAGAGTGACGAGGGTCCATCTCTGATAGAGTGCAAGTTACTGGAACAAACATGGAGAGTTTAGAGGCAGAGGTATACAAGCCGTATTGCTAAGTCATCAGCAGGGGTGGATGTGAATGCCAGTGTCCATGGGCTGCTATTTCACACACACACACACACACACACACACACACACACACACACACACAAGCAAACCTTATGACCCTTTCCTTGATTCCTATCAGTGTCATTGAAAACGTACCCTGCCTTTATCATCACCCCCCCTCTCACCCACTCCTTTATAAAGCTTATCTTCAGGGAGCTCAAAGCACTTGTGTATTGAATTTCTCAACCACTTATCAGCCTCAGGTCCCTTGAGGGATAAGGAGTCTAGAGCAAGGAGGATTACTCTTTCCATTCAGGAAACTGAGGCTGGAAGCAGTCCTGCAGAATGGCCCCCTCATGGTATTGACTGGCTGGCCCACATGGTGCTTTGTGCACTGTGAAGATCCAGCTCCATGCTGGGTAATCTGGCTTGGTGAGCAGAGTGATGCTGGATTCTACTCCCATAATCTTCCTGCCCTTTGTACAATGAACATCCTGTCCAACAAGATAGGATAGCCCTGATGTCATATCTAACTGCCAAAGGTAGTCCTAAGATCTCTTTCTGCCAAAACAGTGGTGCCATTGGTATCCCCTGGATCACACTGAAAAAAGAAGAATAGCTTCATTTCACAAGCAAGAAAGCTAGAGGTTTTGTCTACCAGGTTGTGCCTATTCCCTCTGCCTCCATCTTCTGGCCTCTGCTGCAAAACTCCTTGTTGTGTCAGCTGGAACAGATCTTAACACACTGAACAGCTCTGGTTTGTTCCTACCTTCAAAAATCAGGGAGGGAACATGCAGGGTCCCACTGCAGAGCTAAGACCTACATTACTGTTTTATGGATTTTGACAGGGAAGGGAGAGCTGGGGACCAGGTCTAACCAGGAATCTCTGGACAGTCCCTATCTGAGGAGCCACTCCAGTGGAGCCTCCTCTTTCCCATAGCCTCTCCCTCTGGAGAGCCTCTCAGTGCAACCTCCTTCTCTCATGGCACAGCTATGAGTCATGTCTTGCGCTGTGGGGTTTTCATATTGCTCCGTCAGTTAGGAAGTGATGTTCTGTTTGGGCATCCAAGCTCATTAACTTTGTGCTAGCTGCTCCAGTCCAGCAGGGCAGGAGTGGGAGGCACGGATTCCAGAAGCCAACTTGTGGAAGGCTTGGCTGTCACCCCCTACCCATTGTCTCCCTCTCTCCATCACCCCTACCAAGGCCCCAAAGCTCTTTCATTTTTAAGGACCCCCTTGGAATTGCTTGTCGTGATTGACATGGGGAAGCTGAAGCTTGTCTCCCCAACAGTCCAGTGTTACTTCCTCTTGGCTTCAGAGAAGAACCACATCCATCCACGTCTCTGAGACCAGGGAGGGGTGAAAGGAAACAGAACTGGAGAGCTTTTGTTTTTCTTCAACAAAGCATGTCATTTCTTTAGGCAAATGAGCTGGGGAGAGAGTCACCTCTGGAGAGAAGATTATAAAGGAAGTGAATGGCCAGCAAGATGAAAGCTGGTGGGTGGAGGGTAGTCTCAGATCTGGCTCTGCAGGACAATTGCATGAGCAAGTACATGCTGAACCTGAGGGCTACCTGCCTGGGCAGAAGGAGAAAGGGCGCACCACCCAGAAACTGGTCACACAGAGCAGAACAACTGAGCCAGGGGCACAGAAGACTGAGGCTGGGAGGAGAAGGAGGTGGGGAGAGGCTCACAGGAACTTGTCCATCTGGTGTCCCCAAGGCAAGTGTCAACCCATGAGCCCCTGTCAGGTGCCCCCTTGCTGCCTGCTCAGGTGCTCAGACCCCCCTGTAACTGCTTGGGTTCCATCTTATTGATATGGTGACCTCACCCACACTTGCCTTTGCTTCACTTAGCATGATCCATGTGGTTCGATCCAATGCCCTGTTCTTCACAGCTAGATTTTCTGGTCCATTGTCTTAGAAGGGAATACTGTGCTAGGAGACACAGAGTATTAAATAAGAACCCAGGGCAAGTGCCTTGTCAGATCGATGCCTTCTAGTGAGTAATAGAAATGTCATGGTGGCTGCAGGCTATCCAAGTTCAATCAGACCTTATTGATGCCAGCTGTGGCATCCATGTCCCCAAATGCCAGTGAAGAGGGATCACAGAGTTCAACTGCCTCATTTGTAGACCAAGGACCAGAGAAGAGCTATATCTGGTCCCTAGCCACATAACACATTTGTAGTAGACAGACACTGGTCAAGAATGCCTAGTTCTGACCAAGGCTCTCTGAATATCTTCTTAGAGTGGCAGGTTCCTCCCCTGAGAGGACCACTCAGGCTTCCCTGCAACAGGTCACCCTCTTCCCTTGACCCAAGTTATGTCATCTGTCTAATGGGTACCTGCCATTAGTGCCCCCTATTTGGTTGCAACCCTCATCTTGACCCCATCTATGACTCACGCTTTCCCTCCCCCACCAAGAGAAAGTAGGGTCTTCTCCAGTCTTGTGTGGTACCTTGGCCAATGCAGGGTTAAATCCAGCAGCTTCTCCCTCTCTCTGCACTCATGACAATCTCCTCTCCACGTGATGGGACACTGGCTAAGAATAGAGCTGGCTGCCCCTGGCTCTGCTCAGAAGCTGCGTTTTTCTAAGTCTAAGTCTGCCACGCCAGGGGGCTCAGGGCTCAGGGCCTGGAAGCTTCCTCCTGTCATACCAGACACTGGGCTGAGGGCCAGCACAGGCTGCCTTGGATGTCCAGTCAGGACATCCACAGGGGCTTGTTGTCCTGGAGATGACCATAACTTGGTATCTCTCCAGACACTAGTAGGCACCTCTCTGTGGCCATCAAAGACCCTTTGGGCATCAGGCCTACACCTCAACCCATTGTGCAGCTGTGGCAGTTGAGGCAGAGAGGAAAGGAGGCTCACCTGGGGTCCCACAGTACTCAGCAAAGGAGGCAGGACTTGGCCCCAGGCTCTCCTCCCTCCCCAGAGGTAAGGGAAGGAAGGTGCCTCCCAGCACCCAGCTGCAGCCTTTTTCTTGCCCTTTCTTTGTTCCAACCTAGCCAGTAGCTCTTGCCAGCTCCAGATGTGAACAGAGGCATAGAGTGGTAAAGTAATGCATCCAGGGTTGCCCAGCTACAAAGGGCAGAGCCAGCATCGAAGTCAAGCAGTCTGTACCTAGAGTTCTAGCTCTTGACTTCCCCTTATGCAGACCACCAGCCTAGGACCCTCCTGTTTTAGATCTTGCTGTCAGTCAAGCCCCCTCACCCCGGGCTCAGACTACAGCTACCTCCTAAGGGTAAGAGGATGTGCACGTGGCATCCTGCAGGAAGCCCACTGAATGTGTCTTGTCTGTGCCCTCATTCCTGGGTCCCTGGGCTCCTTCTGGGTCACATGGGAAGGGCTCATGTATCTGTAGGACCCTCTGGCCACCTTTGCGGGTGTGGGTTCAGCTCTGGCTCCTCATGCCCTAGCTTTTGGTCGGCTCCATTCCAAGTTCTTTTTATTAATTCCCTCGCTCTGCTGTAAGAGAACTTTAATTAGCCAGGCCGATTTATCTATATAAATACAAACGGATAGCGCTCAACAGTGGGATGGGGAAGTAAAAGGGGAGCTGGGCCAGCAGGTTGCCTAGGGCAGAGGAAGTGACAACTGTGCCTTCCCAGCAACCAAAAATATGACTTTAATATTGTGCGCACGTGTGCACATGTGTGCATGTTCCAGCGTGCTAACAGGAGCTGCAGGCGTCCTTTCACTCTGGGATGGGGAATGTGTTTCCAAAACTAGACTCTCTTCCTTTCTCCTGAAAATCTTGGTCCTTCTCCTAGGAGGGACATCGTTACCTCTACTCATCAGCCTCCCCCTGCTTAGCTGGGAAGGCAAGGAAGGTAGCACTAAGTCACCATGTTTGAAAGGCTTCCTTTGGACTGCCCAAACATCTAGGAAGAAGGATGGACTCAAGGACATGGAGCCTCAGTATTGGGGAGCTGATCCCAAAGACACTCTGTCTGCTCACACATGACCCTCCCCCCAAAGATCAAACCTTCCTTGCTGAGCTCTTGAGGTAGCAGGAGAGGGGCAGGGAGGAGCAAAGGCTCTTAACAGACTGCCTGATTCTGTCATTTCCAGCTTTGCAACCTCACTCAGCCTGGTTATTTCCTCGCTCTATACCTCAGTTTACTTCTCTGGAAAATGGGAATGTTCCAGGTTGTAAAGATGAATACTCTCCTTCAATGCTTAGAACAATTCCTGGCACTCAGCCAAGGCTTGCAACTCTGCACCCTATTGCTATTTTCCCAGCTGATAGAGACAGCAGAATGTGGGTTTCTTGTGGAGAGCTGTCACAAGCTGTGGCTGAGGCCCAAGCAGACAGTGATGGGAGAAAGAAGGATGGCCTTCATTACTATAGAAGCTGACATTTCTTATCATTGGACTTTACCTTCATTCTTTTTCTCAGAGTAGAAAGGGAACCTCTGTTCCAGTGAGCTCCTGTGGAGCTGGGAGACAAGACCCATGTGACAAGAATTGGCAACCACTAGACATGCTACAGAGGGGAGACGGTTGTTATTAATAGAGAAGAGAGTTTGCAGGGCTAGAGTGGTCTAGGATAGATTCCCTAGGATGAAGGAGCTTCAGCCACCCTCTACTCCATCCAGCAAGCTTGTGTTGGCTTGGCCATCTTGGGGGAGCAAATGAGGAAGGCCCAGGAAGTCTTTACCCCTAGTTAATGCTTCTCAGCAGGTAGCAGGTGACAGGTGGCCTTTGGAGGGTGAATGACAAGAGGCCTAGGGAGAAACATCAGAGAGGGTGTAGAATTGATGTCTGAAGTGGGTATGGCAGGAGGCAGGGGCAGGATGTGACCTATGGGTTCCTTCTCACTATAGAAATCTAAACTACCGGGCTGGGATGTAGCTCAGTAGCAAAGCGCTTGCCTAGCAAGTACGATGTCCTGGGTTCAATCCTCAGTACCAAAAAAGAAAAGAAAAAAAAAAAGAAATCTAAACTACCCTACCCTGTTCATAGTGTATGTACACACATGCATGCATACACACACACACACACACACACACACACACACACAGAATTTAATAAGAATACAGGACAGACTCTAAGTTGGAGGGATGGCTTCTATGGCAAAAGTCAGACATACTGAAGGCCCCAGAGGAACTGTGGCATGTAGAGAAGGGGCTTTTGGCACAAATAAAATCACCTCCCTCCCTGAGGCTTGTGGAGATCAGGGTAGCTCAGTCTACAAGCTGCCTGGTCAGGCCTTTACCCCATCAACCTCCAGACTGGGACATAACAGAGTAGCCATGGTCCCCAATATCCTCCCTGCACAGCCTCTAGGTTAGGTTCATTTGTCCTGATAGCCACCTGCATCTTTTCCTGAGGCAAGGGAAGCAGCTGAGAGATCAGTCCTGCCCCATCCTTGCAGCTGGGCATCAGGGAACCTGGCTTTCAGGACCCAGCAGATCTGAGGCCATTGAATTACACCTTGTTCCAGACTTTTCCATCACTCTTGTCTCAGTCACTCCAAAGTTCCTCATGCCTTGGAGATGAAGGGACCTGCTGAATTGTCTTCTTCACCAATCCTCCCCCTCTTAACTTTCCTAGCCTTTATCTGCAGGAGGTGGCAGGGAGAGGGGAAGGAGAGGGGAAGGGAAGCCCCTAAAGGGACTCAACTCCCTAAAGGGGTGCAGCTGGCCTATCCTTACACAAATAAGCCCTTACCACCACAGCCATCACCCAGAGCTGATTGTGCTCTTCCCAGCATTCACAGGGGCTAGAAGGTCTTAAGCTACCCTCCCTCTGACTTTGTAGGTCACTGTTCAAATGTTGCGCACCCCCCACTCCCAGGAGGCTACCCCTGGCCATATGACAGAAGCAGCTACCTCACCCATCCCCCAAGGCCATTATCTTTCCAGTTTGTCTTCATAGCACACTGTCTGAGTCTGCTGGCAGCATCTGGTACTGCTCATCTGGTTACTTCTGCAGCCCCAATACTTGGCACCTGGCACCCTAGGAATGCTCTAAATGAGTGAGAATGAGTGAGTGACACTGTTCATGAGCCCCTGAGAAGGTGACCTCCGTGTGTCCTCCAAAGGAGAAGCCAGGATATCCTAGGAAACAGCTGGGCCTGTTGAGCCAGAGGCTGAATTCTGGCACCCTCTGTCCCCCCAACCCTTGTGCCAGCAGTGTGGTTCTCTAAAGCTTAAGCCAGAGGTGCTAAGGGACATGTAGTGGGGGACAGCAAGGTAAGGACAGCCAAAGGAGGAAGGATGGGCTAGATATAACTTTGGACAATGAAAAAGTGCAGAACACAGGAAAGAACAGAGAGGGACAGGAAAGATCTGAAGGACCATCACTCATCAGCAGGATGGTCCTCTCCAGGTGGCTCTCCATGGCCAGCTCATCCTTCCCATTATCTATCAGCATGGTGACACCAGGAAAACCCATCTGACCAGCCCAGAGTCTGTACCTAGAGCCTGGGCTTGCTACATTGAGTTCTGCCCTTCATTGCGCCTGGGCCGGAAGGTGGGTCAAAGAGTAAGCCAGGGACTTGCCCGGGGTCACACAGCAGAACTGGCCAAACCCCAGGTTTCCTGATTCCCTGCAAAAGCTCTCCCATTAGAGAGGGTGTTTCCATCAACACCTCCAGTCACCTTCCAACCTCCCCTTTGTTGCACCCCTAGCCTCATTCACTGTCAGCCCAGCAGAACCCTGCTTGGACGTCACCACCTATTTCTTATGCAGTATTTGCTCTCTGGGGCCTAGTATCTGAACGTCAAAGCCTAAAAATAAAAAGACAGATTGTCCACTTGGGCTGTAATTACTGCCTAAAAAGACCCAGTGAGGAGAAAGAGAGAAGGAAAAAAAATCACATTGTAGAGAGCATCGGTCACAGACAGAGACACTAAGAGTGAGGGTCTGCAGCTGCTTCAGAGGGGCTCTCAGCCTCACCTCACCTGCCCTCAGCCCATGCAGCAAAGCAGAGCTGCACATTGCCACTAGCTCCTTTGAATCAGATGAGACAGGAGGGCCATGTGGGGGACTAGGCCAGTGCAGGTGCTTCCAGTAGCATTTTCTTGGAAAATAAGTTTCCTTGACTGTACACTGGAGTTATTTATGTTCTTAACAAATATGCCTTGAGTGCTTACTGTGCACTGGAGACATCATTGGATACAGGAAGGGCAAGTTTTCATTCTAAGGACACTGTGTCTGCATGTGTGAGGAGAAGGACTATGACCTCACAAGAAGTGGTGCATGGGGTGTGGGGTGTCCTTCAGATAGGGACAAGACACTGAGACACAATGCTTGATAAGAAATGTACTCGTTATCTTGCCAATGTAATTGTAACTCCTCTGTATGGTATTCTCACAATTAAAAAAATTAAATTAAAAAAAAAGACACTGAGACAGCAGAGAAAGGCATGTCTGGGGAAAGCAGGAAGGGAGTGATGGTCCTAGAGTGGGCCCTAGAGACAATGGGTTAGTTTGTAGAGGCCACCAGGGCCTAGAAGTGTTAGGGGTGTTTAAAAATGAGCTAATGTGCCCTGTATCCAGGTATTATAAAGGCAACTCTGGCCACAGAGTGAATTGGAGGAGGTTGAGGCAGAGGCAAGGAGGAGGCTTCTCCAATAGCCAAGAGGAAGTTGGGACTGTCGTCTGGACAGGGGAGCTGGCAGTGACAGTGGAGAGAAGAGGGTGGCTGGAATGGTATTCAGGAGCTGAACCACAGACTGGTGATGGATGAGATGTGGTGTGGGGAGGGGAGCTAAGCATACCTCAGGTGTATGGACTGAGCATGGGGACAGGCTGGCTCTGTTTTGACCAGGATGGTTTTAAAGGCTTTCATGACTACCCATGCAGGTAAATACACCAGGCAGGTGCAGACCATCCCTGACTTACCATAGTTTGACTTATGATTCTTTTCTATTTTCTCATGCTGCACCTACTTTATGATGTTTGCACTTAGTTGAAACCATCCATCAAAGTTTGAGTTTTGATCTTTTGATCTATGTGTGGAGCAGTGAGCCATAGCTCCCAGTCAGCCATGAGGTCTTAAGGGTAAACAACTGGCAGCCTACAGTTCACTGGGCTTCGTAGGTTAAATGTGTTGAATGCATTTTCATTTTACAATGGGAGGGATTGGGATGTGGCCCTGATGTAAGTGAGAGGGTCCATGTATTATGGAAATGGTATGGACCTAAGAATCTTCAAAGTAAGTATGGATAGAAAACAAGACAGGCTCAGATGGAGGCCTGGGGCTACCCAACAGAACAAGGCTGGGCAGTGGGTAGCTTACATAGGTGCCCAAAGCAAGGTGGGAGACTGAGAAGCCAGGGGAGAGAATTTCCTGAAAGTAGGTTGGATGTTGCTGGCCAGAAAGGGAGAGGAAGCTAATGCTGGGACCTGGGCTGGGTAACTCCAGCCTTTGGAGAATCTGATACAGGTCAGGACTCCACTGCAGCAGGGAAGAGAAAGAAAGTCCTGGGGCATGGAATCAGAGATAGCAACCTACTATGAAAGGTCTTGATGCTCAGATAGACCAAGGAATGGGGTGAGGGGAGAGTGGGATTGGTCATTGTGGGAGATGGAGCACAGCTGGAGGCCACAGGGGAATGATGGATAAATAGGAAGAGGTTCATGGTGCAGGAATGGAATTGAAATGGAGGTAAGAAGGGCTGTGAGTAGGGGAGGTGGCAAATGAGGAGATAAGCATCTGTCCTGGGCTAGCCCGGAGTTGTGTTGCACCATTGTGTAGCGGCCATGGGTAGAGGTGCAATCACATGGTGTCTCAGGGACAGCAGGAGCTGAGGGACGACAGGGTCACTCATGTTATGCTCAGGATCCTGGATGCCTCCCACAGTCCCCTGGATCTGGCAGGCTACAGAGCTGGCTGGGCCAAGATAGGTCTATCAGGAGCCAAGGGAAGGCTGAGGTGAACAGAAATGGCAAAGCCTAGTTTTGGAACTCCTCATTTCCCTGGCCTTATTTAGTCTAGGGTGTAGGGCAATTCCCATTCTCAGCTCTGCCACACCATCCCATTGACGTTTCTCAGATCTTCCATCAGCTGCAAAGTCATTCCTGGCACTTAGTTTCTCTGCTGCAAATACCTGAGATGCTTCTCTGTTTCTAGTTGAAACCGTCTGGTACAGCAGGTAGCTGAGCTTCTGTCTTCACCTGGGCAATGCAGACAATGTCTTCCTCCAAGCTGTCAGGAAGATGAAATAAAGTAATGGAAACTAGTATGGCACACTGAGCTCAGTATACAGTAGAGTAAGGATATTGGGTCTAACTGGTACCATCTTGGCTTCTTAGTGAATGAAGGTAAATCCCACCCCCAGGTGATAGGCATGCCTGAATTCTTAGAGGCAGGGACGGGGACCAGTAGGACCTAGCAGTCCTGTGCCATGATTCACAAGACTCTTAAGCTCCCCATTACCCTACCCCCTGACCATGACTCTATTTAGGTCTTGACCAGTTCAGCCACCATTTTGCCTCATCTCCTGACTTTCCTTGGGCCACCATGGCATCCCACTTTGGCTCTTCATTGGAGCTGATCTATTTTGTTGGGATTGTTTTTCTGCTCTGTCTTCTTTCTGTTTATTCTGCTCAATTTCCTATCATCCACCATGTGAGCCAGTTAGACCCCTTATTCTTATTTCAATCCATGCCAAGAATACCCCTAGAATCTGCAAGGGGCAGATTCCTGTCCACCCAGAGAATACAGTGCCCTTGTTGGGAACCCAAACAGGGTAAAGGAGGCTCACACATTTCTCACTTCCTATATCCCAACTGAGGACAAGGTAGAGTTCTCTCTGAGCCTCTGTTCTATGTGTCCCCAAGCCCCAATTGCTTGGCAAAGTGTGAAGCAAAGAGTGTTCTTATGGTCAAAGATTTTTATAGTGCACACTGGCACAGACAGACCTGCTCCTCTGCACTGCCTGCAGTACCAGTCCTTCACTAAAAGCAGCCATGGAACATCTAGAGCTCGACATGCTCTTATGTTAGAGAGCCTGGTATAAACCTTTCTTAGAGGCAGACCATGGGGGTGGCAGCTAGGCTTCCCATAAAGTTCTTTTTGCCCTAAGTGGTCTTCAAGGAGCCACAGCTGTTGTGCCTTAACAAGTACTCCTAGTGACAGCACCATGTCCATGGGTAATGACACCAGTTCCAGAACATGCATGGGCAATTTCACTGCATACAATGTCTCATGCAATCCTCACAATGCCCCTTGGACAAATTCCGTGATAACTAGCTGTTCAGGTAAAACCAGAGGCTCTGGGAGGCTGAGGCACCAGGTGAGGCTACACAGTAAGCCACACAGCCAGGATTCCAGGCCAGGTCTGCTAGACTCCATGACCACCAACCCATGATGCCAGGGCTTTGCTGGGGGCCTTATTTTTCTTCAATGTCCTCTTTTTTTAAAATGTTGCTTTTTTAAAAAAAAAAAAAGCAACCTGCTCTGTGCCAGGCCTACCACAAGACCCTGGGAGATATCAAGGGGCAAGGTTAGATAGAGTGGGTTGTTTTTTTTGTTGTTGTTGTTTTTTATAAGGAAATGGGTGGGATTCTGCCCAGATCTCTGGTTAAGCTTTAAGTGTCACTTCATTGGTCATTCCCCTCCCCCATTTGTAGCTGTCTGAGCTAATGAGCTAATGGTCGGAGGGGGGTAGGGGAGTAGGGGGGTAGGGAGAGGAAGTGTGTTAAGTGCTCTGTGTACACAGGCCCCATTAAAGCTATTATCTGCCAGGACAGGCAACTCTTTACAAGTGAACTCAGAGTGACCACAGATGGGCACCCCACAGAGGACTATGGCTGCTGGATGGGGGCACCCTCTTCTAAAAGCAGCTCTCACCTTGAGGCCCAACCTTCCTAACATGTCTCAGGTCAATCTCTCCAAGCCGCAGTTCCAGCCCCACCAAGCCAGTTGGCTAGGGCAAAGTACCTTGGCCAGCTGGGGCTACCACCCTGTCAAGTTCACTAATGTCCTCTAATGGGCCCATTTAACAGCCGTGTCTTGGCTGGCTGTCACTGCAGTAGCTAATTGCTGCCTCTCCTCCAGCCTCCTGCAATTACCAACCCAGAAACTAGCCAATGACTGCCTGTGACCACAGCTCCACTCCTGTCAGCCCAAGTTCTTAGAGGCTGGGACCCTCAAAATGGGAGACAACCTGCACCTTTCAATAGAGGATCAGAGGTTTGAGGATATAACTAGGCTCCACCAGAAAAATCAAGGAGCCAGAGGCATGCTGATATGCATAATAGCAACAATTCTGATACTCGCTTTCCTACTGGAATCCTAGAACATAAGAGTGGGGTGCATGTGAGGACTTGCTGGCTTCTGGAGATGGCAAGGGACAGATCAGCTTGAGGGTGGGTTGAGCTAAGGCCCTCAGGAATGGGTCAGGCTTAGCTACCCCCCTCCCACCCCAAGCAGTTCAGGGGTTTTATTGGCCAGTACAGAGGCTTGAATTCAGGTTCTGGATGCTGTCCCTTAGCATTTTTACTCAAGACTGGCACTCTACCACTTGAGCTACATCTCCAAATCTGGCTTAATTTTTTTAAGTAGTTAATTCGAGATAAGAGTCTCATAGACTTTCCTGCCCAAACTGGGTTTGAACCATGTTCCTTATATCTAAGCTTCCTAAGTAGCTAGGATTGCAGGCATGAGCCACCAATCCCCAACTAAGACTGGGCTCTGAGCAAACCTGAGCCCTAGTTTATCCCTCACACACCTCACACCCAGAGAGATGAAGAGGCTGGCCCCCACCTCGCATGGATGACAGGGAGATGGGCAGCCTCCAGGGCAGGCATCTTGAGTGCTCCAGGACTGCCTACCCAAGGGTCCTCTAACTGGCTGGCTTTTCACTGTCCACAGTCTGGTACTATTGGCCCAGAATCACCTAACTTGAAGGATCCACTGGGTAAGGTCAAACTCTACCCAATCCTATTTAGAAATCTACACCTTCTGAGTCAGATTCCCTCCACACTGAAAGTCAGGCAAGGCTAGATCCCCAGGGACATATCCTCCATTCTGGTTAGTCTGAGCCTGACAAGGACCCCAGGAAAGCATTCCCAGGGGTCTAAACAAGGCTAGGTGGCCACGATAGCCCCCTGCTCCCAGCCTGGCCCAAGTAGAATGCACTCTTCTATGTGCCCTGGCTGTCCCATTACATATCTCTGAGACAGATCACGTCTGCTTGGTTATCAATTATTAATCATTCCAGCTACATTAACACTGGACCAGTCTGTCAATTCTTTTGTCTCCCTGGGGTGGGAATGAACTGGTGTTAGAATGGGTGTAGTCCAAAAGTCAAGACTCATGCACCAAATGCACAAAACCTGAATGAAGAATCCTTTAAGACCCTCAGATGGAACAGAAGATAGCTGAAGCCCCAGGAGGGAAATGTGCCAGAGGCCAGGACCCAGCTTTTCCCAGGACCCTTGACCTTTAGGCTCCCATGTGGCTCTGACCCTCTTCTCTGCCTGACAGCCTCTGTCCTGCTTCTCTGACCCCAATACACCCAAGTCACAAGAGGTCAAGTGGGGCTTTCAAGGTGACAGGCCAGTGATGTTAAAAGCAGAGATAAGCCATGTACCAGTGGTTCATGCCTGTAATCCTAACTACTTATGAGGTTGGGATCGGAGAATGGTAGTTTAAAGTCAGGTTAGACAGGAAAGTCCATGAGACTCCCATCTCCAATCAGCTGCCAAAAAGCCAGAAGTAGAGCTGTGATTCAAGTGGTTGAGAACCAGCCTTGAGGAAAAAAAACCTAAGAGACAGCACCCAGGTCCTGAGTTCAAGCTCTAGTACTGGCAAAAAAGAAAAAAGAAAAGAAAAGAAAGAAATTGTGTCTTCATGCTCAGTTCCACCCAATAGAGCAGTTTCCCAATCCTATTCACATCAACAAGGGTCCTTCCCCAAATAAACTTCTTATAGTGTATAAATTAGGAATCATTCCACATCATACCTACACAGTCCAGACTAAGGTGCCCAGATTATTTGATGGTGGAATAGCCAGGACTTGCTGTCATCTGTGGACCCCAGCTCTCACTGGATTTTACAGAATGGATAGAAGGGTGGTGAGCTGAGGTTGCCCACCTACCTAACACACAGGTACAGTTAGAGAAGGACAAGGTAAGAAAAACTCAGAGTAAAGCTGGGCTCCTGGTGATGCCTTCTCTAGCCATGGGGCTTGAGGAAATCCTCAATTTGTCAAGGCAGAGTGATGGGGTAGAAACTGCTAGAGCTTTGGGACTTTCTTGACAGACCTAGATTTAAGTTCACTATTTGTTTTACCAACGTTAGTAATCTTAAGTAGTGACTATGCAGGAATCTTGCTAAATGTCCATCTCCCATTGGCTCGAATAATTGTTATTTTTTCAGTCAGGGAAAGTGACTCTCAGGAGTCTCAGGCACTTGTCCAATGTTACACATTATTGGAATCTTGGTCAGTATGGCTCCAGAGCTCACACTAGTTTTGTTTTGAGAAGTAGCTTGTTATATAGCCCAGGTTGGCCTTAAACTCCCAATCCTCCTGCTTCGTTGGGATCACAGGTGTATACCACCTTGCCCAGCTTCAAAGCTTAATCTATTGGCCATGATGTTGAAGCTCTGTAGAAATAAACCAGCAATTTCACTAAACTGCACCTGGACTTCCAACTCATTCTTTTTTGTTGCAGCTGGTTCCAGCTTGGCTTCATAGCTGATTCTGAAGAGAAGACCTGATGTGTTGCCTGGGGCATAGAAGGACATGGAGATTTCCTTCATTCTCCATTTGCATCCTGCCATTAAAATGGGTAGGAAGTTTCCCCCTCATCTTGTCCACCAAAATGTGTAGAACTTCTTTAATGGCACTGTTGGGACACCAGGTTTTGGTGGGAGGGTTAAAAGTGGGAGTTATTGCCTCAGATCTGTAGGCTGACCTTACTCTGTAGCCTTAAGCATATCTTCAGGTGAGACACAGCTCTAAAACAACAACCAAAACCTCTTACATTTCTAAGGTCCCCTTCTCCCTATTTGCAAAGACATGTTTTGAAATGCAAGTGGCCAGATTGCAATACATATGGTTGGAGTCCACAGAGCATGGGACAGTTTATAAATTATGACTTGTAATTTAATTTGTGCTTGTGTCTCTGGCTCCCTCGTGGCCCACACTCTCCAACCCTGCAGCCCACACAAGGCCTCAGTAAAGTAATAAACTGGGGATAATAGGCCCTCTAGTAACTAAATGTCACTTGTCAGCTTTAAGTTTTCATGGTAGGTTTTAAGTTCTAACGAATATTTCAAAGTCAGTGTGTGTATATATATTCTTACAAACACACACACACACACACACACACACACACACACACACACACACACACACACACACACACACACACACACACACACACACACACACACACACACACACACACACACACCCCTCTTGCTATGAAAGGCTCTTTTTTCCAGCTATATAGAGGTTTTGGCAGATTAAATCCTTTTCCTTATTCCTTTGCATCCCCCTTCCCAAACTTAGGGCTCTCTTATGGTTTAGTCCAAGAGTCTTCCCCAGGGAATGTGGAGACACTCCTGTGAGTTCTAAGAATCAGGCCACCCAGGTAAGCCAAGGTGCCTTAAGAACAGCAGGAACCTACACATGGGACAGGGGCTTCAGCCAGTCTCCTTGTCTCAGTGACTGGGTGACCACCTCCTGGTACCAAGTAGGTTGTAGGTCAGAAAGAGAAGCCCAAACTCCTAATCAGGCTGTCTGGCTCTCCCCACACAGGGAGAGTCCATGCAGTGTGTCCTGGCTGATCCTTGTTCTGGGATGCTGAGCTGGTGATTTGACCCAGAAAGAGGCCTCTGAGGATAGACTCTGAATCTGTCCTTTCTTTCCTTTTTTTTTTTTTTTGTCAGTTGTTGGGGCTGAACTCTGGGCCTAGGTGCTGTCCCTGAGCATTTCAGCTCAAGGCTAGTGTTCTCCCACTTGAACCACTGTGCCACTTCTGGCTTTTTCTGTTTATGTGGTGTTGAAGAATCAAACCCAGGGCCTCATGCATGCAAGGCAAGCACTCTACCACTGAGCCACCTTCCCTGAATCTGTCTTTTCTTGAGGGTGAGTTGCTGCTCCAGAACCAGGTATTTTGGCTTTTATTTTGTATTGTAAATCCAGAGATTTTTAAAAAAAAATTTTTGTTTAAATTGTTTGATCCAGTGAAGTGTGTGTGTGTGTGTGTGTGTGTGTGTGTGTGTGTGTGTGTGTGTGTGTGAGAGAGAGAGAGAGAGAGAGAGAGAGAGAAGGGGTACCAGCTTTATAGCCTTGGGGAAGTGGTCTGTTCTCTGGGAGTCTCCATTTCCCTACATGAGAGAAAAGACAAATACCAGGGAGACAGAAGTAGTGAGTACATGGGTTCAAGGTAGGGGTGCTAAGCACAAGGCCAAGACTTGTCTAGTCAGTGTCTATAGGATGGAGGCACTAACAGGCAAGGACAGCTGTCTCCAGACCTAGGGAAGGGAGGATCATGCCCTGACCCATCAATCGCTGCTTGGGTGGTGGGGTGGGAACAGTCTGTGTTCATTCTGGATAATGAGAAGTGTCAGCGGTAAATGAAGGATCTCCTAATTACCCAGACATCCCTAGGAGGATTGTGAACTGCAGGCAGTGGCTGAGGCCTGATGCTGAGTAGCAGGGAGGTAGAGGAAGGGGGATGGGTGTGTGAGTGAGCTCTTTTTTCCAGGAGCCCCTCACCCATAAAAAAAAAAAAAAGCAAGCCCTGACCCCTATATGATGAAAGGGCCACAGACCAGGGATTCATGACTGGATCTGGTGTGCTAGAGTGTGTCATCCATAAAAAGGGGCTAGACTGAAGTCAAGACAGACTTGGGACTTCTGAGCTGTCTGTCTCTACTTAACACACTGGCCTTTAACAGTGACTTTTCTCTCTCTGAGCTTCAATTTCCCTATCTGCCAGTGGCAATACTTGAGGCAAGGTGGCCAAGATAGCAAAAACAATCTACAAACTACTCCAGTCAGACTACAAGTGAAGACCACTCCGCATGGGCCACTTGAGTTAACCTGCTCAGATTCAGCTGTCCTCACTCTACACTTTTGCTAGAGAGCTCGGGGATCTTTAGCACCATGCCCAGGAGCCCCTGGGAACCTTCTGAGTCCCCAACACAGCCAAGATGAGGCTATCCCAGGTCCTGTTTTCTGATTTTTTTTTTAGTAGTAAGGTTTGAACTCAGGGTCTTCAGGCTCAACACAGTTTGCTTGCTCAGCTGATGCTTTACCATAGGAGCCATATCTCCACTCTGCTTCTTGCTGGTTATTTTGGAAACAGATTCATGGACATTTCTGCCCAGGCTGGTTTCAAATTGTGATGCTCCAGATTTCAGCCTCCTAAGGAGCTAGGATTACAAGATGAGCCACTAGCATCTGGCCAGATTGTGGTTTTTGACTAGTGTCAAAATGGGCCAATTCTGGACTTTTCTAATAGGCCTCTACAGAGAAGGAGGTAGAGAGGATTGAGTGTGAGAGTTTGCTTTGAAATGTTTAGTTGTAGGCCCTTTGAAATCACTATTATTATTAATGAGACTTTGCATTGTGATGACCTTTATCATCATCTCGACTAGATAATGAATAAACCAAAAAACAAAAAGGGCAGTGACTCACACCAATAGTGAGCACACATCTGACTCCCTGAACCCTCACAGCCTCACAATGTTCAAGATCCACCAATAGTGTCTTCTATCTCCTCCCTGATACCTTTCAAAATTAGAAAAAAATACTGATCAGTTCCTCCTCCCTGCCCATAAAAAATGGACAGGGAAACCGAGGTCCCACCCAGGACACTCCTAGGCTTCTCCATACTCGGGGCTCTGTCCTGCCCCTCCAACTCATTTCCCCCCTCCCTATCAGGCCTGGTGGTCCAGGAAGACCCAATGCAGTGAACACGCAATGACAAACAACTGCAGGGAGAGATAATCCATGGTGGAGACACGCCTGCTGCTCTAATTATGTAGGAGACCAAATTGGGTTCAAATCAGAATTAATTGGTTGCCCCCTTATCCACACCATCTATCTTGCTCTCACCTCTGGACAAATGAGATGAAGAAAGAGGCATCCCATCTTCTCGTCCACTGAACATGAATCCCTCAAGGCTGCCATGCCCAGCCCCTGGCCCCTAATCCCTTTAAACGTTTCAAGGAGCTCAGACAATAGAGCTGGGGTTCCTGGACCCCTCCTCTGCCTACCTCACCAGAGCAAATGAAAGAGGATTAGAGAAATCTGGGAAAGGATGGGGGGGGGAGTCGGACCCTAAGGGACAGCCCTGAAGGAAGCAAGTAAAGCCAGGGAAGCTTGGAAATGTGTGCTGGGGAGGGGTGTAGTGGACTGGGAGTTGACAAGTCTATATACAAAGCAAGATCAACTTGGGGGGAAGTGGGGAGGTGGTTTTGCCAAGGGGTAAAGTGGCCTTGAATGTGGCCTTCTAGCAAGTGAAGCATGTACTGATTGTACAATCTGCTCATAGCTTCCTATAATCCAAAGGGGACCTGATGCCCCCATGCAGAAGCAATCATCTTTCAGTAATTTTTTTTTCCTTCTTGGTCTTGGGGCTTGAACTCCAGGCCTGGGCTCTGTCCCTAAGCTTCTTTTGCTCAAGGCTAGTGTTCTATCACTTGAGCAAGAGTACCAATTTCCAGATTTTTTTCTGAGTAGTTTATTGGAGATAAGAGTCTCACAAATTTTCCTGCCTAGGCTGGCTTTGAACCACAGTCCTCAGATCTCAGTCTCCTGAGTAGCTAGGATTATAGGCATGAGCCATGGGTGCCTGGCTCAGTAATTTTGGTTTTTAAAGAGTTTGTTTCTCCCACTTAGTTAGGCAGAGCCTTCAAGGTCTTAGTCACACACTCCTAGCCAACCAAAGCCAGTTTTACCCTCCTGGAGTCTCAAAGGGTATCCTAGGGCCAGATTTCATTAGGCCTACTCAATGTTTGGTTGGGGCTTTTTGTCCTGAATGCACTAAGCTGTGTGCAGTCCTCTCTTCTTTCCCCATCCCCAGGTTCCAGAGTTTTTCTTCTTACACCTGGCCTGCTTCACTCATGTACATCACCACCTGGTTGATCCTCTCTGGCTCATCCAACACCTATTGGGTTATGTAGATTAGAGGGCTATTGCCTGCCAAACACTGTCTTGGCCTCTACTTCCTCACAACTTTATTGTAACACACACACACACACACACACACACACACACACACACACACACACACACACACACACACACACCATGCATATACCTAAATCTTACAGCTCCTTGATGGCCCATTTCTGGGAAGCTGACATCTCTGAGGTGCCTTGGTCCTCAGGCTCTCTGTTCCCTTCCAGCCCAATCAGCAATGTCCCCTGGGTACTTGATGCTCCTTCCTGGCTTCACCTGCTCCGCACTCGGGGATGTCTCACTTGTACCATAAAATTAAGTATCCCCGAATGAGGACATATTGTGTATAGGGCCACTGATAGGCTCTGAGGGGAATGGGGGTGGTGATCCAAGATGATCTGAGCACCAGCGACCTGTGGTGTTCTTGGGCCTGTTGACTTCTGCAGTGAGCCTCACCTCATCTTATTTTAAGTCCCACCTATTTTGACTTTTACTTGTTTCAGGTTTTCACAGTACAGGTCAGCCTGCTTCCTAGTCTTTGTGTCCCCCCAAGTCACACAGGTATACACATCATCTATATCCCTTTTTATCTCCATCCACCTCACCTAGGATTCTGTACTTAACACAGATACCCCATGTCTAGAAATGTATGGCCAATGCATGAACCCAGAATGCTCCCACTCTAGAAACTGTATCCCATCTCCTTACTATTCCTTTGCCTTGGGCACCTTCCCTCTTCTCACTCCTTGAGCTGTGCACTCTATCAGTGACACTTCCTTCTCTCTCCATTCAAACCACATAAATCTGACCCCTAGAACCACCCAGAGTACCTATCTCAAGCCCCAAAACTTGGAACAATATAATTCTCGCTCCCCTTCCCCATATCAACAGAGCACTGGATATCTCTGGTGTCTGCCTGCCTCCCACTCCTGGCAGTGGCTCCTCTTCTCTCCCCTACCCAGGGAATACAGGTTGCACAGAGTTAGTTAATGAGACACAGCTATATGGGAGACTGGGATTTACTCCCAACCAGGAGAGATTTTCTTCTCCATGTAGTAAATATTTGCTTAATTTCTTGATTCTGAACATGACTTACAGAGATGAGGCCTTGTGAGGATATTGGAAGACCTCAGCTCATGGATGCCAGGCAAGAGGGGGTAGAAGTATCCAATTCCTAGGCCTAGAGGAAGTTTTCAGTTTCTGAGCCTTGTGCATCGTAAGGTATCTTACCCTCCCTGGCCAAAGACTCCTATGTGAAAAAAAAGCAAATTTCTTGAGCTAAGTAGTTAGATTTGAAGAGGAAGAAGCAGCAGTTGGGAGATAGTGCAAACAGGCTTCTGGCTGTAAAAATCAGGAGAGAGAGAGGCAAGTGACACTTACCATGTGTTACTGAGGAGTGAATGAGTTTCTATGAGAGGCAATATGCTGTAAGCAGTTCCCAGCATAGCTGCTGGATAGATTGGGGGTCGGGGTGGGAGGGTTGGTATCTGAACCTCTGAACAAGATTCCACTGATACATCACACTGCCAATCAGCTGTGAGACAGTTGGGGTGTTTTTTTATATTTTTATTGTAAAAATACTGTACAGAGGGGTTACAGTTACATGAGTAAGGTAATGAGTACATTTCCTATCGAAATGTTGTTAACTCCTCGTTTGGTTTTCCCCTACCATTTCCCCACCACCCCAACTCCTCCCCCACCCCAGGTTGTAAAGTTCATTTTCAAAATAATGTCTTATACATTTCATTGTTCCAATATGTCAACCTATATCCTTATTTCAGCATTTTATTATTTCCCTTCCCCTCCCCAAATTAGAAAAATGTATAGATGCAGGGCACCAGAATCAAATACAGTGTAAACAAGGGTTATACCTTGGGGGAATATAATACAAAAGAAACAAAAAAAAAATCACATGGTACGTGGTAACTATGTTAAAAACAACAGCAGGAAAGATAAAACCACTTGTGTCTCTATCTTGGGGTTCATTTCACTTAGCATCATCTTATATGGTTATATGTACATAGCTTTTGAGCTTTTCTGCTTGTCCTAGACAGATACTAGATATTGCAAATAAGGGAAACCATGAAACCTATGTTTCTTTGGGCCTGGCTTACTTCACTTAGAGCATTTATCATTTGTTGAGGCTTATATGACCAGTCAAGGATAGAAAGTGCTATAATCCAACCCCAGAGCAGAAAAGTTGTGTGGTTATAGGGTAATGTATGGGCCTATAGGAGCCCAGGTGGTCAGTAAAGGCTCTAGAGAAGATGGTCTACTGAAGAGGAGCCTGTCCAACTCAGAAGGACTTTACTTGGCAGAGGACAGAAGGTAGTAAAGTCTGGGATCACAGGTTAGACAAAGCATGGCAGGGGGAACAAGCAGGTCTCATTGACTAGAAGCCACATGAAGGAGTTTGGTCTTGATATTGAGCACAATGGATGATTGATTAGCAGGTATAACATGGACACTGGAGACCCACTAAGAATTATTACTGAGATTCAAATATTAAGGTCTAATCAAAGACTACAGAGGTGGTAGTTGTAGAAAGATGTGAATGTCTAGGCTTGGGGGTTTGCAGGCTATGGGGTGAGAAGGATGGAGAAGTTGAAGATGATGTAGAAGCCACCAAGTATAATATACTAATCATTATGCTAAATTATATATATATATATATATATATATATATATATATATATATATATATATAATGAAGTTAGCCATGATTCACAGTGGCCAAGCATACTGTGCCTCTCCACCCAAGTCTCAGCATCTTTCTGATGATGCATGGATACTTGTATAAAGGTGCAGACCAGGATCAGGCCTCCACCCTCTCCTGCTTAATCTTCTGCAATGTGATACAATTACTAAAAGGACAGTAAGTGAGAATTGGGAGATGAGAGGCAGGATTCCATTTCTTCTGCAACAGTTTTGAAAAACATTTCATTAAAAGATTAAATAGGGGGGCTGGGAAGTTGGCTAGAGTGCTTGCCTTGCATGCATGAGGCCCTGGGTTCAATTCCTCAGCACCACATAAGCAGAAAAAGCTGCAAGTGGTGCTGTGGCTCAGGTGGTAGAGTGCTAGCCTTGAGCTGAAGAGCTGAGGGATAGCACCCAGGCCCAGAGTGCAGGCCCCATGACCAGCAGAAAAAAAAAAAAAAAAAAAAAAAAGATTAAATAGGAAGTGGCACTGTGGCTCAAGTGGTAGAGTGCTAGCCTTGAGCTGAAGAGCTGAGGGACAGTGCCCAAGCCCAGAGTTCAAGCCCCAAATAAAACTCAGCCAGGCGCCAGTGGCTCACGCCTGTAAGCTTAGCTACTCAAGCGGCTGAGATCTGAAGATTATGATTCAAAGCCAGCTCAGGCAGGAAAGTCTGTGAGATTTTTAAATCCAATAAACCACCAGCAAGCCTGTGGCTCAAATGGCAGAGTGCTTGCTGTGAGCTGAAGAACTAAGGGACAGCACCCAGGTCCAGAGTTCAAGCCCCACGACCAAGGAGGGAAAATAAAGATTAAATAATACAAAGCTCATATTTCTAGAAAAATGTTGCCCAAGGAATACAGGAACATAGGAGCCTCGCCTTCAAGCCTAACTTCACCTTCAGCACCTCAGACAGTGATGGGTCAGGCCAAAGGAAAGCCAAAAATTGCAGTCATGCTGCTTAGGAAGCCTTCAAGACCCCCTGAGCCACCTGCATTAACATGCAAATGTGCCAAGTTGAGTCATCAATTATGGTGCTGTTTAATATTTTTTCCGTCCTTTATAGAGGTTGGCTTTGAAGGCTCAGCTCATCACAGAGGGGTCTTCTGCAGCATTCATCTCCCCCCAAGTTTATAAGCTCTGCTGTGGTTACTGAGGCAGAGCATGACTTTGGGGGCCATAGAACCCTATGGGGAGTGGAAAGGAAGACTATGTGTTGGAATGGGGAATGTGGGACAACCAGACACCTGTTATTGTGATGGAGAACTGTCCCCAGGAAAGAAGAGCAGAAGGAACTGAGCCCACTCCCAGGGAGGACCCCAGACAGGATGGCTCTGTGGGTGAGCTATGAGGACTCCTCCCACACACACACACACACTCTGCATGGAATGGTGGGCAGTTGTGTCCTAGCCATCAGGGAAAGAATCACCATTGTAGTCATCAGCCTTCAAGTGGATGGCAATGACTCCATAAATGCATCAAGCTTCAGAGACCATTTCAGCTTTACAGGCTCTTGCAAGCCTGGAGCATTTATTTATTTCAGACTTGGTAGGAAATGTGGGAGATTGTTGATATTATTTGGTGGGTGCTAAAGCAGGATTTGTTTGCTTTAGGAAGGATAAAGAAACATGGCAGTTGTGTATGCCTTAAGCACTGTAGGATAATTTTACACTCATTTGTCCATTCAACAAACATTTAACTCTTGCAATGTGTGCCAGGCCTTGAAGATAACTAGGGAGCAAAAACTGCCAATTTTGATCCTCTAGGGCTTGTGAGCTAAGAATGACAGACGTTAATCAAATAATATCACAATACTGCCCTCATTACCAACACTTCAGGGCAGGAAAGCTGCCTACAGAGATGCTAGGAGAGCACAGAGCAGAGATACCTGGGCTTCTGTTAAGGGAGGAGTCCCTAAGAAAATGGTGCTTGAGTTGAGAGGTGAGGAATATACTACATGCATCTAGAAGACAGGAGAGAAGAGGAAACAGCTTGTGCAATTGTACTGAAGAGGGTGGGGGAGAAGGGTGGGCAGGGGAAAGTGAGACTGGAGAGGGTCAGATATGGATTAGATTGTTCACTCCCTTGTCAATCAAAATCTTATTTTATCATTAAGATGAGAACACTGAGGAGCGATCAAAAGGCATGAAAGATTTGCATTTTGGAAGTCTCAATGCTTTGCCTGAGTTCCCCTCACACGTAGGATTGGCAGAAAGGACCTATGTGGAGGCAGCTTGTTTGGAAGAAAGTTTGTTTGCTAAGGGCGGTAGAGAAGATGTGGAGAAACCACTGGCATGAGAGAGCATTGCTGAGTGTTTCACCACAGTGGAGACCACTGGGTGAGGTCCCACTGGGACCTCCTAGGAGGTCATGGAATGCCCCAATCCTGGGCCACACAGACAAGTAGTTCTATCTTGACCCTGACTTTCCCTCATGAGCCAAAGGCTGCTCCAGGTATATTGGTTCCTCTAACCCCACATTTCCAGGCCACACATACTCTTGCTGGCATCCCACATTGTCATCAGATGAAGAATCCATTGTGCACTTGAGATAAGGTATTCTCAGGGAAATCATTCACAGAAGTGTGCCCAGCATTTATGGCTAACATCAGAGTGGCATCTGAGGGGCAACAGGCCAGCAACTTCTGTGCCCTCCTTGGCTGCATAATCCATCATGGTGGCTTAGACCATACACAATGGGAGCAATGTAGATAGAAGTGAGTTTGGGAAACAAAGACAGATGATGTGAATTGGGGCTGAGCCAGAGGACTGGCTGCTGAAAGAAATCTAGAATGACTCATAGGTTTTCAGCATGAGCAACTGAGTGGAGGGCTGAAACCATGCTCTATAGTATCCAAAGGTGAGCAAGCAGGAGGGACAAGTATGAGAGGGGAAGTACAAAAGAGTACTTGCCTAGCATGGATAAGTACTTGACTTCAGCCACCAGTATAATAAAGAGCGAAAGAGAGGAAATGAAAGAAAGGAAGAAAGAAGGGAGGGAGGGAGGAAAGAAAATGACAAGGTGTGGTAGTATATACATATAATACCACCTTTCAAGAGGTAAACACAGGAGCATTGATATCCAAGGCCAGCCCAGGCAAAGTTAGCATAAGATATTTGAATAACCAACTA
This sequence comes from Dipodomys merriami, assembly GCF_024711535.1. Taxonomy (NCBI): domain Eukaryota; kingdom Metazoa; phylum Chordata; class Mammalia; order Rodentia; family Heteromyidae; genus Dipodomys; species Dipodomys merriami. Next base: position 1,133,372 of record NW_027202715.1, read on the forward strand.
AGAACAAAAAGGATTTTGTGAATGGCTCAAGTAATATAATATGTGCTGGCTCAGCAAATTATAATTTTAATACTCCCTAACATACTCACACAAAAATTAACGCAAAGGCTAAACAATAGCTCTCAAAAGAAAAAAATCCATGCCTTAATCTCTGAGACCGATCAATACTACTTTAGATATCCCCCCACCCAAAATAGAGGACTTTATAAATATGATGGAATTAGAAACCTTAAGATGGAGTTATTATCCTGTTTATCTGGATGCACCCTAAATACAGTCATAGGGTGGGTATATCCTAAATGCAGTTTTAAGGGGGAGGAGAGGCAGTATGCTGTCTTGATGTAGACAGGACAGAAGAGGCCATTGGCCACCACTGGAGCAATGCAGTCACAAACCAAAAACTTCCTGGAACCACAAGGAGATGAGAGACCAGGGGCAGTCCCCACCCCTATCCCCCCTCCCCCAGAGCCTACTGAGTCAAAGTAGCCCTGACAATACCTTAATTCAGGTCCAGTGAAACTGACTTTAGACTTCACTGCCTCCAGAACTTGGAGAGGATAAACTTTCTGCCTTTAGCCACCTGGCTCGTGGTGATTTATTGCAGCCACCCCAAGTAGCTAAAACAAGCCTGTACAGAAGAGTGAGCGCTAGTTTAATAGCACAGAAGTCACTGGAAACCACAGGGCTGGGAGGGAAGTGAAGGGAGGACACCTGAATTTTTTGGCTTTTCTGAATGAATAGAAGGCAATGTCATTTAGGGAGGTTAAAACCAGGTTTGGGAGAGGGATCAAAAGTTCCATTTTGGCCATGTCAGGCACCATTGCTGCCAAGAACAGTTGAGCCAAATGAAATCTGATTCCAATTGCCCCATCAGGACCTCACAAAAGCCATGGGGCCATGCCTCCTGGTTTTATAAGGGACTCCAACTGAACAGCCTCATCCTGAGCATGCTGAGTGAGCCTACATGTACCCAGAGTGCGGTTCCTGCCAGGGGTGACCCCAGGCAGTCCAGAAATAGCAGCTGGTACCAGGGGGTCATATGCATGCCAGACCAGTTAATGTGATGCTAGATGGAGAAAGGCATACAGAAGAGAGACAGTGTCTGCCCAGGGGATTAACAAAGGAGCAATATTGGTATATTATTGGAGAGGAAAGAGAAGACTGGGAGGGTAGCCACATGTGTTAGGGAATCACATAGCATGTGAGGGAGGCAGAGGGGCAAAGGACAGATACACACAGGCCATGCACTGATGGAGGAGCTGCCCTTTGCCAACAAGAGCCAGCTGCCCACACCCAGGAAGGGACCACAGCTTCAGCTCTCCAATTCCAAGCTGCTGCTCTTTTGCCATTCCTCTTCACAAGGAGCTGGAATTTCAAAGATCCTCCCTATGTCTGGATCCATCCTAGCTACCAGGAGAAAATCTCAGTGATCCTGACACCTGCAAGTGCAAAGCCCCAGGAATATACAGACCAAACCAACTCCTTGCAAACTCTCCCTATTTCCAACTCCAGCTCTTTTCCCAACCTAACATGCTGTGATGGGCCTCTTCCTTGCTCTCACATGCTATGAGGAGCTAGGGAGGAAAGAGATGGACAGGGAAGACCAGATGGCAGGAAAATAATATCAGGCCAGGAGGATATGCTGGGCACCGACTGTGGGTCTGGGCCTGAGCTGGAGTCAGGATGTTAGTATGTGTCAGGCATGGAGACCAGCAGGTCATGGGATGAGAAGGGGCAGGCCATCTCACAGCCATCTTTTCTTTATCTGTTAGGTGGCTACACAGGTTCTATTCGTTACAGTGTCACAAAGGAAAGGGAAGCAGCCCTCTGAAGGAGTCTGGCTCTTTGTCCTGGTCTAGTATTCTCTTTATTGCCTCTGGAGAAGAATCCGACTCAATCCTCATTTCTGCTTCCTCTTCTACCTCTCCAAAATCTGCAGTCCTTTCCTGTGGGCACTTCTTGAGTTTCTAAGTGTACCTTGTGACCCAGTTGTTCTAAGTGTGGCCTACATTTCCCATTTTCAGCTGCTGCAGGAGCTGCTGGCCTATCGTCAGCTGCTGGGCAGCCAGGCCCTCCCTATCATCAGCCTGTCATCCATCCTGACTCACCCAGTCTGGGCTCCTGAGGCTACATGGGAGAAGTTGCGAGCTGATCAAGCCTGCTACACTGATCAATAGCTTAGATGCCTGACTTTGTCCCCACTGGCTCCAAAGAGAGCCACAGGAGGTCCAGAAAACAGCTCTGATCGTGTGCTCATCCTGCCTTCATTAACAGCCAATTCTCAAATCCTCCTTAGTTATAATGCAGGGGAAAATGGCTTCTGGGTGCCAGAAGATGAGGTTTACAGTGTCTGATTAGCCACAACCTCACTCAGGCACCTGACCCAGATTCGTTCATTCACTTACTGAGCAGACATGGAGTCTGGGCCTCCTAGTGCCTCCCTGGACCTCAGTGTCAATAAAATAAGAAGTGAAAACGGGGTTATACTGTGGGGGAAGAACATCAAAAGAAACAAAACAATCACATAGTGCATTATAAATGTTAAAAACAATAGCAAGAAAAAAAAACCACTGTGTCCCTATCTTTGAGTTCATTTCAGTTAACATCATCTCATATGGTCATATGTACATAGCTTTTGACCTTTTCCTAGGATATATATGTCTTAGACATATACTAGTTATTGCAAATTTCACTGTATTTGATTCCCGTACCCTGCATCTTGTATATACATTTTTCTAATTTTTGGAGGGGAAAGGAAATAACAAAATGCTGAAATAAGGATACAAGGTGACCCATTGTAACAATGAGCTATACAAGATACTAAAAACAAACTTTACAACTGGGGCGGGGGAGAGTTGGGGAGGTGGGGAGAGAAGGGATGGTAGGAGAAAAACAAAGGAGGGAGTAACAATGCTAGATAGGAAATGTACTCATTACCTTACTCATATAACTGTAACCCCTCTGTACAGTATCTTTACAATAAAAACACTATATATATATATATATATATATATATATATGGAGTGAGCATAGATGATATATATATATATATGGAGTGAGCATAAATGGTAGGCTGCTGGGCTGCACAACGGAATTACCTGGGGAGTGATCTGCTTTACTAAGTTATAGTTTACATATAATAGGATATATCAGTTTTTGTGTGTATGTGTATGTATACTGGTCTTGAGGCTTGAGCCACTGGAACCTGGGTTAAAAAGCACTTTTGGTTTTTGGTGCCAGTCTTGGGACTTGAACTCAGGCCTGGATGATGTCCTTGAGCTTTTGTACTCAAGGCTGGTGCTCTACCATTTCAGCCACAACTCCATTTCCAGCTTTTTAATGGGTAATTGGAGATAAGAGTCTCACAGACCTTCCTGTCCATGGTAGCTCCTCAGATCTCAGCCTCTTGAGTAGCTGGGATTACAGGCATGGGGACCACTAGCACCTAGCTTGAGATGCACAGATTTTTTTTAAGTGAATAACTTGATGGGTCTTCACAGACATATATAGCTACATTAATTACAACTACAATCAATGTATATTCTATCCTCCTGAAACTATACCCCCTTTTAGTTAACACCCCTCCAGCTTCAGTCCTTATAATTTTTGTTCAGTTTTCTACCATTATATATAGTATCAACTTTTCTGAAATTTCATATAGATAAAATAAGATGTAGTGTCTTGCTTCTGAGTTCTTTAACTCAGCACAATGGATTTGAGATTCTTTCACATTGTTGGGCATGTTTGTATTTGAATTTTTAATTGTACAAAATAGCTTCAGAGCTAGGAATGTGGCTTAGTGGTAGAGTGCTTGCCTAGCATGCATAAGGCCATGGGTTTGATTAATCAGAACCACAAAAAAAAATAATAATGAGCTCCAATATGACATTTTCATATTTTCATACTATATACTTTGATCACCTTCATCTGCAGAGCACCTTTTCTAATCCCTTCCCTTCTTCCCCTGTTCTTCCTCTCAACTTCTCCCCTTTCTGTATCATGTCTTCTTTTGAAACTAGATTATGCTTTCAGAGTATAGCTTATTTCATTTAACATTTCCTGCAAATGATATAATTTTGTTCTTATTCATGACTATAAAATATATGCACATGTAGCCGGGTGCTGGTGGCTCACGCCTGTAATCCTAGCTACTCAGGAGGCTGAGATCTAAGGATCGCGGTTCAAAGCCAGCCCGGGCAGGAGAGACCGTGAGACTCCTATCTCCAATAAACCACCAGAAAACCGGAAGTGGCGCTGTAGCTCAAGTGGTAGAGCGCTCGCCTTGAGCTGAAGAGCTGAGGGACAGCGCCCAGGCCCAGAGTTCAAGCCCCACGGCCGACCAAAAAAAAAAAAAAAAAAAAATATATATATATATATATATATATATGCACATGTATATATGTGCATAGTTTATAATTTTATTTATGTAATATATCATTTATAAATATATACAAGTATATGTAAAATATACTGACATGTGATATAAATATATAATGTATATATAACGTGATATAATGTGATATAAATATAGTTATATAAGTTTATATAATATATAATTGCACAATTATATAATTATAATGTATTATATAATATATATTATATATAATTATTTTTCCTCTTTAGCCTTTCTTCTATTAAAAGGCATCTAGATTGATTCTATGACTTGGTTATTGTGAAGAGTGCTACACTAAATGTAGATGTGCAAGTATTTCTATTGTAGCCTGACTGTAGTCTGACAGGTGAATACTCAGGTAAATTCAGGAGTGGTATAGCTGGCTATATCTTAGGGCCACTTGTAACCTTTTCAGACACCTCCTTACTGACTCCCATAGTGGCTACACCAATTTATACTCCCACCCACAGTATAAAAGGGTTCCTCCTCCTACCCATCTTCACCAGCACTTGCTGTTTTTACGGGAGAAGCCATTTTTACTAGAGATTGAGATGAAATCTCAGTGTAGTTAGTTGGATTTTCATTTACCTTATGGCTTAGGATATTGTATTCAGCTATATGAATGCACAACAATTTCTCCTTTTGGTTGCATCATTTTCTACTTCATATTAATTCAATCTAGCCTCTCATAATGTGCTTATACGCTCATCATGTGATAACCATCTGGGTTATTTCTAGCTGTCTATTATAAACAAAAGTGTTCTGAATGCTCAGATTCTCCACATGAGCATTTGTTTTCATTTCTCTTGAATAAATATCCAGCAATATAATCACTAGGTTGCATTGACAGGAGCTGCCAGGTTGTTTCTGCAAAGTAGTTGTGAGTAGTTGTGGTATTTTATGTTCTGGCCACAAAGCATGGGAGTTCCAGAGCCCTAACAATGTTTAGTATTGTCAGATTTTGTCATTTGGTGAGTGTCACATTCTTGTGAGCGTGTAGAAATATATCTTGTGACTTATTTTGCATTTCCCCCATGACTAAGAATGCAGTGCACTTTGTATCTTTGTTGTAGCCAATTTTTACACAATTTTTTATTGAATTGCTTGTCATCTTACTGTGTAGTAAAAAATTCATTATATATCCTAGACACACTTTTCTAGTCTATAGCTTGCCTTTTCATTGTATTTTTAACTTTAACTTTCCTTTTTCATTAACTTTAAATATCAAGAAGTGTGGGTTCTTTTTTAAACTTTAGTGAAGTCTTTTTTCCTTTTATAGCTTGTGCTTTTTGAAGAAGCCAAGATTTAAGAAGCCACAATGATTTTTTTCTCCTATGTTTTACTATAGATGTTTCAAGCTTTAGCTGCCACATTTTGGGTTATAATCTAAATCAAGTTATTAAATCTATAGGGGAAGGAAAAAGGTAAGAACTATCTTTTTTGGGGGTGGGGGGTCCGGTCGTGGGGCCTGAACTCTGGGCCTGGGCACTGTCTCTCAGCTCTTCAGCTCAAGGCTAGTGCTCTACCACTTGAGCCACAGCGCCACTTCCAGCTTTTTTCTTTTTGCTTATGTGGTGCTGAGGTATCGAACGCAGGGCCTCAGGCATGCAAGGCAAGCGCTTTACCACTGAGCCACCTTCCCAGCCCCAGAACTAGCATTTTAGTTTGGAGCCCATCTAATGGCTAAGTATTATTTGTTGAAAAGATGATTCTTTTCCCGATGGATTGGCACTTTTGTCAAAAGAAAAAACTTATCTATTTTTGGGTCAGGTTTTTTTTATTTTTGGTTCTATTTAGGGATTGTTTTGGGGGGTTGGTAATGGGGCTTGAACTCTGGGCCTGTGTGCTGTCCTTGAGCTCTTTAGTTTAAAGCAAGCACTCTATCACTTGAGCCACAGCACCACTTCCCGTTTTCTGGAGGTTAATTGGAGATAAGAGTCTCATGGACTCTTCTGCCTAGGCTGGCTTTGAACCCAGATCCTCAGATCTCAGTCTCCTAAGTAGCTAGGATTACAGGCATGAGCCATTGGCACCCGGCTTATTTAGGGACTTTATATTCCATCTCATTGAGTTAAATATCTAGAATGGTGCCAATACCATAGTGTCTTGTTTATTGTAGTTTATTAGCAAGCTTCCCAATTTGGTATAATAAGATTGCTAAGTTTCTTTTCTCAAAACTGGGCTATTCACATTCCTTTGTTTTTTTATGTGAATTTTAGAGCAGATGTGTCAATTTCATCAAACACCCTGTTGCATTTTGATAGCAAAGGCATTGACTCTTTAATTTTTGAGGCAATAATTTGTAGCTTTAGTGTGTGGGCATTTTTATTTATTTTGTTAAATTTATTCCAAAGTAGTTTCTGTTTTCATGCTATTGTAAATGGTATTTTTAAATTTGAATTTCCAATTATTCACTTCCAGGATCCAGAAATGTGATTGATTTTTATGTACTAACTTGGAATTGTGTTACCATGACAACTTCACTAATCAATCCTAGCAGCTTTTTTGTTGATTCGTTAGGATTTTCTACAAAGACAGCTGATAGAAATTACAAACAAAAAAGATTTAAAAAAAATTTACAATTTTTCCTTTCAATTTGAGAACCTTTTATCATTTCCTGTTTGATTGTTCAAAAAGCAAGGATGAGAACAGAAAGCTTTTCCTGTTTCCAGTCTCACAGGTATAAATGCAGATCTCCAATATTAAGTGTGGTTCACTGTCTACCCTTTCTAGTTGCCTTTCCTTGGGTTATAGGAGTTCCCTTTTCTACCAAGTTCTAGGAAGCTGTATTTGAGTGATTTGTTTTCTTTCTCCCAAGATCAGAACTCAGACTCAGTATCTGATGCTTTTGCCAGTGCTCTACCACCTGAGCATCACCTCCAACCCCTTTTCAGAATTATGATTGAGTGTTCAATGTTAGCTATTCCTTTTCTACACCCATGTAAAAGATCACTTTTTCTGATATAGTCTATTAAACTGGTGAAGTATATTGAATTTTGAATGACTAAGTGGGAAGTTGTCTCAAGAAAGCGAGGTTATTTTTCTCATTATCATCAGATTCAATTCATGACATTTTGTCGAGGTCTTTTGATTTTGGTTGATTAGGGATATTGGACTGTCACCTTCCTTTCCTCAAAGGTCTTTGTTTTTGCTATTAAGGTATTTCTTGCCTCAAAAAGAATTTAGAAATATTTCCTCTTCCTCTATGTTCTGGAAGACTTTTCATAGCATTGATATTATTTCAATCTTAAATAATTGAGATAATTAACCAGTTAAGCCATTTAGGGCCTGGAATTTTCTTTAAGAGAACATTTTCAACTACAGAACCAATGGTTAAAACATAGACCTGAGCTTCTTAAGTCAGAAATAAGACTAGGGATACCTGTATTACCTTCTTTTTTTTAATCTTATACTAGAGGTTGTAACCAGAAAAATTAGGCAAGAAAAAAATAATGACATTCATGTTGAAAGGAAAATGTAAAACTAACTTTATATATAATGTGATCTTATATATAGAAAACCCTTAAGAGTACACACACACATGCAAAGACAGAAAGAGGTAATAAATGACTGCAGTAAAGGTGTATCATACAATGTCAATATACATGTATCATGTATCAGAAGTATAGGTTCATCAACAATTACATTAAATGTATATCCTAATTGAATAGCAGAGATCATTAGTGGATAAAAATGTAAAGTCTATCTGTTGCTACAGGAAATGTACTGCCTCTATGAAGACACAGTTGGACTAAAAGTGAAAGAATTTTTTAAAAGCATACCATGGTAACTTGACCAAAAAGAAAACAGAAGTGATTATACTGTACATCAAATACAGAAGTGTTCAGTGCCAAAAATTGTAGCTTAGATAAAGTCATTTAAGTTGATAAATCACTCAAGGAGAACTGTGTTACAATACTAAATATTAGGACCATTATAATAGCTTCAAAATTTACAAAGCAAAAGCTGGTAGATCTAGAAGGAAAAATCCCCAGTTGTAATTGGGGTAGTCAAATACTACTCTTAAAAGTAGGAAGAAAGGGGCTGGGAAGGTGGCGCAGTGGTAGAGCGCTTGCCTTGCATGCTCGAGGCTCTGGGTTCGATTCCTCAGCACCACATAAGCAAAAAGAAAAAAGCCAGAAGTGGAGCTGTGGCTCAAGTAGTAGAGCACTAGCCTTGAGCTGAAGAGCTGAGGGACAGCGCCCAGGCCCAGAGTTCAGTCCCCACGACCGGACCCAAAAAAAGAAAAAAGAAAAAAGAAAAGTAGGAAGAAAATGATCAAGAATAGAGCAGACTTTATCAACTTCATCAATTAAATTTAACTAAATGACCCAACCAAACATAAAAACATCAGTTCTTTCCACGTACACACAGTTAACTTCCAAGATAAACAACATTCTGGATTATTAAACAAGTCACAATTTACCTTGAATCATGCAAAATACATTCTTTATTACAATGAGATTAATTTAGAAGTAAATAAAAATGATATACAGAAAATATCCAACTATTTGGAAACTAAATCTTTCTAAATAACCTCTGGATCAAAGAAGAAATCAAAAGGGAAACTGACTCTGTACCTCTGATCATACAATATTTATTGAAATGAACTCCAGGAGATGGAAACAGTTTTTTTTTTCTTTTTGTCTTGTTTATGTGTCTTTGATGGGGCATAAGGTAGACACAGAAATGAAGGGACAAAGAGTGAACAAATCTAGTGGTACTCACTAGACACTATACTGATAATGAACTGTACAATTTGTGGGAGTGGACATCAGGGAAAATCTGAGAGAGAGTGAAGGAAGGGTGACATTGTCCAAAAAGAAATGTAATCAAGGGGCTGGGAAGGTGACTTAGTGGTAGAGCGCTTGCCTTGCATGCCTGAGGCCATGGGTTCGATTCCTTATAAGCAAAAAGAAAAAAGCTGGAAGTGGTGCTGTGGCTCAAGTGGTAGAGCGCTTGCCTTGCATGCCTGAGGCCATGGGTTCGATTCCTTATAAGCAAAAAGAAAAAAGCTGGAAGTGGTGCTGTGGCTCAAGTGGTAGAGCGCTAGCCTTGAGCTGAAGAGCTGTGGGACAGCGCCCAGGCCCAGAGTTCAGGCCCCACAACGGGACCCAAAAAAAAAAAAAGAAAGAAATGTAATCAAATGGCCAAAACAATTCTAGGCAAAAAAGGACAACATGGGAGGAATCTCAATACCGGCTTCAAACTCTACTATAGAGCCATAATAATAAAGACAGCTTGGTACTGGCACAAAAACAGACCCAAAGACCAATGGAATAGAAGATCCAGAAATAAAACCACACGCTTACAGTCAGCTATTATTTGACAAAGGAGCCAAAGACATACAGTGGAAGAAGCACAGCTTCTTCAACTACTGGTGTTGGGAAAACTGGGTGGCCACATGCAGAAAACTAAAAGTGGACCCCAGCCTGTCACCATGCACTAACATCAACTCAAAATGGATTAAAGACCTTAACATCAAACTGAAACTCTGAAATTATTGCAGAACAGAGTAGGACAGACACTCAAACTTATAGGCACTGGAAGGAGCTTCCTGAACAGAGTTCCAGGGTCACAACAAATTGGAGAGAGACTAGACAAATGGGACTACCTTAAAATAAACAGTTTCTGCACAGCTAAAGACATAGCAACCAAACTAGAAAGACAACAAACTAACTGGGAAAAAATATTTACTAGCAATGTATCAGACAAAGGCCTAATATCCAGTATATGCAGGGAACTCAAGAAACGAATTCCTCCCAAACCCAACAAACCAATTACTAAATAGGCAAGGGAACTAAAGAGAGACTTCTCAGAAGAGAGAAAAATGGCAAAGAAACAGATGAGGAAATGTTTACCATCCCTGGTTGTGAAGGAAATGCAAATAAAGACAACCCTGGGATACCACCTTATCCCAGTCAGAATCCCACATCCTAAATTCACCCAACAAATGCTGGAAGGGATATGGAGAAAGAGGAACCCTACTGCATTGCTGGTAGGAATGTACAGTTGTACAACCACTTTGGAAAGCAGTCTGGAGTACAAGAGAAAGCTAAATATTGACCTCCCATATGATACAGCTATACCACTCCTAGACATCTATCCTGAACAATAAGAACCAGGATACAAGGACACATGCACCACCTCTATGTTTATTGCAGCACTGTTCACAATAGCCAGGATATGGAAACATGTTAAGTGCCACCCCCACATAATACTTGGGCCAGAAAAAGTTGGCCTCTGGTTAAAACTGCAGTTTAACCTAAGTACTTTATCTCTTGTCTCACTCATCGCTCATGGGAAAGGAAGCCCCAGCCACCAACTCCTTCATCTTCTTACCAGCATTGCCTATGGGGTAGCTTATAGACCAGAGCAATGCTAAGAGGTCTTGGTCACTTACATGCCTGCCATGTGGGATATGCTTCTTGTCTCCCATTTCTCTGACATAGCAATCACCTGGGAACCTGAAGACCCAATCTCAATAGGTACTTAAGATCAACAGTAGCAATCAGACACTTCATGAACAATGTGGACCAATACCAGTTTCCTAGGGCTGATCTCACAAGGACCAACAATTAGATGGTTTGATATTTATTCTAGGTCTAAAAGGTGTTGGCAGGACCATGTCCCTGACAACTCTGAGGGAGAACCCTTCTTTGATCCTTTGAGCTGCTGGAAGTTGCTCCCTGTAGGCCATTCTTTAAATCATGTGGTGGTCTCTTCAAGTCTTCACATGTTTTTTCCTCTAGGCCCCTGATATCATGTGCTAAAGTCTTGGCCACCAGCCTATGGTGACACTGTGAATTGGGGGGGAATTCAGGAGGCAGAGGAGGTACAGTCTCGTAGGAGGAAGTTAGGTTATTGGGAGCAGGCCTATTGGAACCTAGCCCTTCCTTTCTCTCATTGGCTTTCCAGCCACCATGAGGCACAACCTGCACCACAAACTCTTGCCATGATGTTCTGTGCCACCAGAGGCCTTATGTGCAAGGTCCACTAGCCATAGACTGAAGTATGAGTCAAATTAAACTTTTCCTCCTTGTAGTTGCTTATCTTGGGTATGTGTTACAGTGATGGAAAGCTAATACCTTCCACATCTTTTTCTGTATCCAAAGTTTCCCTCTAAAAGGGCATGGATGGGTCATATTAGATTACAGTTCTGCAATCTCAATTTTAATGATCTCCCTTTGTCTTATTTTTTGTTGTTATGGGGCTTGAACTCAGGGTTGGGTACCATCCCTGAGCTTTTCACTCAAGGCTAATAATACCCTACCACTTGGAGTCACAGTGCCACTTCCAGTTTTCTAAGTTTAATTGGAGATCAGAGTCAGATTTTCATTCCCAGGCTGGCTTTGAACTGTAATCCTCAGATCTCTGCCTCCTGAGTAGCTATGATTACAGTCATGAGCCACCAGCACCCAGTGTCTTATCTTTATGTAGACCTATTTCCAAATATACTCACATTCTGAGGTCCTGGGGGGAAGGGCGTATCTTTAAGGGATGCTTCCCCTCTGTAGTTTTCTTCCCATAACATGGCACAGTCACAAGAAAAGCATCAGGCAACTGTGGGGGGGAGGGGTACCTGTGTGTTTGAATTCAGAACCCGGATGCTGCCTGTAAGCTTTTCACTCAAGGATAGTGCTCTACCACTTGAGCCACAGATGGCTTTTTGATTAATTGGAGATGAGAATCATAGCCTTTCCTTCACAGGCTGGAAAGACTAAGGACATCTAAATTATATGAGGACTTCATTTAACAATCATATATCTCTAGTTTTGATATATCAGTGCAAATGTAAAACTGGTGCAAGGTAGATAGGAATTTCTGCACTACCGGATTTTTCTGTAAACCTAAAATTTCTGAAAAACAAAAGTCTGTGGGAAAACATGGGTCTAAGTATATCTGACAACATATCAGAATTCATAGGGTGTGCTAACACAATTTTGGAAAACCTATAGCAATAAACTCTTACATTGAAAACGGAGAAAGTTTTCACATCAATAACTTTAGCTTTCACTTTAAGAAACTAGAAAAAACAGCAAATAAAATCTAAAGTCAACAGAAGAGAAAAACAAAAAACAATATAGTGGAAATCCATGAAACAGAAAACAGAAAAACAATAGAAAAGTCAATAAAACCAGAAACTGTCCTTTTAGAAGATCGATACAGCTGCTAAACTCTGTAAGGCTAACCAAAAAGGGTAAAGGGAGGGGGGCACTATCGGTAATCAAGTTGATATCAGCACAAATTCTAAAGCTATTACAATGATAAGGGTATATTATGGGAAAATACTATGCCAATAAATTCAACAACTTGGTTGAATAGACAAATCCCTTTAAACAGACCATGAAAGATCACTTAAGAATTAGATATCCAAAATAGCCCTGTATCTATGAAGGAAATTTAATTCCTCATAAAGCAAACTGTAGGCACAAATGGCCTTGCCAATTAAATTCTGACAAGCATTCATGGGCAAAAATTTTTTTTGGGGGGTCCGGTTGTGGGGCCTGAACTCTCTGGGCCTGGGCACTGTCCCTCAGCTCTTCAGCTCAAGGCTAGCGCTCTACCACTTGAGCCACAGCACTACTTCCAGCTTTTTTTCTTTTTGCTTATGTGGTGCTGAGGAATCGAACCTAGAGCTTCAGGCATGCAAGGCAAGCGCTCTACCACTGAGCCAACTTCCCAGCTCATGGGCAAAATATTATATAGAAAATTCAAGAAGATGGAACACTCCCCAACTCAGCTGATGAGGCAAACATCATCCCAAGCTAAACTCAAATATGTCATAAGAAATTTTATTTTAGCATATTGGATTGCAATGTGTCTTGGTGTTGTTTTATCTTCTAAACTGAGATTATTGGATCTGTGAGTTTCTGGTTTCATCAAACTTGGAAAGGTTTAGTCATTATTTGTTTAAAAAATACTTTCGATTGCTTGAAAATATCCCATAACCGTGTATTTTTCTGGTCATCACTCCTTCCTGTGTGCTTCATTTTGTACAGTTCTTATTGCTATGTTTTCAAATTCAGGTTTTTAATCTTTGTATTACTGGGGTTTTAACCCAGGCCTCAAGCATGCTAGGCATATCAGGGGCAGTATTGGAGCTTGAACACACAGCCTTGCTAGGCTGGCACCACTACCACTTCGGCCATAGCTCCAGCCCCATTTTACGCTGGCTATTTTTGAGACTTACTGTATTTGTATCCACCTTCTTTAGTGCTTCCATAATAGCTGGAATAAGAGACATATACTATCACTCCCAGCTTTTTTCTGCTGAGACAGAGTCTCCCAGACTTTTTTGCCTGGGGCTGGCCTAGAATTGTAATCCTCCAAGTTTTAGCCTCCCATGAAACTATATTGATAGGTACATACTACCATGTCCAGCTTTGGATTGAGAAAGTTTTTTGTTTCATTAAAAAAACTTTTATGTTTGGCCTTGCTGTACACCATAACCCTTCTGTTCCAAGTCTTCTAGGTATAAGACGTTGGCCTTAGACTTCCTACCCACAGAAATTATAAAGTAATAAGTGAATGTTGTGTGAAACCATTAAGTCTGGGGTAATATTTTGTATGTTTGCAACAGAGACTTAATATGCCTGGTAATTTTTTGTTGGACACCAGACATTGTGAATTATATAACTTGTTAGGCAATGGATACTTATGTATTCCTATAAATATTCTTAAGTTTTATTCTGGAGCACACATTACTCAGAAATAGTTGGATACTTTCAATACCTTCTCTTTTTCAAGGATGAGCCCAAAGCCCCCAAAGTTTACCCCACTGCAAGATGACAGCTTTCAGGGGACTCTGTATTATAAAGTTTTCCACTCTGGCTGATGTGAACAAGAGTAATTCTGAGGTCTGAAAGTTCTTCTAACCCAATGCTTGTCCTGGATTCAATTTTCTTTTATATATGCTCAAGCCAGTTTTTAACCAAAGACCCAATAAGATCCCTTCTCTGTACTTTGATGCTCTCATTTCACCAATGTCTTCCCACCTTCCTTTCCCTGAACTGAAGTGTATGAAGTTCTGGAGTTGGCCTTAATGTTTCCTTTTTCTGAGAGATCATAGCCCTGTCCTATCTGTTTTCCAATATGAAAACTATCCTACATACCCTACATGATGTCAAGACCTCTGGGTACTTAAGATGTAATAGAATTTGCCTGGTGCTTGTGGCTTACACCTGCAATCCTAGCTACTCAGAAGCCTGAGATCTAAGGGTCAAACAGCCAGGCAGGAAAGTCTGTGAGACACTTATCTCAGATTAATTACTAATAAGCTGGAAATGGAGCTGTGTCTCAAATAACAGAGTGTCAGCCTTGAGCAAAAAAGCTAAGGGACAGCACCCAGGCACTCAGTTCAAGCTCCAGTACCAACACTCACACACACATGTACAAAAGATGGGAGGGAAAATCCAGTTACTATGACTCCCTTATAACAGAAGTCTCTAGCCTAGTGCTGGTGGCTCATGCATGGAATCCTAACTACTTAAGAGGAGGAGATTTGAGGTTCACAGTTTGAAGCCAGAAAAGTCCTAGAGAATCTTTTTTTTTTTTTTTGGTCTGGTCGTGGGCCTGAACTCTGGGCCTGGGTGCTGTCCCTCAGCTCTTCAGCTCAAGGCTAGCGCTCTACCACTTGAGCCACAGTGCCACTTCCAGCTTTTTTCTTTTTGCTTATGTGGTGCTGAGGAATCGAACTCAGGGCCTCAGGCATGCAAGGCAAGCACTCTACCACTGAGCCACCTTTCCAGCCCCTAAGATTCTTATCTCCAATCAACTCTTCCCTCTCTCTCCAGAAAAAAAGAAAAGCCAGAAGTGAAGCTCAAGTGGTTGAACACTAGCCTTGAGCAAAAGCAGCTCAGGGAGTGTGCTCAGATCCTGAGTTCAAGCCCCAGCACATGCACACATGCGTGCGCACTCACGTGTGCACACACACACATACACACACATACACACACACACACACACAAGAGTTTTTTTCTTTTCAAAGTCTCTGGATTTCTTTAGATGTTGAAGCAAGTAATCCATCCCAGGAGATTCTAGGAGCAGACCTAGAGTTGAGTATTTCAAAAGCTCCCTTGGTGATTGTAATGTGCCGTCAGAGCTGAGAACCATTGACCTGGATGAGCTATAGAGACACTTACTCATAGAAAGCATATGCCTCTAGCTGAGCATCTCTGTTAGGTATTTTACTTGTCCATCTTACCTGATCCTACTTTCAGACCTGTGAAGTGGTATGCTGTGAAGAAATGAGGGGGGAAAAGCCACCTGCCAGGCTCCAGCAGCAATCTCCACTCCATGCACTGTTATGTCTTTTGAATCTAGAATCTGGAGCCTGGGTTAACTCATTGATGACTTCTGCGGTCAGATATATGGGTGAGGATGCTCTGGACAGTGGCTGGGCTCTATTCCTGCTTCTCTGCAGCCCCAGGGAAGGGCTGAGGATGAAGAGGATAGAAAGACAGAGGGGGCTATCCTACTGCCATTCAGAGACCTAGGGGGTTGAAGAGATAGCCCATCATCCCAGTCACCTGCCCATCCCTCCTGGGACACAGCCTATGGAGGGACTCCATTCCTCCAGGCCCCCTGTTAGTGAAAGCTCAGCCAAGTGGTGTTGAGGGATCTGCCGTAGCCCCTCAGTGGACTGATGCTGGTTTCTCTAAAGGGGTCTTTCGTAGGGCAGAAGGCCTACTCCATCCTGGCTCACCGTCCTTTCCATGGGCCTGGATTGAGTCATGTGGTTCCCTTGGAAACAGAACAGCTAGTCTCTGAGGGTCGGTAGCACTTAATCTGCAATTACTACAATTTTGATGCTAGTGGGGAAAGGAACTCCAAACTCCCACCACATTCCTTCACCCCTCCACCACACACATACTCACAGCTTCCTGGAGCACACAGATTTGTACTCCTCATTTCCATGCACGTACACATGTGTGCACACAAAATCTCTCTCAGGTTCCACACACGATCTCCCTCAGGCTCCAAGGGCTTATTTTCAAATCTCAAATCCCCAACTGAAAAGACTGAGCAATCAGAGAAACAATTTTTGTCCCTTTGTTTCCCAAGAACCAGCTTGGACCACTCTGGCTTTTCAAAGGCATTCTCCATTGCATTACAATCAGATTAGGAGTGGGATGGGGGGAAACTGGCCAAATAATCCATTTCCTCTGCCTTCCTCCTCCTCCTAAATCTACAATGCATGTGAGGAAAATCAAAGGCCTGTAGGAGCACTGCTTTGGACACGGTGATGATTTGAATCCTCTGCACTGTGATTTGCCAGGATACACAATGATCCTAGACTATAAACCCTTAGAGGGTTGGCTGCCTGTCACATTCTCCCACAGCTCCCTTGCATCTTGGGGGCCAAATGGTTTGTGTAGAATAAAGCCACCCTGGGCTTCAGAAAGGCAGAGATGAGCACTTTCAGAGCAGAGAGGGAGAAGGCCCACCCCCGCTCAGAGGCTAACTATGAAAACAACTGTTGTCAAGGAGGATAAGCATGACACAGTACTGACAGACTAGAGCTCTTTCCATGTGAGCTGAGCAGTTCACTTAACCAGCCACTTACTTATCTTTAATCTGTGTCTTCTTTTTGTTTCTTTCTGCTGCTGCTATTGGGACTTGAACCCAGGGCCAGGGCATTATCCTTTAGCTTTTGTTCACTCAAATCTGATACTCTACCCCTTCAGCCACAGATCTACTTCCAGCTTTTTGGTGGTTAATTAAAGAATCTCACAAACTTTCCTGCCCAGGCTAGCTCCAAACAGTGATCCTCAGATCTCAGTCTCCTAAGTACCTCGGATTACAGGTGAAAGCCACAGGCATCCAGCTTTAAACCTATTTCTAATGCCTCTGCAATCTCACAGACAATATTCTAGTAGGTACATATATAAATGTATGTGATTGCATCCTTAAAGGCAAAAATAACTGCATGGAAATCCTAGAAAGATGCTATTAAATTACTCCTCAAAAATATTACAGCAAAAAAAAGCCGGAAGTGATGCTGTGGCTCAAGTGGTAGAGCGCTAGCCTTGAGCTGAAGAGCTGAGGGACAGTGCCCAGGCCCAGAGTTCAGGCCCCATGACCGGACCCAAAAAGAAAAAAAAATATTACAGCAGCCCACACATCCAATAGCTATATGTACGAGTGCCTATATGTCCATACCTTTGTCAGCATCAGGTTTTATTTTATTGCTTTTGCTGATTTGATGATGTACAGATTTAATCTCATTATGGTTGTACGGTCATGAGAAACTGAGTACATTTTTAAATGCTTGCTGCTTTCATGACTTAATATAAACTGCCTATTCCGATCCTTTGTTTTTCTTAGGTAGTATATCTTTTTCTTACTGATTTTTAAGTCTTGTTTGTTTCATTGACAAAATTAATCGTTCGTTATATTTATAATTAGCTTTTATTTCAGAGGAATTTTTCTAAAACAAACTTACCCTTGTTCAGGTAACCAAACAACAGGTTTTTTTCCTCTCTGTTTTCTGATAGCTAGCCACTGTAAAATGACTTTGGGTTCTATTATGAGCGAGTTTGCTTTGAAGCTTCTGAAAGAATGAGCAGATACATCTGCAGAACCTGAACTAGCTCTCCTTGAAAAACCATGTAGTTCAAAGGAGCAAGAGGGCAATTGCCAGTCCCCATTTGTCAAAGAAGAAAAAGAAACAGAAAATATCTCGTTCATTTTCTGCTACTTCCAAGTGAAAGTGTAGGGCTCATCTCCAAGGCATAAGTTGCATAGTAATCATGAAAGGCTAGTCGGGGATCAGGAGGAAGTCATGCCAAACCCATTCAGTCTCTTATCTTTGTGAATGTCACCAGATACTTAAATGAAGAGACTGTTGTACACCTACAACTTCTGTATCCCATTCAACATCTGAGAAGTCTTGACTTCCCTGTGGACCAGATGTTTGCTAGATCTATAGCTGGCTGAAAACTTAACCATATCGAAAGAAAGAATCAATGGATCACCATCAACTTGGAGGGGTCTCCAGAAAGGACAGTTTTCTTTGAACCTGACTACATCTGTTTAATGCTATTATCATGGGCTTAGGGAATGGTGCAATGGCCACTTATCAGATTTATGAGGACAGGAGGCTGGGAGGGAATGCTAATACATTGGCACATTGGAAGCAAGATAGGAAAACACACAGACATCTCAAGATAAGGTGATGAGGGGCAAATGTAAAACCTGGCCATTCACTAAGGAAAGAGTATGAGTAAGTAGCGCCTGGGAGAGCAATGAGTTAAATGCAATAATTTTATGGGAAAAATATGCAGATTCAGATTGTGCCTGTTGCCAAGAAAAGACTTAGGTCCCCAGAGGAACTGGTTCTGCTTGGCTCTGAGCTGTTCTTGTCAAAAGAACCAGTTCCAAAGCTCGATGTTTACCTGGAGAAGACCCCAGGGACAGGAGACTGGCTGTAGCCATGGCAGGGCAGGCCTGAGGACAGATAACAGACAGGTAGCTTTGGCTCCAGCTGGCTGGGTAAAACCCAAATGGGGTAGTTTCAGAGAGAACTAAGGCTCACAGAAAAGATTGCTGTAATCCACTGACTGTCTATGTGCCAGAGGGTTTCCTCCCGGCTGGAGTTGCCTGGCTGCCTTCTGGTTATTGCTTTAGATTCTATGATTCCAGAGTCCTGTTTGAGGTCACCTAGATCTCCCAAGGTCTCTAGGTAGACCACTCATCTGCTCAAATGAACCCTACCAATGTAATAGAGTGGGTGTCTGGTGGTTGTACCCTGGCCTGCCTTCCTCCTTCCTGGTGCCCTTGTCTGGGAGGGCTCTAGAGGTCAAGTACAACTGCCTTCATGAGAAGTGGAGGGGAGTGTGTCAGACTCAAAATCACACAGCAGGGACAGGGAAGGTGGCTTAGTGGTATAGAGTGCTTGCCTTGCTTGTATGAAGCCCTGGGTTCGATTCCTCAGCACCACATAAGCAGAAAAAGCCAGAAGTGGCACTGTAGCTCTCAAGAGGTTAAATGCTAGCCTTGAGCTGAAAAGCTGAGAGAAAGCACCCAGACCCAGAGTTCAGGCCCTGTGACCAGCAAAAAAAAAAAAAAAAAAAAAAAAAATCACACAGCAAGTGGGTGGCAAATGATCTAATAACCAATCTAGCTACGGCTCCTCACTTCTCTCACTAGGTGGGGCCAGCCCCCAGAGGGATAGCTGGTTCCAGATTCCTTCCCACCCATTTGCCTGGAGATTTTACCATCCTCCAGAGATTCAGAAGCTGCATCACAGCTCTGAGAATACCTCAAAGCCCTCACCTTCCAGTTAGCCCCCTCCCCCCCAGCAAAGCTCCCCTAGATGAAGTCCAAGTGAAGTCTCAGGACAAGCACCATGGCCTCCCTGCCAGCAGGCTGTCTTCTAGTCCTCCTACATAGGAGCCTCTGAACCCATCCTTCATTGTGCTTCTCTGGCACTTTCTGCCCTTCTCATAACATCTTGGGAGTCCTGAAGATATATCAAGACTTGGTACTTGCTCATTCCAACAGAGAGGTCCCCAGAACCTGGTACCTGGCCCCATTCTTAGGCTCTGAGCTCCTAAGTGAGAGAAGAACCAGAACTTCCTTCTGGCAGAGCCTGGATGGAACAGGCCTTGAGTGATAGAGTGGGAAGGCATCTGACTTCTAGAGAAACCTGACTTATTCTAGCCTGGACTTCCTTTCTGCAACAATGGAGGTGAGGGGGCATCACGTGACATACCCAGAGCCACAGGGTAGTCTGCAATCTTCAGAACAAGTATGTCAGAGGAGCCCTTGCACCATACATCAACATGAGGCACCCCAAACCCAGGACCCTTTAACATTCTGTCCTCCTCCCAGCCTTGGGTCTTCAGAGCCCTCCATGTCACAGGCATGCTCCACAGCGATCAGTCCCAGAGGCTGTTTGTCCTACCATCATCTGGTCTTGCACTCAGTGGATCCCAGCACACCCCACTCCAGCCACTTCCTGTCTCAGTCACTTCCTATCACATTCAGCAGCTCAGCTCCACTGTTTCCACTCTATGGCACCTGTTTCCTGCTCTCTCTTCATCTTCCCACTTCCACCCCCCCCCTCAGCCTTAGGTTCACTCCAGTTCTGGAGTGGCTTCTAATGCATCTGCCCCTTCATTTGCTGGGGGCAAACAAAGAGGGTGGAGCCTCAGGCTTGCTCTAGGTCTCCTCTAACTCCAATGCCTCAAGTTTGAGGGAACCTCATGGTCGTGAGATCTGCATCTACCATCCTCATGTTTTATAAACTTCTTCCATTCCAAAACCCACATATTAGGGGCCTATGGCACACCAGGGGTGGTATCTTATCATGCCTCTTAACTCTGGGAGGTGGCAAGTTCACAGACCTGTGTCACCCATGAGGAAACTGACACAGCACTGAGATGTGGAACTTGCCCAAGGTGAGCAAGCTAGCTCTCTGGAAGTCATTTTTGTCAATTTTTAAGGCACATATTAATCACAGGAAGGGTTTCTCCATGGTAATTCACACATGCATATATTATCATTTAGTTTAACCTCATCTATTGCTCTCCCTTTCTCTGCCCTCTCTACCTCCCAATTGTTCAGTGGCTTTCAGTGAGTTTCTCACACTGTCTTCATATCTAGACACTGTGTTTCCATACGATGAATCCTCCATCCTCCCCACTCTCATCTCTGAAGGCCAGGCCTTGGACCAGCACATTATTTACAGCTTAGCTTTCATCCAGCTTATGGGTGTCTATCAAGCCTCTAGGGTCAGACAACAAGGGCAAAGAACAAGGAATCCAGTCTGACAACCCACCATACCCCCAGTCCTGAAGCTCAGCCCCTGGCATGTAGGAGGACTCTATGCTTGGGAATCTGGGGTGTCATCACAGGTGCAGTGGAGCCCCACAGCAGGGAAGAGACAGAATCCTACCTGAACCACAGCTTTACTGCCTCAGATTCTAGTGAGAATCAAATATCCAAACAGCAATCTTATAAACACGATAAAACTGAATGAAACTCAGTGATGTTTTCAGAAGTCCCACAGTTAGAGGGAGTAGAACTCACCTAAAACATATTTTCAAATTCTCTGCTGACTCCAGGGTGGCAGATGTCTCAGACAAGTTTCCCTGTTCTCCAGCTTCTCTCCCTACCTCCCAAGTCAGCATGCTATCCTGAGTGGGGAGCTGTGCATGTTCATGGGGGCTTTTCCACTCTAGTGAACGCCTCTGAGTCCACTACCACCTTGGCAAAGGTAAGGTTATGGAGTGATGTATTGTCTTATCTATTGTGTCAATGCCCACAAATACCCCTAGCAGATTGGTCTAGGAAAATATCACAGACTCTCAATTTAAATAACAATGTGTGTCTCACAGTTCTGGAGGCTTCAGTCCAAGATCAAGGTGCTAGCAGGTCTTATTGCTGGTGAGGCCTCGTTTTTGACACCCCCTTTTGCTAGGTTTTCTTTGGTGTGTATAAAGAGTATGCTCTATGGTGCCTGTTTTTATTGGGACCACTAATCCTATAACGTCAGGATCCCACATCTTTATAGTATCATTTAACCTTAATTTCCCTTTTGAGGTCCTGTCTCCACATAAAGCCTCCCTGCAAGGAAGATTATTTATATACGTATAAGTAAAGTATATATTCACTTATTTGTATATTGAAATTTTAAACAACAACAACAAAAATTTAATCTTAAAAGGGAAGAAAGGAAAGGGGAGGGAAAATAAGCCATACCTCCCAGTCCTACTAGCTTGTCCCCAGGGCTCAGATAGCAATCATTCCCACTCTTCTAAAAATCAACAGTCCAGCCAAACATCTGGTGTTCTCAAGTGGCCACAGACACTGTACACAAAAATATCCAATGGCCCGAAAGGCTCCACCTCCCATGGCTATTCTCAACCTGTCCCCTGTCCATCCGTGATGAGAACCAAAATGGTTTGGAGGGTTACAGGTCTGAGCTGGATCTTACATACTATACAATCTTCCATCACTCAGGCAGGTGGGCTCTAATCAGCTTGCTCCCTTCCCAAGCCCTGATCTCCTCCTAGCCAGTGGAGCAAGAATATTTAGTGCCAAGTCTTGCCTGGTTCCCTGGAGGCCCAGCCAGCAGCAGGCAGATATTTGGAACAGCCACATCCAAAGGCACAAAGGGAAGTCAATATTCCATCCACCCAAGGCCTCCGACTCGCTGTCTCAGACACAAGCAACCTGCAGCCACCACACCCCCCTTCTACAGCAGGGATGTCCAAGCCTAGAGAGGGAAAATTCATCTTCTACAATAGTCTTCAACTTCATCCTTCTATACCACAGGGCCTGCTCTCTACAGTTCCCCCATGAGCAGTTTCCAGGCTTTGGGGAAGATCTTCCTACCTCCAGCCTGGAACATACAGGGTAACTACCAATACTCTGTCTCTCCCCTTCCCCCACAGCTCTGGTGAGCTTGGCAGCTGGAGTCCCAGGGAGCCCTGAATCCATCACTGGGGTCAAAGACAGGGCCTGGAGTATGTGTTAAAACACGAAAACCAATCAGAGCTGAAAATGAAAGGCAGTCGAGGTGTGAAGCAAGGATGGAGACTGCCAGACGGGCACTGGGTGCTGGCGGGCCTGGGGACGCTGCTGCACAGCTACCTCCTAGCATTGTACACCCCACCTTGGTCCCTGGGTCCTCTAGGAAGATGTGGTCAATGGGAGCCGCACATCTCTGCCTGTTACCCTAAAAATCAGGCTCCTAGCCCCCGACTGGACTGAGGAGATGTTCAAGGCACAATTACAATGTATGTTTGCCTGTTTTTTAAATTTTTTTATTGTTAGAGGTGATGTACTAAGAGGTTACAGTTACATAAATCAGGTAAAGAGTACATTTCTTTTTGGACAATGTCTCCCCTTCCCTCTCGATCTCCCAGCTTTCCCCTCCCACCCCACCCACAAGTTGAGCCTATTAATTCTTAAGTACCTGTCACAGTTTTCTCACCAGAAGGGGGATGGGTTCCCAGCATCCAAACCCCTTCCCTACTGGTGTGAGAGGGCCATATACTGTGACCCAGGCCCCTGAGAATGGACTCCTAAATCTAATGAAGCATATGTCTTGGGACTGGCCAGGCAGCCACGGTCCTGCTCCAAATATGGTATGTGGCCCAGGGAACACCAGCACAGGGATGTAAGGAAACAGCTCATCAGGAAATACAGTAAAGGAGTGGTAAGGACAGATAGCCTGAGGGCAGGGACTGGTATCCCAGGGCTAGATGTGAGTCAGTAGCATGAAGAGCAAGAAAAACAAAAACAGGATGAGCCGGAGATGAACACAGTGCCATGAGACTCTTTTCCTGGCACAGACTAAAGGGGGGCCCACCAAGAATGGGACTGCTCTTGGGGGCCCTCAGCTGCCAAGCTGAACAGGTTGATTTCTGGGTCCT
The DNA here is from genome assembly GCF_024711535.1 of Dipodomys merriami. Classification (NCBI taxonomy): domain Eukaryota; kingdom Metazoa; phylum Chordata; class Mammalia; order Rodentia; family Heteromyidae; genus Dipodomys; species Dipodomys merriami. Next base: position 1,157,153 of record NW_027202715.1, read on the forward strand.
CATCCTCACCTTGCCCAGACTTCCAGGTAAGAGAACAAAGCCAGGTGGCCTAGTTGTGATCAGTGAGGTGACTGCTGGGTCTTTGGGGAAGAGTAGGGCTACCCCAGGCCAACTCTCACACCAACCCCTCTACCTGGCCACTGGAGCTCACAAGCAAAATTGCTCTGCTGGCCTCAGGCTGCCAGCAAAGCCCTAGAGAGGCCATCAGCCACTCTATTAACACACAAACTGGTGGCCCAGCAGTGCTGACACTGGGGTTAATTAAATCTATCTCCCCATCAATTCTCATTCAAGTACTATCGATGGCCATTAGATGGGTGACAGGGTGACAAGGAAACAGTAATAGACTTGTCTTAACCCTCACCCTGTGAGGAAGGGATGTGGCTCTGCCACCTCCCCCACCCTGCTCCCAGAGCTCATTCCCAGAGAACTCCACTGGCTAGGCCAAAACTGCTCTTCACCACATGGCCACCAGCCAGACTTACCTCTCCTGCTCAGCTTACAAGTTCTTCCTGGACATCTGTGTGCCAAGCCTGCCAAAAAGAAGTTGGCACAACTTGGACCACTAAACTCAATCTAGCCCTTTCTCCACCAAGTCAAATCCATCCAAGGCCACTTCTTCCCTTGGCAGTCTCAGCCTAGACTAGTTCCACAGCCCCAGTGGCCCCATGAACAGAATGGTCCTCTCAGGGATATCCATCCTAATCTTTGGACCTGTGATTACATTATTTCATGTGGTCACAGACAATGCTCTTAGATTATTCTGTAGTACTCAGTACAGGAGGGTAAGATCTGAGGATCACAGTTTGAAGCTAGCCTAGGTAGGAAAGTTTGTGAGATTTACCTCCAATTAACCACCAAAAGGCATGATGGGATTACAGGGTCCTTCAAAGTAAGGGAGAGAAAACAGATATGATGTGGAGAGAGCCAAGCACAGAATTTGATCACCAGTGCTGCTTTGGAGATAAATGTCCGTGAGCCCCAGTGTACAGTCTCCAGGAAGTGTAAAAGAAGGAAAACGTTCTTCCCCAGGGCTCAGGAAGAGCCTGTGTGCTGTGCTGCCAACATCTTCATTTTAGCTCAGTGAAACCCACATCAGACTTCTGACTTCCATGACTCTAGTCATAAATTTGTGTTGGTTCAACAAATAAGACTTTGATGGTTTGAACTAACAGGAAGTTAACAACCCTCCTATGCAGTCTGTGCTCTGGCCACTTGCAGCTGGGTAAGCCTTCCCTTATCCTATCCTCTTGCCTTTGCAGGTATTGTGCCTGCCACCTGAGCTGCCATCACTGACTCAAACTCTAGCACTCTTACAATTTCCTCAAGGACAGCAGTGTCTACTGCTTAACATCTTTTTCTTCCATTTGAGGGAAGGATTGAGTCTAACAAACTTTATGCCCAACCTGCACCAAGGATTGCTGGCCCTAACTTCTTGAAACCAAGTTCTAGGGACAGGAGAAACTCCAAGGTATAAGGATGAAGCCCTGTGCTAATGGTTTGTGCCTGTAATCCTAGCTAAGATCAAGAGGATCATGGATTGAGGCCAACCTGGGCATACATGTGAGACTGCTTCTCAACCAACAGCTAGATGTGGTGGTATATCATTCCAGCTTCATGAGAGACCTAGACTGGGAGGATCAGAATTTGAAGCTAACTCTAGGCAGAAAAGTTCATGAAACTCCATCTCAACAGAAAAAAGCTAGGCATGGTGGCACTCAGTTATCCCAACTATAAGTGACAGCCTAAAAAGCATGGATTGTAACCTTAGGATCATGCCCAGGCAAGAAATGAGACCCTATCTCAAAAACAGCAAGCACACCAAAGGGTTAAGGCATGAGTCAGTGGTAGAATGCTTACCTAGCAAGCATGAGGCCCAGCATTAGAAATCCAGCATTGCCCTACACTGCACTAAAAAGGGGTTGGGTGGCAAAAAGGTGAGAACCATCTGTTTATAAAGGTAACCAGGGCTCTGCCAGCAGAGCATCTGGATTACTATTAGGAACCACGAACTAAGGGGAAAAGAACAATACTGTGTACCTGGTACTTGAATTTTTTATATTGTTTTATTTTATTGGTTGTAGGGCTTGAACTGTGGGTCTGAGCGCTGTCCCTGAGCTCTTTAGCTTGAGGCAAGTACTCTACCACTTGAGCCTCAGCACCACTTCCAGTTTTCTGGTGGCTAATTGGAGGTAAGAGTCTCATGGACTTTGCTGCCTGGGCTGGCTTTGAACCACGATACCCAGATCTCAGCTCCCTGAGTAGCTAGGATTGCAAGCATGAGCCACCAGCTCCCTGGCTTACACTTGAAATTTTAAGGCTAGAAAAGAATGAGAATGTCAGCACAGAGCTGATTTCAGAGTCTTCTTCAGCCTTTACCCCACCCAAGTCTGCCACCTGAGGGTCAACAGTATGGCCGTTAAGTTCAATCAGGGTTCCTAAGGTCATCAGAACAGGAACATAGCCCCCAACTGTTTCTCCTTCAAGGAAGTAACAGCACCCACTGGGTGCTCAGGGAGTCCAAACAAACCAAGCACTGCCAGGGTGAGCAGGGCATGGATTCTGTGTTCTTACTGCTCATGCTTCCATGCCTCCTCCCAGAGTCACAGGACAGTTACAAGGCAGAGAGTACATCTGACTGAACTGCTCCTCACCTCTGTGTTTGAAGAGCTCAGGACCAGTCATTTCCATATGAAGAGATAGGGGCAAAGGTAGTCTAGAGATCTAACAGGATAAGGGATAGAGGACAGCGGCTCTAACTGCTGGTGGCCTTTCTCTAGGTCAAAAGTGAAAGGGATCCTGGGTGCTTATCCCAGTGACAGACTGACCTTGATCAGATGCTACAAACCAAGTATGGAAAGCCAAGACCATGCACACATGAGCACACATGCCCATGTGTAGGTATGAAGGTTAACTAGGCAAGCCAAGTTTTACAGAGTCTGGGGATATACAGGCATAGGGAGACAGGTGTTGTCCTAATCAAAGCCAGAGAACATGCTTTCAGAGCATATTAAATGTTTCACCAGTGGCCATATCAGAAACAGGCTGCATGTGCTTTAAGAGAAAAGAAGTTTAAGAGTCCACAGCCCTTCATATGTACACAGGGCCAGAGAAAAATAGTTCATTTAGAAAAAAAAGTCACAGTCTAGAGCTGCTCCTGTCCCTTTCTAATCCCAGCCTGAGCTTGAGACCAGCTAAGAAAGTCAGTTTTAAAGATGTTGACTCCTTGTAGACAAGGCTCACATTGAGAGGGAATGGGTAAATACCTACACACATACTTAAGGTCTACAACAAAAAGGAAAACACTGGATGTCCACCCACAGTCCACCTTTCTCACTACCAAGCACCACTTGAGGATGCATGACATTGTAATTGCTCAGACACAACCATTCCCTGATTCCTGACAGGTTGATCCAGTCTTAGGTGACTTCTGTACCTTTTTTTCAGCTCCATCCCAATCCTATGATGCATGGACTCATGGAATATACAGCACATCTTTAGAAGTTAAGGCAAACACTATTCACAAGGAAGAGAGATGCAGTTTAAGACTTTTTATTACAACAATTAGAAGGCCATGAGTGTGTTTTATCTACCATTCCAGCTCATTGGCATGTAGAGGATAGAACATTCTCTATACAAAGTGGCCTGCATCAGGAGGGCTGAGGCGGGTGGGGAGTAGGAGAGGAGTTTCCACACAGGCTATATATCTCTTACATTCCCTTCTGTGTGATCTTGCTTCGAGAAATCTCATACACTCTGACATCACCCAGCCAGCACTGTAAATGCCCTCTGCCTATACAAAGTTGCAGAAACAGAAGATAACAGACTGCCTTTACTTCAATAAGTGTACACCTTGAGAGAAGCATTCTTCCTTAAGCATCCTTCCTCGTTCAGACTCTGAACCAGCAAAGATACAATCACAGGAATGAAAGTCATTTGTTGGGTGGGGCCTCTGCTGTTGCCAGGGGAGATAACATATTCATTGTCTTCATGCATTGTCTGAGCTGGAACAGCCTGGTGGAAGAAAATGCCATCACCTGATATGAAGGCTCAGGACACATGCCTCACCCAGGGACAGTACCACAGCCTCCCACAGCAACACATCCCAGTGATGCTATGAAGGAGGCTTTGGAAGCCTTTCCAGGGCTCTACAAACCAGCTGCTTCTGGGATGCTCTGCATGCCAGAAGGTTCCATGGGCACCAGCCTGTGGATTCACTGGTGTAAAGAAGGGACTTCCTTTGTCAGAAGCAGACATGATGGGGAAATCAATGAAACCAAGTACTACATTGAAACTCCTAAGTATTAAAAAAAAAATCTGATCTGTCAGTCAGGGAAGGGTAAAAATCCAAGCAAGAATCTTGTAAAGGCAAGTTACTCCCTCCTATAACAGCCGTCCAATGCCAGCAACTTGCCTTTGGGTGACTGGCTGCCAGAGTCACTACTGCAAGTTAATACCTCAGTAGCATCAGTTCAGCCTTTGGAAGACATGCAAGTCATGGGTCCCAACTTAAATCCATTCAAGTCATGGATCCCACCCATGGATCCTTGCCTCCAGAGCACTTCATCTGTGAGTCCTTTAAATCAGCACTAGTGGAAGTAGCATTGTGGCTCAAGTGGTAAAACGTTAGCCTTGAGCTGAAGAGGAACAGTGCCCAGGCCCAAAGTTCAAGCCCCACAATGAACAAATAAAGGGAAATAAATCAGCACTAGGGTGGCTAGGGCAAGAGGCTGGTCCATCTGAGGGCAGCCATCTTGCTCAGCTACTGAGGCTTCCCTTGTGACCAGGACTTTATGAGTATTCAAGGGTACCATATTTTCACTCCAAGTACTCCACCTGTATATTCCCCCTACCTGGCCTCATCATACATCATAATGTTGCTACTTCTAAGAAATTACTTAGAATGTCTTTATTTTAGACCATGTCCTTCTAGGCAAAGATAAAGTGACAATCCAGAGCCTGCCCTTTAGGAAGACACCTCCTTACTGGTCCTTCAAGGCTAGCTTGAGTGGAGTTAGAAACACAACAGCCATCTACACAAGCAATCCCAGCAGGTTGTATATAGCATGTTTCTATTCCTAGACTCCTCTTCAGAACTCCAAGAGCAGTTAAAAGACGGTGACAGAATCAGACATACAATGTTAGCCAACTGCACATACAACTTACACATGCTCTTAAGGTTTGCTTGTATAATTCTGCCTAAGTCTGGGAAGGATTTTACTACCAAGGTGAGACATACTCAGTGGTTGCTGGATACACAGACTAACCCTTGGTTCACTTTCTGCTGGAAGCAGCAAGCCAAGCATAAGTTTTTCAAGAACAGTTTTTTTCAAAAGGCCACTTGGCTGGGTCCAAAACCCTGGACCCACTAGAGGTTCTAGAAAGTTCCATATGGAGTCCAACTCACTATAGGCACTTGGACACTAACATCCTGCTAGAAGGGGGCTGAGTAGCAATGCTGCTATATATGCATCTATCCCATCCTGGCACAAATCATACCAAGCAACATGTCTCCACTGAAGAGACTGCAATCTTCAAACACCAGAGCACCCAGAACTTAAGGTTCCAGCCAGCAGGAGCAGGGCTCCCTACTGCTCAACCTACTTTGGGGTCATAAGAAGATACTATAATCTCAAGACTGCTGCTGGACAGCTTAGATGACATTTCATTCTAGGTGACAATGTTGTGTTTACACATGTCAGAGTCTGAGAGCTTCCTACCAACTGGCTTGGTGCCAACTTCAAACCTACCTAGACTAGCAGACCCTTCCTATTTCCTGCAGTCATCCCTGCTAGCCACATTCCAGCAGAAGGAGCTTGTGACAAAACAGCCATGGCTCCTAGATATACGGGAAAGCTGAGGTCTGAGACTATATCCTAGACCTGCCAGGGGAGAACACCTCAGCTCCTACCACCAAGCATTAAATGCTGCCTAAAGATTTGTCTTATCAACTATCAGTAAGGACTTACCCATGAGTCCTCGGACCTTTGCTTGAGTGTATTCAATTTCAAGTGTGGAGAATCTCTAATCCATAGAGCCCGAATTATGTGTCTGCCCTCTGCCTGCAAGAGACTGGAAAGGGTTTGTCTAGACTTCAGTTGCTATGAAGGCAAGAGTGTGCCACACCACCAGTTCAAACCAGGTTTGAACTCAGGGTGTTGCATTTGCTAGGCAGGTACTCTACCACTTGAGCTAGGTCCTCAGCCCTTTGATTTATTTTTTAGATAAGGTCTCCAATTTATACCCAGGCCAGCCTGAACCACAATCCTACTTATATTTCCCCAGTAGCTAGACTGACAGATATATTCTATCATGCCTACTTTTATTGGTTGAGATGGAGGCCCAGCTGGCCTCAAACCATGATGTTCTCAGTCTCTGCCTCCTGAGTAGCTAGGATTACAGGAGTAAACTACCACACCAGGCCCCCACCACTAAGGCTATGGGTGTACCTAAATATGGCCAGAGGCCCCATGGTGCCACGAAAATTCAAGTTCATCTATATAACTTTGACTTCCCTGTATTTGGCTCCTGCCTGTTCATCCAGGATGAAAACCCATCATAGTTTTGTCTACTATGATTAAGATAGAGACTTCCCTTTCTTGAGGCAGATACCATCTTACCTTCTTTTCACTTTGCAAATGTCTTCTCAGAGTAGAAGATCTGTTATAACAAACCACAGTTGCCATGCAAAGGCCAGCTTCTGTACCAAGACTCAGGAATTGAGGGGAGGAAAGGAAAAGAAAATGCCCTTCACAACTTAGGATGGCACTCGCAAGTCCTAACAACAATGTCTAGCCCTCAATTCCTTGCACTTAGACCATAGCTCTTCCTGTTCTGTCTGCTATCCTTGCCACAGGCCTCCCAGGCTTATCCAGGAGTGGCGATCTGCAACACATGGACTGCTCCTATCCCATCTCTCCCCACCCCCAAAGGACTCACTGATAACCTTTCCACCATAAATATAGCAGCAGGTCTGTGGTTCCAGCACTGTGTAAGGTCTCATGGCCGTGAGGCACACTTCCATGGACACAGACAATGGGACAATCAATCCAGGTGCATTTGCAATCAGAAGCTCCAGGACCCATAGAGGTTAAGACAGGGCTCAGGAAGAACTGGTACAGAGCTGTAGCAAGTATTTTACCATGTGACATGAGTGGCAAGGCTGTGCCAATTCTCCAGCATGTAGTCCAGCATCTAATGACACCAGAGACAAGGCCCATCTCAAGGACTGCTGAATGCCCTTGGGTCTGACGGCAATCTACAAACCAGGTACATTGCTGGTGCCCCAATCTTATAGACATGGGACAGGGAAAAGTTGAGCCACAGGGAAGGAAGTGTCACTTCTGACCAACATGGAGGGTGCTTCAGGATGAAGTCTTGTTTTAACACCAGGTTCACAAATCCATGCACAGCAACCTCAACTGCAGTTTCAAGGGAAAGCAGCTTCAAGTACACAGCTTGAGGGCAGGTCCAAGCAGGATCACAAGTGACTTGATCTCAGATTTCTGTCCAGGGACAGTCTCAGCCATTGTTTGGGCCAGATTGGTCCAACAATGGTGCAGAGCTCACCTGGGCTCTTTGCAGTTGCTGGGGTTTCTAATCATCCACCTGTTCTAGGGGATTGATTTCTCTCTGGAGAGTCTAACAGGTCATATGCCAGGGAATTCATGTGTCATTTTCACATCTGCTCATATCTTTTTGACTACTCCACAGCCAAGGCTATTCTAGAATCTTTCATTGTGTTCAGTTCAGTGTTCAAACTCATCCTCTGTACCACTGTTGTGGTCCACGCAAGGAACAAGGACCTACATCCAAACCCAGCCGTCTGGGTTCAGCTCCAATCACAATTCAAGTTCTGGTTCAAGTCAGAACAGACTTGCCTTCAAGGCCTTTCAAAGCTTCTGGACAAGTCCATGTCTAGTAGCCTCTCATAGCATTCTATGTTACCAGGTCAGTGTCAGTGCCCCAGAGATCTTTGTTCACTCTTCACAGAGAGTAAAGCCAACCAATGGGCAGCTCCTCCCAGCTTCACTCTGGACTCCACCCTTGCATCTGGCCTGTGTAAACAGTTGCTTCTCTGTCCAACCAACAGATGCCCACCCTCCCTCCCCACATCTTTCTCCCTCCTATCTTCGAGGAGCCTTAAACTGAAACTAAAAGAAAGTACCTCTCCTGTATTGGAGATGAGGGCCCTGCCTGACCTTGAATGGTGAAAATACCAAGACAGATTTCATCTACACCTGCCTTTTGCCATGTCTAAGGACCTTCTGCCACGATTTCAGGAATCGGAGATCTGTATGTTAAAGTAGTGCTGACTCCCATGTGGAGGCAGAGGCTCACAGTGCCTAGGAGAGATGTTGAGACTTTCCTCTAGATAAGAGTCTGATCCTCAGAGCCTACTTTCATCTCCCACATGACTGTACTATAGTACTCAGAAGGACACTAGCAGGTCCGAGGGACCACAGGATGCCTGTGTGAAGCCTGCTGCCCCAGTTTCCCAGTTTCCACCCCTTGCTGAGTCCCGGCAGGGTAATTTACTCCAGCAATTTTGATTCAGGCCTGAGTTCTGCACTGTCCCATACCTCAGAACTATACCTCAGGGCTACAGAGAAATTAGAATTTCCAGTATTGACCATTCAATATTATTAATCCCTTCCTTCCATGTTTCTCCTTTCCCCACTCTCCTTGAAATGTTCCCAGATCCAATCAGTCAGAACCCCCAAGATCTTAGTACCTTCCCTTTTCAGCCTTATGCTCGCAAATACTCTCTGCTAGCTTTATTTTTTCCTTCACTCTAGCAAATTCTAGGGTAGGATCTAAGGATATCTGAAGAGGTCACTTCTCTCTATAGCTCTTCAGTCCTATCATGCTGGGGTTGTGAAGACACCAGTCTAGAAGGCTAGAGGTATACCAGATCTTATTTAGATGGAGACACATTCTCACCTCTGTCCTCTCAGCATTTTTGTTACATACTCATGACTATCCCTCCTTTGAGGAGACGGGGAACATAAAGAGGGCACACGTTTCAAGAGGCATAAGAACATTCTATGGGCAGCCTGTTCTCTTCTTTCATCATGGAAGAACCCCCTTGAACTCACAGCTGAACACAGCCATCAACTGCAGCCCTCAGGCCTTCCTGGATTGTTGGCAGAGAGCCTTGCTTCTGAGGTCCAGGAACTGCTCAACCTCAGTGTCACTAGAAGGATTTGGGTGCCTCTTGAGATAGCCAGCACTCCTATAAAGGTCACAAGCTACTTTCTCTTCAAAAGTAGAGCAGCTTATTTTTATTCCTTCATACAAGGGGTTGGTCCAGAAGTCAGACTGACATTTTACAAGGACACAAGATGTGTAGGAATCCATCCTGTGGTTCTCAAAAAGGAATCCTGAGGTTGGGCAGATGCTGCTCACAAGGGGACTGTTAAGGCTAAGACAAAGCAGCAGCCATCAGCCCAAGAGCCACTAAAGAGGCTTTACAAACAGCATAGAGGACATAGCTGGGGGCTTAGGCACCAGCCACAGACAGGACATCAAGCATATCCAAGAGAATTCAAAAGCTTTCAAGAGGCACACAGAAGTGAAGGAGGGATCCTTGGGAATAAGCCTTGGGATGTATTCTGAGATGAAGGTACTACAATATAGGAAGAAAACCAAAGGTATGATTCCAGGACTAGAGTACTGCCTATCCGAAGCAGGCAAGCCAGCCAGCCATAAAGAGGAAATTAGAGCACATGTAGTCTAGCCAGAGTCCCTAATACCCAAGTCCCAACCCCCATACTCAGTAGACCACTGCCATATGCAGTATAATGAGAACATGTGGAGACTGTTAACAGTTTTTCTTCTAACCAAGACCCCAGCTAGGGATACCCAGCACTAAGCCACTATACCTGGGCAAATAGATGGCCGTAGCAAAGACTTAGTCCTAACACTAAGGCCTTAAAGGCAGCTGTGTGGGGCACCAGGAATTCCACTGTACCCTTAAGGCCTCTCTGAGAAGTCAGGTAACTGAGCTCAGGTTCAGAGGGAGGGGGAAGCTTCCAATTTTAGGCTTCAATCTGGCATGTGCCTCTTTTAAGGCCCAGGGCTGTCACAGACCATCTGATTTATCAACTGTTAGCCTGAGCAACTGAATACTAAGTTCTCTGTATCCCATGTCTAAGGAGAGCCAGTATCCAACAACTTTATATGAAGTTATTAGAGTAAGTGACCCTCCACTAGACTTTGAAGTTGAAGAGGTCAGCAGACCTGTAGGTGACATGGCATATTCTAATGTGACAATCATGGAAGGCCTATGGGACATGTCAAGTCATCTTCCTAAGAGGCCTTGTTATTCACTGTAAACAATGAATCAAGGTAGAACAGGTCCTAGGAGTAACCATGGCGGAATAGCAGTGACCCAAGCTATGGGCCAATTCTCATCTGTACTGAAGAGCAAATACTCTTCTTTTGTGACCTTCTGGAAACCTCCAGGGGATTCCCAAGTAATGCCATGAAAATTAAAAGGCTTTAGCCTCCTCAGACTTCCCAGTACCTTTACGCCATGCCATATTAAGATTAGATTTTATTGCCCATGTAATTGTGACCCCTCTGTACAGTATTTTCACAATAAAAAAATGGCAAAAAAAGATTCGAACCTGTTGCAACAATGAGAAGTACAAGTTGTCATGTCGAAAAAGAGCTTTACAATGTTGGTGCGGGGGGGAAGGGGGAGGAAGAGGGAGGATTGGGGGCGGGGGGAGGCTGGGAAGGGATGTGAAGGGTAAACAAAGGAGGAGGATTCAATGCTTGGTAAGAAATGTATGCATTATCCTGCCCATGTAATTGTAACCCCTCTGCACAATATGTTCACAAATAAAATAAAATAATAATAAAATAATAAAAAAAAGATTCGATTTTATGATGTACACACACACACACACACACACACACACACACACAGGCTCATGCCTGTAATCCTAGCTACTCAGGAGGCTGAGATCTGAGGATCATGGTTCAAAACCAGCCCAGGCAGGAAAGTCCATGAAACTCTTTATCTCCAATAAACCACCAGAAAACTGGAAGTGGCTCTATAGCTCAAGTGGTAGACCAATAGCCTTGAGCTGACAGCTGAGGGACAGCACTCAGGCCCAGAGTTCAAGGCCCACGACCGACCAAAAAAAAAAATTATATATATATACTGCTATGTGAAAAACACACTAGGTCTTTCTACTTATGGAATCTGGAGCAATCCCTTGGCCAAAGATTTTAAGATTTAGGAAGACAAATGAGTCAGTCACATCTGGCTAATAGATAGCCATAACAAGTTCGAGTCACCATCTACTCCTGCTGGCCAAAACAGAGCACAGTTAGCTACAGTGAACAGGAAAAAGGCCAAGTCCAAGATTCTGATGCCTCAGCCCCAGGCTTAGGAAGAACACCCAGAGGCAAGGGAAGCCAAACTCTGAGCGTGGAAGACAAGAGAGACCTGGCCACCTGGAATCAGAATAAATCTTAGGTAAACCAGTGCTAGAACTTAGCTTGTCTAGATCACAGCTACTGCCATTCTGGTTTCCATGATTGGCAGGAATGGAGGACCCAGGAAGAAGGCAGAAAGTTTGAGAAAACCAGGAAATAAGGCTCTGAAGCTTTAAGTCCCCATGCACAACAGTGAGCAGGCCAACAAACCAGGATGGTAACAAGAGCCACCAGATGTTATCACCTGCTGTGGCTGCTACAACTCCTGAAGAGTGAGAAAAGCCATTGGGTCAAATCCTGAGAACCACAGCCAGAAATGAGAGCATGCTTTCCATCGAGATTTAGGACAATCAGACTCTAGTACCTCACCTTTCAGCATACCCACTTCCTACCTGGGAAGTGAGCCAAGAATATAGAAGATGACCCCTGGCATTCTAGAGACAGAGGTCTTAACTTTCAATGACATTCCCAGATACCAGGGGTTCCCAGGTACAGATGTCTGATGAAGATTCCAATAGGATTCTGCAGAGTAAAACAGTACCCAACATAGGTCCCATGGTTTCCCTTATTTGCAATAACTAGTATATGTCTGAGTCAAGCAGAAAAGGTCAGATAAGTTGATGTTAGGGAAATGAACACTAAGATATGCATTCAAATGTTTTTTTTCTTTCATGTGATTGTTTCTAAAACATTTATAAGATTATTTCTTTGTTGCTTTGTATGTCCCTCCCCCATGGTATAACCCCTGCTTTCACTGTATTTGATGTTGGTATAATTTGTGGAGGGGAAAAGAAAAAACAAATCATTTAAATAGGGATACAGGTGGACCCATTGCAACAATGAGATGTACAAGTCGTTATGTCGAAAACAAACTTTACAACTTTGGTAGGGGGGAGTGGGGAGGAGGATTGGGTGGGAGGGTGGGAGGAGGCTGGGAAGGGATGGGAAGGGGAAACAAAGGAGGAGGCTACAATGCTTGATAAGAAATGTACTCATTATCTTGCCCATGTAATTGTAACTCCTCTGTACAGTATTTTCACAATAAAAAACAAAAACAAAAAACAAAAAACAGTACCCACTTCCCAGCCAATCTATCTAGCATTGGCCCAGTGATTGGAGATGAAGAGAAAAACTGAGCAGGGAAGCTGGTGTAAATCCCTCTGGAAGTCCCCTAGAGGATGTCTTTCCCTTCTACCTTCAGTTACACATTCTTCCCACAATAAAATTACACATTTCTCTTCTGCCCTTTGACCTATTATATATATATATATATATATATATATATATTTTTTTTTTTTTTTTTTTTGGTCAGTTGTGGGGCTTGAACTCTGGGCTTGGGCACTGTCCCTGTGCTCTTCAGCTCAAGGCAAGCACTCTACCACTTGAGCCAAAGCACCACTTCCAGTTTTCTAGTAGTTTATTGGAGATAAGAGTTTCACGGACTTTCCTGCCTGGGCTGGCTTTGAACCGCGATCCTCAGATCTCAGCCTCCTGAGTAGCTAGGATTACAGGCGTGAGCCACTGGCACCCAGTTCCTTTTATATTTCTTTATATCAAAGCACTATCCCACTTTACCTACCTCACATCAACAGCCCAACTTTAACCAATAGCCTACCAAAAGTGGGTCCCAGAGGACATATTTCTCATCTTACTAAGACTGTGCCATGCTACCCACCATAGCTCACCATATCCTAGAAAACACTTCTTTGCCTTCACAATATGTAATCCTGCCAACTCTGTAGTTCATTCTTATGGTAATCTTGAGCAGAAAGGACATAGTTTGCAGCCTAAAATCCTAAACTTCTCAGCTCATAATCCAATCACAACCTCCAGATCTATAGTTACCAACATGCCAACCAATGACCTTGTTAGTCTCTGTTCACCAGCTAGCCACCAGAGGGAATTGGGTAATTCACACTAAGACTATGTTGAAGGACTCTAGAGGTAAAACTTTTCTGCTGATGTCATGCTGTTGACCCCAACATGACCATCTGGTAACTAAAAGCTTCCAGTTCTCTCTCACTATCTCTTGAACTCATCCATTTCAATTCTCCCTTAATCCCAAGCTTTGTCTTGACTAAAGAGCTAAAAAGACTTTCTGATCACTCACTCACCAGTAGCCCTTCTCTACTATGATTTTTTTGTTTTTTAAACATTATTATCTTTAAGTAGTTGTACAAATTCCCATTCTACAAAATAGTATATGAATACAAAGTGACATCAATGTTACCGATCGCTCCTAACCCATCCCTTCTCTCACTTTTTTTAAATTGAGATTGGGTGATTAGATAAATTTCACTTATTTCAAAGTATTGTGGAATAGTGATACTTAAAGGCACAAAAACATTTTAACCTTCACAAGGCAAATTGTCATTATCATGGTCTATAAAGTTTGTGAATTCTATGAGCTTTGACAATACAATTATTTCTTCCACATCAGGTAATGTTTACATTTCTTTCCTTTTGCTTAGTGTAAGCTGTTCCAACTTTCTCATTCCTCCCTTCCCATCACTGACTTTGGGTTGCTTAGTTCTTTTTCTTGTATGTCCAGTGCAGCTGATGGGCCCCTTTGTTATATGTTGTTCAGTTTCCCACATTCTGTTCCTCCTCCTGGCTTCCCTCAGTTGCATATATATACATATATATACACACATACACACACACATATATGGTCAAGAACATGGAATCATTTAGCAATGATAAGACAAAATGAGTGGCTGTCCTCTGTTTCTTGAGTCCTGTTTACTTTGTCTTTAGCATCCTGTTTACTTTGGCTTTCACATCCACATATCAGGGAGACTATGTGCCATTTGTCTTTGTTCTTTGCTTACCTTGCTCAAATAATTCACTCTAGTTCCATCCATTTCCCTGCAAATGCCATTATTTTGTCCTTTCTAATGGCTGCATAATATTCCATTGTATATAGGTACCACAATTTTCGGATCCACTCGTCAGTAGTGGGGCATATGGGTTATTTCCCTATCTTGGCTATTGGAACAGTGCTGCAATAACCATGGAGGTGCATGTGTCCTTGTATCCTGGTGACTATTACTCAGGATAGATGCCTAGGAATGGTATGGCTGGATCATAGGGGAGGTCTATATTTAGTTTTCTGAGGTACCTCCAGACTGGTTTCCAAAGTGGTTGCATTAGTATACATTCCCACCAGCAATACAGTAGGGTTCCCCTTTCTCCACATCCCCTCCAGCATTTGTTGGGTGAATTTAGGATGTGGGCCATTCTGACTGGAGTAAGGTGATATCTCAGTGTTGTTTTTATTTGCATTTCCTTTACAGCCAGGGATGAACACTTCCTCATGTGTTTGCCATTTTTATCTCTTCTTCTGAGAAGTCTCTCTTTAACTCCCTTTCCCATTTCATGATTGGTTTGTTAGATTTGTAAGGGGTTAGTTTCTTGAGTTCCCTGTATATAATGTATATTAAGACCCTTGTCTGATATATTGCTGATATTTTTTCCCAATTATCTACTATGATTTCTAAGGCTTCAAATTGAAGCCAATCTTAACCTAAGTAGCCTTATGTGATTTGACCATCAATCTCCTCATGGTAGTTTCCAGAATTACCTCACAGCAATTTTTCTTTATACATGAGACCTAGCTGGTCACCCAGCATCATGTACCTAAATACCTTGTTAACACTGAGATCAATAATTAGCAATTCAATTCCCAAGCAGTCTGATAAGTCATGAAATTAGGAACATCCAGGAAACTGGAATAATGAAGTTGCCATAAAACAGCTATTTCTTTAGAGACTCTCACAGAATGCCATATACTTGAGCATCTGAAGACAATCTCCATTTGTGTCCTGTGGGCTAAAAAACAGGATGGCAGGCAGGCCCTTTCTCTCCAAGTCTATTCCCAATTTTTCTCTGTGTTTGCTAGGCAGGCCCTCTTACCACTAAGCTTTGCTGCTCTCTGCATCCAGTGATGCCTCTCCTGGACTTTTGCATAGAACTATGCCTCTTAGGTGAACTGGGGCCTCAGAGCTATGGTGGTCTTCTGGGTGCTTGGCCTCACAATGGCTACATGTCAACTTCTAGGACACGTGTATAATATCTTACTTCATTGATTGGGCCATCCTCAAGGACAGATAAGATTCCTCATTATCACTTCAGCTCAGCCTATTATTCCCCACTCCATACTAATCAGATGAGAAATACAGCAATATTGGGTAGAAAAGGTTAGATCTCTGGAAGAAGACAGGAGACCTACTGCATAGGACACTTTCTGCCCAAACATTAATCCTTCCTTACAACAGCTATTCAGTTACCACCATCAGGCCGTGGAGGTTGCACAGCTCTGCTGGCCCAACAACCTCAGGATGGTGAGTGGCTCAAAATGCCACAAAAGGCTACTCTTCAGCCTAAGTGGGGAAGGAACAGCATGGACATGGGGGCAGCTGTGGCAGACTACACTCTTTGTGGGTAACCTTGAAACTAAAGTCAATGGAAAGCTTCTTTTTGGGCTGTTCCACCAGGGACCAGTCCCACTTTACAGGATGTCAATCCATCATATTCTCCAGCATCAAGTTGTAAACTCAACCCCTACCTCCTCATCTCTTAACAGGTATGAAAGGACTGTGGATAATAGTACTATCAGAAATAATTCAAGATATTCTTCTCCAGAAAATAATCAAGAGGTAATCAGCAATGAGCAATATTTGGAGACAGATGTCCCATGGTGGGAAATTTGGTTCTCTGCACAGGGATCAGTCCAATTTTCTCATCATCAGTTTAGTCATAGTCAGATCTTTAACCAGTCTTTAAGCCTCCAGTGGCACAAACATACACAGCCATCACAGCATAAAATCAGTTTCCATCCCTACCTACCAGATAGACATTGTTGCCAGGAGCATTACACTGATCATGGGCCTACCATTAGAGGAATCAGATGATTTCTTCTATGAAGACAGAAGGCAGGCCTGATGGCTGGAACCATGAATATGGTAACAAGCAACATTAGTAGAGACGGAAAATGATGCTTATCTCTACACTAAGTGGTATAATGAGGTCGTCTTGTAGGGCCATTTTAGGCCCTTCTGACTAAAATAATCTGGAAATTTTGGAAAAACATACAGTGCAGCTTAACAAGTTGCACATTTCTTATAAAAAGTTTTTAAGCCCATAGCTACAGTGTCATACAGAAATGACTAGAACTGTGATTGCAGTTTTGTTGCAGTAATAACCTTTCACCTCAAGGTTTTAGGAAGAGGAAAGGGTCTTATGTAAAAAAAAAAAAAGCACTATAGTTCCTGATCAGTTGAGACAATTAGAAAGGATGAATTGTATAGATTGGTTGTATTATTGTATAGATTGGTTGTATTTATTGCAAGGTATATCTTGTTAATCTCTGTGGATATAATAGAAAGCATTCAAGTTGATAGTCTGAAATGGCTATATTATGTTAATAAAATGAGTCACTGAAAAATTATAATTCTTTATTAACATTTTGAGGAAGCATATTGACTTAGAAATTGTAAGTATAAATTCTGTGACAAGTTTTGAGCTTTACCCTGCTTGAACACACAAATGTAAGGCTACGTATGTTTCATTCTAAATTTTTATGTTTTTTTTTTCTTTTATTCACTAATCCCAGGCTTGAACTCAGGATTTGGACACTATCCTTGAGATGCTTTTGCTCTACCACTTGAGTCATAGCTCCACTTCCAGCTTTTTGGTGATTAACTAGAGATAAGAATCTCATGGACTTTTCTGCCTGCGCTGGCTTCAAACTATGATCCTCAGATATCAGCCTCCTGAGTAGATAGGATTTCAGGCATGAGTCACTGGTGCCTGGCAAATTTTAAGATTTTGCTTAAAATTAAATCATGTTTCAAGTAAAACTGGTCTCTCATGAAGCTAAATATCTCTACATGTATATTTTTGCATTAAAATTAATGTAAATTCTTTTTCACAAGAACAAAGATTATCAATGCATTGTCAAATACTATTTTACTAAAAATACTCTTTTTGGGGAAAAAAGATTCATGGAAGCTTTTATGTGTTTCCTCTTACTCAGACTACAGAAATTTTAAATTTTCAAAGTGCCCAGGGCAGGAATGTAAGGAACAATTTATTATGGAATTTGTACAGGTTGCTTTTCTGTGTGTACACTATTGGAAAAATCAACATTTTCTGATTTAAAAAGAATTTCATGTTTTCTGATTTAAAGAATTTCATGTTTATAAAAATTCAATGAAAATTGTAGGTCTGTCTACTACTAGTCACAGCATTTGTATAACGTTGCTTTTTAATATATTAAAAAAGAAAAAAAAACAATGCCCAGGAGGAGGAAGAAAAGGGAGTACAACAATGGTAGTGATGCAAGCTCTCTGCCAAGACACCACCAGACAACACCCTGAGTTGTGGCTGGTTAAGAAATAGTACCAATATCTCAGTAGTCCCAGGCCATTTCCATCCCCAGATGGCTAAAGCCAGTTCAGCCAGTTCAACGAACTGATTACAGGTATATCCTGAAGCAGAAGATCATGTCAGATGTAGGGAAGAAGTCACAGAAAGACAAGCTATAAAAGTACATTAAAAACACAGATGAGGGCTGGGAAGTTGGCTCAGTGGCAGAGAGCTTGCCTTGCATGCCTGAAGCCTTGGGTTCGATTCCTCAGCACCACATAAGCAAAAAGAAAAACGCCGGAAGTGGTGCTGTAGCTCAAGTGGTAGAGCGCTAGCTTTGAGCTGAAGAGCTGAGGGACAGCGCCCAGGCCCAGAGTTCAGGCCCCACAACTGGACCAAAAAAAAAAAAAAACACAGATGAATGAGTACAATAGCCTCGAAGGGAATGTAAAAAAAAAAATTCCATGGAGAAAAGGCCCAAAGCAGATCAGGGGACCAAGATTAAGTCCCTATATTCTGATACATAGCATGACAGGGCAACTACGTAAAAGGAAGACTAGACACTGTGTGCTGTGTCCTATTTTTGTCTCCACTTCAGGTATAAAGCAGATTCTAGGAAGAGTTCTGGCAGGCCACAGGGACACACTGCTGGAGCTAGACTTGGGACAGTGTCAGGAATGAGGCAAGAGCCCAACAATGGCATCCTAATCTCCAAGCTGCCTTTGTACAGGATCAACCAGCCCTTCAGTGATATTCACACATGCGCTCCAGCTTCCTGCTCTCCTGGAAGCAGCTCTACCTTGGGCCACAGGATAAACAGCAGCCACCATTCTTCCTGCCCATCCATCTAGCCTCACTCTCCATCAGTAGAATCCCAGACATTTTCCATGGAGCAGATAGGATCCTGAGCCACCTATGTAGGCCATGGGAACAAAGGCTAGTCCAAGCAGGAATCTAATAACAAGTCAGAAGAGTTATCAAGATTTTTGTCTCTGATAAGGCCAAGTGGGCAGCAAATCTGGTTGACTTTTCTCATTTTCTAGGCAGTTCTTGAGTAAAGATAAAAAGCCTTATAACCAATGGCCATCTGGCTATACAAAGGCTAGAAGCAGCTCAACCAGATCACTGATTCTTAATGATGCATGCTTTCCTATGAAGAAAAATTTCAATGGCAGAGTAATCAAGGGTTTCCTTTTAGAATTCTAGACCAAAGAGAAAAGGCACAGACACTGTCACTGAGTGTTAGGACTCCTGTTCACAATATACTGCATGTTACTCATGAAAAAAATCTGGCATGGCCCCTTGAGGGACAGGACCCATAGGCCAAGCTAAAATGCTAAAGGTAATCTCACATGCACAGTTGCTTTTACCTTTAACCTCAAATGCTACCTTTGGAGCCAGCAATGTTCCATGTGGATCAGAGGTTAAGTTCCTCCTTTAGATACAGTAAGTCAATAATGTCATGATGTGAATGTGCTGAGCCTGCCTCATCCAGCAGGAACTTCTGCCTCTCTACACCTCCAAGGTACAGGTTCTCTCCCCCACATCGGAGCTTAAAGCCAGTGTTAGGATAGCCTTAGACCCCACAGACATAGATAATGTCAGCCTGGAAAGCTACAAGAAGATCCTGAGATGCTGTCTCCCAAGAGGTAGGCTTTTACATCACATCTGACCATTAATTTTACTATACCCTTAGCCTCATTCATCTAAGAAGCAGACCTACCTCTCCATCCCCGCCATGTCCATTGCTGAAGCCCTGTCAGTGTAGGCCTGCCACATAGCAGTCAGATGTGAGCTCCATCTTGTCCAAGTAGCTTTCTTCCTCAGGAGAATGCCCTTGGGACTGTCAAGAATAGAAATCTAACAAACATGGAAGACTCTTTAATAAGGGGGAGCTACTGAGCATAACCAGGGTCCAATAAGCAGGTACCTGACAGCAGACATACAATCCAAGCAATAGTACTTGGGTATCACCAAATGAAGTGGCTTCTGCTCACTCAGTGTGTTATGGAAGATGGAAAGAAGAGCAACAACTAGAAGCCAGCTCTTCCTGCTTCCCCTCTAAGAGACTCTGTATCCCAAATGTAGACAGCAAGCATTGTCAATCTGCACAGATGGTAGTTTAAGACTATTTACTAGCTAATGCCAAAGTGGTACTTTCAATTTCTTGCCAATGAAAAGGAGAGAAGGAAACAGACTTTTGCCACTCAAATATTGTGGAAGTACTAACACTAATAGTATCATCTGCTATTATTCAACATGGGACATTATCAACTTGATAGATTCTTTTGGCCAGAAAAGGTCAAGCATTTAGATGCTTCCAGATATTAAGGACAGAGGCTTACTAAAAGTGGAAGCCAGGCTAGGAAGGTGGCTCAGTGGTAGAGTGCTTGCCTTGCATGCATGAGGCCCTGGGTTTGATTCCTCAGCACCACATAAGCAGAAAAGGCTGGAAGTGGCGCTGTGGCTCAAGTGGTAGAGTGCTAGCCTT
The DNA here is from genome assembly GCF_024711535.1 of Dipodomys merriami. NCBI lineage: Eukaryota > Metazoa > Chordata > Mammalia > Rodentia > Heteromyidae > Dipodomys > Dipodomys merriami. The sequence continues at coordinate 1,177,464 of NW_027202715.1, forward strand.
GAGCTGAAAAGCTGAGGGACAGTGCCCAGACCCAGAGTTCAGACCCCACAAAAGAAACAAAACAAAAAAAAAGTGGAAGCCAAACCATCCTAGAAAACACAAGGCATCTATAAAAACATATGAAATAATGCTATTCTAACCAGATAAAAGGCATGTCACTAAGTTGTGAACATGACAAACTATGAAGAATACTTTGGGGTCAATGGGGCAAAATCTAAAGTAGCAACAGTCACTGATGTGAGGGGACAGAGCTAAGGAAAGAGGTTATTAAGACAGTATATGCAATCTGAGCAATTTTCCATATAGAGGGAACTAGAAGCACTAAATTGTCTTGGTAGCCATCTCTAGGGATAAAACCATGAAGTCATTCATCACTCCTCTGACAGTATACTGCTCTGATCAAAGTTAAGAGAAAAGCTAAAAGCAAAGAAGAATCTAGAGAAGCACACTATGTCTTATTTAACTAAAACCAAAGGCTTGATAGACATGAAGATCTTAGAAATGGTCCACACAAAGACTCTGTTGTTCTATAGGAAAAGTGTGCTTGCCTCCTGTCCCAGAGGTGCTTGAAAAGACGTTTACTGTCAGGACAGTCTCCAAAGGGATAGGAGTAGTGGATGAAGTGTTTCATGGCCAGACTTGGTTACACCACCTCTGCTGACAGGAAGCCCACCATGATAGGCAAAATCTGCCCAGGGTCTGTGTGAGGGAACTAGAAAACAGACCCTTCTTTCCAAGCTTGGTTGTTTCAAGGCATTCCAGAAAGTATAACCCATGCCTGTACTTTGTGACTTTGAGATAAAACAATTCAATGGTATGGAAAGTCATAGCCAGGAAAGTCACAGGCCTATTCCAAGTATGAAAATGTATACAAAACATTAAAATGTTTAGCTAATTAGGATCACATGATTAAGTAGTTTTTACTCGAGGTATGTGGGGGGGGATCAGTTCAATTTTGATAAAGTTGAGTCTATTTAAATCTTACACATTAACATGTGATATATGTTATACGATTTTCCTCCCTCCAAATAGCCTGCCCATTAGGATATAATAAATTAGACATTCCTTTTCTTGCCTTGCTAACTATAAAGTTTCTAGGGATTACTTAGAGATCTAATAAGATCGCAATGAACTAATTCCTTCGAGCATGAATTCCAGATCATAGTTCTTTACAAATTAATTTATGAATTCAAATTAATCTATAGTTTGTTCGCTTAAATTCAAATACAACTTGCTCTAAAATTTATATGGAGTTTTAAAAAGAAGATTTACTATTTGTCAGTAGTAAAACCACAAAGTAAATGAAGGGGATTTGTCCCCTCAATAGGGGATTGGAGGGATAAAGGTTACACAGTATTCACACAACAGATGAAGGCACCCAAGGAGTAGAGAAGGTCTATCCATAAGACAAAGTGGCCATCATAGATCAGTGGTAAAGGACAGGATGGTCTATGTAAGGTGGAGAAGTAGTTTACCCTGGAGAAAGTTGCTGCATACGATAACGATACCCCTATATGTTTCCAGTCTCTTAGAAAAGATTGTTAGCCATGGATATTTTGGGGAAAGTCTAAATGAAAAACCCAGAGAAGAAAATATAGATTATGTGATAGGGGTTTAGAAAACAGCACAAACATCAGAACGAAAATTTGAATTTGATCAGAAATAACTTTTCTGCTCAATGCCAATATGTCACTAACAAATTTAAGGCAGACAGAATGAGATGCAATGGCTGGAGCTGAGAGGGAAGCAATTTTATCCTTGAATAAGAAATTTCTTTTAAATGAGACAGATGGGAACCTCAAAAGGAAAGGCAAAGTCAAGGATATTCTAAGTGCTGTCATTAAAAAAAAATGCTCAGTCATGCCAATGACACTCGATATCCCTTCATGGTTATTCAGTTGCCAAGTGCTGGATTGTATAGCGTCTTGGGTAGGGATGGGGGGGGTGGGCAACAGAACTAGTGATGCCACCACAGTGAGAATGTGTGCTGGGGCAGCTATTCTAGAAGATGATCTGGTACTATTTGCTTAAATTAAACAAATTCTATTCCTAAGGGTAGAAACAAAAATACTTGCCTCACAAGTAGATAAAGGTCCATGCATTAGGTTATTTTGTGATGTTTAGGAGTTTTAAAAAAAGGATGCACCTCAGGATCTACTTGTAGGAGAACAGCTGGGAAAGGCATGATGGCAGCATGCCTTGGAATGTTACATAACAGATGACCATGGGCTCGATACACACAGGTGTGTGCATCAGATAGGACTAAACAGGGACGAGGCAGCCTGACTCATTAACATGCATGAGAGGATATCCAGAATCCTAGTGGTGCCACTCCTATGAATGCAGCTTTACTGGAGTAGCAGAGGCATGACATGCCCCTTGGGAAGTTCAGTGCTCCCCAAAAAGTAGGCAGCACTGACTTGCTGACAGCATTAAACCTTTGCCTTCTCTGCAGCCAAAGAGGCCTGTTGTCCTGTTGTGTCAAAAATATCTGAATTCTACTCTAGGCAGAGCCCAGGTTCTACCAGAGATACAGATACTCTTTTATAGGCACCATGTTCCACAAACCCAGAAAATATCAACTTAAAAAGTCAATGAGACATAAACATAGTTCATCTGACCAGGCTCATCATTTCCAGTGGCTCCTACTACATGGGTGAACTTAATTCAGCAGATTCCAATGGCTGTGAATTTGCCCTACTCAGCAAAGGGAGGTGAGGATCACCACAGCCTCAGGTGATATGGATTTCACTCATCTCCATCTACCCAATGGCAAATCTGCAAATGCTGCAGCTTTAACAAAGACATAAAGGCCATTTTTCTCATGTGTGTATGAGAAAAAGTTTACACAGGGTCTTGAACCCTAGGAAGGAGTACGAAGAATATCCTATGTTCAAAGACCCAAAAGATAACAAAGCCACCAAAAATATACACTGGACCAAAGACAGCCTCTTTGACAATGCTGTTGGGAGAGCCGGATACTCACATGTAGAATACTGAAGCTAGCCCCCTCTCATACTGTGAAGCCGTTCAAAATGGATCACAGATCTTAATGTAAAAACAAGAAACTGCTAGGGAAAATCCAACATACACACATACACAACTGGCAGAATAAAGAGACAACCCACAGAATGGGAGGAAAACCTTTGGATATCAATTTTTTAGCTGATGAACAGCTGGCAGACTGTATAGCACCAAAATTTTAAAAACACCCACAATGTCCTAACAGTTGTCTACTCCCAAGATTGTGGCCATCATCACAAGATTCTGGGACATGATTGTCCTCAACAATCACAGAAAGAAAGCCCCACTTGCCTGGAGAAAGAGAAAGCATAAGAATTTCCTATCACTTATTCAAATATTACAGGGAAGTAGACTCAGTAGCATTGGCAAAATAAAGCCAATGTTCTCAGGAAAGCATGCCATGCCAGCCTAAGAGGCTAAGCCAGGAGAGTACAAAGGAGAGTCCCATTTGACACTGTTGGGGATCTCCTGCTAGGATGCCCTCTGGAGGCTAGACCAATGACAGTTCTATTGACCTCGCCAACAAAGCCACATAATGGAAGCAGCATCTGACTTACTAAGAGGCAGCAACAAGACAATCATCTCCAATGTACCCCAAATCTTAGGAAGCTGAGAAAACCAAGCAGAAGTAGCCCAATAGGCACTTTGCACAGGACAGCATATGCCAATGACAGAAATGCTTCAGGGGGAAGAGAAAAAACAAATCGTTTAAATAGAGATACAGGTGGACCCATCGCAACAATGAGATATACAAGTCGTTATGTTGAAAAACAAACTTTACAACTTTGGTCAAGGGGGGAAGAATCTAGTAGGGGGAGGGGGAGAGGGGGCATGGGAAGGGATGGGAAGTGGAAACAAAGGAGGCAACAATGCTTGATAAGAAATGTACTCATTATCTTGCCCATGTAATTGTAACCCCTCTGTACAGTATTTTCACAATAAAATAAAGAAATAAATACATAAAACTTAACCTTTCACATCAAGGGGGAAAAAAAGAAGTGCTTCAGAATGAGGAAAGCTGGGTAGGACATAGCCAAGAGAACTGAGCACCTAAAAGGAGAACAAGGTTGGTACTTCCAAGGAGAGCTAGTTGTACAGGGCAAGTCTACAGGAAGAAACCTATGAGGATGAAAAGCTGAGTCCCAGAAGGGAAGGAGAGATACTCTAGCCCTCATGGTACCTCTAGAGATGGCCACATAACTGGCCACCATGAGCTATATAGCTAAGTGTATTTTGTGTCATACATGGAGAGCAAGGGAGCCATAACAGGACAAGACTTGAAGGTATTGAAAGACAACAGGTTAGGAGATACCTGTAAGACTAAAGATCCAAGTAAGGGTCAAACCTGACCTCAAGCAAGTCAGATGTGCTATACTTGCCATAATCAAGATAAATGTGTTGAACAAAACCAGAGATGGAGGCACCAGGCATGAGGGAGACATCAGGTTTTATACCAGCCAAGAACATTTCAGACAAACTTTCCAGATGCCCAAGCAATGGCATGGCTGAGGTAAAGATTTACCTATCATAGCAGGTAGAAAGGCAACTTGAAGGCCAGGAATATAGTTGAGTCATCCACAAGCAAAAAAAATCTTCATTTCATCCTTAGATGCACCTTCCCCATGGCCTTTACCCTGGCTAGCAAGATCTCAGCCAGACACCTCCCTCCATACTGGGCTACTGTGATGGCAGAGACCCTGGAATGGGTCCTACTTCTAGCCCCCAGCTGCAGACTCATCCCCAGGCTCTACACCAAACTACAAAAAAAAATTCACCAAGTTTCAGGAGTTACCTAGCACCAAGAGAGATCTGCACTCTCTTGTCATTAAAACAGACCCTCACTCTCTTGTCATTAAAACAGACCTTCAGCAGTATCGTGTATAACTACCACATGGCTACTCAACGGAAAAGATCAGATCCAAGTAGGGATCTGATCTGATATGCAAGGCATGTATACCTCCACTTTGAGCCTTGTTTGAAAGGATACTCAATATGAAATGAACGCTCTGAAGGAGGACATACTTTATCTTCTTTATCTCCTCCTGACTTACCCAAAAAGAGGACAGTTACTGAAATCCTGGAAGAATGAAGTTTAGAAACAGAGCCAAGTATGTTTCCTTATTTGGCATATTAAAGTATCACTCACAGGATAATTCTAATTCTTCAGACATTATTGTCTGCTTGGAAACAGTGAGGAAACTGAGAAAAGTGGCTAACTGCTAAATCACAGTTGACACTACAAACACAAGAAGTATATCTTTGAGAGATGGCATGCTACCTTAAGAGACATCTGGTGTCTTGTTTTCCATTTAGGCTAGGTCACAGGAAAGGACTCAGGGAAGATTTCTAGCTTTTCAATATCTGGTTATGTTTTAGTCCTGTGCATGTACCCCAGAGAGAAAAAGTAATAAGACCAAAACACACAGAAGAAACTAGGTCCAGGAAGATCCCTTGCTTAAGGAAAAGCTAGATGATGGCTGCCATCTATAGGGGGAAGAAATCAGAGATCCCAGACTGTGTTGCCTGATCCAGGAAGCTAGGCCATTTCCCAGCTAGAAGACTTTAGTCTCAATCTTACCTAGATGGAATACACCCATTGTTAGTATGCCATCTTTGTTGTAGATACTCCTTTGTTCCTTTCTGAAGAGGTTAAAAACTTGAAAGTTATTTGTCCTAGAGATATTAGCATCTCAAAGTCTAGAGAGTTGGAAGAACCCAGTCAAAGTTAGTATTTAGCATAGTAATGCCTTATACTTCACCTACTGGCCTGCTGCTAAGAGGCTGGACAGGTTCCTGGAGTCCCCTTTCAAGTGCATAGATGTAAGGCCTCAAAAACAGAGGTAGCCACTGTCACTGTAGCATATATTAAGCTAGTGCTGCCCTATTGGATCAACAGGTCATCTTTGGGAGCTAGGCTTGTTCCCATAGACCTCAGACAGACCTGGGGTTTGGAAGATGGGTTTGTAGCTGAAAATTAAGACAAGGCCAAAAACTTGGAAGCAGGATCTGGGATAGGAAGCTTAGGCCAAGACAAGGGGAAGACACCAATGACTCACTTGTAGCCTTATCTGGGGCTATTTCAACATAGCTATAGAGAAAGAAACTATGTTGAATGTAGAGAAAGAACAGAAACATATGTTTCCCAAATGGTGATTGTAAGGTCCGCTCCTGGATGGCGAGCAGACTCCACCCTCCTCGCAGCAAAGTCTCCACCCAGTACCTGCGTTACCTAGGCAACTGGGACTCCTGGAAGAGGTCACATCTGAATTTGATGTGGCCACACCTTTCCCCACCCATACCCTACATAAGGGCTAGCCCAGGCCCAGACTCTCCCTTTTTTTCTCTCTCTGTTCGTTTCTAGCTCTTGCTGCTCTTTTCTTGCTCTCTTGCTCTCTCTCTTTCCCAGCCACGTGGAGTGCCAACCTTGCCTGGTCCCAGCAGGTCTACCCCTTACCTGAATACCACGTGAGTGCTACTGTTCTTACCCCTCTCTCTGCTCTTTTCTCTCTCTTTCCTCTCTTCCCAGCTCTCTCTCATTCCCAGGCCTTTCCCAGCCACGTGGAGTGCCACCCTTGCCTGGTCCAAGCAGGTCTACTGAATAAACCTACCCCTTATCTGAATACCACGTGTGTGCTGGTGCGATTCTTACTCACCTACCTCTTTTTAAAAACCTAACAGTGATACAGACTGAAAACTCAGATGAGTAGAGAGAATACCATAACCCATGTGATAGGCTCTAGAAATTGAGCAGAAGTTGCCTCCAGGAGCCATACCCCCAATCACACTTTGCTATGTCATTGGCTTCTGTGATTCTGAGCTATAGGGACAGTGCTGACAAACTATAAAATCCAACCTGCTCCATATACTCTTTTGAAACAAGCCCTACTGGTCTGGGCAGCAGAGGGGAAACTGATACCCAACACGAGTCTTCTAAATGGGTAAGAGAAGTTTGTTCTTTCATCCATCATCTTGTCCTAGTGCTACTCCTGACAAGGCAAAGATCCTAGGAAGGGATCTACAGTTAGCTACTTAGTAGGCTAGCTCAGGTTCCCACCTGATATGTCTATGCATGACCAGCTCATACAAAAATGCCCTCTTCCATGAGGGTGAGCTCCCTCCAAAGATTAGTGCCAGCTGTCCTGTCAGCCCTCCTCCCTGGTACACTGGGAAAGGCAGGTTTAGAAAACTATTCCTGCATTGCTTTCAAAGTTGAAAACCCCTAACTTCCTAGTGTCCTGCAGCCCTGCTTCAGCCTTGATAAACAAAAGAGCTTGTTTCTAGCTCATCACTTGAGAGAGGCTTTAATCCCCTCAAAGTTGGGAAGTGCCACGCCGACCCCAGTAGAGTCTGCTTAGCATGGGAAACCATCTATCAGACCATGATAGGAGCCTCGAGACCTATCTCTGAGTTTTGGGACTTCACCGAAGTCTACCTCAGAGAATGGGGCTTTACAGAAACCTATCTCCAAGTTTTGGGACTTCACCAAAGTCTACCTCGGAGAATAGGGCTTCTAAGAGGCCTACTCCTGGGAAAAGGCTGGCAAAACCCCTGGAAAAGATGTGTTTCTGCCTATCTTTTCCTCATAAGAGTGCCTATTAATCTTTTACTGTTTCTACTGCTCATTGTACTTACTCATTGTCAACGTTCCCTTATTCAAAGCTCTTTCTTAAGAGTGTTGACGACTCCAATATCTGATGAGTGTCTTAAAAATATGACTAACTCACCAGAGTTAAGTGCTACCCTGAAACCCCTCTTATGGAGGCTAGTAGACAAGCCATAAGCAAATATAAAAGTATTGGGGGTTTCACAAAGTCACTTCAGCAGAAGGAATTGTTTGTAAGAGATTTACAAAAAGTTGTAGGCACGGCTAGAACAGAAAGAATGTATGGCAATTGCTGAGATAACTACTTAGGAGAAAGAACTTCCTCATTTACTAAGAGACTTGCTAAATCTAAGTCTCCTTGGTGTTTACTATTAAAGAAGGAACAGAAAAGATCTTATGGGACAATTAAGGCCTCTATAGAAATAAGGTAATGGTTAGTTGGTGACAAACATCAAAACCCATTATATTTCTTAGAGATAAGCCGGAAACAAGTGCCTATCAGGCGACCAGTTGGTGACCACCCAAGGATGAAGCCCTGCAGCAAGGTTGTGTAACCTTTTGCCCTTTCAGGCGACCAGCTGGTGACCGCCCAAGAATGAAGCCCTGCAGCAAGATTATGTAACCTTTTGCCCTTTCTTATGGAGACTTTTTGCTATAAAAGTTTGTTATCCTCTGCATTAAATCGCACTCAGCACTCAGCATCCACTCCTAATGTGTGTGAGTTGTCTGTTTGCCATCTCCCCATCCTATTCCAGGTTCCTCCCCTAGGTATCCTCCGTCGTCCTGACAGAACCCGGTCCGCGGCAGGGAAGAGACTAGCCACTGTAGCTTAGCTTTCAGTCAAATCTCCTTCCTGAAAACACAGCCAAAAGGTCTGAGCCACCTTTTGAAAATGTCAGGGCCTGCTGCAGGTCACCAGGGCCTTACAGCCAAACAACAGCTCTTCCCAGTGAGGTTCATGAACACACCCCATGCCCAGTTTCTAAGGTTATGTCACCTGACCCATGAAAATCAGGCCACACAAGTTATATAGGGTAACTACTACCACAGATCCAAGCTACACTTGAGATCAGTTGTTGACTGACCTTTAGTGTGGCAATTTGATAGACCAGAAGAAACTCCACAATCTTTCTGTACCTGTGAATGCAGTTCTAAATTACTTACATTTAGCTGACTGCCTTGGGCCTAAGATGAAGGATATTGTTGAAATCTCCTCAAAAATCTTTTGTAGTACTAAACAACCATACCTCAGAAGAGGTCTCTAAAGACTGGGTCTTTGCAGAAGTAATTCAAGTTAAAATGAGGTCATTATGATCAGCTGTAATCTAATGGAACCAGAGGGCCTCACCAGGACCAGAGCAACCTTGAGGAAAAAGTATAAAGCAAGAGGTATGTTTGACCTCAAAATATACTACAAAGTTATTGGAACCCAAACAGAATGGTACTAGCATAAGAACAGCAGGACAAAACAGAGACCAGAAATAAACCAATCGTTATAGGCAACATTCTCAGAAGCCCAGGGAACACAACAGAGACAAGGCTCTCATCAATAAATTGATGCTAGAAAAATTATTCATACTTAGAAGCTACTTAGAAGCTAGACCCCTAACTCATACATGAAAAGCAACTCAAAATATAAGATTTAAATGTAAAACCCAAACATTGGAATCAATGAGACTCCTAAAGGTTGAGTCATCCTTCTCTAAGATGCTTTCGTCAGAAATGTTTTGGATTATCAAAATGGGGATATATTTGAAATGACCCAAATCTAAAGAGGGAAAAATGAAATTTCTATGTTTTATGTATGTATATTTTACACATACCTGAAGCTCATCTTGTACAGTTTGGCATACCTGCATTTTGCCTATAACCTGTTATCTATTGTCAAGTAGAATTTTTCATTTCTGGCATTGTGTGAGCACACAAAAGTTTGGGGTTTAGGAACATTTTGAATTTTCTGGATTAGACATAAGGGAATATTACATATCATTGGTCTGAGCAAGAATTTTTTTTTTTTGGTTGGTCATGGGGCTTGAACTCTGGGCTTGGGCACTGTCCTTGTGCTCTACAGCTCAAAGCGAGCGCTCTACTGCTTGAGCCACAGTGCCACTTCCAGTTTTCTAGTTGGTTTATTGGAGATAAGAGTCTCACGGACTTTCCTGCCCAGGATGGCTTTGAACTGTGATCTTCAGATCTCAGCCTCTTGAGTAGCTAGGCTTACAGGCATGAGCCACGGGCGCCCAGCTCTGAAGAAGAATTTTTATTTTATTTTATTTTATTTTATTTTGTTTGAGAACATACTGTACAGAGGGGTTACAATTACATGGGCAGGATAATGCATATATTTCTTACCAAGCATTGCAGCCTCCTCCTTTGTTTACCCTTCACCTCCCTTCCCAGCCTCCCCCCTCCCCCCCCACCAATCATACCCCCTCCCCCTCCCACACCGACATTGTAAAGCTGGTTTTGACATGCCATTTTGTACTTCTCATTGTTGCAACAGGTCCACCTGAATCCTTAAACGACTTGTTTGTCCCCATCTCCTCCACATGTTATACTGACATCAAATATAGTGAAAGCGGGGATTACACTGTGGGGGAGGGACATACAAAGCAACAAAGAAATAATCTTATAAATGCGTTAGAAACACATGCATGAAAGAAATGAAAACATTAAAATACATATTTAAGGGTTCGTTTTCCTAACATCACATTATCTGACCTCATCATTGAGATATCACCTCACTCCAGTTAGAACAGCAAAAATCAAGAACTCTAACAACAACAGATGCTGGAGGGGATGTGGACAGAAAGGAACCTTACTTCATTGTTGGTGGGAATGTAAACTTGTTCAACCACTTTGGAAAGCAGTATGGAGGTTCCTCAAAAGACTTCACATAGATCTCCCCTATGATCCAGCAATCCCACTTTTGGGCATTTACCCAAATGTTTACAAACAAGACCACACTAAAGCTACCAGCACAACTATGTTTATTGCAGCATTATTTGCCATAGCTAAAATATGGAACCAACCCAGATGCCCCTCAGTAGATGAATGGATCAAAAAAATGTGGTATATATACACAATGGAATTCTATGCCTCCATCAGAAAGAATGACATTTCCCCATTTGTTAGGAAATGGAAAGGTTTGGAAAAAATTATATTAAGTGAAGAAGAATTTTTAAAAATAAGATTTCCAAAGCAAAAGCAGATGAATGGGTCTACATCAAAAGAAACAGGAAAAAAAACCTAGAGAGTGGAAGACATTTATAAACTAGCTGATGAGTGCATAAAATCCAGAATATGTAAACATCAAGAGAATATACAATTAAAATAGACAATAGACATATCAAGAAACATACAAATTACCTAACATGCCTACAAAAAAATTGCAAATTAGGATGGTGTAATTCAAAAGCCACAATAGATAATACTTTACCCCAATTAGAAGGGTGTTTAAGTTTTTTTGTTGTTGTTGTTGCTTTGTTTTTTGTTTTTGTTTTGTTTTTTGTCAGACATGGGGCTTGAACTCTGGGCTTGGGCACTGTCCCTGACCACTTGAGCCACTTCTGGCTTTTTCTGCTTATGTGGTGCTAAGGAATTGAACCCAGGAACTTATGCATGCAAGACAAGCACTCTATCACTGAGCCACCTTCTCAGCCCAAGTTTAAAGGTTTTTAAGATGTGTATAGACAGGGGATCTTTATATACTATTGGTATGCTAGTACAACCATTATGGAAAACCATATGGAGGTTTTGTTATACTTTAAAGACATAACTACCGTGGGATCCACTACTGGTTACATGGGATCATCTACTGAGTATATAGCCAGAGAACCAGGTCTTGTCTGCACTCTTGTGTTTACTTCAACATTACTCACAATAATGTGAATAACTCACAAGCTATGGAATCAACCTAGGCATAAGTTGACAAATGAAGAAAATGTGGTTTTCATACAGAATAGAATAAAATTCAGCCATAGTGAAATCCTGCTATTAAAGGCAACATGCATGAACCTGGAAGGCACAGAATGATAATCTATGGTCTTCATGCTGAAGAAGCTTACCTTGGAAGATTAGCAGTCAGAGGCTGGGAAGCATAGAAAACAGGATAGGGAAAGATTGGCCAAAATGTACCACGTTCAATAGAATGGATAAATTCTGGCTTCTAATGCCCAGGAGAAAGAATATTATATTGAATATTTCAAAAATCTAGGAGGGGACATTTTTAGTGTTCTTACACAAAATATTGTAAAGTATTTGAGATAATACCATACATATATGATACTGTGCATATATGTATCAAACTGTACCCCATAGGTATGCAGCTATATCAATGAAAAGTTTTGAAGAATGTTTTACAATTTAAGACCAGACTACCAACTTGAGAAAACCTTTTAACAGAAATAATATCCAACAGTTTTCGTCATTTTGCATCAGTATGCCATTGAGCTCATTTCAAGGTGTGCTTTAAATCCATCCATTTTAAGCCTATCTGCTAGGAGGCCTCCAGACAGTATGTGACTCCAAGGACCACTCCACGAACATTCCTTTCCTTCCATGTGAGGGGAGTCACCAGCTATCTCCAAAGCTGCCCATCTAACCCCACATAGCCACCAGAAGTACAAGGAGAAAGAATAGGAGTCTAAGGGATTCCAAATTATTTATAGGGTGGGAAGGGGCATCCACCTATGAGACCAGAGACCATCAAGGACCTGCACACTGGATTTTCAGCCTCCAGAGGAGCCTAGGCCACATTATTAGCCAAGAACCTATTACATGCCTGTTCATTCCAACAAAAATGAAATCACACCCATCAACAGGCAACTTGAGAGCCTGGTAGAACCAGAGTGTGACAAATCTTACCTGCCACATGAGAACAGTGCTTTACCACCCTATAACGAAATGAAAGCCATCAGAGTGGAAGAAGGACCAGAAAATACTGGAGATTCCCCAGTTACAACTAGATGCTACTTACCCTTAACCCCAGATCATTTAAATTCCTTCACAATCTGCAAATCAGGCAGACATATTTGAATATTTGTCCTGTCCTCTTGTCAGTAACTCCTTGCAAAAACTGGTACCATGGTATCAGGCAGCAAACCCTTTATCAGAATCACAGCAATCAAACTAAAATTAGTATTCACAAAACTTGCCCAATTTGTATGTTTGGGCAACACATCTATTATCAAAAGCTCATTTCTGGAGGTCAAAGGGGTTAAAGGCAGAGGAGATTTCACTGAAAAGGTATTGGGCCTTAAGCATAGCAAAAAGCTTATAAACTACATGACTCCACTTCTATTATGGTAGCTGCCACCAAAACTTTAAGGGCAAAAGTGGGCCACAGGTGGAGACACCAACAACAGGCCCCACATCAGGAAACACACTTGAAAATAAGCTTTACACAGAACAAGGTCAAGACCCCAGATCAAGGAGACTTACCATGATCTGTTCTAGCCCCTGGGCATAGTAATACTTAAGAGAAGTGACTAGGAAAAGTGGTTCCCCTAGACCTCAGATCCAAGATTAAACCAGAATAAAGAACATGTGAGTAGCTGTTTAAATCTCTAAGTATTTTGGACACAGACTGGGGAGACCAAGTTGACTAATGAAACCAATAGCTAGATGGAGGGAACCAGATTATCTGTAGTATCTGAAGGTGACTGATAGGACCCCAAAGGGATATAAATATATTAGTTGGTTTCAAGATGCAATTGCAAAATAATCAAGTGGTGGATCTCCAAGTTAGAATGAAAGGATGGGGGCAGAGACCAATAAAGATGGCTCAAGATAAAGGATGGGAAGGACTCCACCCTTTGAAACATAGGCTGGGAAGCACTCTACCCTTTGAAACACAGGCTGGGGAGAGCATCTGCCCAAAGAAACCAGCACTCATAGAACAGAGAAGCAGGTAGCCTGGAAACCCAAGGCCCACAGTCATGGTGATTTCATAGCCCACAGCTCATGGCAATTTCATAGCCAAAGGGAAGGCTGAAGGATGATGCTTAAGGAAAAGTAGACACTGAAGCAAGACAGACTCTAGGCCATATAAACTGTGGAGCACACATGGTCACACATATGGCAAGGCCACACCTCCTATACTTGATATATACTACCAAACACCAGAACCCAGAAGAGCGGGCATGGGCCTGGCCCAGAACATTCAGGCCTGTTCAAGAGGTCTCATCTTGTAGAGCCCAAAAGAGGTACAAAAATCTTCTGATTCCAGGGATAACAATGACTACCCAGGAGTAGGCAGAAGCAGGTCTTACTCAAAGCCTTCCTTGTCAGAGGGAAGGATAAATGCCATTACCTTTTCAAAATGAAGCTAAACATTGTTAGAAAAGAACAAAGTTCAAGGAAGAGAGATGTTGAGCAAGAAGGGCCATTACTATCTTATGGTCAATGAAAGCTTTCAGCAGAGGAACACCAGTCCACAGGGGTAGTATGGGTCACAAACCAACTCCAAGCCCACATATGAAAGACAAAGCCCATGGTTACTGTGAAAACAGTAGAGAGACCAATCTAGGGACAGAGCTCCAACTGTCCCAGCCAAGCAAAAATCCTCACTGGAAGGAAACTCAAATGATGCTGAGACTAACAGCTGACAGCCCAGTTCTAGGCCATGAGAGGTGGCTGCCATGCTATGCCAATACCAGCTAGAACAAAGGACAATAAGCAATTCCATGAGAAGAGAAGGGTACTGGAAGAACAAACTCCAGCAACCAGCAAGGAGAAGAGGGCTAAACAGCCTGCCCTACCATAAAAGAACATGTCCAGAGCAAGATGAAGTTACCTGCCTTTTCAAGAACAAGAATCAGAAAAATGTTGCATGAGCTACCCCTGATCATTGAGGCCAGAAGAAAAACATCTCATACATGCTCTTGCTCAAGTTTCTGGAAGAACTCCACCCCATTCTGGCCATTTCCTTCCAGGAATATGCAACTCACCTGCCTGGGAAGCTTCCAGCAATGAATCCTAAGGAATTCAAGAAATCCACAAAATAGGCAAGACATAGTACTTGGACATTAACTCACTAACTAATGGAGCAGAGGACAGAGGTAGGACTCCATAGGAAACTAAGAGGTTTGCTGTCCTCAAGAACACCTGCAATAGTACAACTTGAAGGGAACAGTGGGCTTTCAACCAACCATATACATCAACATCACAAGCAGCTCAGCTTGTGGGCAGATCAAGTAGACCCAGGAGATCAACACACCTCCTCAGGGACAAACTACATAGTTCTGAGGCCATTCAATGTGCAGACACAAATGCCTCTGTTTGCTCCACTAAGACTTGGACAGAGCCTTTGCAGGAGTTCAGGCTGAACATCCAGGTGTTAATGGTAGAATCTAAACAACCAACCAATACGACTGACTTCCTAATGGCCAAGACCTAGATACTATAGTAGGAGGAAAAGAAATTCAAGAGTATGTCTCTGAAAAAATTCTCAATTAGCATGAGAAAGCTAGGCTCACAAAAAAGCTAATGCAGCTTTGATGCCTGCTTCACCCCAAAATATCATTGCTCTCATGGGCAGGAATTGGGGACCTACAAAGGAATGGCCTTCTTTGCTCTGCCTCCATTAAGTACCACAGGCTGGGATGTCAGCCTTAAAGGGGAAACAAAGAAGTATGGGCTACCTCGCTTCAGTTCTCATACACTGGCCTCCCAGTTTAAGTGTGGGTTCTGTCCATACCGGCAGTACTAATGTTAATGCACACTTGTGGCTGCCTGGACGGTGTTCAGTTCCATCCCCTTCCCTGGGGGACCAGATGTTCCTTTAACACAATCAAGTTACAAGAACTTGAAAGTTTAAGCCACAAGATACCATGGGGGGAAAAAAAGACAAGTTACCCAACACTGAGGAATCAACCCTCAAGAAAACTCCCAGTTGTTATTTGTTTCCCTACTGCCACGGGCAGTAGATACAAGCTCTCTGGGTTCAAGGTTTTGAGGACCTCAATAGGGAGCACTGCTTTGTGAGCTGGAATGTAGGAGAGGTTAAAATAGAAAACTCCCAAACTGCCCTTATTTGGTTCCATTGACAAGTTAAAATAGCTACATCTTAACTGCTCCTCTGAAATAGGAACAAAGACCAGGTTCCTCAATAAGGGACCTATAGCTAGGCATCGTCCATGATTTGCTACTAGAAGCTTCCTTTCCATTTTCATCCTTGGAAAATTCCCTTCCAGAAGCTGCTCAGGGAAATTTAATTTAAAATTAGAAATAGGGAAAATACATATATTTGCCCTATATTATGTATTAATAAGTCCTTTGTAATCAAACCAGTATTAACACATTCACAAAGCTGGCTAGAGGATGGAGACAGGGGAACATCTCCCAGGGGGTGCCAATCCCACTATGTGATTTGTAACTCAACTTCAAAGTCAAATCAAAATAGCTAGAGGTTCGTAGATGACTCATTTACATTTGATAATATTTAAGATTTGAATAGTTGGTTCAGAAGACAAATTCCAAGGAGAATAAGCATTGTGTCTTGGACATTCTTGCTAATATAATCTTTTGTAATCAACACTAGCAATTTTGAAAAAGCCAACCTCAGTGGCTGAGAAGTTACTCTCACCTCATAAAATGCAAATATTCCCTTCCATGGTTCAAGAGACTCAATCTCCTTCCTTCCACACTGGAGCTCTGCCTTTTAGATGGCAACAAAAAAAAAGACACATAAGCATTTCATGTCCTGGTTTACTGCTTAGAACATGCCAAACCACCATGAGATAAAAGCTACAATTCAGTCTAGCCTGTAATGAAAGTGAGAAGACTTGAGAGTCCAGGACCATCTTCCTGGGGCTCCAAAAAACCATTTCTCTGCATCTCCTCCCCTAAGATCATCATCTTACTGGCATTACAGAAGCTACTTTTTACTTTGTTTTCTTAATGTCCGACATCATTCTTTGGGAACAGGCTTCAGTGTCCCAACTACTCTTATTAAAGGCTACTAATTACACTCCCATATGACCATGACCCAGACAAGCCAATACCGATTCACTTTGCAAGATCCTATATTAGCACTCAAGTGTCAAGCACCTGCACATATGGTCATTGTTGCAGAATTTCTGTCTCTAAGAGATCTTCTATATGCTCAACTGACCAAAGGGTAAACAGTGTTCCATAGGCTGCATCTTTATGTAAAACTAGTCACTGAACCTAAATCATGTGTGGAAAAAGTATGAGCCTAAAATTTTTACCATTTATCTTGGCTTTTAAATTCATTGTATTAAGTGAGATACATTCCATGCTCCCCAATTTGTGGAATCTAGACCTAAAAATACTTATACATATGTGCATACATATATACACATATAAAGATATAGATATCTACATACGTATATATGCACACATATATAGGACATTTCTAAAAATTAGAATAAGCCTTCTGTCTGCTCATTGAACACTAAGACATGATAGCCACTAAGACATCTTCTCAGATCCTTTCTGGAGGTCCCTTGTGAAAGATCAAAAAAAGAATCCAGAAGATCATACCCTCCCCTGATCATCAGAAGGCTAAGACTACCCTAAGGTCAAGGTCCAGTCAATACTAGTTGGGCTTAAGTCAGGAATTAGCTCAGTGGAGTACTCTTACTGTCAAGTCTACCTCCAGTAATAAGATCCAGTGTTTTGTCTCCTGTGAGAGAAACAAAAACTGCTTAGGAACAAGAACTGATCAGGAATATCAAGTAACACACAGGCCCACATCTTCAGGGAGATGCAACTTAGTGCCTCCTGGATCAAGCAGCATTAGAATTTGGTACATCTTCATTTTCTCCCATCCTTAGCACCCACTTGGTATTTATAGCCAACAGATAACAGGGGCAGGCAAGCAGGGGAGGACACCACATGTCTGCTTGCCCTTGTTTGCAGAGATCCACGATTTTTCTAAGGCAGCAATAGAACTTCCATTACCAAGCCTACACACTTCAAGCAATGTTGAGGTAACATAAAAGCCAATTATCCACCTGTGTCTTTTACTAAAAGGTGGTGCGTTCCTTCAATATCAGTAACTCATCAGGCTGAGGCAGAAGGGTCACAAGTTCAAATCTACCCTATTTCCAAAACCTAGGACAGAAATGTACATCATCTAGCATTTTCCATCCCCAGCACCAAAGGGTGAAAAAAAAATCCCAAAGGAAGATCATTTTATACCTTTATGGTAGTTCTACTGGCTCATCCACCATCCTGTGACCTGTCAGTTCAAGTGCTCCTGACTTGACAAAATATGTCCTTCCATTCTCCTGGAAGTGTTAACAAGCCATCTACATTCCATTTCCATGTTCTCCACTTCAAAGTATCTTCACACTTAAGTTATATTTTAGTTTGAAAAAATATTCAAGAATACACCAATAGTATAGCATTATTGATTGGCTTCAATTGAGAAGAGCTTCTGAAGTTATGGAGTTTTCAGTTATACAGTTTCCTGATGGTTCATCCTAGCTACACAAGGTTGGGTCTCAGAGAGGCTGGACATGAAGACCAGAGGGAAAGAACAGCTGTCCTGGTCAGAGTCAGGTAACTCATAAACATTTCCATTCTCAAAATGGATTATCTTCCTGTCTTAACTTTTCTTACACATATGTGATGTCAACAAGCTGATGAATGCCTGCCCCAGCCTGGTCAAGGCACTTTCCCTTCTCCCCCAATTTTGCCTGGGGATCAAGACTTTCTCAAAACTCTTAATGCATCTGGTTTACATCCTAAGTGAAGAGGTCCTCACAGGTCCTGCTGACCACTTCTACCACATTGAAGCTCAATGGACAGCCACAGTGGTTTCACCTGTCAAGAGTAAAAATGGGTTATGCTCCTTCCCCTGTTGCAGGGACACTGACTCCAAGGTATACCTGCTTCTCTCTCGGGCCTAAGAATTGAGTCCTGCCTTATTCCCCAGAGTCAAGCAAAGCACCAGGTGTGTGCTCACGTGCTTGTCCACAGGCAGGCAATTCTGACCTTGGCCCCCAGGAGACAATAGCCCCCATACCCAGTTTCCACTGTAGGCCTGGCCAAGGATATCGCCTTTGATCCCAAGGAGACCATAACCCATTTTTTGTTCTCTGCTTCCTTGTTAAGATCTATATAGGCCCACTCCAAAATCCAGTCCCTTGAACAATCTCCAAACCCGTGGGAAGGTCTGTGCCCCTCATGGTTCCTCAATAAACAGTCCTCACCTGTTGAGGATCGAGTCTGGCCTATTCCTTTTTTGGTCTCTATTTTCCCAACAATCACCCATCCGTGAAGATGGGAGTAACACCAAGCTGACTGCTCTCCTCCGTTGTCCCTCTCTACCTAATTCCTTTTGTCATCTCCAAGTCATCCAGTTTTTTTGTTTCTTGCCTGAATGGTTGTCCTTCTACCGTTTGTGTGGCCTCTAATAACTTTTTCTTTTCTTACTATTCAGCCCCTGCCTCCTAAGACTTCTTTCCATTGACACATATGCCCATTCACTGAAGTAGGTGCTGAGAGGAGACTCAAGCTGGTACAGCTTCTTTCCAGGCTTTGCTTTTGTTTTAGGGATTTTAGGAAAAAAAAAACCTAAACAAGGTTAACTCGACCTTGGCTCCAACCAGCCCAGTTCTTGGAATGGAAAGAATGCCTCTAGGTCCCCCTCCCCTTAACAACCTAACCCACCTTGATTGTTCAGTTAAAGACTGACCCATAAAACAGATCGGTTGTAATCAGGCTCCAACTGGTAACCACCTATTGGCTACCTGTGTGTGGTCTGGTATGACCATACAATCCTTTGTGTGTGTTACCGTTACCATCCCATTGGTCACCTGCCCGTGACCAGGCTCAGCCTTGTGAATTTTGCCTTTAAAAACCTAGTATGTGGGCTGCTCGGGGTCGCAGTATCAGCTCCTGAACCTGTGCTGTGGCCCTGGCTGGTCAGTGTAGGAACCTTCTCAATAAAGTTGCTTCTTTATTAACAACTTTGTTGCAGTGGGCTCTGTCACTCCGGACTACTAGGTGGGCTTGCCTGCCTGAGTAGAGGTCTTCCTACTACATTCACAACCAAGGAACCGTTACTGCTGACTGGAGGGCATCTCAGCTTTCTACACCTAAAATCCACCCCCCTGTGTCAGCAGGAAGTAGCCAGAATGGGAGCCTCTTCCAACCTATAAAATGGCTGGAAGGTTAGGTCTGCCCGGGAGAACAGTGCCCTTCCCCTCTTCCTCTCTTGGAAGGACAGCACCATAGCCTGACCTGGAGTCACCTGACAGAAACCAGTGATCTCCTCTTGTCAATTACCTGTGATTCAGCCAAGAGCCCCAGGTTCTGAGGTTGCTTCATCAGCTCTAGCCACGCCCTCAGCCTCCAAGCCACGCCCCCTTCCAACAGCAAGAGGCTCCCTGGGCTCTGAGATCATTTCCACATCCCCTGTGGCCACACCTCCTTCCTCGCCCTCACCTATATAATCCCTCTCCCTGCCCTAAATTTTCACTCTTCTCACCTGCAAGCTGGTAAATTCGTCTTCTAATCTCTTTCCAAAGAAGACAGTACAAGGTGCTTTAAATTCAAATAGAATTAATTTTAATTCTGAGTTGTACGCTGCCGCTTTTCCAAGCTCGCTAGTTCTGCGGTTGCCGCTGCCACCATGGGGAAACGACAGCACCAGAAGGACAAGATGTACATTACCTGTGCTGAATACATTCACTTCTGTGGTGGCAAGAAGCCAGATATCCCACAGTCAAATTTTCATCGTCTACCTTTTGACCACTGCAGTCTCTCTCTGTAGCCCTTCACCCACCCAGTCTGCACTCCAGACGGCTTTATCAACTTGCTGAATATTTATATGGCATACAGAGTATGAGATCAACCCCAGCAATGGAGAGAAACTTGATACAAAATTCCTGGTCATTCTGAACTTTGCCAGAAACAATGAAGGGAAGTACCACTGCCTGTCAGGCTGTCAGGTCTTCCTCTGTCCCATGAAAGACGGAGGGGGTCCGAGGAAAGGTAAGTGCAGCCGGTTCCCCAGCCTCCCTTAGCCGGGGAGACAATCAGACTCAGCGGGGAGTCAAGTCAAGCAGGAACTCCTTTATTAACATGGAGCATGCCCTTTTTAAAGCAAAAGACTGTGTGGGAGGGGAGGAAATGGAACCAACCAATCACTAAATGCCATACCTTATCATGCACCTAAGCTTCCATGAGTTGTTTACACACTGAATGTAAACAATTCGGGTTCTGCCCATTCAACTTCCTCTCAGGGCCATCTTTGCTGCCTGTGTTTCCCACAACTGCCCAGTGCTGTTCACTGTGTTCACAGCCATGAAACGAGCACCAGAAGAACCATCAACCAGTACAGCTGCCTCTGAGATCAAGAAAAGGCCCAGCCAGCTATGTCCATACCACTGCATTCTCTGCCCTTGTAAACTGCCTGACAGGCTCCCATTCAATAAAACCATTGCCTGTTGCTCCATTCCTGGCCCCTGGGAGGCCATGGTCTCCCCATCCCTCAACCGGGAGGAGTCTGACTCCTTTTCAGGCTCAAACCTGGCCTTCTGGGGTATGACTTTCCACCTTGCCTGAGGTGCTGGTATCTGTAGGAAGGCTAAGATTGACAAAAGTTGGGTCCCCACCAGGTTTTCCTGTCCTCTCTTCTGTCATCTTAAGAATGACCCATGTACTTAACTAAGCATGGTCACCTGACTAGTACCACCACCTAGTACCTTGTTAGAAATACAAATTCTCACCAACTGTGTGTTGAGGTACATGTTTGTAATCCCAGCACTCGAGAGGCTTAAATCAGAGATGGAGAGTTCAAGGCCATCCTGAACTACATGGCAAGACCATTTCTCAACAAAATAAAATGTCAGGCACTAGAGCTGACCCTAAGGCAGGTGGCCTTTACAAATCATTTCTAGCTATTGCCTGTTGCTAGCTGCTCCACTGGTCTGCTCTGTCAGCCATACCTGCATGAGGTAAACAGCCCATGTATATGCAAACAGTTGCCCTGCTCCGAGCCCAGCCCATCTTCTCTGGCTTGCAAATCATGGCACCAGCTCCCTCTCTTGGCCCTGTGAAATATGTCCAAATCCCTCACTTGCTTCTCAATGCTTGTTGTCCAGCCTCAGTCTGTGTCAGTCCCAATCTCAGGACCTGCTATCTCATCTTCCCCTAAGAGCTTCTCCAGATGTATGGAGACAGTGTCATAGCAGTGTTCTGTCTGGCATTAGTCCCACTTGATGTCCAGCCTAGCCAAGGCTCCCTGTTGTCTTTGCATTACCACTCCTTTCTAGTTTGTATCAAATTCTAACTTAAACTTGATCCTTAGTTTTCTCTTTCTCTAAATTCTTGAATTTTCAAATACTCAAACGCTCCTTTTAAGAGGAACAACAAAATGGTGAGACAAAGGACAAGTGGGGAACCAATGCAACAGTGATATCCACAAGACAATATATTGGAAATGATCTGTACAACTTGGGGAGAGATAGCAGGAGGGAAAGTGGGAGGAAATGAGGGAGGGGGTAACAAGTTCGACAAGAAATGTACTTATTACCTTACTTATGTAACTGTAACCCCTCTGTACATCACCTCTACAATAAATAAAAATGGCTACTAACAGGGCTTCAATCTCATGAACAAGTCCTGACCTATTTCCCTGGGAAGCAGATTAACTTGGAAGATGGCCTGAAGCATGGGTATTTCCATGAGACCACCTCTCCCTATTGACCCATCCATGTTCCCCACCTGGCTTGCCAAGAGCGAGCAGCAGAGCAGCAGAGGGTGAAGCACAACACTAGTCCACAGCCCCCCAGGAGTGATATAGGCTTTAACCAGCTGGGTGAAGATGACATGATAGAGACAGGCTTCTACCTCACCACCACAAACCAGGGGGCCTCAGCCACGGGTCTGGGATTCAGCCTCAAGTTCTAAAGTTCAAGCCACACAGCCTCA